>NC_080096.1:60460000-61660000 GCF_950005125.1 Chionomys nivalis | reverse complement strand
TAAGAGCACTGGCTGCTCTTCCAGAGGTCCTGAGTTCAATTCCCAGCAACCACATGGTGGCTCACAACCATCTGTACTGAGATCTGGCGCCCTCCTCTGGTGTGCGGGCATACATCAGGGCAGAATGTTGTATACATAATAAATAAATAAATCTTAGAAAAACATTATTCAAGTAGCACTGGAGCCACAAGATGGTATAGTAGGTAACGGCACTTGCTCAGCAAGCCCAACACCAACCACGGTAAGAGCGGAAAGAGGACCAAATCCACAAAGTTGTACTCAAACCACTATGCACACACTGTAGCACATGCACACATTATGCGTACACCCATATAAACATACACAAACACAAAACCTGTATCTGTACCACGACAGGAAAAAAATGTAAGAGAAACATAATATTTCTGTTACAGAATAAAAACGGAACAAGTAATGGTGAATGCCTTTAAATACCAGTATTTGGAATGAAAAGGTGGGTGAAATCTCTTGAGTTTGAAGTTACCCTAATCTACAAAGAAGTTTCAGGACAGGCAAGGTTATACAGAGAAACCTCAAAAAAAGGAAAATGAAATAAACCAGGTATAAAACAAACCACTCTATAAAAATGTAATGTCACATATAAATCAAAAGCTCTGGGCAGGAGACTGTTTAGAACTAACAGATAGAATTTCCATTGGGGCGATAAGTGCTTCTGTTACATATTTAATTCATTAGGTCCATTCTAATATCATTCTATAAACCTATAAGAAAAGTAAAGAGCATATACTTTAAGTTTACTAAACAATTAAGTCAGTGAGATGGCTCAGCAGGTAAGGGATTGCGATGCTCATTGATTCAAGCCTGCTAACCTGAGTTCCATCCACAGAACCATGTAAAAGTGTATGGTACTTTACAAAGATGTAATTGACCTCCACACATGCACAACAGCATATGGCCCCACACATATCAAACATACAATAACAAACAAATAACATTTTAAAGCCCTGAATCTAACAAGACCTTAAAAATTATGGCTTTAAACTCAGTAAAAGTTTAGGTAAACTTTACTGTCAGTCAAGAAGAGCTAAGCAGCCAAGTGTCTCCAAGTTTTTGAGATCTAGGTAGCCATTCGATTAGTAACAATTTATACACAAAATGTCAAGGTTCAACCTAAAAAGAGCACAACAATCTGAAATTCGTAAAAGCTCTTCAATTAGTTATGTATTTTACAATGACAACATTTTTCCTCTAAGACTAAATAAATAAAATTTAATAGGATCACTCACCTGTTGACTTGAAAATTTCACTTTTGGATTGTTATCTATCTCCCATAATCCTTCATTAAAACCTTTTCGTTTATTTGGTTTGCCATACTTTTCCTTATTTTCGGAGTAAGGAAATATGTCCTTTGGTCCTAAAAAAGCACTGTAACAAAAAGGAAGATTAAGTACAAAGGAACCTCAATTAAATATGTATTAGGCTACTCGGTGACATGATTCAACAAACACTTTATATATGCAAACTAGTTTTTTGTATTTTGTTTTGTTTTTCAAGACAGAGTTTCTCTGTGTAGCCTAGCTCTCCTGGAATTCACATACTGAATAAACTCAAGATCTGCCTGCCTCTGCCTGCCAGTGCTGGGATTATGCGGGTACACCACCACTTCCACATCATACAAACTAGCTTTAAATCCTAGTGATCTCATTAGTACTGGTAGAGGAATTAATACAAATAGTCATATTTAATGCCAAACCCTATTTTTCCTTTGTAGTACTGATGATTGGTTGGAAGCTCTCTACCACCAAGCAATACCTCTAGCCTAGAAATACTTTAATAAAATTCACTATTTCCTAGATCCATAATTCTATTTTTAAGGTTGCACAAAAAAAGAAATATATTTAATACCACTGAGTTGTACACTTAAACATGGCTTACAAAGCACACCCTTTAATTCTAGCACTCATGAGGAAGGGGCAGGTGGATGAATCTTTCTGATTTTAAGGCCAGTTTGGTCTACAGAGTAAGCTCTAGTACACTCATGGTTACACAGAGAAACCCTGTCTAGAAAAACCAGACCAGCAGACAAAAAACAAAGGCTAAAGAACCAAGTGGAATGAGCTGAACAGAACACCAGACAGACCACCAGTCAGACAGTCAGCTCGGCCATGGGAACTAAGAAAATAAGTGTGCTGGCTTAAAGCACCAAGTTTATTAAAAAACAAAACAAGTTATTCAGAAATATAAAATGAACACATGTAATTATGTACATAAAATATGTATTCATATATTAAATGCATATTAACTGCCTCATCCATCAGCTGTGAATAATTTTTCTCACACACCTATGAAACCCCTAGGGAAAGAACTACATACAATGCCATTATCCTGAACTCACAGGAGGTCTTTAACTTATATTTTTGTACGTGTGGCTGTGTAAAGTATATGTGTGAGTGTATCGTGCGCAGGTAATTGCAAATTAGAGCCGGAGGACAACCCTGGGTGTCATAACCAGAAAATCATGGGCTTCCTTTGAGACAGTTACTCTTATTGGCCTGAAAAACTAGCAAGGAGGACAGCCTGGCCAAACCAAGGGCATTGAGGATCCTCTTGTCTCTGCCTCCCCAGCACTGGAACTGTAAGCAGCCCACCAACTGCTCACTATTTTTCTGAGGTCAAACTCCAGTCTCCATGCTTGTGAGTCAAACACTTTATATACTTAGCCATCCCATGGGGTTAGTTTTTAACTTCAGTAATTATGATCAATCAGCTTCTACATAACACAATATGTCACAACAACTGAATGAGTTCAGTCCTTCAAAGCAAAGTTCAAAGATTCAAGTTTAATTTCAAGATAGGCTGAAAGATATTTAGCCTCATAATTTTACCTGTGAACGTGAGTCAGTGCTCAGAGATGTCTCTCAGAAATTAGGGAGATTCAAGTGTAGAGAAAAGGAGAAAAAAAACAAAAACAAAAAAGGCTAAAATAGAAACTAGGAAGATGGTTCAGTGGGTCTGAGTTTGAATCCCCAGAACCCATATACAGTTAGATGCACTGGGATTAAAGGCATGTAACACCACAGCCTGGCTTTGAGTTTAATCTCAACACCACAAAAGAAAAACTAAACAGAAAAGGTGCAGCTTCAGTACTTCTGTTCTGATAACTTGTGTTCAACAAGCACATTGTTCTACCTTGACAAATGTCATACTCTTTAAGTTTGAATCAGCTTCTCACATTATCCTTAGGAAACTGTATTATATATTGTTATATTACATTTATATATTACATTATATTATAATGAAACAGGGTCTCACTGTATAACCTTGGATGCCTTGGAACACTATTCAGGCCAGGCTGGCCTTGAACTCATAGTACTCTAGAGTACTAAGATTAAAGTTGTGCACCACCCTGCACATGTGCAGTGTTCCTCCTGCATGTCTGCCTGCAGGCCAGAAGAGGGCACCAGATCTCATTATAGATGGTTGTGAGCCACCATGTGGTTGCTGGGAATAGAACTCAAGACCCCTGGAAGAGCAGCCAGTGCTTTTAACCTCTGAGCCACCTCAGCAGGCCCAGGGAATGCTTTTAATAGCTTTTTGCTGGCTTTACTTCTGTGACATGTTTATCCTTTCATTACTCACGTTTCCCTCTTCTGCTGACATTTGTTTCCATTGCTTCACTAACAACTTCAGGCTGGCCATCTAGTACCACTCCAATGTACAGATAGATCTATTCAAGGTTAGCACATTCAACTAACTTCTAGCATTATTACTGTTTCTTTGGTGCATTTTCTTTTTTGCTAGCTCTCTTTTATTAAAATGTCATGTAGGTGTTTATTATCAGGAAACAAAAGCAAATAACTTGTAAACTACTCATGATCTGATAAATACAGGATGACCCACCATTGTTGTTTTTCTCTAAACAAGATTTCTCTGTGTCCTGGAACTCAAAGATCCTTCTAGAATTAAAGTTGTGTGCTAGCACATCAAGAAACTTTCAAAGTGACCTGGTAATGATCAGTAATTCATATCTCAGGACTGGAGAGGTGGTTCAGAGGTTAACAGCACTGGCTGCTCTTCCAAAGGTTCTGAGTTCAATTCCCAGCAACTACATGATGGCTCACAACCATCTATAATGAGATCTGGTACCCTCTTCTGGTCTGCAGACAGAACACTGTGTACATAATAAATAAATCTTTTACATCTCAATTTATAGACTGCAAAACCAAGCAATCTTAGTTACTAGAGCAGAAATGAAATTTTACATGTTGTTGGGTATGTGAGTTATTTAAACTGTAGAAACTAAATTTGTGCATGCTAATGCTATACCAAGTTAAGGACAGCCTTTCTCTGCTGCCTAGGACGTTGAACTGCACTATTCTCACCTTAATAGAATTCTGCCTGATTACAAAATGTAATCAAGTTATATTTGGTCTCAATAAAAGCATGTCACTTACATAGAAATAGTTAAAAATTTACAACTTTTGGGCTGGAGAGATGGCTCAGAGGTTAAGAGCATTTCCTGCTCTTCCAAAGGTCCTGAGTTCCCAGCAACCACATGGTGGCTCACAACCATCTGTAATGAGGTCTAGTGCCCTCTTCTGGCCTGCCGGCATACACACAGACAGAACATTGTATACATAATAAATAAATAAATTAAAAAAAAAATTTACAACTTTTCATTCTACTTGATAGTGTTTAAATTTACATTTTGCAGGTTTCTAAAACTTCTATCCATCCTTTGAACCCTCCAAACCGAGACCTTTACAAACCTAAATAAGTAGCATACAATAACCATACAAAGGTTTTGAGATTTTTGTTTTATTAATTCCATGTATATGGGGAGGGTGAAGTATGCACATGAGTACAATACCCAGAGGTCAGAAGAGGATGTCAGATTTTTTGGAGTAGGAGTTGAATGCAGTTTTGAGCCATACACCATAGGTAATGGGAACTTGGGTCATCTATAAGAAGTTATGTTCTCTTAACCACTGATGCATGTCTCCAACACTACCTGCCCCACAAAAAAATTTCTGAGACTGGCTGGCCTGGCACTCTCTATGTATACCAGGCTGGCCTAGAAATCAGAGATCTGCCTGTCTCTGCTTCCCAAGTACTGGATTAAAGATGTGTCCCATCGCCGAGCACTGGTGGTGTGCGCCTTTAATCCCAGCACTCGGGAGGCAAAGGCAGGTGGATCTCTATGAATTCGAGGCCAGCCTGGTCTACAAGAGCTAGTTCCAGGACAGGCTCCAAAGCTGCAGAGAAACCCTGTTTCAAAAAACCAAAAAAAAGAAAAAGAAAAAAAAGAAAAACACCTTAAGGCACTGTTGGCAGATTGGCCTCAGAGTCGCTCTGTCAGTGTTGCCCTCTGTCCTCCAGCTCACTCTAACTTCAGTGTTGGCTTTGATGTCGAGTGTTGAAGCACTGTTGTAGAACTGATGGCTGCTCTCCATCAGGCTGTGTAGGATGCACACAGCCCTGTGATCAGGACTGCACTTCCTGTGGTCTAACCATCTGCATAGTTTCAGTTGGGAAAAAAAATCGTACTACTGTGATGACCCAAAACTAAAGCTGCTAAAAACCACAGAACAGACAAGGACCAAGTTGAGTGCAGCCCCTTTGCCCTTCTGCAATCCTGCTGAAGCACGGCATCTGAGAGAGAGGAAGAGTTAGGACGACGGGAACACCTTCTCTTTTTGCAATTGACTGTTGCAGGGAACTTCCAGCATTATTGTATAGCTCTGGGACACCTCGTTCCTGAGCCTGAGAGCACGCTGGGACTTATTTAAAACCGGGTGAAGTAAGTGCTCTTTCCAGGTGAAAACTTTTCATTTTGATTTGAAGGCAGAGGAAAGATTGCTCTTTTCATAACTGTGTTCAGCTAATGACATTTGATAATCAGACAGCATTGTCACTAAGCAGTTTAGGTTGTATAATTGTAAACACCAGTGCCTCAGTCACGGTAAAGATGTCTTCAGATGAATGGCTCATATTTTGGTGCAGTGTTTGATGTTCACAACAAAATGTTATTTTTTTTTAAAAATTAAAAAAAAAAAAAAAAAGATGTGTCCCATCATGCCTGGCCCAAGATCTTTTGCTTTGTTTTCATTCTTTGGGATAGGGCTTCTCTGTGTAGCTCTGGCTGTCCTGGAACTCTGTAGACCAGGCTGGCCTCGAACTGTCAGACTTCAATTGCTAGGATTAAAGGTATGTGCCACCACCTCCCAGCCTAAGATCTTTTTTAATTCACACATAAAAGTCACAGCATCACTAGTCAATCATAGAAATATAAATAAAAACAATTTATAGCTGGGATGTAGCTCTGTTGGTACAGAGCTTCTCTAGAATGTAGGAAATCCTAGGTTCACTCCCAGCACCACAAAATCCATCTAAGGTACAGTAACAAAGGCCTATTAATCCAGCACTCTAAAGGTAGAGCAGGAGAATCTGTTTAAAGTTATCCTCAGTGCTGTGGGATAATCCTTCTGTACACTGTGAATATGTATTATTGGTTGATGATAAAGCTGATTTGGCCTATAACAAGGCAGAATAAGGCTAGGCAGGAAAGCCAAACTAAAAACAAAGAGGAAGAAGGGAGGATTTAGAAAGAGATGCAAGCAAGCTGACAGAGGAATAAGACATGTTGGAAAACAGGTAAAGCCACAAGCCATGTGGGAAATGGGTTCTAAGTTTAAGCTGTAAGAGCTGGTTAAGTAATAAGCCTGAGCTACAGGATTTTGTAGTTAATAAGTTTTTGTGTGATTATTTGGGGCTGGGCAGAGGGAAAGAAGAACTTTGCCTCTGTTTATACCTCGGCTATGTGGTATAAACATACCTTCATGACGTACATAACCTGTCTCAAAAGAAAAGGCAAAAACTAAAATGAAGAATTTGAAATATTTGTACTTTAAAGTTCTGCAAGAAGTCCGACAATTTCTCAGATGATTAAACATTTAAGCCGTCATTTGAACCAAGAATTTGTTTCTAGTGAGGTAAAAACATATGTCCATACACAATGAATGACTGTACATAGTTTAGTAGAAAGCTTGCCTAGGATATGCAAAGCCCTGGGCTACATCCCAGCATCATCAAAAGAATAATTGCCTATTAGTGCTTATTATCAACATTATTTATAATACCCAGCAGTGGGAAACCACAGATGTCTATCAAGTCATAAATATAACATGGTAAAATCAGAAAATGAAATATTAGCTGGCAGTAAATAAGGGAAGCATTATCACATACTTAAGTATTAATCTTGAAACACTATATTAAATTAAAAATTAATAGTGACTAAAGACCTCATTAAATTGTTTCATTTACTCAGGAAAGTAGTTTAAGAGTTGTGTCAGCCACAGCAAAGACTGGATGGAGAAACAGAAGGTACCTGTTATATCTTTTGAAACAGTAATAATCTAAAATCTAACGTTTTGGAAATGTAAAAACTACGAAATTTATAGACTTAAATGGGTGAACTGTATGAAACAAATTATCTCAATAAAGCTTCTATAATTTTTTTTCCGAGAAAAAAAAAAGAAAACAGGCATGGTGGCACACACTTGTAATACTGTACTCAGGAATTGGGAGACAAGAGCATCAGAAATTCAAGATCATCACTGCCTGTACATCAAGATCAAAACCAGGTCGGGTGAACATGAAAACTGTCTCAGTTTTTATGTTTTGAGAGAATACTATATCCTACAAAAATAACACATAATTTTATCAATTACACTATTCTCCGTTAAAAATCACTTCAATACATCATACATACAGCTACAATGAACAATTTGTTGACAAAGATTTTTTTCCCTGAATGTTACACCAAAATTAGTTCATATTACTTTTATTATTAAAAAATGCTGCTATAATGCAGCCCATTGGAGTATAATCTTTGCACCTACCTAATTCTAAAATGAGTTGAGTCAAAGGATTATCTTGAAAATCCTAATGCAGGAAAAACAAAACAGAGCGATTCCCTCCCTGGGGATGAAACCTCACGGATTAGTAAATGGTATCCAGATTAGTTTGTAGATATTATTACTAATTCCCAAGAGACATCTTGTGTGGTGACAGCTGACTCACTGTTCAGAAAACATTCAAAGGTTAAATCCCAGCACGCTGGGGCGCTGGAGGCAGAGCAGGAGGATGTCTGTGAGCTTCAGGCCATCCTGGTCTGTCCTGGTTCAGGACAGTGAGGCTGGCTCTAAAGAAAGACCTTGCCTCAAAGAAAAAATCAAACAAACAAACAAAAAAACAAACCCACAAAATCAGCTGTAACGTGAAAGGTTGGAGGCGGAGGACAATCGGCTCAATGTTTGCCTCCAACACAAGCCCTGGAGTTCAATCTCTAGCGCCACATCAAATGTAATTTGTTATCTCAACATAAGGAAGGAAGAGACGGAAGGATCAGAAGTCCTACTCGGCTGCATAGCAAGTTCAAGGTCATCCTGAAATACAAGAGACCTCTTTCAAAAAGTAAATCTAAGAGGCTAGGGAGACTGATACATAGTTTAGAGGACTGGCTCTACCACAGATTTTGAGTCTCAGCATCCGGAGAGTGGCTCACAAGTCCAGTCCCAAAAGATCCAATGCCCTTTCTGGCTGCTAGAGGCAGACAGACAGGCATGCAGACAAAACATCCAAACGTGGGGCTGGAAAGATGGCTCAGTGGTTAAGAGCACTGCTTGTTCTTCCAGAGGACCCGAGTTCAATTCCAGCACCCACATGCAGCTCACAACTATATGTAACTCCAGCTCCAAGGATCTGATACCTTCACAGCAACACATAGTTAAATAAATTAAAAAATAAAAAATAAAAACATCCAAACACACAAAATAACCTTTTTAAAAAACTTTAAGGATTTTATACTATATAACAGCATTTAATTTTTTAGATAAGAAATGATTCATTAGACAATCAATACACAAGTATTAAACTGGGCACTCAAGTATTAATCCCAGCACTCAAGAGGCAGAGGCAGAGCCGGGCGGTGGTGGCGCACGCCTTTAATCCCAGCACTCGGGAGGCAGAGGCAGGCCTATCTCTGTGAGTTCGAGACCAGCCTGGTCTACAAGAGCTAGTTCCAGGACAGGCTCCAAAACCACAGAGAAACCCTGTCTCGAAAAACCAAAAAAAAAAAAAAAAAAAAAGAGGCAGTAAGATCTCTGTGAGTTCAAGGCCAGCCTGATCTACAAAGCAAGTTTCAAGATAGCCAGGTCTGTTAGAGAAATCCTGTATCAAAAAAAAGGGGGGAGTGGGGAGATAAATATAACTAAACTATAAAATGTGTTAATATTAATTTATAAATCCAAGAAAATTAGACTTATTCTCAAAAGCTTGTCAAACCTTTACAATATACATGTGTGTGTCTAAGCGTGTCTACGCTTGGGGTACGTGCACACACTCATGAAGACGCCAGGCAGTCTTCTTCGCTCGCCCTTCATCTTATTTCTCACTAAATCCAGAGCTCAGAGATTTGGCTATCTATATGGGCTGGCCAACTGTCTCTGTACCCCAGGGCTAGTTACAGAAGCACACCACTACTCAGATTTTACATGGATACTGGGAATCTGAACTCAGGTCTTCATGTTTATGCCATACTTTACTGACAGCCCGAAACAATACAATTTTTAAATACTTATTGTTTAGCACTTGCCAAAACATTATTACATATCCATGCCTTTTCATGTAGCACCCCAAAAGCCCATGATAGATTCTATTATTCTTAGTCTACAAATCAGGAAAAGACCTGCTCAACAAGCAAATGGCTGATTTCTAGTAAGTCTGTATTTAGTATTGTCCAGTATGTTAACGGAAAATTCATAAACAGAGGATTTTAACACAAGAGTTGTCCTTTATCAAATACTGAACTGATAGTACATGGTAGCCCCTTAAGTAATAGAGCTGTTCAGGCTCTTCAATTGTAGTCAAAGCCAAGGAAACAAAACCCATCCAACATTTCAACAGAGAATATAAACAGGTCCAACTGAGCAAGATCTGACTGACTTTAATATCTGAAAACATAACCTTTCCAGAAAAAAGCAGGAACACCCTTAAGCAAGACGAAACAAGGCAGTGAAAGACACCACGTGGGCTGGTTGGAGCCTTGGCTCAGTGACTGAAGTGCTGCTACACAAGCCTGCGAACACTGATTCAGGTCCCCAGAATGCACATCAAGGCATAAACAGAAAACTGACCCCAAAGTCATCCTCTTTGTGCCCTCCTCCAACACTCGCCCTGCACTAACATACTATAAACTCCCCTGGGCTGGAGAGATGGCTCAGAGATTAAGAGAACTGGCTGTTCTTCCAGAAGTCCTGAGTTCAATTCCCAGCAACCACAGGGTAGCTAGCAACAACCATCTAGAATGAGATCTAGTGCCCTCTTCTGGCAAAACATTGTATGGATAATAAATAAATAATATTTTTGCTTCATTATTGTCTGTATTTTGTTTTGTTTTAACTGAGAGAGTAAGGAGGTGGGAGGACCTAGGAGGAGTTTGGGGCAGTATTAAAAAAAATTTTTTAACTAAAATAATGTGGTTAGAGAGCTAAACAAAGGTTAATTCATACAGAGTTTTATAACCAGGACTTATTGCTAGTTAGTCATTTAAGTTATTGGTAATATTAATAGGGAGTTAGTGAAGATTTTTGGACCAGAAAACGGCATGATCTGATTGAAACATAGATAACTTTGATTTTATGTTTTATGTGTATGTATGTATGTATGTATGTGTATAGATAGATAGATAGATAGATAGATAGATAGATAGATAGATAGATAGATAGATAGATAGATAGAACACCTATGTAAAAACACTAATTATAGCCGGGCGGTGGTGGCGCACGCCTTTAATCCCAGCACTTGGGAGGCAGAGGCAGGTGGATCTCTGTGAGTTCGAGACCAGCCTGGTCTACAAGAGCTAGTTCCAGGACAGGCTCCAAAACCACAGAGAAATCCTGTCTCGAAAAACCAAAAAAAAAAAAAAAAACAAAAAAACACTAATTATAAGAATCCTAGATTACAGCATGAACTTGAGCTTTAACAGAAGTCAATCAGGATTTGTGGGAAAAGGGAGGGATTATCTGGTATGAGATCAAAGTTAACACCTAGACCAGTGGTTCTCCATCTGTGGGTTGCATCAGATATCCTGCATATCAGATATTTATGTTACAATGCACAACAGTAGAAAAATTACAGTTATGAAGTAGCAATAAAATAATTTTATGGTTGGGGGTCACCACAACATTAAGGAACTATATTACAGGATCACATCAGGAAGGTTGAGAAGTACTATCTAGACTTCTGAGTCTGATAATCCAAAATTTTTTTGACTGGGTCCATATCAGAACCAATCAGTAAAAATCAGTTTTGACTAAGGTAAGTCTAAGATACCATGCATGGTTAGTATACCTTAAGAGGTCAAGGTCTAATATTTAAAACTTGACTACAAAAACAGATATATAAATGACATAAAAAGATTAAGGAGAATCAGATGTGTCTATGTTAAGGACAGAATATAGTAACCAATGGACTCTAAATGCACACAAAAAAAACTTTAAGGCCAGGAATGATGGTGCACAATTTTAATCCTAGCAATCCAGAAACAAAGGAAGGTCAATCTGTGAATTCAAACATAGCCTAGTTTACATAGCAAGTTCCAGGCCAATCAGAGCTATTTCAGAAACAAATCAGTTATGAGTTGTACATTTCTCCTGAATTTCTACTTGCTTTTCTATATTATTCCTTCCCCATTTCTCTAACTTCTTATTACAATATACTTCCATCTTGGAAAAATCTAAATTTCAAATAAATAATTACCCTCCCAAATTTGGGGAACAGAAAAGACTATCATACCTAGTTCATCATTAATCTTTTAAAAATTGTTTTAAAAAGTTAAATAACCAGAACATGGATATAGCAACTATTTTTCCAAAGGTAAATGGTATGTATAGCCACTGTAGATTAAAATACTATAAATCTATTTTGGAAAAAAAAATATTATTAACTTGCCAGGCGGAGGTGGTGGGTGCCTTTAATCCCAGCACTAAGGAGGCTCTCTTTCTGAGTTTGAGGCCAGACTGGTCTACAGAGCAAGTTTCAGAACAGCCAGGGCTACACATAGAAACCTTGTCTTGAGCCCCTCCCCCCCCCAAAGTCTTTCAAATCTTTAACTATATCCTAGTTTCTTTCATATTAATTCATTTTCCTCATTCACAATCTTTATTGGTATAGTACTGGGGAGTTAACCTACAATCTCATGCGTTATAGGCAAGCACTTTACCAATAAATTGAAATCTCAGCTCAAATTTTTTTAAATTTTTTATTTTTATTTTATGCACATTGGTATTTTACCTATATATGTGTCCTGTGTTAAGGTGTCAGATCCCTTGGAATGGGAATTATAGTTATCAGCTGCCATTTGGGTGCTGGGAATTGAACTCTGTAAGAACACTCAGTGCTCTTAACTGCTGAGCCATCTCTCCAGCCCCAACACTAACCATCTTAATTCCAAATTAACCAAATAAGTTGCATATTTAATGTAATTGTTGAACTTCAAGTATATAAAAATCAAGCTAGGATATAATAGCTCAGTGGTAGAGCCCTGTGTATTATCCTCAGCACTGCAAAAGAAATAAAAATCTAAACTATTTGCAATATCAAAGTTCTGTTTTTAAATGATAGGTAAAAGACAGTCTTTTTTCTTCTACATTTAAAGTACTGGAGGGCTGAGGTTGTGGCTCTAAATGAGAACACACAATTAGTGCAGGTAAGGGCCAGGCCCTAAGAGCATTTTTTCCAACTACAGTTCCAAGTGATACTGGCACCGCAGAGCTTGCACCACTCCACACCGTGCACATCCCTATTTTGATACACAGTGCAATTTAACCTTTTAAAGACCTTTTCCCTACTGAATTTACTACAAGGTCTCTAAATTGTAGAACATTACCCTGGAATCACAAATTAAGCATTTCTTAAAAGTTGTTTTCTCATATACAAAACATATGTGAACCTAAGTCAAACTAAATATTGTGAAGGCTATTCCAATTCTAGATCCAAAACTTTGTTTTTAAAAAATTATTTATGGGCTGAGCACTAGTAATGTGTGCTTTGATCCTAGGCACTTAGGAAGCAGAGGCCAGTGGATCTCTGAGTCCGAGGTCTACAGAGCAAGTTACAGGACAGCCAAACAAAGTTACACAGAAAAACACTGCCTCAGCTGGGTAGTGATAGCGCATGCCTTTAATCCCAGCACTTGAGAGGCAGAGATAGGCAGATCTCTGAGTATGAGGCCAGGCTGGTCTACAAGAGCTAGTTCCAGGACAGGCTCCAAAACTATGGAGAAACTCTGTCTCGGAAAACCAAAAAAGAAAAACACTGTCTCAAAAAACAAACAAACAAAAAAAACCCAACATGATTCCTCCTACTAGCCTGCCTTGTTCAGCCTTGATATGAGCTATGTGCCTCTTCTTATAACTTGGTATGTGATGTATGGTTGATATCCCTGGGAGGCCTGTCTTTCCTGAAGGAAAATGGAGAAGTAGATCTGGGGGTGAGAGACTGGGAGGAGAAAAAAGAAGGGAAAGAGTGGTTGGGATGTAATATATGAGAGAAAAGGAAAAAAAACAATACATAGTGATAATCAAGGTGTCAATAATTTTCATGTCAAGTAAACTAGCCTATCCTATAGATTACATTAAGTTCAATTCAGGTAGATTACACAGTGCACATAAGGCTAATCAATTATAGGTATCTAAGAAAATAAGCTTTGGCAATAAGTTGAAATAGTGGTTATAAGGAACAAACAGTTCAACATTCAGCTGTATAGAAGAATACCAATTTCCTTCACCAGCTAGCCATACATACACCTGGGACAGGAGTCAGAATAAAAACTCACACAGGGCACTGTCTCGCTTCCCTCTTTTCTTCATGGCATCTGTGTGGCTAAGAGGACAAGACCTAACACAGCGCCAGGCTGTCCTGATTTTACTTACAAAGAATACTCAAAGCCTTGCTACTATTTTCATCCTGGGATCACTGAGAGGGTAACTTCTTACACACAGCATCTATTCCGTTTTTTTTTTGTTTTGTTTTGTTTTGTTTTTTTAAGTTTTTCGAGACAGGGTTTCTCTGTGGTTTTGGAGCCTGTCCTGGAACTAGCTCTTGTAGACCAGGCTGGTCTCGAACTCACAGAGATCCACCTGCCTCTGCCTCCCAAGTGCTGGGATTAAAGACGTGCGCCACCACCGCCCGGCCTTCCGTTATTTTTTTCTAACTCTGAAAACTTCATACATTACATAGCATATTCTGATCACATCCACTCCTCATTCCCTGTGTCCAACGTTCCTTTTAGTTTTTCCCAAGATGTACCGTCCTTAATCTCTACCTTCAAACAAGGCTGCCCAGTCAGGCATGGTGGCACATTTACATCCCAGAACTTAAGGGGCAGAGGCGACGGATCTCTTTTGAGTTCAATGCCAACCTTGTCTATATAGTGAGTTCTTAGCCATGGATACATAGTTATAGTCTGTCTCAAACAAACAACAATGTTCCAGTAATGAACAAAAAAATAAATTTAAAAAAAGTAAAGGAAACTTTAAAGATCACTTTTAAGCTTTCCATCTCAGTCCAGATATGGTGGCATTTTATCCCCAAACATGGGAGGCAGACACAGGTTCATCTTTGTGAGTTCAAGATAGCCTGGTCTACACGGAACACCAGAGGCCAGCCAGGACTACATAATGAGACCCTGTCCTTAAAAAACGTTTTCTACTTCACTGTCACTTCCCCTTGAATTTTGAAATCTCTACTTGCTTTACATTCTATGCCTAACCTCTGCAACATTGTCATTTGAGCTTAATACTAACAGGACTTACGTCTCATGGGTTCCAAAAAAGAAAATTGGTAGTTTGTTTGTGGGTGGTTTCACAGCTCCATCAGGAACTTCATCTACCTAAAAGAAAGATCAGAAAAGGTAAAGCTTTCTTAAATCTTACACACCCTGCCACACACGTATGAACTCATAGAATAAGACACCCCAAATGGATCTGATACAAAATTGACTCATTTTACAAATCCATTCAAATAAGTTCTAAAGGCAAGATTATTTTTCCCAGAACTCATTTGGTGGTAAAACCTGTACTGACACCAAAGTCCTTTTTTTCCATACATTTAACAGTTTTATCCTTGTTTGAAAAAATACTAAGGTTATCATGTGCTTACTAAATCATCCCAGCAGCAAATCTTTTGTTTTGTTTTCTGAGACAGAGTACCTAGGATCAGAACATGATAGATAATACTTAAAAGAATTTTGATTAGATAAACTCAAAATCATTTAAAAAATGAACTGTGATGTTTTGAAATCGTAATTATTTTTCATACAAATTGTTTTTATTTCTTTTTCCAGACAGTTTCTCTATGTAGCCCTGACTATCTTTGAAGTGAGAAATCCACCTGCCTCTGCCTCCCAAGTGATAAGTTTAAAGGCTATGCCTGCCACCACTGTCAGGCCCAGCAGCAAATCTTAAAGCAGTGTACCACAATTAGCTTTCTAAAATCCTCAATTACTTAATTTTCAGAACACATCTGACACCAAGCATTTCATACAGGAGTCTCCACCTGCTGTGCAATCCTGCAGGAGGGCTCTACAAACAGTAAGTAATGTGAGGCTAGAGAAATGGTTCTGTGGTTAAGAGTACTTGCAACTCTTCCAAAGATCCAGTTCAGCTCCTAACACCCGTGCCAAGCCCCCTACAACCACTTCTTCTAGGGTCCATCACCCTCTTCTGGCCTCCTCAGGTACTCGCATACATATAACACACAAACTTACACACCGAAATAATTAAAAAAAAAAAAAAAAAAGTAATATAAAAGAAGACCGAAACAAAAGCTTAAAGCACTATTTTCCCATGTTTGAATAACAGTAAGGGTCAGAACTCCAGGTCTGTGGTGAAGCATGACTTTAATCCAGGACAGCCAGAGTTGTTAAACAGAGAAACCCTGTCTCAAATGACAAACCAACTGACAAGCAAGCAAACAAACAAATCAAAAAACAAATTGAGCTGCTTCTAAGAAAAAGAAAATGGGGGGGGGGGGTTGATAAAAACATCCTATTACAATCCAAATGAACTCCTTAGCTGGAGTGATGGCTCAACCGTTAAGAGTACTTGCTGATCTTCCAGAGTATCCAAGTTCAATTCCTAGTATCCACACAGCAGCTCTGAGCTGTCTGAAACTTCAGTTTCAGGGATCAAACAACCTTTTGCACACAGCACAAGTCATGGAAGTGGTGTACAAATATATACGAAGGCAAAACATCCATAAACAAAGATTTCTAAAATAATTAATTTTTCAACTGGCAGTGATGGCGCACACCTTTAATTCCAGCTCTTGGGAGGCAGAGGCAGGCAGATCTACGAGTTCAAGATCAGCTGGGCCTTTAGAGCAAGTTCCAGGACAAAGAGAGCTACAGGAAGAAGTACTGTCTTGGAAGAAACAAGTTAATTTAGAGTGAGTTCCAGAACTGCCAGGGCTGCACAGAGAAACTTTGTCTCAAAAAACAAAAAAAAAAAAAAAATGAACTGTATGAAGAATAATTACAATTTCAGAACATCAGTTTATTTTCTAAAAAATTTTGAGTTTATCTAATCAAAATTCTTTATCATGTTCTAATCCTAGGCACCATTATAAACTAGAAAAAAAAAATCAACACTTTTTCTCTGAAAATGGAGCTTGGGTTTTCATGTCACATCTTGAGTCCTTAAGACTTCTCAGGTTTCCTTAACCCGGGGTCCCGTCTACACCCTCCCCCTTGCCTGTGGGGAACAAAAAAACAAAAACAACTTCAAGGTCATAAGACAAGGAATGTGAATTTAAAAGGCCCAAGTGCATCACCAACTGCAAATCCTATATTAAACATGTCTAAATCTAGTTTAATCACATCTGACATACAAGGGTTTGTAGTTTGCATATTTTGTTGACGATTTGTATTTTATTCAAAATTCCAAGATTTAAGGAAATGTCATTTTTAAACATAAAGATCATACTTGTTGATTTCGCCTACAATGGAACATTAGCTGAATGTCATCTCTAAATATTTCCTATAAAGAACACCTGTCAGACTCAAAAGCAAGCCACAGGGAAAGCGCGGGTGTGCAGAAAAGCCGACAATTTTACAATTGCACGGGAAGAGTACTGAAAAAAACCTAAAATGAAAGGATCCAAGTAACGGTAAAGGGAAGCGAGGGAGAGGAAGCGGAGAAGAAACGATGGGAAGTAGGCCTCTGGAAAGGTTGCCGCACCGCTCCACCGGGGCTACAAATCACTTACTCGAGCTGGCCAATGAGGATAACCTTTCATCTTGGCGAAGATGAGGTCTCCAGGTTTGAAATCGCGAGTCATGTTGGAGGGGCGACGCCGGGAGTCCCAAGACCAGAAGGGGGAGCAGCGCAGCCGCTATCGGGAGATGCGAGCGCGGACACGAGCTGGGACTGGCGGGCCCGCGGGCGGGGGAGGATGCCTCGGGGTGTCCCGACGAGCCTGCGAGGGACAGCAGGGAGGGCGGTTAAAGCGCAAACCCCAGGGAGGGGCCGCGGGGAGGCGGGCAGGGGGAAGGGAGGCCGCGGAGGGGGAGGGGGAAGCCGCCTGCGCGCCTCCTCGGAGCGCGGCCTCGGTCCCGAGCAGCGTCCGGGCCTGTGGCCGCCGCCACCTGAGGCAGCATCACCGCCCGCCACCCGGCCGCCCGCCTCCCCACCCCATCGCTGCCAGGGCTTTTCCCACGGGCCGCAGCCCACGAGGGAGGGGCGCGGCGGGAGAGGGGAGGGAGGCAGCTAGCGCGGCCGCCCGCTTCCCACCCGCGCCGAGCGGGGGCGGGGCGGCCCTCACCTGCCGGGCAGCGACGCTGGGGCTGCGGGGCGCGCTGGCCGCCTGTGCCCACGTCCACGCCGGCCACCTGCGCCACCAGCTGCCGCAGAGGCGTCTCAACGGCTCCGAGCTGCAACCGCCACCGCCGCCGCCGCCGCCGCCGTCGTCGTCGCTGCGCCGCTCCCGCGCGGCTCCCGCTCGGCGCCCGCTAGCGCTGGGCCGTACCAACTGCTCGCCCAGATGGGGGTGGCGCTGCGGCTGGCGAGGGTCGTGGCTCGGAAGCGGAGCTCTTGGAGACGCTAGGGCCCACAGGTGCCTCTGCTTACAAGTAACAGCAGCCAGGGGCCGTGGGACCGGAGGGAGGGGAAGGGCCTCCAGGGAGACGGGCCGGAGCTGATTGTCTCCCACCCCCGCGGCTGGCACAGTGGTCGCGCCCGGCCCGCCCCTGCTGGCTGCTCTATGTGTGTGTATTTGTATGTGTACTGTATGTAAAAGGCGGGGAGGGAGGAAACGATTGTTGTGAACCCCGTTTGGGGGCGGATATTCGGGCCTGTAGCCCATGGCTACATGTTTAAGAAAAACTGGCAGTCCAAGGTGATTGTTCTCGCATCCTCCTCCAAGGTGGGGGTACTGTAATGCTCCTGCGCGGTTTACATCATCCAAAAAAAAAAAAAAAAAAAAGAGGAGCTGTGCAAAAACCCAGAGATCAAATTGGGCTATGAAGCAGTTGCAGGGTGTGCACCTTGTAGGCCTGTTCAACATCGCAGAATGGGCTTTGCAGTCTTCGTTTCCTTGGGACTGTAACATGAGAAAGCCCTATTTCATTTCTTTAACATTTCAACCACGGAGAACCGTTAAGAAAAATGCAATCCCAGTGGATGCAAAACGTGAAAGGTACAAAACAATGACACTGAAAGCGCAGTTAGCTTGTTAGGATATGGATTTGGGCCCAAACTAAATTTAAAATTTTATTTCCTTAAAAGAGTGGTGGCTAATAGGTGGTACAAGAGAGAAGTCTTACTAATACCTACATATTTCATCTCTTAAAGATTTTTAAAGGTGATGTTATTTTTGATCCTTTAGCCAATGCATGTTTTTAATATTTTGTAACATACCCAGCTTGCTGATGTGGATTGACACTTCATGATTTTTACTGTACCAGAACTGTCTAATTTTTCTTATCCATTAACACCCTGGTTTTCAACAAATGTGGTACAATAGAAGACATTTAAGTATTAAAAAAAAGAATCTTTTCTTTCATCCTTCATTGATTCTCCCCAAAATGCTGTTTATAATGAAGCACTGTTTGATATTGAAAATACCTCCATTAACAAGATCAGATATTTCCTATATAAGACAAGCTAGAAACATTAAGGACATGAAAAATATTAAAACGTGTAAGTATTTATGCTTATCTAATACTGCTTTAAATAAAGACTCGCAGCTGAGAATAAATTCGAAAAGGCTTTGTTTGAATAGCAAAAATTGTGGGATTTTATTTTTTTTAAAGGAATATTCCATGCCTTTAAAAGGAAATAAGGCATCCAAATGTTAAATTACTGCAAGGAGGCAACTGTAGAGCTGCATTAGTCAGAGGGTTCCGTGTGGAGCTAAAAGAAATATCGGGAAGTCGGGCGGTGGTGGCGCATGCCTTTAATCCCAGCACTCGGGAGGCAGAAGCAGGCGGATCTCTGTGAGTTCGAGACCAGCCTGGTCTACAGAGCTAGTTCCAGGACAGGCTCCAAAGCCACAGAGAAACCCTGTCTTGAAAAACCAAAAAAAAAGAAAGAAAGAAAGGAAGGAAGGAAGGAAGGAAGGAAGGAAGGAAGGAAGGAAGGAAGGAAGGAAGGGAAATATTGGTGGCATGTCTTCAAGTTTACCGTTCTAAACTTGTGTTTAGGGGACTATCCAAAGTTGCACAACAAGAGGGAGGTAAAACTGATTCTTTAAAACTGGATTATTGCCAGGTGGTGGTGGCACCCACCTCTAGTCCCAGCTCTGTGGAGGCAGAAGCAGGTGGAGCTCTGTGAGTTCAAGGCCAGCCAGGTCTAAAGAGCTAAATCCAGAAGACAGCCAGAGTTAGACAGGGAAAACATGGCTTGAAAGAAAACAACAACAACACAAAGCTGGATTACTGATGTCTCGATGTAGATGTGAGCAGAAACAGACCTTGTCATATGTCACTGTTGATTAAGAAGGGAAGAAAAAAAGAAGAAAGCACAACAAAGCGATTATCAAAACAACTGTCAGGTGTGGGTGTAAATCATGGACCTGGAAAGAGAAGGAAAAAGGTCTGATCCTAAGTAACAAGTATCAAAGCACCACCTAGCCCTTGTCCTCAATGCTACAGGGCCTTGAAACTGCAATTGTGCTCAGGCCCAGCAGCCTGGGCTTCACCTGAGGGCTTGCTAGCAGTTTCACCACCCCATCTACTAATCTGCATCTTAACCGGAGCCCCAGGTTTTTTTGTTTTGTTTTGTTTCTTCACCTGAGGACTAGATAGCAGTTCAACCTCCCTGATCTACTAATCTGCATTTTTAACAAGATCCCCAGGTTTGGTTTTTTGTTGTTGTTGTTGTTTTGTTTTGTTGTTGGGTTTTTGTTTTGGGTTTTTTTGTTTGTTTTTTTATTGTGGTAGAGGCACTGTCTATGGAGACCAGGGGCCACCATGTTCAAGCAGGTTTCCTCCTTCCACTATGTGGGTCCCAAGATTAAGCTCGGGTTTTCCAGGTTTGGCAACAGGGGCCCTTACCTACTGAGTCACCTTGCTGCCCCCTTCCATCCTTGGTGACCTTTATGAATATTCAAGTTGCAGAGAAAGTTTACAATCCATTGGAAGTCCCCACAGTGGTGATGGCTATAATCCACACAGCAGTAAAACCCAGGCTGGAGGATGAGAAATTAGAGACCAACCTGTAGGCAAAGCCTTTCTGAAAGAGACACACACAGAGAAAGAGAGACTTTCAGATGAATGTGTATATTGCTTTTAAAAGATACCTTTGTGTTAGTGCTAATGGCCATGCCAACAAGTAAAGGAGGTGGTTATTGCGAGTAGGGATAATCAGGAATTAAAAAAAAAACAATGAAAAGGGACATGCACTTGATGTACGAGTGTTGAACCAGTATGATACTTAGACTCATTAGCTGCACGTTTTGGCAATTTTAGCTAGCAGTAGTCTGAACACAACAGGCGACACCTTTTAAACAACAAATCAAAGCAAAACAGGTGGTGGTTTAAACCTCCAGAGAACAAAGGGCCATAATCCCTGGCAACAACGGTTCTGAATTTAAGTGGGAGGGGAAAAGAGGGGGGGAAAGGGAAAAAGGAGGAGGGGAGGTAGGAATGGAAATGGCTGGGTGTGTGAAAGCCTCTGGCCGAGCTTTGCTCCTCCCACCACAGGAGAAAGAGTACACTTCCCAAAACTGTAACCAGCTAGCCCAAGAGAGCAACAAATCTCAGTGTGTCTGGACAAAGCACAAGCTCCATCTTCCCATTCTGCAGATGAGAAAGCAGGCTCCTAGAAGGTGAGCAACTCGCCCAAGCACACTCGCCGTCAAGGGCCCGAACCAACTTCCAGACTTTGTGCTCTCTGGTCTGCGCCGTTTGTAATTTCACAAGCGCTCTAGGTTGTGCAGGAAGGCTGGAGGTTGCAGAAGGCTGAGAATGGCTCATAATTAGAGAAAGATGCTGGAAGTAGACGCAGCCCGGTTCCCTTAGCCCAGCTTCAATTCCCTAACAATCTCCCCCGACCCCACCCACCCACCCCAGGGCCCAGATGGTCCCATCTACCAGCTCTTCCGTTTAACTCTTTCTGGGCCTAAAAAACTCAATCCAAAAACCACACCTAACTATCATCTTCTAATGCCTCACTTTCTTATTACAATCTTCCTAGTTTTTAAACTACTTAGAACCAACTATCCTCATAGGTGCCTGTATTTTGCAGGTACTCAACATTTTTTTTTTTCCAAGACGGAGTTACTGAATGAACAGTAATGGGAGCTCACTGACTCCGGACTGACAGCGGCAGAACCAGCATAGGACCAAACTAGGCCCTCTAAATGTAGGTGACAGTTGCATAGCTGGGGCAGTCTCTGGGGCCGCTGGCAGCGGGACCAGGATTTATCCCTAGTGCTTGTACTGGCTTTTTGGAGCCCATTCTCTTTGAAGGGATACCTTGCTCAGCCAAGATATAGAGAGGAGGGCCTTGGTCCTGCTTCAAAGTGATGTGCTAGGATAGACTTCGTTGACTCCCATGGGAAGCCTTACCCTCTCTAAGGCATGGATGGGGAATGGGGGGGGGAGGTGGGGGGAGCAGAAGGGGAAGGAGTGGGAACTGGGATTGGTATGTAAAATGAAAAAAGATTGTTTTTAAAAAATTAATTAATTTAAAAAGAAAAGAACAGACAGAGGATAAGCCCTGTCTCAACGCTAATTCTTGAGGCTAAGAAAACAGGTCAGAAGAGACATGAGTGTGCCTTGTGCTCCTCAGGAAGCTGAGCTGGAACAGTGGTGCTCAGCCTGTGGGTAGAATGGGTCACACATCAGACATTTACATTAATATTCATAACGGGGCTGGAGAGATGGCTCAGCAGTTACGCACACTTGTAGTGCTGGGCAGTGGTGGCGCACGCCTTTAATCCCAGCATTTAGGAGGCAGAGGAAGGCAGATCTCTGTGAGTTCGAGGCCAGCCTGGTCTACAAGAGCTAGTTCTGGGACAGGCTCCAAAGCTACAGAGAAAAAAAAAACAAAAAAAACAAGAGCACTAATTGCTCTTCCAGAGGACCTAGCACCCACATTGCAGCTCACAACTGTCTGTAACTCCAGTTCCAGGGGATCTGGATCATGCATAGTCATGTATGCAGGGAAAATGCATACATAAAATACAAACAAATAAATTAAAAAGAAGATTCATAAGAGTAGCAAAATTACAGTTATAATGTAGCAACGAAATAAATGTTGGGGGTCACAACAACACGAAAACCGGATGAAAGGGTCGCAACGTGAGGAAGGTTGAGGACCACTGGGTCAAAGGATTGCAAGTTGGAGGCCGGCTTTTACCCAGCAGGCAAGAGGCCTGGATCAATCCTCAGGGCTGGAAATAAAAAAACTAAATGAAGATATTCATATTTGATTTATGATTTTTATATACTTTAAGGTTGACTTTAAAAGCAGTAATTCTTTTTCTCTACAACTCATTTAATATGACTGGACAGATGGCTCTGTGATAAGAATGCTTGCTGTTCTCCCAGAAGACCTGAGTCCATGTCCCTGCACTCACATGACAGACACATACATACAAACTACACACATACACACTTTTTCAAAAATAAAATAAGATCTAAAATATATTTAATAGAAGCTTTTCTTTCTAAATGAAATTTGATGCTTATTACAAAAATATTCCTTCATACTTTCCCACAATTCTGACTTTCATATAGTCTTGCTAACCAACCTTACACTTAATAGTAATTTCTGATCTGTTTTATTATTTTTTATTTTATTTATTTATTTTTTTTGGTTTTTCGAGACAGGGTTTCTCTGTGGTTTTGGAGCCTGTCCTGGAACTAGCTCTTGTAGACCAGGCTGGTCTCGAACTCACAGAGATCCGCCTGCCTCTGCCTCCTGAGTGCTGGGATTAAAGGCGTGCGCCACCATCGCCCGGCTTGATCTGTTTTATTATTATTGATCCCAAAGATGCAAGAAGATAGACCACCAACTCAAATCATCATGGCCAAATTAATTAAAGCAAGCTCTTTGTTTGTTTGGCTTTTGGTTTTGGGTTGTTTTGTTTTGTTTTTTTCTAGATAGGGTTTCTCTGTAGTCCTGGCTCCCGGCTGTCCTGGAACTGTTTATGTATGTGGACCAGGCTAGCCTCAAACACACAAAAATATGCCTACCTCTGCTTCCTGAGTGCTGGTGATTTAAGGAGTGTGCCATCCCTGGCTGGTTTGGAATTTGCACTCACTTTTTTTCTAATATTTATTTATTTATTATGTATATAATATTCTGTCTTTGTATATGCCTGCAGGCCAGAAGAGGGCACCAGACCCCATTACAGATGGTTGTGAGCCACCATGTGGTTGTGGGGAATTGAACTCAGGACCTCTGGAAGGGCAAGCAATGCTCTTAACCGCTGAGCCATCTCTCTAGCCCCTGCTCTTACTTTTTAAATGAAAATATATCTGACTTGTTATCATGTTTTCCACAGTGATTAGCAGAAAATTTTGGCTTAGCGGGGCGGTAGTGGCACATGCCTTTAATCCTAGCACTCAGGAGGTAGAGGCAGGTGGATCGCTGTGAGTTCAAGGCCAGCCTGGTCTCTCTGAACTATCCAGAACAGGCTCCAAAACTACAGAGAAACCCTGTGTAGAAAAACCAACCCCCCCCCCAAAAAAAAGAAAGAAAAGAAAAGAAAAAAGAATTTTGGCTTAAATATATCTATTTTTAAGATTTATTAACCTAGAATAACATGAAAATTAGGAGCTTTTGAAAAATTGAGTTAATGTACAGATTGGAAAATGCAAAGTAGTTGATTTTTTTAATTTTCCATGTATATTCATTACTCTGCTGGGACTGAGGGGTAGCTCCATAGACAAAGTCCTTGCTGTGCAAATGAGAAGAACATGATTTCAACCCCAGAACCCACAGAAGAAAAAGCCAGCAAGGATGGCACATGGGTGTGTTGCCAGTGCTGGGAGGGAACAGAGCATCCCTGGGACTAGCCTAGCCTATTTAGAGAAAAGGCCAGCAAGAGAATTTGTCTCCAAAAATAAGGTGCATATAACTAGGCAGTGGTGGCACACACCTTTATCCCAACACCTGAGAGCCAGAGGCAGAGGGATCTCTGCATTCAAAGTCAACCTGTTCTACAGACCAATCTGAATTCAAGGTCAGCCTGTTCTACAGAGAGAGTTCCAGGACAGCCAGGACTACATAGAGAAACCCTGTCTCTAACAAAACAAAAAATAAAAATAAATAATATAATATAATATAACATAAAAAAAATAAAGTACATGGTTCCTAAGGAATGACACTCAGGGCTGACCCCTGCACATCCATACACATGCATGTGCCCCCCCCCACACACACAGAATCATGCTTCTTCAATTTACATTAGTATAGTTTTTTCTCTTTTCCTGTCCTTTTCTTCCCTCCTGATCCCCTTCCTTCCTTTCTCTCTTCCTATTTTACAGGTCCACTCCTCCTGCTAGACATGTGCCAAGGCCAAATGGCAGAGAGCTTTCCAGTTATGCCAGCCCATGTACCAGCTCTGAGGACACCAAGCTAGGATACCAACTGGGCAAGGACTGGCAGGTTGACTTCACCCACATGCCCACTTATAAAAAGCTCCATTATCTCTTGTTGACACCTTTACAGGATGGATGGAGGCGTTTCCCATCTCCAGGGAAACAGCAGAAGTGATGGTGCAGTTACTCCTGGAACACATCATCCCCAATTTGGCATGCCATGCCCCCACAAGCTCCTGGGACATCAGCGCTGGTACCACATCTCCAGGCTCAAGTGGGCACCTATCCAGGATAAATGGTCTGTCCTACAACTGGGACCCTCTACCTTCCGGTTTTTCAAAATGTCCCAATGAAGAGCATATCTGCTCTTGTGTCTTGCTCGTTCATCTTTGTCATTCAACCTCGCCTCTTATGTACAACCAGGGCATGTCTCCACTTCATTCTTCCCAGCAATCTCCACTCTTCCCATGGCTAGCCTCATTCATAGGGCTATGATAATAACCCCCCCCCCCTTTTTTTTCTTTCTTCTCCTAGCAACTTACCTTCTCTGCTTCCTCAAGAAACAGGTTCCTGGGCTGGAGAGATGGATGGCTCAGAGGTTAAGAGCATTGCCTGCTCTTCCAAAGGTCCTGAGTTCAATTCCCAGCAACCACATGGTGGCTCACAACCATCTGTAATGAGGTCTGGTGCCCTCTTCTGGCCTGCAGGCATACATACAGACAGAAATCGTATTAAATATTTGAAAAAAAAGAAAAAAGAAACAGATTCCTGAGGCCTCTAGGATGGCAGTTAACTGAATGCTTCTTCATCTATACCTCCTTTTGAGCGTGAGTCCACTGACTTCCGACTCCCCGTCCCCATGTTGTCAGGAAGTAAGCAGACTTGAACCATCACCCATTTATCCAAGAAGGTCGGGGTACTATGCTGGAAACTCTGGCCTGGCTCTGCTCCTCCCTCTTCAGACCCTGCCCACTCAGAAAGATTGCCTAAAGTCCAGGCTCCTCCCCTGAAGCTCAAGACCTCACCTACAGGGGAGTTAAGCCCTGGTTTTTGGACCTGCACTGTGATTTCTCTTCTGCTCACTTTTACTGGAATTGCTTTGCTCAGATTAAACCTGGTCTTTTAACTTGGTTTGATCTGGCTTACTGTGTCGTCAGAGAAACTTTCCAGGATCCAAAAATACCTGTCACTTCCCTCCTATCTTTCTTCTTTCTTCCTTTTCTATTTTTTGAGACAAGGTCTCAGGTAGCCAAGGTTGACCTTGCCTTCCGTGAGCAGCTGACTGCTGTGCCTCTTGCCTCAGTCTCCAGGATTACAGGTGCACACCGCCACATACATACAACTTCATCTGTGTAGCTTTTTAAACATATTCTGTAAACATTTGTTTGGGGATTTTTTGTTTTGTTTGTTTTGCTTTAATTTGGCCTGAAGTGGTGGCACACACCTTTAATACCAGCAGCGGGGAGGCAGAGGCAGGAAGACCTCTGTGAATTCATGGCTTTGTTTGTTTGTTTGTTTTATTTACTTATTTGTTTTTTAATATGTATGAGTGTTTTGCCTGCGTGTGTGTGTACTACCTGTGTACTTGGTGCCCATGAAGATCAGAAGAGAGTTTCAGGTCCCGGAACAGGAGTTACAGATGTTGTAAACTACCACGTGGATGCTAGGATCCAAACTTGAGTTCTCTGCAGGAGCAACAACTGTTCTTAACCACCAAGACATCTTGCCAGCCCCACTGGATGGGTTTTTAAATCTGCATTTGTATCTATGATAATAAAGTATAGATTTTTCCTCTTGTTTTTTAACTAGCATGCTATTATTACAAAAAGCGAATTTTATGCCATTTTCACATATGCAAACACACACTGATCCTGTTTACCCCATACTTCTCTCTCATCCCACTTTAACCCCTCTACATTCAAATGGGTTTTGTGTGTGAGTGTGTGGATGGTATATATACGTGTTCATGAGGGAGGGTACATATGCATGTGTGTATGATTGTGAAGGCCGGAGATCAACTTCAGATGTCTTTCTCTATTGCTCTCCGTGTGTGTGTCTGTGTGTGTGTGTGTGTGTGTGTGCATGTGCGCACGTCATGGAATGTTAACAGAGAGGGGGCAAGACATTCAGGAGGACAGGTATATGCCACAAGTCATAGAAATGGGTTAATTTAAGTCATAAGAGCTAGGGGACAAGCTGGTTGGTGGTGGCGCACGCCTTTAATCCCAGCACTTGGGAGGCAGAGGCAGGTGGATTTCTGTGAGTTCAAGGCCAGCCTGGTGTACAAGAGCTAGTTCCAGGACAGGCTCCAAAGCCACAGAAAAACCCTGTTTCGAGAAACAAACAAACAAACAACAACAACAAAAAAAGCTAGAGGACAAGCCTAAGCTATCGGTTAAGCTTTCGTAATTAATAATAAGTCTCTGTGTCATTACTGGGGACCCAACAGTCCCAACCAAAATGCCTGATTCCATGTGAATCCCACAATCAAACTCAGGTTATTTATCATCAGGCTTGGCAGCAAGCATCTCTTACATTGAGGCATCTTACTGCCCTCCACCTTGTCTTTTGAGACAGGGTTCTCAATGAACATGGAGCTCTCCAACTAGGCTGGCTAGCCAATGAACTCCAGGGATCTTCTGGTCTTGTCTTCCCAGCACTGGGATTCCAGATTCAACGCACCCACCCTTGTTTTGTTTTCTTTTACATGTGTGCTAGGGGTCTAAATTAAAATCCTTGTGTTTGTATAGCAAGGACTTTATCAACTGAGCCATTTCCCCAGTTCTTCAGATGGATTTTTATAATACCTAGTTATGCATAGCTAATTAAATAATGTTGTAGTTTGAATGTGACTGACCTCCATAGTTTCAGATAATGCTTAGTCACCAGGGACTCTTTGAAAAGATTACAAGGATTAGGAGGTGTGGCCTTGATGGAGGAAGTGTGTCACTGTGGGTGGCCTTTGAGGTATCAAATGCCCACACCAGACTCAGTCCCTCTGTCTCTCTGTCTTTCTCTCTTTCCCCACCCCTTCGTGGATCAGGATGTAGCTCTCAGCTACTGCTCCAGTACTCTGTGGGCTGCTATGTTCCCTGCCATGAAGATAATAGACTAACCCTCTGAAAATGTAAGCCAGCCCCGAGTTAAATGCTTTCCTTCCTAAAGCTGCCATTGTCATGATGTTTCTTCACAGCAGTATAGCAGTGACTAAGCCATATAACATGCATAACAGATTTTGATAAAGTATTCACCATCAAAGTTCTATTCAAGCTACTTCTCTTAAGCAGATGCATCGTAACCAAGGACTAATATTTAATGACTGTAAACAGAAGCTGTACTTTCATTTCTCAGCCTCCCAGACCTGAATAATCACACAAACTATATTAATTATAACACTGTTTGGCCAATGGCTCAGGCATATTTCTAGCTAGCTCTTACATCTTAAATCAACCCATTTCTATGATTTTCTATTTTACCATGAGGCTCATGGTTTGTTAACCTCATATCTTGCTTCTTGGGCAGCTACCTAGCATCTTCCTGACTCTGCCTTCTTTCTCTCTGCATTTAGTTATATTCTACCCTGCCATAGGCTAAATAAAGCAGCTTCTTTATTAACCAATGGTAATAAAACATATTTATAGCATACAGAGAGGAATTCCACATCAAATGGTTGTATTGAAATATTCACTTACAGTCTTTCATTTGTACCCGTCATTAGACAAGGACAGTGGGAGGCTGGTGAGATGGCCAAGCAGTTAAGAGCATTTGCTCTTTTCCAGAGTACCCAAGTTTTATTCCAGCATTTGGGTGGCTCTTAAGTGTCTATAACTCCAGCTCCAGGGAATCTAATGTCTTCTGGCTTCTGCAGATACCTACACATATATGTTAGACACAGAGAAACATACATAAACCTTAAAACAAAAATCATTAAAAAAACTTTCATACATATATATTTAATTAAAGGGGAATATATACATATATATGATTCAGTTTGGCAGTTAGCATATATTTACATTTTTAACACGTTAGAAATGTTTTAACATGTTACAGGATTAAAGTAATCTAAAAGTTAGCTAGAAAAATGTTATAATAAGTTTGAAGTATATTACTATTTCAGAATACATTTCGTTTGACAGAATCACATTTTTATCCTAAATTTGAACTGACATATTTGGAAATAGGAATTTTGGAAGCTTCCCAGATATGTGTTAAAACCGTAGTTTGCTAAGTGAGTGAGAAGTCAAAGGTTTGTGTGGAAAGAACACCGAGTGGCTGGAGATGTCCTAGGTTCAATCCCCAGCACCCACATGGCAGCCCACCACTGTTTGTAGCCCTAGTCCCGGAGGATCCAATGCCCTCCTCTGACCTCTGCAGGCACAAGGCATGCATGTGCAAAATGCTCATTACACATAAAACCACTGAAAATTATTTCTTTGAGAGGAATGAGGAGACACTCAGACAGTCTGTATTTCTTGTCAGTGCTGTGTCTGTTTTGCTCATATGAGAGTCTTTCTTACCCTTTTTATATAATTTGAGAGATAGATGAGACAGAACTGGGCCATTGCTGTTCTGTTAAGCAATAAGTGTTTATAAGGAAAATAGAAAAATCACAAGTAAAGATCCAATTAATGCCATAAGCTTGAATTTCACAAACTTTTTATTTTTGGGGACAGGGTCTCATGTAACCCATATTGGCTTGTTCAAACTTGGTACGTAGCCAAGGATGACCTTGAACTTCTGATCCTCCTGCCTCTACTTCCCAAGTGCTAGGATTATAGGCCTTAAACAGGACAGTAGTTTTTTTTTTTGTTGTTTTTTTTGTTTTTGTTTTTCAAGACAGGGTTTCTCTGTGGTTTTGGAGCCTGTCCTGGAACTAGCTCTCATAGACCAGGCTGGTCTCGAGCTCCCAGAGATCCGCCTGCCTCTGCCTCCCGAGTGCTGGGATTAAAGGCGTGCGCCACCACCACCCGGCTAGGACAGTAGTTTTTATGTTGTATTCAAACAGGAAATTGAGTCCAGGGCTTCCTCTGCCTTCTATGCAGGAGCTCCACCAACTGAGCAACATTCCCAGTTCTCCAAACTTAATAACGAATATCTGGAGGCAGGTATGATGGTCTCTATTCGCAATCCCAGCCCCGACGAGACTGGAGCACAAGGACCATGAGCTATAGCCTGGCCTGGGTTATAGGGAGACAAACAGAGCACAAAACCATAACTAAAAGGTTACTCTGAGTCCAATAATACTGACTCCAGGAAATCGAGTCCCACCGTCAGGTTCCCTTCTTCCTTCTAGAAGTTCACAAGAACACAGAAGCCTTCGCATCTTCAGGTCAAAAGTATAGACGATTCAAATATAATAAATTATCCTGATTGGTGGTGGTAGCACATGCCGTTAGTCCCAGCACTCTGGGAGGCAGAGGCAGGAGGATCTCAATGTCAGCCTTATCTACAAAGTGAGTTCCAGGACAACCAGAGCTGTTATACAGATACACAGAGAAAACCTGTCTCGAAAAGTCAATCAATCAATCAATAAAAAAATCCTATTGCTTTCCAACTGAGCTCTATTAACACACAGCTGACCATGCTTTGAGTATTTGTATTTGTGCATGTGTGTCTACGTACCCATGAATGCAGGTGTCTACGAAGACCAAAGCCTGGAGCTGGAGTTATAGGCCATTGTGAGCAGCCTGATGTGGGTGCTTGGGAACTGAATTTGGGTCCTCTGCAAGAGCAGTACTCATTCCTAACTCCTGAGCTATCTCTCCAGACACCTGTTTGATCTTAGTTTCTGACAAGGGGGCAGGACTCAGATTTTCCCCCATACCATCTCCATCTGAGGTCAGCCGAAACATAACATTGGCAATTCTTTTTTCTTAAGGCTCAATATGCACTTAGTGCACAGAAGAAAAAAAAGGAATGGAGAAAGGGAAAATGAAATAATAAAGAATACTATACTCCGGTTTGTGGGGAACCAAGTTGCTACTTTCTAACTGAGAATGTATTCTTAGTCCGCAACAAAATTCTGGAACAAAGTAGTACTCTCCACGACAGGGGAAACTTCCCGCCCGCTGCAGTAACGCATCATCAGTTGTATCTTCGTCCTCCGTTTCAACTGAGTAGGCGTGTCTGTTTCATTGATTGGCTGTCCATCAGACAGGACTCTGAGCTGCCTGGTTCACTAACCCTGTCGTTCACAATAGGCTGTCATTGCTTTACTAAGTGGTTCAAGCCGCTTGGATCTTAAATTACACCACAGAAATATCCTGCCCCGCTCGCTTCAAAATAATATGTTGTTCTCAGTCTCCACTCCTCCCTTGGGTTTCCCGTGGACCAAGTGTCTCCTCAGTTGCATCTTAAAGAGCTTGGAGGTCCTGATTGATGGATTATAGCCCCACCAGGAGGTGAGAGGAGGAAGCATCTTTAACGTTTTTAATTTCTTAGTTATTTTAAAATTTTATTATGAAAAATGTTGCAAATAAAGAAACATCACACACCGACTTTAGAAATCTTTAAAGGAATTTTTTTTTTTTTTTTTTTTTTTTTTTTTTTTTTTTTTGGTTTTGGTTTTTCGAGACAGGGTTTCTCTGTGGCTTTGGAGCCTGTCCTGGAACTAGCTCTTGTAGACCAGGCTGGTCTCGAACTCACAGAGATCCGCCTGCCTCTGCCTCCCGAGTGCTGGGTGCTGGGATTAAAGGCGTGTGCCACCATCGCCCGGCTAAAGGAATGGTTTAATTAAGTGAAATGTTCAACAACTCTGATTGCTGGTTGAGAGTATTGGATTCTAGTTTTTTTTTTTTTTTTTTTTTTTTTTTGGTTTTTCGAGACAGGGTTTCTCTGTGGCTTTGGAGCCTGTCCTGGAACTAGCTCTGTAGACCAGGCTGGTCTCAAACTCACAGAGATCCGCCTGCCTCTGCCTCCCGAGTGCTGGGATTAAAGGCGTTCGCCACCACCGCCCGGCCTGGATTCTAGTTTTATAGTTTGAGACAGCCTCACTAAATTGCTCAGGCTGGTCACAAATCCTCTCTTATATCCCACACGGGCCTTGAATTTGTGATCCTCCTGCTTCAGTCTCCTGGGATTATATGGCTGGGCCAAACTGAGCCCATCTTCCTGCTTACATTTTTAAGATGCAGGGTTTCTCTGTGTAGTCCTGGCGGTTCTGGAATTTGCTCTGTAGACCAGCCTTCAAACTCAGAGATCTGCCTGCCTCTGCCAAGTGCTGAGATTAAAGACATATATCACCATGCCCGGCTTTCCTGCTTATTTTTGATAAACATTTGCATGATATGATTTTTTTCAGTCACTTATTTTTTTAATTTATTTAATACGTATATTGCTTGACCATATTCCTCACCCCTGTATCACTCTTATTTTAAACTAACCTGTTTATATAGTTGAGGTGTTTTTAGAGACACACTGTAATTGCTGTATATCCATGATGCTCCTCTCTGTCCTTTAGTCAGTGTGTGTAAAGGGATTGTATCTAATGTCATCAATGATTTGTTAGGACTTCATTCTGGAATTCTGCTTTCTCTTCTCTGTTCTCCTTTGTTTCCATTATCTGCTTTTTCCTGCCTTCCTGCAGGTTGTTTCTCTATTAGGATTACAATTTAGTTTGTCCTTGTGCAGTTGAGTCTCTGAGGCTGGCACAGCCGCCGCAGTTAGAAGGTTGGTGGCCTGTGTTTGATCCCTGGAACTCATGTAGTTGAAGGAAAGAACCACCCCTCACAGACTGTCCTCTGAATTCCACACACGGTGGTGCTTGTGTGCACACACATGCACACGCGCACACACACACACATACACACACAAATACATACATACATACAATTGTAAGAAAAGGGGCTACTTCTAATTTTTTAATTTATTATTATTTCATAATACTACAGTGTGTATTTGGAGATCAGAGGACAATTTTGTGGGTTAAGTTCTTTCCTTCCACTTTTTTTTTTTTTTTTTGGTTTTTTGAATTAGGGTTTCTTTGTGTAGCTCTGGTTGTACTGTAACTAGCTCTGTAGCCCAGGCTGACCTTGAACTCGGAGATCCTCCTGCCTCTGCCTCTCGAGAGCTGGGATTGAGCCATCAAGTTCAGTGCCATTCTTCACATCTTAACCATAATGTTCAATTCTATTTTACTCCGTGAGGGTAGGAACTCAGTCTTCTTTATGCTTATATTCCAAGGATAAAATAGCTAACACATAAAAGGCCTTTGAAGCTAAGGTCCATAATCTTGATGTATTCGTTATCTTCCTCTTTTTTCTTCCTTCCTTCTTCCTTCCTTCCTTCCTTCCTTCCTTCCTTCCTTCCTTCCTTCCTTCCTTGCCTTGCCTTCTTTTCTTGGCTTTTTAAGACAGGGTTTCTCTGTGTAACAGTTCCGGCTGTCCTAGAACTCTCTTTGTAAGCCAGGTTGGCCTCGAACTCATGGAGATCTACCTGCCTCTGCCTCCCAAGTTCTGGGATTAAAGGTGTGCATCACCATTACCCAGCTTTCTTTTTTCTTCTTTCTCTCTCTCTCTCTCTCTCTCTCTCTCTCTCTCTCTCTCTCTCTCTTTCTTTCTTTCTTGTTTGTTTGTCTATGTAGTGTTTGCTGTCCTGGAACTCATTCTGTGAACCAGGCTGGCCTCAAACTCTGAGATCTCCCTGCCTCTACCTCCTGATTAAAGGCGCGTGCCACCACACATGGATTAGTAATTTTTTTTATTACCATGATAAGTGTGTTAGGGAGATGAATTAATGAGTCAGAGTGTTTACTGAGCAAACATGAAGACTTGAGTTCCAATCCCCATCACCCACATAAAAAATCCAGGCATGGCTTGTGTGTGCCTGTAACCTCAGTGCTGGGTAGTAGAGACAGATCCCAGGAGCTAGATAGCTGGCCAGGCAGCCTAGTAAAATGGCAAAGCATGATGGTGTAGGACAGTTAATATCCCTCTCTGGCCTCTGTATGCATACACCCTCCCTTGTGCGCACATACGCATACACATATACACACACGTACATATACATACACACACACATACACATATAAATACACACATACATACACACATATACACACATACATACACATATATACACACACATACACACATACATACACATATATACACACACATATATACACACACGATTACACACACTCACATACACACACATACATACACATACACACACAGACATACATGAAAAATGTAAAAAAATAAACAAAACCCCCAGAACAAACAAACAAACAAACAAACATGTCCGAAGCAACCTCCAAGGAAGGAAGGGTTTACTCTGGCTCACAGTTCAAGAGTCCAGTCTGTCGTGCAGGCAAATAAGGATGGCAGGAGAATGAGGTCAGATTGCAACCATAATTAGGGAGTTAGTGAAGAATGCTTGAAGCACAATTAATAAAAACTCAAAGACAGATATTGGGGTTCAACCTGAAGACCAGAAAGGAAAGCAGTTAGCCTCTGGCTCTTACCTTAACCTCAGTCCAAAAATGGCGATCCTGCCTCCAGGAAACCTCAGAATGAGACTGAGACTGAGAACTGTCTCTTCCTCTTTTATAATCCTCCTAGTTCTGGAATTAAGGGCGTGCACCACTACTGCCTGGTTTCTATGACAAGCTAGTGTGGCTGCTGGGATTAAAGGTGTGTGTCTTGCTGCCTGGTCTGTAAGGCTGATCAGTGCGGCTGTTCTGGGATTAAAGGTGTGTGTCAACACTGCCTGGTCTTTAAGGCTGGCCAGTGCAGCTGTTTTACTCTCTGATCCTCAAGTTTCATTTATTAAAGTAGAAATGAAATGCCACCATAAATGCTGGTGCTCAACTCGCTTCTTTCTTCCTGTTCAGTCCAGGATCCTGGAAATGGTGCTGCCTATCCACATTTGGTTAGGTATTCCCACCTCAGTTGGCTCAGAAAGTCTAGAAATTCCCCAACAGATGTGCTTAAAGGCCTGTCTCCTGGGTGACTCTAGAGCCTGTCAAGTTCACAGTCAGCGCTAACTGCCACACTAGCTACTCAAGATGGTGACAGAGGAGGATCATAAATTCAAAGCTCATCTGGGCAACTGAAGGCACAAGTCATAAACAATCCCACACCAGTTTGGAATTGTGATTAATAGGGTGGTATTTATTTAAAGGGGAATAAACTTACAGATCACGGTCCCAGACAACAGCCCTCTGCGCACGCAATTGGGAAGAAGTCTAGTCGCCGGAACCGGAGCAGGAAGTAAAGAGAGAGAGGAGGGAAGTGGCCGCTTTTTTTAAAGGGAAAGATACCACGCCCCAATGGGCTGGTATCTTGGTGGCTATTGGCTGGAGGAGCGGAAGGACCTCCCGCAACACCTCCCCCTTTTATTTAAGTAAGAGAGTTCTAAACCTACTATGAAATTATATACAATAAGTACAAATATCCTATTCTAACTAGCTTAGGTCTTATATAATAAATAGCTTGGCTAAGTCATGAGTCGAAAGTAACTACATTTATATAGTCTTCAACCCCATCGAAGATCTGAGAAGGGAAATAATGTTACCTGAGTAATTAGGAAGTGCAATCAAACAACTTCTAAAACATGCAACAAATCACAGAGACAACTAGCTACCTGGGCAATCACCCAAGGTCACGTTTGCAGCGTTGAAGCAACCAACTTTGGCTAAGGCCTAACATAACTGACACACCATTTTCAAAGGCAAGAAACTTGTCAAAACTATCTTACCCTGTCTTGGCAGGATATGACAGTCCTGTTTTTTCCATTCACAGATACTCTGTATTTCTGTCAGTGGTTGAGGTATGGGCATTTCTTTACCCAAAGGCCAGTTCAGCCAAGAAGAAAGGCTCCGGGTGGAGTGTCTTTGGTGCTCAACATTCTCTCGGGAATAGAGCGGTGTTGCCAGGAGCAATTGTGTCTCACTACCACAAAACTCTGAGTTAGATTAAAGGCCATTTTCTACAGCTCTTTGAAGAGGTTGAAGATTATCTATCTATACTGAGTATAATCTCTATGTATCTAAAGAACCTGATTAGTCTAATTATAAATGACAAACTTAGAATACTATTGATCTATATAATTCTCAATACCTATCTAACTTAAAGACTAAGACAATAAATAACTGTGAAACAAATGAGGACAATGACCTCCAAATATAAGCAATGTACAAATACACATTGCAGTATGGTAAATATATATCAATACACAAGCAATATGTAAATATCTTAATCAGAGGTAGAAATGTACACTGCAATATGGTAAATATATACAATATATATCAATACAATATATGTCAATACATAAAAAATGTTTTTAAACAGAGGTAGAAACATGCATGCATACAATAGTCAATATAATTTCACTTTGTATCAATATATAAGAATCGATACCAATACATTTGTCTCAAAACAATAACTCACAAGTACCAACAAGTACCAATCTATTATCCCTCTTTTTTTTTTTTCAAATGATCCCTGAGCTTATTATAAAATTCCTTCCCCAACCCTCAACCATATACCAATTTATAATCAACCCCTAAATGATGTCCCTAAACCCAAGGACAAACTTTACTGGGAGAGGGGGCGTCGTCCTCTAGAGTTACTTCCAGCTGTCATGGGGGCGACGTTCTTTCTGGGGGATCCTGTGAAAGTAAAATGATGGTTAAATTTCAAGATCGATGTCTTTTAAAATTGCAAATAGTCTCTGAGTATTTTGTGCAGGTCTGGCCAGAATGTTGTATAAGAGGTGCACCATTTCAGCTAACCAAGTTGGGATCGTCTTGTGCAGCTGGTACCCAAAACAGGTCTTGTAGTAGCGCTATCGGTATCATGACGTCATATCAACCAGGTGGAGTCGTTGTTATGGGGCCCCATCTTCTTCCTGGAAACTTTAAATGTCACTTCAGGAAAAACTCATTGTTCATTGTGAAAAACTTAAACATCAATCATATAGACATACACACACACACATACACACACACACACATATATATTCAATGAAAGGAATGATAGATATATTCAATGAAAAGTATGATAGATATGAAGAAAAGCAAAGATGTTTTCTAAACTCATATTTCTTTCTGTCCCCTATCATGGCTCTTGACATGAGACAGAAACTCCAGAAACTCTGGGTTTTTCTCTTACCAACAGGCTTGGAATTGGAGAGGGACTGAGCCAGAGTCCAACTTCAAAACCAGCTCTATAAATTTAGAAATATGGTTTAGTATATTTTACTTACACAACTTATTCAGTTTTCTTAATAGTTCCTATTGGGCAAGTATTTTTCCATCTGTCAGTATCCAAACATCCAGGATCCCTTGAATTTTTCAAAGATGAGTGTTTTCCTGTGGAGATAAGAACAGAACCCTGTCCCCATTCTATATGTTTTTCTTACCACCTGTAGGAATATCATCATTGTGGATGAGTTGTCATTTCTCCTTTCCAAGAGGTTTCTCCTCTTCAAATCGAACCTTTATTAATTTTGATGGTATCCACAATTTTTCTTCTCCTGTGGAAACAAGAGCAAAACCCCTTCCCCAACGTAGCACATCTCCTGGCTTCCATTGAGAGGTCAGCACATCTTTGAAATAAATTGGTTGATTTAGTTCAGCAGACTTTTCCATTATCCAATGTCTTTCTGCTGCTGTCGTTCCTTTCTCATTAGCGTTAAGAAAATTCAAGGTCAATAAAGCATTATGTAATCTATTTCTGGGGGTATTTTCGGTCCCTTTCTGTTTGTTCAGCATATCCTTTATAGTACGATTTGATCTTTCTATAACTGCCTGACCTGTGGGATTATGTGGTATACCTGTAATGTGTTTTATATTATAATAAGCAAAAAAGCGTTTCATTTTCTTAGATACATATGCTGGACCATTGTCTGTCTTTATTTGTGCAGGTATTCCCATGATGGCCATAACTTCCAATAGATGTGTGATTACTGAATCAGCCTTTTCTGAGCTCAGGGCAGTAGCCCATTGAAAACCTGAATACGTGTCTATGGTGTGGTGTACATATTTTAATTTACCAAATTCCATAAAGTGGAACACATCCATCTGCCAGATTTCATTTCTCTTAGTACCCTTTGGGTTACTCCCTGCAGGCAACGGTGTTTGATTATAGAAGGAACAAGTAGGACATCTCTTTATAATGTCCTTAGCTTGTTGCCATGTAATGGAAAATTCTTTCTTTAGGCCTTTACTATTGACATGATGCTTCTTATGAAATTCTGAGGCCTGCAACACGCTTCCAATCAATAATTGATCAATCTCAGCGTTGCCTTGTGCTAGAGGACCAGGCAGACCTGTATGGGACCGGATGTGTGTTATGTACATCGGACAAAGCCTGTTCCTGATTATGTCTTGTACCTGGATAAACAATGAAGTCAACTCTGTGTCATCTGGTATAAATTCAGCAGTTTCAATATGCAAGATAACTCTTTCTGCATATTGTGAATCTGTAACTATATTAAGAGGTTCTTTAAAATCCCTTAGCACCATAAGAATGGCATATAATTCTGCCTTCTGGACAGAATTATAAGGGCTTTGTTCCACCTTACTCAATTCATCTGACTTATAACCTGCTTTCCCTGATTTATTTGCATCAGTATAGAATGTACGGGCTCCAGTTATTGGAGCATCACGTACAATTCTAGGAAGAATCCAAGAAGTTCTCTTTATTAGGTTAAGTCTACCACTTTTGGGATAGTTGCTATTAATTTCTCCCAAAAAATTAGCACAAGCTCTTTGCCATGGTTCATTGTCTTCCCATAACTTTTTTATTTCTTCAGTAGTAAAAGGCACTATAATTTCTGCTGGGTCTATACCTGCTAGTTGACGAAGTCTCAGTTTACCCTTTATAATTAATTCAGAGACTTTTTCCACATAAGTTTTTAATTTTTTACTTGGTTTATTAGGTATAAATATCCACTCTAAAATAATATCTTCCCTCTGCATTAGAATCCCTGTAGGAGAAATTCTGGAAGGCAATATGACTAGGATGCAGCTAAGATTTGGGTTCACCCTATCCACATGTGCCTCCTGTAATTTTTCCTCAATCATTGTCAGTTCCTTTTCTGCTTCAGCTGTCAGTTTTCTTGGACTATTCAAATCTTTATCACCATCTAAGGTTTTGTTTAAATGAACTATTAGATCAGGTGTTATCCCAACAGCTGGTCGTAGACTGGAAATGTCTCCTAACAATCTTTGGAAATCATTAAGAGTCTTTAACCTGTCTCGCCTAATTTGTGCCTTTTGCGTTTTAATTTTCTCTAACCCTATTCTGTAACCTAGGTAATTAATAGAATTTCCTCTTTGAATCTTTTCAGGGGCAATTTGTAATCCCCACCTAGGCAAGACTTTCTTTACTTCTTCAAACATCCTTTCTAAAGTATCTTTATTTGAATCAGATAACAAGATGTCATCCATGTAATGGTAAATTATGGACTTGGGGAATTGTTTACGAATTATTTCCAATGGCTTACTTACAAAATATTGGCACAATGTAGGACTATTGAGCATACCCTGTGGGAGGACAGTCCATTGATATCTCCTATTAGGCTGAGAATTATTATAAGTAGGCACTGTGAAGGCAAATTTTTCTCTATCCTTTTCTTGTAACGGTATGGTGAAAAAACAATCTTTCAAATCAATAACTATAAGAGGCCATCCTTTTGGTAATAGAGAAGGCAAAGGAATTCCAGATTGTAGTGGGCCCATAGGTTGAATTACCTTGTTGACAGCTCTTAAATCTGTCACCATTCTCCATTTACCGGATTTCTTTTTTACAACAAACACAGGAGAATTCCAAGGGCTGGTTGATTCTTCAATATGGTGAGCATCTAGTTGCTCTTGCACCAGCTGTTCCAATGCCTGTAATTTATCTTCAGCTAGAGGCCACTGTTTGATCCATATTGGCTTCTCAGTTAGCCATTTTAAAGGTAGGGCTGTTGGTACCTCTAAAGGTTTGGTATTTGCTGTATGTTCTTGTACAGCCTGAATGGCTGGTGACCTTTTCCCATAATATCTCATCATGTCCTTCCCAGAATTATGAGTTCCTGGAACTACAGGAATGTTAATCTGGGTATTCCATTGCTGTAGCAGGTCGCGGCCCCATAAATTTATTGCGATATTGGCAATATATGGCCTTAGTCTTCCTATTTGCCCTTCAGGCCCTATGCATTCAACCCATCTTGTGCTTTGTTTTACACGAGATAGGGTTCCAATTCCCAGGAACTGAACATCTACCTCTTGAAGAGGCCAATTCGGATGCCAAGATTCTGGAGTAATAATACTTACATCCGCACCTGTGTCCAATAAGCCTTCAATAAAAGTGCCATTTATACAGACTCTTAGCTTTGGTCTTTGATCATTAATAGAAGTCTGCCAAAATATACGTTTACTCTGTCCTACTGGGTTTTTTGACTCATCCTCCATGCGTAATTCATCATTTAGACCAGTAATATTTTTTACAGCAGAAATTGGAGCTTTTAATTTTCTTGGTGAGGCACGTTCTCTACTGTGACTGGGAATGACTGGGCCACTGTTGGCTTGGGGGCCTGCGAGAGGCCCCTCAAGGAGTTTCCCGACTGTATCGGGTTGCCTTGTCTGTCTGTTGTTGACCTGCATTCGTTGGACCAGTGTCGGCCTTTACCACATCTCCTACATATACCTGAAGGCCGAGGTCTCCTATTTTTGTCATTCCCAGAAGGGATATTATTCCTAGAAATCCTTTGCCTGCAATCCCTTTTCAGATGTCCTAATTTACCACAATTAAAACACCTGGCAGTTTGATGTCTCCTCATTGCTTTGGAAATCGCTTCTCCTACCCAAGATTCATCATTATAGCTAAACGTCTCAACATTCATTGTATGCTGAATCCATTCATCCATAGGTGCTGATCTAAACTTTAAAGGCCCAATTATCTTTTTGCATTCTATGTTTGCATTCTCAAAAGCTAGAGATTCAAGAAGTAGTCGTCTAGCTTCTGGGTCTGTTACCCCTATGTCCAGAGCCTTAATTAATCTTTGCAAAAAGTCAATAAAGGGTTCTCTCTGTCCCTGCCTAATTCTGGTATATGATTCAACCCTTTTTGCTGGATCTTGTAGCCTATTCCAAGCATTTAAAGCTGCTTGGTGACATAAACACAGTACTTCATCATCATAAAGAGCTTGGACCTGTGGGTCAGCATATTCTCCTACACCAAGAATTTGATCTTGGGAAACCTCCACACCTTTTGCTCTTCCTTGCTGTTCCATATGTTTGGATTCTTCTCTGAAATAGATTCCAAACATCAAGGAAGGTCCATTATCTAAAACTGCAGACACTAACTGATGGAAATCGTGGGGGGTAGCTCTAGCATTAGAAGCCCAAGTCCTTATCATTTCCTTAACATATGCAGAGTGCAAGCCAAAGGTAACTATAGCTTGCTTAATTTCTTTTAGATCATTCATTGCTATTGGCATCCATCTAGCTTCTCTGACTCCCTTTGAGCCTTTAGAAGTTGACGCTTTGTCAGAATGAATTACAGGGTATGTCGCTAAAACCCTGGGTAAGCCAGATCTAATAGCTGGTGGTGGCATTGTATCCTGTCCTTGTGCCTTCTTACTCTGTTCACCAGCTCCAATAATTTCTTCAATCATTTCAAGTCTTTTTATCATTGTCTCTCTTAAATCCTGAATCTCCTGAGCTACATGTGTTTCTAGTGATTTCACTGAGGTATCAATTTTTTGGTCCCCATTCTGCACCTGTGATTTCAAAGCTTTTGAATCCTGAATCTCCTGACCTGTATTAGTTTCTGGTAAAGATTGCATGGTTCTTAGGAGTGCCATAATTTTCCTAAATAATAGAATATTCAAAAGAATACTGAAACCTAGTAACCAGTAAATTAAGTTATCTCCATAGTCGTATAAACCTTGCATGAAAAAACCCATTGTTTTGGTAGTCAAAATAGTAAAATTCATGTTGGAAACGAAAACTGCCATATTACCTATTATCCAGCAGGTGGCGCTGTTCCCAAGTCGCGACGAAAACGGGGTCCTGTTTCAGTGTCCGCCTAGTATTTGTTAAAAACTGGGAAATGCAAGTTGCTCAACAAAGTAAATGTAATTAAATCAATTCCGTACACGGAACCATAAACCCAGAATCCAGGGGTAGAGAAGAGTAACCCGGAAGCTGTGTATGCCTCCACGTGACAGAGTCGTCCCAAGGGGTTGCAGCTTTCCGCAACCGGTAACCGCGTGCTCTGGTTCGCTCCGCTTAAGAGCTGTGCTTGCAAGGGAGATTTGAAAACGATTCAGAAAAGAGCAAACCACGTGGGCAGAGACTACGCGGTCCTGTGGAATTTAAATCCACGTAGCGAGGCAAACGATAGGCTGCGTGGGGACTTGAAGTCAATCTGAAGTGTCTAAAGGGAAAATATAAAGAACTGCAGCAAGAAAAGCCACTGCGTGATGATTTATGTTAAACTGCTGGCTCCACGCACAAGGCACAGGCCGCAAGGCACAGGCCGCAAGGCACAGGCCGCGGCCGAACTGGCGGCCAGCAGCCGAGCGGGGGAAGGAGGGGTCCTAAAACCAAACGTTGGGTGCCAGATGAAGGCGCAAGTCATAAACAATCCCACACCAGTTTGGAATTGTGATTAATAGGGTGGTATTTATTTAAAGGGGAATAAACTTACAGATCACGGTCCCAGACAACAGCCCTCTGCGCACGCAATTGGGAAGAAGTCTAGTCGCCGGAACCGGAGCAGGAAGTAAAGAGAGAGAGGAGGGAAGTGGCCGCTTTTTTTAAAGGGAAAGATACCACGCCCCAATGGGCTGGTATCTTGGTGGCTATTGGCTGGAGGAGCGGAAGGACCTCCCGCAACAGGCAACAGTGTGAGTTCAAGGCCACCATGGTCCATTTAGTGAGATCCTGCCTAAAAATTAAAGTCACAAAGGCCATTAAGATGTTTTAGCAGGTACAGGTCACCAAAGCTAAAGACCTGAGTTCAATCCACAGAATCCACACTGTAGAAGGAGAGGGTCAACTTCTCTGACCTCTACATGAACTTCATGGTACATACACACTCCAAATAAATAAATGTAGAATAATGAAAATAACAAAAAGTCAGGTATGGCGGCACACACCTTTAATCCGGCACTTGGGAGCCAGGGGCAGGCAGATTGCTGTGAGTTCAAGGCCAGTTGGTCTACAGAGTGAGTTCCAGGCTGCAAGGGCTAAACAGTGAGACTTTGTCTCAACAGATAGATAATTAAATATATAAGATTTAAACGGTTTTAAAAGAATGTGAGAATGTGTGTGGTTCATGCTTGCCTAGCATATACAAGGCCTTTTGTTCAATATGTAGTACAGGAAGGAAGGAAGGAAGGAAGGAAGGAAGGAAGGAAGGAAGGAAGGAAGGAAGGAAGACAAATCAGTCTTTTGTAGCTACTTCACGTCATTACTTTCTTAAGCAGCCTTCTTTTCTCTATATAGCCAGTGCATCATCCTAGGACTAGAGACTAGTGACATGGCCTAGGTTATACTATTGGTTCTTTCTTTTGGTTTTGCATTGCAGTGCTCTGCTCTCCACCGAGACATATGCTAGCCCATGCATCATTCGTTCAATTATCTTCGTCCAGTGCTTGTCTTCATACCATTATCTCCTGAAAGTTCTTCAGTTACTCTCTGTTCCCTCCCTCCCTCTCTCCCTCCCTCCTTCCCTCTCTCCCTCCCTTCCTTCCTCCTCCCTCCCTCCGTCTGTCAAGCCCATACCCTGGAATTGTAAGAAAAACAAATCCTTTCTTCCCTAAGATATCTTTTGTTTTGTTGTTTGTCACAGCAGCCTAAGGGAGACTAGGACACTATCTCAGTCACTGTTACGTTGCTGTCAAGAGATAACTTGATCAAGTCATTTTTTAAATGAAAAACAAAGCATTTAATTGAGGACTTACAGTTTCAGAGGTTATCATCATAGCAGAGAGCATGTTGTTAGGTAGGCATAGTGCTGTGGAGTAGTTAAGAGCTATATCCTGATCTGAAGAGAGAGAGAGAGAGAGAGAGAGAGAGAGAGAGAGAGAGAGAGAGAGAGAGAGAATGAATATCTGGGCTTGGCATGGGCTTTTGAAAACTCAAAGTCCACTCCTGGTGAAATACTTCCTTCAACAAGGCTACACCTTCAAATCCTTCTAATCCTATCAAAGACTTCCACGCCCTAGTGACTAAGCATTCAAATATATGAGCCTATGAGAGCCAATCTTATTCAAACCACTACATTCCACTTCCTGGCCCCCATAGGCTTATAGCTTTATTATAATGCAAAAATGCATTCAGTCCTCATACCACAATCTCAACACTGTTTAAAAATCCAAAGTCTCTTCTGAGACTTAGGACAATCTTTTAATTGTAGCCCTCTGTAAAATCAAAATCAAAAAGCAGATAACATACTTCCAACAATGACACAGGATATATGGTAGTTCCAAAAGGGAGGAAAGGGAACATTGTAATGGTCTGTCCTGTCTCTTTAAGAGACAAGTCATGCCCACTCTCCCCCAACAGTCTCTTGAAGAGGCAGCTTCTGTCTCTCCCTTCTCTCTCTCTCTCTCTCTCTCTCTCTCTCTCTCTCTCTCTCTCTCTCTCTCTCTTTCTGCTTCTCTGCTCTCCTCCCCTTCTCCACTTCCCTTCCAGAACCTACTAAATAAATGTCCAACCTAACTTGCATTGTGTGCCTATCCATCTGTCTCTCGCATGCAGTGTGATTCCCTGCCCAGGATCAGTCACCTTCGGAGACCTGTGGGAACTGCACTGTCCCTGCCTGGGACTGGCTGCTCTCAGAACCTGCTGTTCGCTGCCTGCTGCCCCTAATTCATTACAAGCATAGTGAAGAAATATTGGACCAAAGTAAGACTCAAAACCAGGTGGGCAAACTCCAAGATCTGCATCTCCAGCCTGATGTCAAAGCACTCTTCAGATCTCCAACTCCTTTTAGCTTTGTTGACAACACACTTCTCTCTCTTGTGCTGGTTTTATATCCAATCTGTAGCTTTTCTCAGCAGGTATTCTATAACTCTGGCATCTCCAATATCTAAGGATCTTCAAAGCACTCCAAGCTTCACCTTCACAGCTTCATAGAATGGCCTCTCTGGACCTCTGTGGAAGGACATCCCTGACATATGCCTGGCTTCAGCAGCTTTCCTTTGCCATAAAGGGAGATTCCACAACCACTTACTTGTATACTTGACAATCAATGTGGTTGAAGCTGTCAAGTTCTGCTGTTTGCTAGGGCTAAAACTTGGTCCCTTCTGCTCAATCACATTTGCATTAGCTTTTGGTTGTTTATGATTCCCTTTACTGCTTAAGCTCTCCTTTAATTCCTTTTCACAAAGTGGAGGCTTCACTGGGTAGGGTCCTTCACTGACGACACCACTCCCTTTATTCCAGTTAGCATCAGGCCTTTCTTAAAACTTTTTATCTCCTTGATAAAAAGGAGGCTCTAGCACGACATTTCCCAGTGTTCCTTTTCTCTTCGACCTGGACATTTTTTTTTTTTCGAGACAGGGTTTCTCTGTGGTTTTGGAGCCTGTCCTGGAACTAGCTCTTGTAGACCAGGCTGGTCTCGAACTCACAGAGATCCGCCTGCCTCTGCCTCCCGAGTGCTGGGATTAAAGGCGTGCGCCACCACCGCCCGACTCGACCTGGACATTTTATTTCTCTTGCCTTGCTTGCTCTTTTCATTGTAGGTCTGCATAAGAGTGACTACTAATAGCCACACAACACGGTCGATATTAGGCTGTCTTGAAATCTCTCTGCCAGTGATGTTACTTGAAAACCCTTCAATTTAGCCTTAGTCAGATTTTTAGGACAAGGCCAAAAAGCAACCACAGTCTTTGTCAAAATACCACATACTGATGGCCACACACTAATATTATTTCTTCCTGAAACTTCTTGAGCTGGACCACATCAGCCTAGGCATTGTTGTGCCCAGTCCGTGGAGACCCCAAAAGACCACCATGGAGACTGACTCACTGAAATCAAAAAGCAAAGTTTATTATGTGCACAATACAAGCCTCATCAAAGCAACTGGCACAGCAGTAGCAAGAGGAGGTACCCCACCCTTCTAGAGGTTATTTAAAGGCAAAGACCAGGAAAGTTACAATAGCAGGGTATGGCGTAATGGGTTCAATCCTGATTGGCTCATGTCTAGGGACTTTTCAGAAATTTTATTTTCGAACCTCACCTGTTGCTTGTCCAGTTTTTTTTATTAGCTGACCTTTGGGTGGGGACATTCTATGGTTATCTGTACTTTCCAGATGACTACCCTGTTACTTTTGCCTCTAGCCATTTCTGAGGACTGGAATGTTTACAGGACGGGAAATAGCTTATACAAGACACAAAATGGAGGCAGATAACAAAATGGAGGAACTTTGGTTCTTCAACCATCACTGTCTTCCATGTTCCTACTAGGAAGGCCCAGTAAACCCCATTTAAAATATTCAACTGCTCAGTCCAGTGCTCCAATGTGGGTCTCTGTCTCTATCCATCCGTCGCCAGATGAAGGTTCTATGGTGACATGCAAGATATTCATCAGTATGGCTATAGGATAGGGCCATTTCAGGTTCCCTCTCCTCAGTTGCACAAGGAACTAACTGGGGACATCTCCCTGGACCCCTGCAAGCCCCTCTAGAGTCAAGTCTCTTGCCAACCCTAAGATGGCTCCCTTAATTAGGATATATACTTCCCTGCTCCCATACCCACCCTTCCTTTATCCCAACCATCCCATTCCCCCAAGCTCCCCCCATCCTCCCCTTCTCACTTTTCTCTTCCCATTTCCCCTTACCCCCATCCCACCCCACCCCCAAGTTCCCAATTTTTGCCTTGCAATCTTGTCTACTTCCCATATCCAGGAGGATGACTATATGTTTTTCTTTGGGTTCACCTTCTTATTTAGCTTATCTAGGATCACAAATTACAGGCTCAATGTCCTTTATTTATGGCTAGAAACCAATTATGAGTGAGTACATCCCATGTTCATCTTTTTGGGTCTGGGTTACCTCACTCAGGATAGTGGTTTTTTTTTTTTGTTTTTTTTTTTGTTTTTTTTTTTTTTGGTTTTTCGAAGGATAGTGTTTTCTATTTCCATCCATTTGCATGCAAAATTCAAGATGTCATTGTTTTTACTGCTGAGTAGTACTCTAATATGTATATATGAGGAGCAGAAGGAGGAAGAACATGAGCAAGGAGTCAGGACCGCAAGGAGTGCACCCACCCACTGTGACAGTGGGGCTGATCTATTGGGAGCTCACCAAGGCCAGCTGGACTGGAACTGAAAAAAGCATGGGATAAAACCAGACTCTGAACATGGCGGACAATGAGGGCTGATGAGAAGCCAAGGACAATGGCACTGGGTTTTGATCCTACTGCATGAACTGGCTTTGTGGGAGCCTAGCCGGTTTGGATGCTCACCTTCCTGAACCTAGATGGTGGGGGGAGGACCTTGGACTTCCCACAGGGCAGGGAACCCTGACTGCTCTTCAGACTGGAAAGGGAGGGGGAGAGGAGTGGGAGGAGGGGGAGGGAAATGGGAGGCGGGGAGGAGGCAGAAATTTCTTCAAGAAAAAAATATATTCAACTACTTTTCTAGTCCCAAGTCTCAAAGTCTTCCATATTCCTCCCAACAACAGCATGGTCAGGCCTATCAAAGCAGACACCTGGTATCTTAGTGAGGGTTTTTATTGCTGTGAAAAGACACCATGACCACAGCAACGCTTATAAAGGAAAACTTTTTTTTTTTTTTTTTTTTTTTTTTTTTTTTTTGGTTTTTCGAGACAGGGTTTCTCTGTGGTTTTGGAGCCTGTCCTGGAACTAGCTTGTAGACCAGGCTGGTCTCGAACTCACAGAGATCCGCCTGCCTCTGCCTCCTGAGTGCTGGGATTAAAGGCGTGCGCCACCACCGCCCGGCTATAAATGAAAACTTTTAATTGGGGTGGCTCATTTACAGTTTCAGAGGTTCAGTCCATCATCATCATGACAGGGAGCATGGCCGTGTGCAGGCAGATGTGGTGCTGGAGCTGAGAGAGTGCTACATCTTGCAGGCAACAGGAAGTCAACTGGCTGACTGGGCAGTCTCCTGAACACAGGAATCCTCAAAGCCTACCCCACAGTGCCACACTTCCTCTAACAAGGCCATACCCACTCCAACAAGGCCACATCTCCTAATAGTGCTACTCATTATGAGATTATGGGGGCCAATTACATTCAAACTACCACACCTAGTGAAGTTGAACATTTTTCCTACATTTACTGGTCATGTGTATTTCATCCTTTTTTTTTTAAAAAAAAAAAAAGATTTATTTATTCTATATATAGTGTCTTGCCAGCATGTATGCCTTCACACCAAAAGAGGAAACCAGATCTCATTATAGATGGTCGTGAGCCACCTTGTTGCTGGGAATTGAACTCAGGATCTCTGGAAGAGTAGTTAATGCTCTTAACCTCTGAGTCATCCCTCTAGCGCCCTATGTTTTATCTTTTGAGGATTCTGTTAATTTTATTAGCCCATTTATTGGCTAGGCTGTTTGATTTTTTTGTTTGTTTGTTTGTTTCATTTTGTTTTTTGAGACAAGGTTTTTCTGTGTCTCCCTGACTGTCCTGGCACTTGCTCTGTAGGCCAGTCTGAACTTGAACTCACAGAGATCTGCCTGCCTCTGCCTGCCAAGTGCTGGGATGAAAGGAGTGTGCCACCACCCCAGTGTCACTTGTTTGATTCTTCTTATTTTTTTTAATTTTAAAAGTACATGTAGCCAGGCCGTGGTAGCAAAGGCCTTTTATCCCAGCACTTGGGAGACAGAAGCAGGCAGATCTTTGAGTTAGAGGACAGCCTGGTCTCAGAGTGAGTTCAAGGACAGCTTGGACTATGTGGAGAAACCTTGTCTCAAAACACCAAACCAAGAAAAAAAAACTGTATTTCTCCAATACATATTTTAGGCATTTTTTTTCTGTCCAGCAATACATACAGCTAAGATTTACTCTCAGACAAGGTAAGCTACAAAAAGGACTCATAAAAACCAACCTGTAAAGAAGGCTCTGAGACCAGACCAGTTGCCTTATTGGTTCACCAAGTTGCACTTTGGTGGTACCAGTCCTTTGGTCTGTCATGGGCTCCCTGTCTGGGGTGAGTAGGTGTGTGGGTAGCTCCTCTGAAAAAGTTTTTTTACACAACAGTTCCCTCAGAACTGGAGTTACAGGCAGTTGTGAGCAGACATGTGGATGTTAGGAACTGAACTCAGGTCCTCTGCAGAAACAGCAAGGGTTCTTGATCTCATCAGCCCCAAGTTATGAACTAGGGGCAAAGAATGCAAGAAGCCTAATGAAGAATGAGGATCTATAGATCAGAGTGAATTCAAAGCCTTTCAAAACAACCAATAAGAAATAAAATAAAAACTAAAACCATGCAGACCAAATCATCAGTCTCTGGGTCCAAGCACACAGATCTGACTTCATGAGTCTTGGATGAGAACTTCTGATTCATGTAGACGTCTTGATCTGACCAGTGGAGGTAGGATCTGTTTACTCCTTAGTTTGTGGTTCTGGTTAGGAAGATTTTCCAGTAATTTGAGGATGACTAAGTCTCGTTAGTTGGGAAAAAATAATTCTAAGCACCAACATTCTAACATTTTCTGGAGTATTAGTGTTAAAAGTAACTGGTGTGGGTCTTTTCTGTGAAAGTCACAGACAATTTACCTTGGAAATCTCTTCTTTAATATGAAAAACATTGGAACATTATCAGAATTAGATACTGCCATCCCCTTAAACCAGAGTAACATTACAGATGGTTGTAAGCTACTCTGTGGGTACTGGGAACCAAACGGGTTCTCTGCAAGAATAATGAATGCTCTTAACCACTGAGCCACGTCTCTAGCCCTAGGATTTTCTTGATGTTAGAAATAAATTGATGTGAGGCTGGGAGGTGGTGGTGTGTGCTTTTAATCCCAGCACTCGGGTGGCAGAGGCAGATGGATCTCTGTGATTTCAAGGCCAGCCTGGTCTACAAGAGCTAATTCCAGGACAGCCAGAGCCATTTGTTACACAGAGAAATCTTGTCTTAAAAACAAACAAACAAACAAACAAAAAACAACAAAAAACCTCAAAACCCAACTGATGTAGGTGGGTCTTCTTTCTATGTGTTTCTTTCATTGGTTAATTAATAAAGAAACTGCTTGGCCTAATAGGTCAGAACATAGGTGGGTGGAGTAGACAGAACAGAATGCTGGGAAGAAGGGAAGTGAGGCAGTCACCATGCTTCTCCTACCCAAGATGGACGGTGGTTAGAATCTTCCCGGTAAGCCACCACTTCATGGTGGTACACAGATTATTAGAAATGGGTTAATCAAGATGTGAGAGTTAGCCAATAAGAGGCCAGGCAGTGTTTAAATGAATATAATTTGTGTGTTGTTATTTCGGGTGTAAAGCTAGCCATGCGGGAGCCGGGCAGGACGAAGAGCAGGCCTGCCTGCAGCTCCTTCAACACCCAACAAAAAGCAAAAGTAAATTGGTAGGTAAGGTTAATACTCTGCAGTTATTCTGGAGTGTGTGTGAACAGAGAGGAGACCCTGAGACTTCAATGGTTGTACTAGGTGTATTACAATGGTCCTTGATTGACAAAGAGGTGACAACTTAACCTAGAAATAGGATCCTTTCAAAGAAAACTTTGTACCAGTTGTTTGTACATAAATAAAAATATAGTTCTATACTGTGTTATTGAGAGATTACTCAGGGGAAAAAAAGAGTATTTTTATTTATTCATATTTTCTTTTTCAGATAAGGTCTCACTATGCTGCTCAGGATAACCTTCAACTAACTCCTAGACTCAAGCAAACCCCTTGCCTTAGCTTCCAGAAGTAGCTAGCCCTTCATGAATATCCCTGGGCCTGCCTATATCTCCCCTGCTTCCCCTTTTTTGAGTCAGGTTCTCACTATGTAGTTCTGGTTGACCAGGAACTTGTTACGTAGAGCAGGCTGGCCTCAAACTCACAAGAGATCCACTACTCTTTCTCTTCCTCGTGATGGGATTAAAGGTGTGCACTACCATTGCAGGCAAACATCCATTTTAGGATAGGGAAAATTTAATAGAAAGGATTATTAACTAAGTAGGAGGTGGATAAATACTAAGAGAGGTAAATGGGGATGTGGAATGATGTACAAGTAGCAGGTGTGGAAGATAATTACTTCCTCTAGAGTTAGGACTAAGGACTTCTGAGGGAACCTAGGAAGAAGGAGCTACCTCACCCTACAACTGGGCCTGAGAATTCTAGAAAGGGAACATGTCTGCTACATACACAACCATACATCCTACCAGTGGTGAAGAAACATGATTTAGGTAACTGTAAAAGTGGGTTGCCACTGCTGTAAGAAGAAACAAGCAGTGTTAAACTACAGAAATGGCCATCAGTTGGAGATGGACTGGATCCGGCAAAAAGTAGCCTCAAAGGGAGGGAGGTTAGCTGGAAGACACACCTGGGGCTCCTGAGTCAGTCTCCTGCTCTGAAGAATTAAAGTAGCACTACTGGGAATAGAAGTGTATACCTTTAATTGGGAGCCAGAGGGAGGCAGATCACTGTGAGTTCAAGACCAGCTTGGTCTACATAGTGAGTTCCAGGACAGTCAGAGCTACATAATGGGAGCCTGTTTGGGGAGAAAAAAAGTAGAGGAATGGGGCTGGAGAGATAGCTCAGTAGTTAAAAGCATGTATTGTTCTTCCATGAGGACCCAAATTCAATTCCTGGCACCTACATTAGGTGGCTCACAACTGCCTAAACTCCAGTTCTAGGGGTTCTGAACCTTTTTGTCTTTGTGGGTATCCCTACATACCTCTCTCTCTCTCTCTCTCTCTCTCTCTCTTTCTCTCTCTCTCTCTCTCTCTCTCTCTCTCTCTCTCTCACACACACACACACACACAAACACACACAACTAAAAATAAAATATTAGAAAAAGAGGGCTATCCCCCCCAAAATGTGGAGTACAGTAGAGGAAGACACTGATATCAGCCTCTGCCTTCCATGTGCACGTACCTGCACACACATATGCATAAATACGCACACGCATCTACACACACACACACACACACACAAACTGTCTTTGTCTGTAGGCTATTTCATCTAAAGGCAAGAGATACTGGGTGCATTCCAGATAGAATATGGGCTGAGTATATATATATGGTTTAATCTCCAGTTCCCAAACAAACATTAATAATCATAAATTGTAAATATCACATATAACAATCATTGGTAACAATTGTTAGTTTCTCAACTTAAAAAAAAAATCTTGCCACCAGGCGGTGGTGGTGGCTCACACCTTTAAACCCGGCACTGGGGTTGCAGAGGCAGGCAGATCTCTGTGAGTTCGAGGCCAGCCTGGTCTACAAGAGCTAGTTCCAGGACAGGCTCCATAGCTATAAAAAAAAACCCTGTCTTGAAATGCCAAAAGTCTAGAGAGAGTTTGTAAATTTGTTTGAAGAAAAATACAAATTCTCATTTTTAAAAGAGCTACTGTTCCAGAGGACCTAGGTTCAACTCCCAGCACCTACAAGGCAGCTCACAACCATTTCTAACTCTAGTCCCAGGGATCTGATGCCCTCTTCTGTCCTCCATGGGCACTGCATGAACACAGAGCATAGACATACATGTAGACAAAACACCCATACAGATAAAGCGAAAAAAAAAAAAGAAAAAAACAAATAGAAAATTATATAATTATATATAACCCTTAAATTTTGCTTTTACCTTTTTTGAATTTACACCACTCTATATATGCATTGACATAGCCACAAATGTGAAAATATGGCAAAAAATGATTAAACTAAGACTTTAAAATATATTTAACTAGCCAGGCATTGGTGGCACATGGCCTTTAATCCCAGCATTTGGGAGGCAGAGACAGATGGATCTCAGCGAGCTCGAGCTCAGCCTGGTCTACAAAGTAAGATTCAGGACAGCCAGGACTGATACACAGAGAAACCCTATTTTGAAAAACAAAAGTATATTAATCCCAGCACTTGGGAGGCAGAGGCAGGCGGATCTCTGTGAGTTCGAGACCAGCCTGGTCTACAGAGCTAGTTCCAGGACAGGCTCCAAAGTCACAGAGAAACCCTGTCTCGAAAAACCAAAAAAAAAAAAAAAAAAAGTATATATATAAATGTGGAGTGTAGTATATATATATATGTGTGCATTTAACATATATTTATATATATATATATATAAAACTTTACTAGTTTCTTAAATTGGACAGAATGTGTGTGTATGTCTATATCGATATACATATATATATATATTGTTATTTAACTTAATATCTTTATAAACTTCAACAATAATTTTACAAGGCAAACAGGTATACCATATTTATTTAATTGTGTATCATTCTATTTCTTTTCTTTTTGGGGTGGGTTTGAGACAGGGTTTCTCTGTGTAGCCCTGGCTGTCCTGAAACTTGCTCTGTAGATCAGGCTGACCTCAAACTCAGAGATCCTCCTGACTCTGCTTCCTGAGTGCTGGGATTAAGAAGGCAGCGCTGCCCAGGATCCTATTTCTGTTTAATGACTCTTATCAATACAAATTTTGGCCAAAGTGATTGACTTTGAGAAATTAAAAGGTAGATAGTCAAGAACTATCTTGCTAAATTTTTGATTAGGCATATATTTGAGGATAACAGAATGATAAATATGAATATATAGACTCAGATTCACTTACATATATAATCATTACAAAGTATTTGCATATTTCATTGCTCTACATGTTGCTATAGTTATCCATTATATAAAAATAAAGTCCAAGCTTAACTTTAAACCATATTTAGTAATTAATGTTCATTTTGGTTTGGTTTTGGTGCTGGCGATTGGATCTTTAGCCATGCACATGCTGGACAAGTGCTCTACCGCTCAGCCAGGTCCATGGCCCCAGTTTTCTTTCAATATTAAAGTCTTAGAGTTTACTGAACATCAGGAACTTGTAATTTAAATCAGTCCCATTGTGCCTTAATCATTTGCAAGATTATAGAACTTCATGATACTAAGTTATCTTTAAAAAGTGTTTCTGCACACATGTGTGTGCACACGTGTATGCCCTGCCACATATGTGGAGATCAGGGAGTCGGTTCTCTTCTTCCCTCATATGTGTCCTGGTTGAACTCAGGTTGTCAGGCTTGGAGCAAGAGTTTTTACCAGCCGAGCCATTTCACTGCCTTGGAACCTTTAAAGGCACCGTCGCTTGTGCCAACGTCTCTGAGGATAGCTTTTGTTCATTTTTTTTTTCTTTTTTGGTTTTTCGAGACAGGGTTTCTCTGTGGCTTTGGAGCCTGTCCTGGAACTAGCTCTGTAGACCAGGCTGGTCTCGAACTCACAGAGATCCGCCTGCCTCTGCCTCCCGAGTGCTGGGATTAAAGGCGTGCGCCACCATTGCCCGGCTCATTTTTTTTTCTTGCACAATCAAGGTTTTATTATTGGTTAGAAACACATTGCAGCAGTGACATTAGAGAACCCCTCTCCACTCTGCAGTACAGAAATATAGTTTTCCAAGAGTCACTCTGGTGGAGTCTCAACAGTTTTCCACTCAACTTCTTTTCTGCAAACTTCCTTTTTTTTTTGGTTTTTCGAGACAGGGTTTCTCTGTGACTTTGGAGACTGTCCTGGAACTAGCTCTTGTAGACCAGGCTGGCCTCGAACTCCCAGAGATCCGCCTGCCACTGCCTCCCGAGTGCTGGGATTAAAGGCATGAGCCACCACTGCCCGGTTAGTACTGATGTTTTTGTTGTCGCTGTTTATGGTGTTCCTCATGTACGTGTTGTACTCGACTGTGTCCTGGCTCATTTCATCCACCCGGTCCAGCAGCAACTGGAGATTTTTCCCCAAATGGTTGCTGCCAACAAGACTGAGCAATTCGTGTTTTTTGTTTGTCTTCTGACACAATATCTCTCTACATAGTCCTGGCTGTCCTGGAACTCACTCTGTAGACTGGGGTGGCCTCAAACTTACAAAGATCCACTTACCTCTGCCTCCCAAGTTCTGAGATTAAAGAGGCATGCACACTACACCTGGCTATAATTATTTGTACGGTTAAAAATTAAGTTCTCAGGCATGGTAAGGTTTTTAATTTTTCCTAGTAATAGTTATGATTCATTCTTCCAGTTATATAAATGTGACATTTTTAGATGCATTAAACTCCACTAGTCTTCACATAAATGTAAATTAAAAGAACATTATAAAATGATATATTACCTTTTGTCCAGCAAATTGTAATTTTTAATACTGCAAAACACAGTGCTGGCTAAAGTAGCAGGAAATAGACACTCTTATACAATTCCACGCTGGCGCATCCTTCCTGGAAGGCAATCTAGTATGGAGAAGTTATTACAATATACCGTCAAATGCTTCTCATCACAGAAATGGTTGATCAAACAAATTTAAGTATCTTACTTTTGCTGCAGTAATAAAGTCTATCAACTTTAGTGTCTCAAAATGGAGAATTAGAGGCACGGATTCCTAAGGTTTCAAAGCTTGAGCTAAATACTAGGGAAGGCCCTAAAAGTCAGAGAAATGCCGGGGATGGCCCGCAGAGATCACAGCTTCCTGTAGGTTCAGTTCCCTCCAAATCTTTCTCCCTCGCTTTTGAGATACGCTCTTGACACATGGTCAAGGCTGGATTGGAACTCATTTTGTAGCCCAGGCTAACCTTCAACTTGCCACCTTTTCATTGCATACTCTGGAGTGCAGGGACAATAGGTCCATGATACCATCCATGCCTTGCTCTTTCATTTCTTTTTATTTGAATATCATCAGTTCATGTATCCATTCACCCAGTGAAGGGTATCTTACTGACTTCCAAGTTTTAGCAATTTTGAAGGAAGCTTATGTGTTGGAGTCAGGGTTTCTCTGTGTTGCTTTGGAGCCTGTCCTGGAACTAACTCTTGTAGACCAGGCTGGCCTCGAACTCACAAAGATTCGCCTGTCTCTGCCTCCCAAGTGCTGGGATTAAAGGCGTGTGCCACCACTGCCCGGCAAGGGTATGTTTAGTCTTACAAAACAAATAAACAAAATGAGTAAACTGTCTTTTGAAGTGGCTGTACCATCCTGTTTACTACAAGGAGTGACAATTCCTCCCTCCCTCCCTCCCTCCCTCCCTCCCTCCCTCCCTCCCTCCCTCCCTCCCTCCCTCCCTCGGTTCCCTCCTCCAGCAAGGAAGACACAACACTGGAGCTCTTCTTGTTAAGCAGTTTATTCAGGACTTTATTCACAACTTCTTTTTCTTTCCTTTTCTCTCTCTCTCTGGGCAAACCTCTCCCAGCCCTTAAATAGGCACGGGCCACCAACCCCGGATTGCCACCTGGGCACTGTCCATAGGTCCACGTGTATGCAAGCAGCTGACGATCATTGCGTGATAATAGCATAAGTCAGGCCTTAGCCATAAGGAGTTGATTATTACAGAGAGCACTCGCTTTCGGGATCGCGGAGGGCGGAAGTCAGCACCATCAGGTGCGGCTTCACACAGCTCTCTACAGTTCCCCATTTTTGTTTTGCAAAGCAACAGGCAAGAGTAGAGGTCTGATCTGTTAAAAATGGAACATGTGCTAGTGTCTGTCCAGGTGTCATCCACCCAGAGAACACTAAACCTGTCTGGTGTCTTTTTACAGAGGTGGGAGTTAGACACCAACCCACATGCAATCAGACTTGCTCTTCTTGAGGTCGACTTCTCTGACCAAGTGCAGTGCACAAGCCTCGCATCCTGTGCTCAAATAAGGATAACCAAGGACTGTCCTGCTTCAATGGCCGTGAAGGCCCAAATGATCATAATTGCATTGTGATGCTGTGAAACCCTTATGTGACAAATGCACCATAGGCATACCAGGGAGGCAAGCACCATTAAGCCTGTTAGGGCTCCTACTCCCACCCACTCCTTCAGATGATCCATGGCTATGATGATCCAGGTCAGGGCAAACTGGTATCGACTTGGGAAAGGCGGACAGAATCCCCCACCGCAGCTTCGCCATCACTTTCTCCGTTGAGCGGGTGAGGAACAGGCACAGAATCCTTTTCTGCCTCCGTCTGCACTTGCACCTTCCTCACCAGGCGTTCTGGCACCCAAATAGGGTCCAACTGATCCTGTGTAAAAACACAAACAGCACCTCGTGCCCATGCCAGCATGGGATCGGGTCCATGCCAGACCCCTGTTAAAGCATCCTTCCAGGTCACCATTCCTTTTGAAGGACTGGACGGACACGAATGCCTGTCTGTGGCAGACTGAATGGCTATTCTTAGGGGTTTGCTCATGGCCTATTCCCCCTCTTTGTTTTTGAAGTATCATAATAGGCCAGGAGGCAGGCAAAGAGGATAGCAATGGCAGCCCGCGTTGCACCGGTCCCATTGATGTGGGAGTGATCTCTTTCTAATCTGTTGCTTTCATTGGTTAATTAATAAAGAAACTGCCTAGACCCATTTGATAGGCCAACCCTTAGGTGGGTGGAGTAAACAGACAGAATGCTGGGAGAAAGAAGCCGAGTCAGGAGTCGCCATGATTCTCCCACTCCAGACAGACGCAGGTTAAGATCTTTCCTGGTAAGCCAGCTCGTGGTACTACACAGAATATTAGAAATGGGTTAGATCAATATGTAAGAGCTAGCCAATAAGAGGCTGGAACTAATGGGCCAGGCAGTGATTAAAAGAATACAGTTTCCGTGTAATTATTTCGGGGCATAAGCTAGCCATGTGGGCGGCTGGGTGCCGGGGACACAACCCTGTCGCTCCTATTTCAACAGAGTGGCACCCAACGTGCTAATGAACTCCACGTAAAACCTGAGAGGGCTTGAAAAGGAGAGAGAGAGAGAGAGAAGAGAGAGAGAGAGAATTTAAGACAGCTTTTTGCTGTTTGTGGGTTGCGTGCGGCAAAGAAATTGTCCTGACTCAGCAGCAGGAAAAAATTGGCTGTTTTAAAATGCCGGCTTTCTGGGCTGTGACGCCATGCGATCTCTGTTTGGCTCCTGCTGGAGACAGAGCTTTTGAATGGAGCATTTGGAATAAAGTGCTACGTCTTGCTTGATGGCAATGTGGACTGCTGTGTGCCTGGAACTGTGTGTGGCTCAGGGGCACCAAATGGCTCTGAGGCAGGAGCAGCTCAGCTCAGCCATGCTGAACTGTGCTGGTCTCAGGCAGGAACTACCGTAATTACTGTAATAACAGCTCAGTTACGGTTTAGACTGGGCAGGACACAGGCGGTACCATATTACCCCTACATGGTGCAACTTAAGTTTTTAAGAACTGCTTAACATTTTAAGAAATGCTCCTGGATAGTAAAAAAATTACAGATTCACAATAGAACTGATTCAGACACTGTTGGATGAATGTATGTAGGCTTGAGAGAGAAAAAAATATATAAAGAATAAAGTTAATGTCTTAAAAAAAGGGTAAAGTCTTTAAAGAGACAGAGTACAGATAGTTATAGATTAAAAGAAATAAAGAAAAATAAGCCACGTAAAAATGGAAAATTCGCAGAGACTCTGGATTCTTTGTATTATTGTGTTTTCTTTAAAATTTTTGACTGTGAAGGAGCTAAGTGCAGAGAGACATTTCATTATATGGGCTGCCAAGGTAAACCAGAATGGATACAAGGGTATTATGATTTCAGAATATGGGTCTAAGGATATGATGCTTTGGAGAGGGTCTTCTTTTGTTTTCACAGAGGATGAGACTGTGGATTGCGTCTATCCCGATATGGTATGATAGACCACGCCCTCCTGAAAGGTTGCTGTGAACACCTTCAAAAAATTACTTCACTCAACTGCCGACTGAGATGACCCTGACACACAGGTTACACCATGAAAGATCTGAATACAGCGCCCCCATTCAGCAGGAAGCAGTTTGGAGAAAAAACTGCGCCCATGTTCCCAAATATTGTTTATAAATGTTCTTTTACATTTAAAGGGGGATATGATATAGATATGAATAATTTGCATTGGTGTGGATTTGAAGGTCAATTTTGTTATATGTATATGCATATTTCTAATCTTGATTAAGGTATTGTGATTGTATAGTTCATTTAAAAATGTAATGTATATAGGTTGTTAATGGATAATCATCGATAATAGTAAAGCTTGTAGTCATGTTAGTTAGATTTTCTAGATATGCATAGATATATTTCAGATAGGCATTCTTCATATCTTTCAAAGGCTACAGAATATGGCATTTAAGTGTTTTAATAACTTAGGGCTTTTCATGACAATGAGACACGTCTGCTCCTGGCAGCACCAATCTACTTCAAGAGGAAGATGGGCACTGAAGAGGCTCCTTAAGGAGTTTGATAGCCATTTGGGCAAGAAACTGCTCTTGCCTGAACTGTTGCATAAACTGGACACAGAGAACCCGCAGAAAGAGAACTGCTGAACTTGCCTAAAGGTGAGATGGTCTTTCGGGGTTCCTGACTCATAAAAGAATCTGCAAGACATTCTGCAGGACACAGCAGATAGTGACTGAACTGCTTTAGAATTTCCTGCTTCATGGAAATGTCTGCTGGATACTATGGGCCTGAAGGTCAAAGATGGATGCCCCAACGGTACAGAGGAACTTTGGGTGACTGTACAGGCAGCGAGATGTCTCTGTCATTTCTAGAGTTTTGGATTTCTTGTTTACTTAGGTAATATTATATCCTTCTGGAGTCTTTGATGGAGTTGAAGAATGGTTAGTTATAGTTTTTCTTAGTTATGATAAAAGATAAAGTAGATATAAATATTGTAACTGTAATTATTGCTTGATAACTGTTTTGTTATATGTAATTTTACTATGTTAAAATGAAAACCTTTTTTGTTTAAACAGAAAAAGGGGAAATGATGTGGGAGTGATCTCTTTCTAATCTGTTGCTTTCATTGGTTAATTAATAAAGAAACTGCCTAGACCCATTTGATAGGCCAACCCTTAGGTGGGTGGAGTAAACAGACAGAATGCTGGGAGAAAGAAGCCGAGTCAGGAATCGCCATGATTCTCCCACTCCAGACAGACGCAGGTTAAGATCTTTCCTGGTAAGCCAGCTCGTGGTACTACACAGAATATTAGAAATGGGTTAGATCAATATGTAAGAGCTAGCCAATAAGAGGCTGGAACTAATGGGCCAGGCAGTGATTAAAAGAATACAGTTTCCGTGTAATTATTTCGGGGCATAAGCTAGCCATGCGGGCGGCCGGGTGCCGGGGACACAACCCTGTCGCTCCTATTACAACATCCCATGACTTGCATTTGCTTGTTAACAGCTCGCAAATCATGTAATAGGCGCCACTTTCCCGATTTTTTCCTGATTACAAAGATAGGTGTGTTCCAGGGGGAAATGGATGGTTTAATATGGCCCAGAGTTAACTGTTCCATTATTAAATCATTGACAGCCATGAGCTTCTCAGAAGAAAGAGGCCACTGACGAACCCACACTGGCTCCTCTGTTTTCCAAGTAATGGGAATTCCTTCCCCAGCGGCCCCTAAGAAAAACCCATCCCTTGTCTGGGTTTTCTTAGTTCTGCCACTATTGGATCTTTTCGTCCTTGTAAATACCTTCCCAATCCAAATTTCGGATGGCAGCCCATATTCTTCATAATGGTTTGAGCCTTTTCTGAATATTCATTACTTAATTTAAAACCCATAGATTTCATGAGATCTCTTCCCCATAATGATACTGGGAGTTCAAGAACATAAGGTTGAATTACTCCGGAGTGGCCCTCTGTATCCTGCCAATTTAATAAGTTAGCACTAATATTAGGGGCACCTGCATATCCTAATCCTTGTAAGGTGTGTGATGAGGTCTGTATAGGCCATCCTCGTGGCCAATCTTTTGATTGGCTATGATACCTTTATCCGCCCCTGTATCCAAAAGGCCTGTGATCTTGACTCCATTAACAGTTAATTGTAAAATAGGCCTTTGGTCCAAATCTAAGGATTAAAATGTTAAGTCTGTACCTGATGAACCAAATCCCTTATCTCCTCTTTCAATGTCTTTAGCTGGATGTTTGTCATATAGACTAGGCAAAATAACAATTTGAGCTATCCTATCACCTGGAGAAATTGCGGTAATGCCTTTAGGCGACTCAACCATGATTTTAACAATGCCTGTATAGTCTGGATCAATTATCCCAGGATGAACTCGTAAGCCTCTTAAGGTGGTAGATGATCTTCCTATCAATAGACCCACCGTGCCAGGCTGAAGGGGGCCCTGAAAGTCAGAGTCTACAGTTTGGACCCCCATTTGAGGTGTCAATACAAGTCTGGTAGCGGCACAGAGGTCCAATCCTGCTGAACCTGCAGTAGCTCGCCGCGGTCCTTGGGGTGTCTGAAGGTTGGCCACTGCTCGTGACTCCCTTCTCTGCTCTGATCTTCCATTGCCCCATATATTTGGGGGCCCTGAGGCCGGGGGCCCCACTGTCCGTTTTTTGGCATAGTAACATTTACTAGGGGTTGTCCATTAATATCTTTTACTGACCTATACCCAATCGCCCAATGCCTTCCTTTTTTACATCTGGGGCATAGTCCTGGAATTGGGCGTTGACCATTTCCAGCTTCCTGGGCATGTCCCTGCTGAGTGCTTCCTCCTTGAGGGCAGTTACGCCTTATATGGCTTGCCTTGCCACAATGAAAGCAAGTTCTCGTATCGTTCCCGTTTTTACTTAGCTGGAGTACAGCAGCAGCTAGCCCAGAATTGGCTAACGGGCCTCCTAGCTCTCTACATGCTCTCATCCAATATTCCAACCCAACCCTCTGTTCTTGTAAGGCATGATAGCTGCCCTGCATTCTTTAGTACATTGTTCATATGCTAACTGCTTGACTAATGGCATAGCGGTGTCAGGATCACCAAATATCTTTCCTGCCGCTTCCACCAGTCTAGCCACAAAATCGGAAAAAGGCTCTGTATGTCCTTGGATAATCTTCGTTAGATTACCCCTTACTTCCCGTCTATTTGGCAGATGCTTCCAGGCTCGAGTAGCAAGATTGTTAATTTGCTCATACACCTGAGGAGGATATCCATTTTGCTGATTGGCAAATCTACCTTGTCCGAGTAGCATATCCGTATCCCAGACTGCTTGATCTCCTCCAGCTGCCAAATTTATCGCAGCTTGGCCATTGGCAAATTCAATTAAAGAAGCTTTCCAATCCAAATATTGTCCAGGGGATAAGCAAGCCTTTGCAAGATTCATCCAATCAGCTGGGGTCATAGCGTATCTATGTAAAGCCTCCACCTGAGCCACCGTAAAAGAGGCTGAAACGCCGTAGGTCCGGACAGACTCGGCCAATGTTTTTATAACCTTGAAATCTAACAGCTCATGATATCTGTTACCTTGTTGATCTTGAAATACTGGGAAAGCAGTCATCATTCTAACTCCTTTCTGGGTCATCATTTCCGCCCTGACCTCCTTCCATACTTCAGGACTGAAAGAAATCCCTCCTTCTCCCTTGACCTCAGGATACATACAGAGGGGGCCCGAAGGAGTTACACTCCTCCTCGTACTTTCGAGTTGTTTTTGCTTCTGTTTCTCCCTTTCTCTCCTCTTGATCTTTATCCTGTCTAGAGTTTTACGGACAGATTCTAGGGGGACCACATAAAAGCCCTCCTCTTCCTCATCGTCATCATCATCAGACTCTGAGTGAGTGGAAATATCCGAGTCCTCCAGTTCTGACAGACTAGGATATAATCCTGTTTTTCCTTTTCCTGGGTCCTTTTTCCTCGTACCTTTACCTGACCCAGTGTCAAGCATAGCTTTTCCAGAGGCTGCTCTCTCAGATCTTTTCTCCTGTTGGGTCTTTAAGGCGGCCTGGCTATTCTCTATTGCTTCACTATACCTTTGGTCTTTCAAGCAACGCCACACTAGCCTCCAGACTGATCTGACTCCTTTCTTAAGAGCCAAAAAAATTGGGTGCGAAGGTGAAGCGCCCATCTGAACAAATATTAGATTCACACAATTTCACTTTTAACCCGTCCACTCTTGTCACAGCTCTACTTTTACCCTGCTCTCCCTTTTTCTACCGGTGAGAGCAGAAAACCCGCTTTTGTCCTCTTACCTGAGGATTTATCGGTGCACCCCCTGACTGCAGCAAGTTCTGGGCTCCACGGAGAGAGGTTTGGAGGTTCCCTGTACGGGCCACCACCTGTCGCGGTTCCCTTGTCCAGCAAGGAAGACGCAACACCGGAGCTCTTCTTGCTAAGCAGCTTATTCAGGACTTTATTCACAACTTCTTTTTCTTTCCTTTTCTTTCTTTCTCTCTCTCTCTCTCTCTCTCTCTCCCCCCCCCCCCCCCGGGCAAACCTCTCCCAGCCCTTAAATAGGCACTGGCCGCCAACCCCGGATTGCCACCTGGGCACTGTCCATAGGTCCACGTGTATGCAAGCAGCTGACGATCATTGCGTGATAATAGCATAAGTCAGGCCTTAGCCATAAGGAGTTGATTATTACAGAGAGCACTCGCTTTCGGGATCGCTGAGGGCGGAAGCCAGCACCATCAGGTGCGGCTTCACACAGCTCTCTACACCTCCCCTTCTTTCTTCTTTTCTTTATTGAGACAGGGTCTTATTGTGTAGCCCTGGCTGTTTTGGAACTTACTATGTAGAATCGGCTGGTCTTGAACTCACAAAGACCCACCTACCTCTGCCTCCAAAGCACCGAGTTGGTAGTGTTCTGGATTTTTTTGTTACCTTGATAGGTGTGTAACGATTTTTTCTCATTTGAGACATGATGTAGAATGTCTTTTCATATAATTTTGTCTATATATCTTCTTAGGTGAGGTCCTATCAAAACCACTGCCATGAAAATATTTTTATATTTTTTTATCACATTTTTATATATTTATACCACACATCATGGAGGCGAGAAGAGGGTGTCAGACCCTTTGGATCTGGAGTTATGGATGTTTGTGAGCCATCATTTGAACGCTAGGAACCGAATCCCAGTCCTCTGCAAGAGCAGCACATGATCTTATCCACTGAGCACTAGCTCCAGCCCACTCGGTTCCATTTTAAAATCTTTCCCCACAAACTTTCTTATTACTGAGTTTTAAGATTTCTTTGTATATTTGGGGATATTAGAGTGATTTGGCCTTCGGTAGTTATCCTCATTTTAAAAACTACTAGCCACTATCAAAACCAATGGTAAAGATATCTGCATTTGAAGCAGCTGATTACCAGCTGCTGCTATAAAACGTGCGGCCAAAGGAAACTTATGGAAGAAGGAGTTCGGCATAAGATTCCAGGGGCAGAAGAGCCCATCGTGTCTTGGGAATCATGGTAACAAGTGGGAGGCATGGTGGAAGGATCTGGAGGCTGAGACTTCATGTCCCTAACAGCAAGCACAGAGCAGAGAGCCTACTGGAAGTTAGACGAGGCTTTAAGTCTTTTAATCCCACTCACAGTGGGCTACTTCCTTCAAGGCCTCACCTCCTGAGAATCCCCAGATAGTGCCATCAGCTTGGAACCAGGTATTCAAATATGAAAGCCTCTCATTTAAGCCACCAGAGCACTTTTTTTTTTTAAGATTTATTTATTTATTTATTATGTGTACAGTGTTCTGCCTGTGTGCATACCTGCACCCCAGAAGAGGGCACCAGATCTCATTACAGATGGTTGTGAGCCACCATGTGGTTGCTGGGAATTGAACTCAGGACCTCCGGAAGAACAGTCCAGTTCTTAACCGCTGAGCCATCTCTCCAGCCCCCCAGAGCACTTTTGAAAAATTGGAATATGCTGGGTGTGGTGAAATAGTTCTTTAATCCGGCACTCAGGATGCAGAGGCAGACCGATCTCTGAGTTCCGGGCAAGCCTGGTTTTCAGCATGACAACCAGGGCTATGAAAAGAGATCTTGTATAAAAAGAAAGAAAGAAAGAAAGAAAGAAAGAAAGAAAGAAAGAAAGAAAGAAAGAAAGGAAGAAAGAAAGAAAGGAAAGAGAGAAAAAGAAAGGATTGGAATAAATGCAAAGCTACTTAGTATAGAACTTGGCACCTAGTGTATGCCTTATAACGTTATCTGCACTTAAAGCTTTTGTATTAAACCATGAATTTTAAGACATCTTAGAAGTCTATGTTTACATTTTATCAGTTATCCCCAGTTGTATGTTTTCCGTTGCCAGTAAGAATGAGGAAGGCATCTTACACCTGAAAGAATGGCCAAGATCAAAAACACTGATGACAACTTATGCTGGAGAGGATGTGGGGAAAAGGGAACACTTCTACATTGCTGGCGGGAATGCAAGCTAGCACAACCACTTTGGATGTCAGTGTGGCAATTTCTCAGAAAATTAGGAAACAACCTTCCTCAAGACCCAGTAATACCACTTTTGGGTATATATTCAAAGGATGCTCAATCATGCCACAAGGATATGTGCTCAACTATGTCCATAGCAGCTTTGTTTGTCATAGCCAGAAGTTGGAAACAAGCTAAATGCCCCTCAACCAAAGAATGGATAAGGAAAATGTGGTACATTTACACAATGGAGTACTACACAGCAGAAAAAAATAACGACATCTTGAATTTTGCGGGAAAATGAATGGAGCTAGAAAACATTATTTTGAGTGAGGTAACCCAGACAATTATCACATGTACTCACTCACAGGTGGTTTTTAAACACAAAGCAAAGAAAACCAGCCTACAAACCACAATCCCAGAGAATTTAGACAACAATGCAGACACTAAGAGAGACTTACATAATTATAATCTACATGGGAAGTAGAAAGTAGAAAAAGATAAGATCTCCTGAGTAAATTGGGAGCATGGGGAGCTCGGGGAAGGGCTGAAGGGGGAGGGGAGTGGTAGGGAGGGGAGCAGAGAAAAATGTAGAGCTCAATAAATAGCAATAAAAGAAAGGAAAAAAAAAGAATGAGGAAGGTTTGTTGTATCCAGGAGGTAGCAGTGCTGGAGAGGCAGCAGGAGGCTACTGACATAGAAGTTTGAGTTTTCTCCTGTAAGCAGTGCGATGACACTAGAATGAAAGAAGAGAACAGCATAGTCAGAGCGAGGCTTCAGAAAGGTTTCTGTTATAGCATCTGGAAGGGACAAAGGGCCAGAGCCACGGAGAGCAACAATTATGCCAAGGCTTTTCGGTTCTCTGACTTGATACCAAACACCACCATAATGAAGCACCTGGTGCCTGCGCCTTCAGGGGGAGGTTATGGAGAGGTCAAGGGGAGGCAAATCAGCTGCAGCTTAGCCCTGAGGCTCACACATGTACAGCTTGCTGTAATACTCCCCCGGGCCACCACAACACACATGTGCCTCCAGGCCTCCTTTTGATTTTTCTTTTTTTTGGATCCTTTCCTCTTTTAGTTGTCAGTTTAAAAATGCCCTACATGTTAATTGCTGAGTGCACAGGAGAAGGGCATGACCGACCGGCTGTGAGTGAATGGGTAAGAAGAAACAGGGACCAGACACAAGTGTTCAGTAGCGGGCATAGAAAGAAGGAAGACAGAAGGCAAACAGAAGGCAGAATTCTTGGGTGTAGGAATTGAGATCTTGAAGGCAAAGAAGAAAAGAAGACATATGGGCTTTTTGCCAGCGAGTTTAAGCTTTATGAACAGGCAGAAGAAAAGTTTGGGCAACTCATGATAAGCCGAAAAAGTAAAATTTTAGATATTTTGATGTCTATACTGCCAGCAGAGACTGGCATTGTGGCACAAGTCTGTAGTTGCAACAGCTGGGAGACTAAGACAGCGTGGTCACCAGGCCATCATGGGCTGTGCAGTGAGACCCTGCCTACAAAGAAAACAGACCTAAGAACCACCACCACAAAAGACTGCCAGACACTAAAGCGGAACTGTTGAGTAAGAGTGAAAAATTCAAACTCAGATATAAATAATCAAATTTCAGTACCTAGGGTTGACTTGGGCAGGACTGAGTATGCTTAGCAGAGGGACCAAGCGATGGCTGAGGGCAGGCTTTGCCAGGAGTGCAATGGTGAGAGCTGAGAGGTGCTGGGGAGAAATTCGAGGAAGCTTAGCAAAGCCAAGGGGTCTGGGATCTGGTAATGAGGTCATTACTGAGGTGGTTATCTGCTCTGAGAGAGCGCTGGGGTGACTCTAATTGTCTCTCAAAAGGATTGGTAGAAAGAGGAGAAGGGGATGAAATGACAAGGGCGAACAACAGGGAAGTGGGTCGGAGCAGCCTTTAACCAAACAAGAGACAACAGAAAACGGAGCTGTAACCACCAGAGAAAAACAGAAACTCTCTAAGGATTCTGAGGTGATCGGGTTTATTATATAGTCACTATAATCTTCATTACTTTTGTTAAAGCCTCCTGCATTTTTGTTTTAACTTGCTGTTACTTTACCTTCCCACACTAGACTTGAAATTCTCCACAAATTACTTCCATGCACTCAAGGTTGTTAACAGTTCTTTTCTCTGATCCCATTGCACTTGTACTTTATGCCATATATTTCTTTTTTTAAGATTTACTTGTTTATTATTATGAATACAGTATTCTGCCTACAGGCCAGAAGAAGGCACCAGAACTCATTATAGAGTGCTGGGAATTGAACTCAAGACCTTTGGGAGAGCAGAAAGTGCCCTTAACCTCTGAGCCATCTCTCCTGCCCCCATATCATGTATTTCTATCACTTAGCTCCATGCTGGGTACATGCACTCTAGTCTATAAATGCTAAAAACCAAGTAAGTTAAGTTTACAAGGCTTCAAGTTACCCAGTTTTCCTTAAAAAAATGCACAGTGTAAAATACATTTAACATTTATTCCTGCAATGTAATACTCCCTTCTTTGACGATACAAAGACAAGACATGACAAATTGATGTGTGGCTCATTTTTTGTAACCCCAGTGCTCCAGAGGATGAGGCAGGGGGATCCAGAATTTGGGACCTGATTGGGCTACAAACACTCCAAGCCAAACCAACAAAACCAAACAGAACAAACAACAACAACAACAACAACAACAAAAACCCTCTTAACAAAAACCTTTCAAATAATAAAACTAAACCATACACTTTTTTTTTTAAAAAAAACCTCTAATATTATTTATCATAATTCTCCATTTGATTCCTAAGCAGAGTGGTCTACTTTTGTTTCCTTCAGGTGTTTTTTGAAGCAGTTATCTTTTCTGGCTAGTTTTAAGAAGCAAGGAAGATGCCGGGCGGTGGTGGCGCACGCCTTTAATCCCAGCACTTGGAAGGCAGAGGCAGGCTGATCTCTGTGAGTTCGAGGCCAGCCTCGGCTACAAGAGCTAGTTCCAGGACAGGCTCCAAAGCTACAGAGAAACCCTGTCTCGAAAAACCAAAAAAAAAAAAAAAAAAAAAAGCAAGGAAGACCTTTTAAAAACTGAATGGCTGACCTCAAACCAATTAAAGTTTCTCAGCAGCACAAGAGAAACAAAATCAGTTTTAATCTATTTACTTTTAGGACTGTTGGATTTTCAAAACAAGAGCAGGTGAAGACGACCCCAACACCTGATTCAGGCTGATTACGACCAACCAGGGACAAGTTTAGCATAAAAGGCTCATTTTGTATGAACACTTGTGGAGGCAGAGGTGGTAAGGATAAAAGCCTTTCATCAAAATCCCGCCAATTTGCATTGTTCTTTGGGGAATAGGCTTTCAAAAAGCCAAGGAACAAAAGAGGATTTGCTTTCCCAATCCCCTGAAGCGGCTACAGGGAGAACCAAAGCTCTTTATAAATTGTGGGAGAGGAGGGGGAGGGGCTGATATCTAGCAGGGATGGATTACACGGGAAGGCTCCGAGGCCTTATTTGCCAATGAATCCGGTTCCACAATATTTATAATCAAAGACGCTCAACAGCATCAGAGCATCGACCTACATTTTTCCCACCCAAGCCGAGATACAAAGGGGGTGGGAGGAAAAGACAGATTTTGTGCAAGCGGAGGGCGCTGGGGAGAGCTCGCCACCTGTGCCTAAGCCTGGGCAGATTCTCCCTGGGGACCCTGGCATCCGCCCGGTCCCAGGGGGGTTCCCAGACCCTGAAAGAGCTCGAAAGCCAGGTTACAGATCAGGAACGGGTTGGTATTCTTTGGTAGGCAAGGAAAAGGAATTAGAAGATGGAAATTTTTTTTTTTTTTTTTTGGTTTTTCGAGACAGGGTTTCTCTGTGGTTTTGGAGCCTGTCCTGGAACTAGCTCTGTAGACCAGGCTGAACTTGAACTCACAGATTCGCCTGCCTCTGCCTCCCGAGTGCTGGGATTAAAGGCGTGCGCCACCAACGCCCGGCCTAGAAGATGGAAATTTGCACGTTCGTCTGTTCCGGCAGATGTGAGACAAGGAGAAGGCATCATAGCAAACGAGGGGCCGGAGCGCGTACTGGGCGAAACGCGCTCCCGAGCCTCTTGTGCTGTCTGCGCACGCGCAGGCTCGTCCGCCCAGCGCGGGAGCGCGCGCAATTTCGCGGGCCGGCCCCTGCTGCGCGAGCCCGCGTTCTCTTGCGTCTCCCGGAGCTGCGACTCGGGCGGCGGGACGCCGGGGACGCGGTGACAAGGGGCGGGCCTGCCGGGGCGGGGCCAGGGAGGCGGAGAAAGTCGCCGCCGCCCGGAGCCCAGTCGCGTGTTCCCGGCCCCCGGAAGTGGCCGTTGTAAACTTCACCTCGCAGACTTTCTCCATCCCGGTCCTAGAGTCCATCGGCTTCCCCTCAGTTGTCACTCCTCCTCCTGAGGGCTGCCTGGCCTTCCGCCCTAGACCTGAAGCGGCCCGGGGCTTCGTGGGTGTGCAGGCTGGACCACGCCAGCCCGAGGTAACCGCGGACTGTGCCCGGGGCCGGGAGGTGCTGAGAGGAGCCTGGGCTCTCAGGGAGGACCGGCCTTGGGGATGCTCGCTGGTGCGGACACGCCTCCCGCTCAGCGCCGACGCTCTCCGCCACGCGGAGGCAGATAGAGGAGCATCCTCCCCGCTACCTGGAGGACCGATGGGGATCAGAGTCCTCGGAGCTCCTTAGGATTAGTACCTAAGAATCACAACTTATTTCGCGTCCTACCTCCTTTTCTTTTAGATGCTAGCCACACTTTGATAACCAAACAGTGAGTTGTGTCAGATAGCTTTCTGCAACTTCTGCCTACCCACCAGGATGCTAAGAAAAGTCAGCTGTGAGTTTTCAGAGCTGAAATTTGTGTAGAAGTGCCTTTTTTTTTTTGTTTAAGCCTTACGATATTCATCTCAGGCAAATATATAACGTACTAGCGTCGATATCAAACACTTTCTAAGGCTTTCCACAGCGATGCTTTACCCTTCTCATAATGTTGGAGAAAAGAAGTTATCGTTTTGTTGTTTGCATTTTCAACAGTGCTTAGTAACGACCAAACTTTGGGAGAGCCGGAAATGAACGTGCTTCTCAGAGAACGGGAGAGGAATGAAGCCAGTGCAACCTGATAATAAGAAAAGTGAAGGCAGTTGTAGCCTGGAGCTTTCTGTGTCAGTCCTGGCTCAGCCGTTTATTAACTGTCTTAAATCACCTAACCGCTTGGACCTTAGGGTCTTTATGTCGGATAAGCAGAAGGGGCTTAGTCTCAGGTTCCATGAATTTTTTTTTTTTTTTTTTTTTTTGTTGATCTGTTTCAGTCCTTTTTGTCTTCGTCTTGCTCTATGGAAAGACCCACATATCTCCTTTAGTTCTTTTTTTTTTTTTTTCACGTGTGGGATGGAAGGTGGTTGAGAGTGAACAAGAAGCATAGGCATGAAATGTTCTGCTCCTGAGCTGTGCACCAGCTCTTAAGTTCCTCCTTCCTAAGTAAAGTAACTGCTAACACTCCCTACACAGGTGTTGTGACAAATGGACACAGAACTGCAAAAACCACACACACACACATACACACAAACCCACAACCCGGACTTAGTGTTAGGGAATATAAACCATTTACTCTCGACTTGAAAAAGGACTGAATGGTTTGAGAACACATTGTTGGATCAAGGGGGAAAAGTACTATTTGGTAAGACACTCAAATGAGGAAGATAGTGAGATAGGGTTGTGAACACAGGTGCTAAGTTCATTTTATCTTTAAGCAAGAGAGGAAAGGGTGGAGGGGCTGGCTTTGGTGTTTGATGAAAACTGCTGCCTGTTGTTGCCTTAGTGTTCATCAGTTGAAGATGGAGGAAGGAAGGAGAGATTAGGCTGGGTGCTCAGGGAGGCAGAGACTCTTCTAGACGAGCTAATAACTTGGAGGCTGTGGGGCCGTTTGCTTTGTAGAGTGTCATTAGAAGTCATCTAGTGTGAGAATGGATTTTAGTTCTTTAGTGAATATCTTTGTACAAATTACTCAACCTCTGGGAAACTCAGGTTTCTCGTTTGTGAGATGTGCAGATAGTCTCAAGAGTATCGGGCGAATGAGATCAAGTGTGCTTAGCTGTGTATGTGGCACCTAGGAAGTGTTGCATTCTAGGGTGTGACTCTTCAACCCCCCTCCTCTGGTTGAGAGGTGCATACACTGTGAAAGGACAGCTGAAGGATTTAGATGTTGGTAGGAAAACTTGTGCCAGAAATGGTTCTTAACATCTAAAGGAGACTCTTCTTTCCTTTAGGATGGCCAGAGAATTGACCCCTTGGCCTCGACTGCTCACTTGCCTATTTGAAAATGAATTCTTATTTTTAAAAATTATATATAAATATAAATAATTATAATGTTTGTATTTCTATGCCATATTATTTATTTTTAAAATTCTTATTAAACTGTATCTATAACAGTTATATATTTTGGCAGAAATATCCAGAGTAGTTCAAATCTACAAACAAGAGAAGAGTGATGTATTTGTGTGGTATCATTTAAGGTCCATTGATAAGAATCTTGCCTTTGTCTACCGGTGCTTCAGGATGGCCTAGTTGCAGCCGAAGCCTGTGAAGATGCTGTCTGGGTTGAGAATCTGCTGCAGGTTGGCGTCCTTTGTGTGGAGAATGCTATGACTTCTTGTTAGTCTGTTAGAAGAGACCTCATTTTAGGTTTAAAAAATGATGAGTTTATTTATGTTCTTGTGCTGGCGGTCTAATCTGCTCTCATACTTGTTAAGCATGTGTCCTATGACTGAGATACCACCTCTGCCCCAAGTTGATGTGTTTACAAATTGAGATATAAGTCACATAACACAGATTTTACCATTTAAAAGTATACATTTCAGTGGTTTTCATGAATTCCATATATAGAGTAACCATTACCACTATTTAACTCCAGAGCACTTCTGGTATCCGCAAAAAGAAATGTAATGACAGATAAAATCCCCTGTCCTCTCCCCTACAATAACCTACTTTCTGTGGAGTTGCTTCTTCTAAACATGTCAGAGTAATGAGATCAAAGCTATCTCATCTTTTTGTGCCTGGCCTTTTCACTTAGCACAATGTTTTCAAAGTTTATTCATATTTTTACATATATTAACTTCTGTCCAATTGTTTAATATATATTTATTTACTTATTGATTAGAGGATGGACAGCTAATATTTATACTTTCTTGTGGATATGAATTATATTTCTGTGAATATTCTTGTGCAAATTTTTCTTCTTGTTTATGGTTGGGTGTTTTGTTGTTGTTTGTTTTGAGACAGTGTTTCTCTGGATAGCCTTGGCTGTCCTGGAACTCGATCTTTTGACCAGGCTGGCCTCACACTCAGAGATCTATCTGCCTCTACCTCCTGAGTGTTGGGATTAAAGTCATGGACCATCACCTTCTGACTGAAATGACAACTTTTATTAAAGAAATCAAGGTTTAATTTTTGCTGGTCTGTTTCAGTTTGCTTCTAATGGTGTTATTACCTCCTGGACCACTGACAGGCAGTGTGCACACTCTGGAGTATTTTCTGTATTCTGTGTCCAAATCAATATTATTGCCACCGTACTTGTTGGACACCAGTTTTGGCCATTATAGATAGCATAATACTCTATTTCAGATTTTCTCAAGGTGGGGAGTTGGCAAGGATGATTAATTTTCCTTTGCCCTGTCATCTTCAATCTGCTTGTTCCCTAGCATGTTATTTCTTCCTTCCTTCCTTCCTTCCTTCCTTCCTTCCTTCCTTCCTTCCTTCCTTCCTTCCTTCCTTCCTTCCTTCCTTCCTTCCTTCCTTCGAGACATGGTTTCTTCGTGTAGCCCTGGCTGCTCTGGAACTGGTTTTGTAGACCAGGCTGGGCTTGAACTTTGAGTTCTACCTGCCTCTGCCTCCTAACTGCTGGGATTAAAAGTATGTGTCACCACCAGCCAGCTCCTATCTGTCTGTCTGTCTGTGTCTATCTGTCTGTATATCTGTCTATCTTCCTTTCTTCCATTTTTTAAGATTTATTGATTTATTTATTATGTATACAGTGTTCTGCCTGCATGTGTCCTTGCAGGCCAAGAGAAGGCACTATGAACCGCCATGTGGTTCCTGGGAATTGAACTCGGAACCTCTGGAAGAGCGGTCAGTGTTCTTAACCTCTGAACAATCTCTTCAGCCCGTCTTCCTTCCTTCCTTCCTTCCTTCCTTCCTTCCTTCCTTCCTTCCTTCCTTCCTTCCTTCCTTCCTTCCTTATCTCTCCTTTCTTTCATGTTATCCCTAATTGACCGACCTTCCCTCCTTCGTTCTTTCCTTTTAAATTTTATTTTTATAACGTATATATGGGTGCTTTGTAAGTATGTCTGTACACCATGTGCATGCAATGCAGTACCATCAGAGTCCAGAAGAGGGCTTAGGATTTCCTAAACTGACTATATGGATGGTTGTAAGCTGCCACTTGCCATGGGGGTGCTAGGAATTTAACTGGGATCTCTGGAAGCAGCCAGTACTTCTTAATGGCTGAGCCATCTCTCCAGTCTCCTCTTTAAAAAATGTAATTTTGTTTTTTATTATTATTATGTTAATATCTTTATATATGTGTGTATGTATATATATTCTAAAGTTTGATCATTTTTCTCGATATATTTTTATTTTAAATTAATGTGTATGCATGTATATGTTGGTGGAGCGGCGGGGTGCTTTTTGTCACCCGGCTAGCTTTACCCGAAATAATTATACAGAAACTGTATTCTTTTTTTTTTTTTTTTGGTTTTTTGAGACAGGGTTTCTCTGTAGCTTTGGAGCCTGTCCTGGAACTAGCTCTGTAGACCAGACTGGTCTCGAACTCACAGAGATCCACCTGCCTCTGCCTTCCAAGTGCTGGGATTAAAGGCGTGCACCACCACCACCTGGCGGAAACTGTATTCTTTTTTTTTTTGGTTTTTCGTTTTAAACACTGTTTGGCCCATTAGTTTTAGCCCCTTATTGGCTAGCTCTAACATATTGATCTAACCCATTTTTAATATTCTGTGTAGCACCACGAGCTGCTGGCTTACCAGGGAGGATCTTAACCTGTGTCTGTGTCCGGCGGGAGAATCTTGGCGACTCACTGACTCGGCTTTTTTCTCCCAGCATTCTATTCAGTCAACTCCGCCTACCTAATTTTCTGTCCTATCAGGGGCAAGCAGTTTTCTTTATTAATTAACCAATAAAAGCAATAGATAAATACAAGACCCACTTCTATCATGTATATTTATGTGTGAGTACATGTGTGTGAGTGCATGTTCCCTCGGGTAGATCAGAGCCATCAGAGTTGGACTGACAGGTAGTTGTGAGATGCCTGATATGATGTGGTTGCTGGAAACTGACTTTGTATCCTCTGCAAGAGCAGTGTGTGCTCTTAACCACTGAGCCATCTCTCCAATCCCCATTTTTCCTGCTTTTTATTTCTCTTTTGTAGCATTTTTATTCAATTAGTTTTTATGTTCCCTCCAGTTTAATCTTCATGACGTAAGTTAGTTTTTCTTTTATTTCTAATTCTCTCTCTCTCTCTCTCTCTCTCTCTCTCTCTCTCTCTCTCTCTCTCTCTCTCTCTCTCTCTTTCTGATTCTTATCACTGCACCATTTATATGTAGCCCTGGGTGGCCTAGAACTTACTGTGTAGACCATGCTGTCCCAAAATTCACAGAGATCCATTTGTCTCTGCCTTTCAGGTGCTGAGCTTTAAGCAGGTGCCATCTGTCATCTGTATCATCTCACTTTTGAGTATTTCTATTTCCCTTTCCCTTCTTCCCTCTCCTCCCTCCCTTCATTCCTTCCTTCTTCTCTTCTTTAGTTCTTTCCTTTCTTTTCTCTCTCTCTCTCTCTCTCTCTCTCTCTCTCTCTCTCTCTCTCTCTCTCTCTCTCTCTCTCTCTCTCTCTCATACAGGGTCTCACTGTCTGTCCCTGCTGACCTGGGATGTGCTGGGTAGAGGATGGCCTAGAACTTAGAGAGATCCCCAGAAATCAACCTGTCTCTGATACTACATCCGGCACTTTTGAGTCTCTCTGTCTCTCTCTCTTTCTTCCACTCCCCTCCCCAGTCAAGGTATCTCTGTGTATCCTGGCTGCCCTGGACCGCTCACTGAAGACTGTACTGAGATTGCATGCTTCTCCCTAGTGCTGGGATTAAAAGCATACTCCATCACACTCCTTGCCTCTTTCTCGTCTGTACCTTTTCCTGATGTTTTTAAGTTATTTTGGAGCAGTTATACTTTCATTAGTCTTGCTATATATTTCTTTCATACTTTTTTTTTTTTTTTTGGCTTTTTCGAGACAGGGTTTCTCTGTGGCTTTGGAGCCTGTCCTGGAACTAACTCTTGTAGACCAGGCTGGTCTCGAACTCACAGAGATCCGCCTGCCTCTGCCTCCCGAGTGCTGGGATTAAAGGCGTGCGCCACCACCATCCGGCTTTCTTTCATACTTTTATATAGGGTATTGTTTTTCCTTTACTTGGCAACCATACCCCTTTTCTTTTGTTTAATTTTTATGGGAGATAGATAGACTTACAACTTGAGAGTAAGCCAAGGCTCAGGTAAGCTCTAACTTCATAAAGTTGTTTCTTTCTGTATATTAATGCTATGGGAGCTTGCTTTTTGAGATGTCTTTGTTTCCTCCTCCAGTTTTGTTGGGCCATCTTCCTTCCCTACCCTTCTCTTCTCTTCCCTTCCCCCCTTCCCATCTCCTCCCCTCCCTTCCATTTCTCTCCCCACCCACCCCTGTCTGTGGCTAGATTCCAGCCACAGAAACTTTCCTTCAGTCCAGGAAGGTCCTTAAGAGGCCTGTTTTTGAGAGTTCGTCAGGCTACAGCAGCTCTTTCATGACCGTTTACCATGTGTGTTTCAAGTGCCCACTGTGAGAGTGGACAAAGCTCCCCCTCTTTGATCTGCTGCTCTCAGATATACCTGTAATAATATCTGCTTTCTCCCCAGGGTTCTGTCAGATGTCCTCGTCCCTATGTGCTAAGGACTCTCACTGCTTCTCTATAGATGTCTTGTCATCTAAAGACTCTCACTGCTTCTCTATAGATGTCTTGGCTGATGGTGTTTTACTAAGTGCTGTCTATGATTGATTGGATTCTCTCACTAGTTGCCCTCATTTTACAGATTCCCTTATTTGAATTAATAAGGAAATTTTGCTATAGAAAAAACAAGAAGCCAAGCATGATGACTCACACCTGTGATCCCAGCACTTGGGAGGTGGGGAGAAGGGGGCAGGAAGATAGGAGTGGAAGGCCAGCCTGTGCTTAATGAGACTTTGTCTCACAGCAAGCAAACAAACAAAACCAACCAACCAGCCTGGTGTGCTTTTAGTCCTGGCATTTAGGAAGCAGAGGCAGGCAGATCTCTAAGTTTGAGGACAACATGGTCTACATATTGAAATCTAGATCAGCTAGGGCTACAAAGTGACATCCTGACTCAAACAACAAAATCAATCAACCAACCAAACTGAAAACAAAAACAACAAGCCAATGAAATAGAAATTAAGAACCTTAATTCTAGATACTTGTAGCCAGAGGTAGTTTGAGAATCCATTCTCCTATTATATTCTTTTCTTGTGCTATTCAACTTGAAAAACTCTTACCTGTCCTATGAGCATTTTTAAGCTGTCAATATTAGTTTTATATTGTTATAAACAAGTTACTACAAACCCAGTGTTTTAAACTGCGCACACTTTGAACATCACTTTATTAATTTTCTGGCTTCTTTTGAGACTGCATTTTGTTATGTAGCTCATGCAGGTCTAGAATTTGGGAACCTCCTATTTTAGCCTCCCAAGTGTGGGGATTCAGGTGCCTCCCACCACAGCTGGCCAGCAGCACACATCTGTTATTACAGTCTGTATGATTTACTAGTCCTGGTACAGTGTAGCTGAGCCCTCTGCTTGGGGATTTAGAAGGTGCTTACTTGACTATATTTTTACCTATAGGCAGCCTGGGTAGAATCTGCCCCTTTCCTCGGGCCCCTAACAGGGTTTATTTATTTATTTTGTAAATTTTATGCTTGAGGGATCTAGTGCTAGCTGTTGGGTGAAGGCCATGAAACTGCTTGCACTTCGCTGTGGCCCTGCTTTTAGGGTAGTTCATAGCATGGTAATTTGCTTTTTTGAAGGTGGTAAGCTTTGGGGGCTGTAGAGATGGCTTAACCAGTTAAGAGCACTGACTGTTCTTCCAGAGAACCTGGGTTCAATTCCCAGCACCCACATGACAGCTCACTCACAGCTGTCTGTAACTTCAGTTCCAGGAGACCTGACACCCTCACACTGATGCACATGAAATAAAAAGGTGGAAAGCCTTTTTTTTTTTTTTGCGTGCTGGGGTTGAAGAAAGGGTTCTTCATGTTTTGTGCAAGTGCTGTGCCGACGAGCTATCCTGTCACTCCACAGTCTTACAGTCATAGCAGTATCATCCTGTCACCTTTGCCACAGAAGGAAGTCCCAGGTCAGGTCAGGTGCAGGATGATATGGGGCCAGCTGCTTACCACATCATCTGTCTGAGTGATCTGATCTGGGGATTGAAGGAACTCTGTGGGGCTCTATACAAGCCTATGTCTAGAAGACTTTTGATTTGAAGATGTTAGGTGTCTAAATACATAGAAAAAAGGAATTTTTTTCTATTTGTTTTTATTGAAACAATCTCAAAAAATTTGATCAATTATTTCTTTCTCCAATTTTCTTCCCAAGACAAAGACAAATAAAGTAAGAATAAACACTTTTAAGGTTGTTACTATTTCTATGGCTGGAGAGATGGCTCAGAGGTTAAAAACATTTGATGCTTTTCTGGAGGACCTGAGTTCAATTCCAGCACCCACACGATGGCTCACAACCACATTTAACTCTGGTTCCAAGGGATTTGACTCTCTCTGCTGGCCTCTGAGGAGACCAGGCACATATGTGGTACACGTACATATAATGCAAGCAAAACACTCATATACTAAAAATGAATAAATAAAAATAAAAAATTTAAAAATTATTTTTGGTGTGTGTGTGCTGGTGATTCACGATCCCCCTGCTTGCTAAGCTAGTCCCTACCACAGTCCTGCATCTCCATTTCTTCTAAAATTCTTCCCCCAGAGGGGAAAATGGAGATGTTTTCATGCCTTCGGACTATGTGTGTATACATGCATGTGTGTGGAGATTGTGTATGTATATTTGACCCCCCCTCCCAGAAATGAGAACCTTTGCTGGATTGTAGATGGCTCAGTGATTAAGAGCACTGGTTGCTCTTGCAAAGAACCCAGATTTGAGTTCCGCATCCACTTGATGTGACAGCTGTTTGTAACTCCAGTCCCAAGGACTCTCAAACACTCTTATGACCTCCACTCCACCAGTCATGCACATGGGGCACACAACATACTCTCAGGCAAAGCACTCAGATGCATACAATACTAAAATCAAGACCAAAAGAAAACAAAATCCTTTGTTATGTGTGTCAGTGATCTCTGGACATTACACTGAGGACAGAACAGTATTTTTGCTAGATTCCAACTTTTCTTACAAACATTCTGAAGGAGGCTTGTTTGGGCCTAATCTTTGGGAGCATCTTGGTAGTATGAAAAACATTTGTGACTCCAATCCAAAAACAAACAAACAGACAAATACCGTGGCTGAGTGCCAGCGTCACCTTCCCCACGTTCCCTTAATGGGTGACTGACACTGTCTTGGGCAAGTCATTTGGCTTCTCTGCCCCAGCTTACCTTCCTTAATGGAGACAAGGGCAACAAAGGTGGGGTAAGAGCATTAATAGCTCCGCGTTCTGAGTCATTGGTGTTGCCGGAAGAACTTGGGCTTCAGAATTTTAGTTATGACTGGGGATTTGGTCCTTCTACTTTCTTCAAGATAATTTCTACTCTGTCTTTTGTCCTTTGAAAACCTGGGCAGCCCTTTCATCACAGTGTCGTAGGGAGCAGAGTTCTTGTTAGTCAGACTGTAGTTCTGGATGCTGCGGTGGGTCCGCATAGATGAGCGACAGTAAGTACTGTTTGTCGCCACTCTTGTTAAGTTTGGTTACTTAGGTCACCAGAGAAATCAGATTTTTCTTTTCTGGACTTGGCTAAAATTCCATCCTGTTATCCTTGGACAAAATTATTCTTTCAGCTACATGAGTCACTGTTGTTGGAATCATTATTTCTCAGCCCTAGGATTCGTGTTGGCCTTCGTCTATTTGAATAGCTTCCTTTCATGGTTTCTTCTAGAGCTTGGTTAATGGAGCAAAGGCTGAATATGTTGACAGTGTTTCTCCTCTTGTTTTCATCTTTTGGGTACCTTTGTACACACACAATATCATTAAATAATTATTTTATTACATCTTTTTCCCAGACCAAATTACTCAGCTATTCCCTTTTATTGGGATCATTAAGCTTTTCCAGGTTCCATGACCCAGTAATAAAAACCGATAGTGGCTGAGCCCTGGGTGTGCTGTGTGTAGGATTTAGAGCCTGCCAAAGTTAACTCTCTTTTGGGCAGAAGGAGGATTTTCAAAAAGTCTTGTCTTTCCTAAGGCCATATACTTGTGCTGGTTGGATCCTGCTTCAGGTCTCTGAGTTTAAAGTTCAGTTTTTCTTAAGACATTGGATTTTAGGGACTATAAGGAGGTATTTGTGGGATATTGATATTTGCATTAGTGCTATTTTAGAGTGTTTACCCAGAGATACTTTAGCATTGTAGTAAAGTAACTTGATTTACATGATTGACTCTGTGTGATTCGGAATATCTCCTGTAGAAGAGGGTTCTAGAAGGTCAGCCGGAGTAAGCGACACTTTTCTTTCCTGCTACCTCTTTGGAGGAAATGGTTAAATTATGGCATTAATTTATGAAGGAAGACATCTTATACAGATTGATAAGAAATGTTTGACAGCAGGGTTAGTTTTTTGTTTTGCTTATTAGTGGCACAGACTTGCTGAGAGAAACTTATTTCTTTGGTTGAAGATAACAGTGTAGTTTTCCTTCCTAGAACTTTTTTATTTGCTTCTTTTTTGAGATAGGGTTTCTCTGTGTAGCCATGACTGTCCTGGAACTTAATTTGTAGACCAGCCTGGCCTCAGACTCGAGATCCGCCTACTTATGTCTCCTGAGTGCTGGGATTAAAGGCGTGCCCTACCACTGCCTACATTTTCCTAGGACTTATTAAAACACCAAATTTCTGAATTGTATGTTTGATTGAATTATTAACTATTATGTTTTATTTCTTTTGAGTCTTTGAATAAAAAATATGAAATTGAGAAGCAAATTATTATGAGATCTTTTGTTTGGGAGTATTTTGGTATCTTTATTGACAACATTGTGTTAAAATATCTCATTTATTTAGACTGAATTCTGTGTCCCAAAGGTTGGTACTAAATATATTCCTTTACAAGTGCAAGAATAATTTGTCAGATGTAGGGCCCGGGTTTACCCTTGTTCCTGGGGTTCATCTTGAGGACAGTTTCTGGTCAGCTAACTAAAGCATTCTGTTTGTTCCTGTGCTCCCCCTGCCCCACCTGGTGATTAGCTGTAGGGCATTGACTCCATCGTTGGTATGGTAATTTCCCACCTGCCTGGGCGGAAATCCATGTGCAGCAGCTAGGTATATAAGGATTTCCCCAAGGTTGAATAAATGGCATTCGGCTGATCTCCTTTCGAATGACCCAGGTCTCTTTGTGTGTTCTTTCAATCTCCAGGCCCTTGCCCAACTCGCCTACGGTACAGTGGCACGCAAACTGTACCGAGGGTGTAACACAGAATTGGGTGTTACAGTCAGGGGGCTAGAGAGATGGCTCAATGGTAAAGAACACTGACTGCTCTTCCAGAGGACCCAGGTTCAATTCCCAGCACCCACATGGCAGCTTACAACTGTCTGAAGATTCAGTTGCAGGGGATCTGACACCTTCATACCAATGCACATAAAGTTAAATAAACCATAAAAAATATTAAAAGTAATTTGTCAGTTTTATTTTTATTTAAGCAGCTAAAGTAGATTAAAAGTTAACTACTATGGTTTTCTAAAACTTTTTTTTTTAACATTATGCCTTTTTTTGGCTTCTAATTTTTTTTCAAATAAAAAGTCCTATAGCATTATTATCATTGTTATTTTTTGAGACTGAATGTCATTTATCCCAGGTTGGCCTCCACCTTACTAAGATGAGGATGACATTGAGTTGGTCCCCCTGCCTCCCTCAGGTGCTGGGTTTATAGGTATGTGTACCACACCCAGCTGTGTGTTATAAATTTTTGGATTGCCTATCTTCTATATAACTTAAAAATTAACAAGTGGTCTATAGATCAAAATAAAGCTTACTTTCCCAGGATTCAAATATAAAATTGCTGTTGTATTGTTTATTAACAGGCTTTAGTCCATTTAACCTGTAAGTCACAGACATCAGCATAAAGAAGAATATCATTAAGAAACTGTGGGGTATTGTGGAAAATTGGAAGACTTACCATGAGTTTAAACACTTCAAGTAATGCCACTACTGGGGATACCCAAAGGTAAGCCTCCGGTCTCTTTCTTTACTTGGAAAATGCTTTTGATTGCAAGAACCAGGGAGAACTAAGTGGGTGGTGAAGGAGTCTTGTAGGACGGTGAAGGAAGTAGGTTTCTTGGACTGAAAGAGCAGCAGCTCCTTCAGGTATAGCACTGACTCTCAGGACCCCTTGTGTTCCTTTGTTAACTTGGATCATAAATGTCTGTGCCTCTGAACCTTTCCTCCTGCTGGAGATTTGCTTATTCTCTACGATTCTGTAAAAGGGAGCTGTGGACTGTGTTCCTGCTGCCCAGCTCTTGGTTGCCTGGCTAGCTTATGCCCTGAAATAATTACACGGAAACTATATTCTTTTAAACACTGCCTGGCCCATTAGTTCTAGTCTCTTATTTGCTAATTCTCACATCTTGATTAACTCATCTCTAATAATGTATGTAGCACCACGAGGTGGTGACTTACCGAAAGATCTTAACTGGCATCCATCTTGGAGAGGAGAGCTATGGCAACTGCCTGGAGAGGAGAGGCATGGCGTCTGTGTCAGATGGGAGAATCATGGCGACTGACCTCACTGCCTTCTTCCCATTCTGTTCTGTCTATTCCACCTATCTAATTTTCTGACCTATCAAAGGCCAAGGCAGTTTCTTTATTAACCAATGAAAGTAACATATAAACAAATGACCCTCCTCCATCACGATTCCAGTTTTCTCCCCCATGTTTCTGTCTGTTTACGTTTGTCTGGCCATTACCTGCTTGCCATAACTTCTGTGACTGTGTCCTTGTATCCTTGCTGCATCTCTGACTCTGCCTGAGTGCTCTGTTAGTTTTAGCCCCCCTTGCCAACTTCGTTTCCTTGGTGTCTTTGAGTGCATTTCAAGAAGATGTGTTTCATTGATATTGTTTCTCTTTTTTATTTTTGTGCCAGGTGTTTCTTTCTGTCCTTTGTAAGATGCTTAATTTATTCCATTGCCTTTGAGGGATGGGGTCCACAATACAAAATGAACCATTTTAGGTGTGATTTTTTTTTTAAGTGCATTTTTCAAGAAAAGTTCAGTAATCAAAATTATCCTTGTCTAGTTTGTGTTGCTTGTATTCTTAGCACTCAGGACACAGAGGTGGGTAAATTTTTATGAGTTCAGGCAGTCTATTATATAGAACAATTTTCGAATTTCAAGGACCTTGTCTCAAATAAACAAAAAACAGAACAAGAAACTAAGTGTTTAGAACTTCTATAGTCAAGGAACAGACTCATCTCTGCTGAATCTAAAAATAGAACATTTGGCATTATAGTCTGTCAGTTGCCTGAAGTAAACGATATATTCTGTAACAGAATCAAAAAGGTTTCCTGTGGATAATTCTTCTTCTTCTTCTTCTTTTTTTTTTTTTTTTTTTTTTTTTTTTTTGGTTTTTCGAGACAGGGTTTCTCTGTAGCTTTGGAACCTGTCCTGGAACTAGCTCTGTAGACCAGGCTGGTCTCGAACTCACAGAGATCCGCCTGCCTCTGCCTCCCAAGTGCTGGGATTAAAGGCATGCGCCACCACCACCACCCGGCTTCTTCTTTTGTTTTTTCAAGATAGGGTTTCCCTGTGTAGCTCTGGCTGTCCTGGAACTCACTTTCTAGTAGACCAGGCTGGCCTCAGCCTCAGACACATCTGCCTTTGCTTCCCGAGTGCTGGGATTAAAAGTGTGCACCACCACCACACAGCTGAAACTGTGGATAAATTTTTATACTTAATTTGAGAAGGATTGATAAGACTATATATATATGTATATGTAATCTTACCTCTTAGAGTTGACCGTGGATAATTCAGTAAATATTTGTCCAGGGCCTTTCTTATGAAGTAGCAGTATGTTATATAAGTACATACTTTAGAATTATAATAATATTTTACATTATTTATTATGCTTTTTCAGTTTAGAAATAAAACATCAGAAGACATCCATAATATATATGTTTTACATTTTTACTTATTGAATCTCTGTCTCCTGTCTCTGTGTGTGTAAGACCAGAAGAAGTTGTCACCCATTTGAATTGGAGCTGTAGGCACTGAGAGCTTCCTAATGTCAGAGCTGGGACTCAGACTCAGGTCTTTGGAAGAGCAGCATGTACTGTATCTTCAGCCTCCCCCACCCCATGCTTTTAATGGAGAAATCTTTACTCTGAATTCTAGATTCTGAATAGAGTTATTTCAACTCTACCACTGACCTTCTTTCTGTATCTATAACTTTGTCATTCTCAATAATTCCTGTCAATGGAACCATGCCTCTTTTTATGTTTGGCTTCTTTGGGCTTGTTCTTGAGATTTATTATATTGTGGCATGTATAGGTCTTTGTTTCTTTTTTTTTTTAGCCATAAAAGCATTTATTGAAGGGGAGAAAGGGACAGAGAGAGAGAGAGAGAGAGAGAAAAGAGAAGAGAAGAGATAAAGGAAAGAGAGAGAGAGAGACCGTCTTTGTTTCTTTTTACTGCTGAATAATATTCCATTCCTTTGTATGGACTTATTACATTTAGTTACTCATTCACAAGTCACCAGGAATTAATGTAGTTTTTCCTTTTGGCTGTTAGGAGCAGCGCTGCTGTAAACATCATGTGTGAGTGTTTGTGCTGGCATGTTTTTCTGTTTCTCTTTTCAGGCAGGTTCACAGAGCAGCCTTGTTGCATCATGTAGCAAATTTATGCTAAACTTTTTAAGAAGCCACCAAATTTAGTGATTGGATAATTTTGCAGTCATGACAGCAGTATTTGAAGGATTTAATTCCTTTATATCCTTGTCAGCACTTTAAATATTACTTAATTTTTGTTTCTTTCAGACAGGTTTCAGGATTTCTCTGTATAACAGTTCAGGCTGTCCTGGACCTTGCTTTGTACATGAGGCCGGCTTTGAAATTCACAGCGATCCATCTGCCTCTGCCTCCTGAGTGCTGTGATTAAAGCCGTGTGCCACCACTGCCTGGCAAAAAAATTACTTAATTTTTAAATAGTAATTCTTTTTTTTTTTTTTTTTTTTTTGGTTTTTCGAGACAGGGTTTCTCTGTGGTTTTGGAGCCTGTTCCTGGAACTAGCTCTGTAGACCAGGATGGTCTCGAACTCACAGAGATCCGCCTGCCTCTTAAATAGTAATTCTTTAAATTTAATTCTCATAAATGTAAAATTATACATTATTATGGGTTTAATTTGAATATTTTCGACAATCAGTGATGCTCAGCAATTTTACATGTGCCTTTTGGTCATTTGCATGTCTTCTTGAGTAAAATGTCTTTTTTGCTTTTTTTTTTTTTTCAGAGCAGGGTTTCTCTGTGTAGCCTCGGCTGTCTTGGAACTTGCTCTGTAGACAAGGCTGGCTTTGCACTCAGAGATCTATCTGCTTCTGCCTCCGGAGTGGTTAGGGTGTATATTTATTGTTTTGCATATGGATAGCCAGTCGCTTCAGAACATTTCTTGTTAATACTGTTTTTTCTCATTGGACTGTATTTGCTTGACCATAAAAATACAGACTTTTTAGGAGTCTCAATTCTGATAATTCGTCAGTTAATGTTTTGTGATATTAGACTCTGCACACACAGGTATGCCAAGTGGTCAAGCACCCACTTAAGTTTTCTTTTTAAAACACGTTGTCTGGCCAGGTGGTGGTGGCGCACACCTTTAATCCCAGCACTCGGGAGGCAGAGGCAGGCGGATCTCTGTGAGTTTGAGACCAGCCTGGTCTACAAGAGCTAGTTCCAGGACAGGCTCCAAAGCCACAGAGAAACCCTGTCTCGAAAAAACAAAACAAAAAAAAAAGTTGTCTGTTCTTAATTAAATACTACCTTGTCTTGATTATTGAAATGTGTCAATTTCTTATTGCTGACAAGTTTTTGAAACCCTGTCTCGAAAAAACAAAACAAAAAAAAAAGTTGTCTGTTCTTAATTAAATACTACCTTGTCTTGATTATTGAAATGTGTCAATTTCTTATTGCTGACAAGTTTTTGAGAGAAATTTTAGAAAGAGGTTTATTTGGACTGGACAGTTTGGGGAGTGTACGTCCCTGGTTAGCTTCCTCCACTGCATTGCAGCATCAGGAACATGTGCTGAGGGGATGCTTACCTTGTGGGGCTGGGGATCAGAGAGGGAAGAGGGCAGGACCGGAGTAAATAGGGAGAGTATACTCCTCAGAGACATTCCTCAGGTGTGCTACCTCCTCTGAGAGGCCCCACCTTTTAAGGTTTCTGCCACTTCCTCTGACAGCCGAGGAACAAGCCTTTCATTCAGCACAGGAGGCCATGGAGACTTTTCCATTCAGTCCACAGTTTTGAAAGTCAGAAGTAAAGTTCTCTCATGTGTTCATCAGGATGGTGCTGTCGGTTTTGAATCCTTTGCCTTTCCATAATACACTTTAGGATCAGCTTGTCAATTTTTACAAAAGGACATTCTGGGATTTGCTTAAAGATTGATTGTATTTTATCTGTAGATAGAATTACCATTTTTTTTTTTTTTTTGATTTTTCGAGACAGGGTTTCTCTGTGGCTTTGGAGCCTGTCCTGGAACTACTCTGTAGAACAGGCTGGTCTCGAACTCACAGAGATCCGCCTGCCTCTGCCTCCGGAGTGCTGGGGTTAAAGGCGTGCGCCACCATCGCCCGGCTAGAATTACCATTTTAATAACACTGCGTTTTCTAAATACAAATATGATTGTGGGAGGTCTTTTCATTAATTTGTGTCTTTAACGTCAGTAACTTTTTTTTTTTTTTTTTTTTTGGATTTTCGAGACAGGGTTTCTCTGTAGCTTTTGGTTCCTGTCCTGGAACTAGCTCTTCTAGACCAGGCTGGCCTCGAACTCACAGAGATCCGCCTGCCTCTGCCTCCTGAGTGCTGGGATTAAAGGCGTGCGCCACCGCCCGGCTCTGATCTTGTATTTTTATAACCTTGCTGAAATTGATTTTTAGTTTTTTTCTTGTTATTTGTTTTCTTAGGTTTTTTTTTATTTTTTTTTTTTATAAAAATATATACAGCTTTAATAGGGAAATAGACTTACAGGACCACAGGTTCCTGCGGAGAACAGGAAAAGCAGAGAAAAGGGCAGGATTTTTTTTTTTATAAAATCATATCTTTTGTAGTAAAAAACAGATTTCCAGTCCAGTACGCATCTCTGTTTCTCCCTTCATTCACCATTTAAGAATGTTAAGTAAATCTTTGAATGCCTTGTTAACAGCAATTGTCTTAGCTCTGTTCTCTTTAGGGAACCCTTTTCGTCTTTTTTTTTTTTTTTTTTTTTTTTTTTTTTTGGTCTTTCGAGACAGGGTTTCTCTGTGGTTTTGGAGCCTGTCCTGGAACTAGCTCTTGTAGACCAGGCTGGTCTCGAACTCACAGAGATCCGCCTGCCTCTGCCTCCCGAGTGCTGGGATTAAAGGCGTGCGCCACCACCACCCGGCCTGACCCTTTTCGTCTTTAACCATTGCATATGCTAGAAGCATAGGTATTTGTAGATGGTCTTTATCAAGTTGCTCCTCAGCTTGGTCTGGTGGTGTACAGGCCTGTAATCTTGGCTGCTGAGCAGGCTGAGGTATGATGATCACAAGATCAAGGCCTACCTTGTCTACAGAGTGAGTTTAAGGCCACCTTGGCAACTTGGCGGGACCCTGGCTCTAAATAAAAAGTAAGAAGAAGGCCTGGATATAGCCTTGTGGTAGAGCACTTGTGTAGCGTGCATGAAGCCCTGAGGCCAATCTCTAATATTGTGGAATTTCTTCTCTGTTTTTCTTTGTTAATCTAGGAAAGTTTATCAGCCTAGTCTTTTCAGTGAGCTCAATATTGGTTTTGCTGATTTTTTCTCTTCTGTTTTAGTGGTATTGAAAGAAGTTGAAGTTGTATGTACACATTGTTGAGTCCACTTTTTCTCCAGGGCTACTGCTGTTGGAGAGACAGGGCTAATTTCTTTGAGACAAATCTTTTTCTTAATTCCTAGAAACCTTCACATTTAGCTCTTTGAGATAGTTTTCTTTTTCATCTGAATGATTTGACATTTTATTTTTAATGTTAGTCTTTGATTTTCCAGTTTTAGTTTTTGCCTATTGACTTCCTACCACAGATAATCAAGAAAATGTCCACAGATTTGCTTACAGGCCTGATGGAAAATTTTCTCAATTGGGGTTCTCCTTCCCTGAGAGCTCTAGCTTGTGTCAGGTCGATAAGAACTCAACAAAGACAAAGTGAACAACCGATACCCTCTAGAGTCCTATGCTTTAAGCTGTGACTTTTGACATGTCAGCTGCTTGCCTCACTGCTTGCTTTGAATCGTTAGGTACATCAGTTATCTACCTGCTTGTTCTATTGCTGTGACGTCTTCTCTGCCTGTGCTCTCTATCTGGGAGCTCTTTCCTGTTATAGTTATTACTGTTGATTTTCAGGAGAGTATCATGCTTTAGTTTGCCATTTTAAAGTAAGAATGTGTATTCTGTCATTTATACTTTTTCTCTTTGTAATGTGTGTTACGTTTACAGTGATTGAAATATATTAAAAAAGAAAGAAGTCTCTCTCTTCCAAAAGTACCCAGTGTTTGATGGATACAAAGCTTGAAAAATATAGTGTGTTTTCAGTGGACAGTATTTTGTTACTAGTAAGATACCACTTTGCATTGTTACCCGAGTTTTACAGTGGACACATTTTACTAAGTTGTGAATTTATTATCCTAGGACTTTATCATATTCTGTTATTTTCAAATTCTGTTTTTAAAATAAGCTATGAGAAATGCTGTTAGAATATTTTTATTGCACGAGAATTAGATTTTGTTACTACCTTGTTTTGTAGGTTGAAAAATGCCTCATTGGATATAAAGCAAATGCTTAAAAATGAAACTGAGTCAGATATCACCGCCGATCTCAGAAAGAAACTCCATCGGGCTAAGAAGGAGAAGGTAGACATGACAGCCAAGCACAACGCAGAGGTAGGATTCATTTTCCTCCCGTGTAATGTTAGGAGTCGAGTTTCAGCCAGGCATGGTGGAACATACCTTTAGTTCCACATTGGGGAGGCAGAGGCAGGTGAATTTCCGCGTTCGAGACTAGCTTGCTCTACAGAGGGTTACACAGCCAGGGTTACACGGAGAACCCTGTCGTGAACCCTCCCGCAACGTCTTCCCCAAAGTTGGGTTTCAGTTTTTTGTTTCATCTCACATTAGAAACTACATGTGACCTTTGTCACTGTGTCATTCTAGTGCTTCAAAGGAAGCTGCAGTAATTACACCCTTTCATACAGCAGAATTGTATAGGAACATCCAAGTTGAACGTTATTATATTGACTTGTTTGTTATTTTAAGTGTATTTTAATTAATTAAAATATTTTACTTTGCCGAGTGTGGTGGTGCACGCCTTTAACTACAGTACTTGGGAGGCAGATCTCAGTGAGTTTGAGGCTAGCATGGTCTACAGAGCAAGTTCCAGGACAGCCAGCACTGTTACACAGAGAAACCCTGTCTCAGAAAAAACAAAAATATTTTACTTTTTGTGTGTGGAAGTGCATGTGCCATGCACTCATGTGGAGGTCAGAGGATAACTTGTGGTACCTTGTTATGCTGGATAGTTTTATGTCAGTTTGACACCAGCTAGAGTTATCCGAAAGTGAGAAAATGCCTCCATGAGATCCAGTTGTAGGGTATTTTCTTAGTTAATGATTGATGGGGGAGGGTCCAGCCCATTGTGGGTTGTTCCATCCACAGAACAAGAGCAGGCTAAGCAAGCCATGGAGAGCAAGCTAGTGAGCAACAGTCCTTCATGGTCTCTGCACCAGCTCCTGCCCCCGGGTTCCTGCCCTGTGTGAGTTGCTGTCCTGACTTCCTTCAGTGATGATCAGTGCTATGGAAGTGTGAGCCAAATAAACCATTTTGTCCTCGCCGTGCCTTTGGTCATGGGTCTCATCACAGCAATAGGAACTCCAGTCTAAGACACCTGGGGGCCAGGGACTAAAATGAGGTCAGGCTTGACAGCAGGGTAAGCCATCCTGATGACCGGACGTATTTTAATTAAAAGAATTGTCGTGGCCAAATGTGTTATTTGATGGATGTGATTGATGACTAAAGAATTTATAAATTAGAAAAATACTATTTTGAGAGAGCTCTTGTTATGTAACAAAGCTTCCTCAAACTCAGTCCTTCTACTGCAGCTTCCCAAGTGCTGTGATCTTATGTGTGTACTACTTTTGTATTTATGTGTGTACTATCTTATGTGTGTACTGCTGTGCAGGCTTAAATCATACACATTTTTGAAGTTATAATGTAGATTCCTTTAGGGTATGAATCATGGGACAGTTTTTTCCTAGATAAGTACATTGTGTATAGAATTTTTATTAGTATAATTCAGAAATCATCTTGGTTTTTTATATTCTGACATCTTATTAGTGTGTATGTATTGTGTAGGTACATATGTATATTTAGAATAGTTTTCTTTCCCTTCTAAGAGAATTCATAAACGTATGTTTATGCCTTTTGTGCCCTTACTCTTCTTCCTGTATTTAAGTTTTATTTTCTTTTTGTGTGTGTATGTGGTGCAGGAATGAAACTTACCTAATGATAGGCAATTTCTCTGCTAGTTTGTTTGTTTTGTTTTTTCAAGACAGGGTTTCTCTGTTAGCTTTGGAGCCTGTCCTGGTACTCGCTTTGTAGACCAGGCTGGCCTCAAACTCACAGAGATCCACCTGCCTCTGCCTCCTGAGTGCTGGGATTAAAGGTGTGTGCCACCACTGCCTGGCTTTTTTACTTTTTTAAAGCACAGAACTTTACTTACATTTTTTGCTTAAATATTTAGCATTTTATTATTTTGTAATTGAAAAATTTTTCCATACACTGTATTCTGATCACTTCCCCTCCCCAACTCCTCCCAGATCCTTCACTTCTCCTGCCCCACCTAACTCAAGTTTCTTTTTTTCCTTTCTTTAAAAACCAAATACATATCACTTTTACTTTCCTTCAAACTATCATAAAATTTTGTGATAAGTATTTTGAAAATCCCTGGTTGTGGTTTTCTTTATCGATGTAATAAGCCAAGTATAGCCTAGTTAATAAGACCAGGTTTAATACACAGAGCAAAGCAACTCCCAGGTGTCTCTCAGGAAGGCAGGAGAGAAATGACGTGGCAGGTCCAGGGACCAGGTCTTAAATAACCCGTAGGCTTGGTCCCGAGCATCTCACGGGGAGGAGCTGCCACTTCCCAGGCTTTCTGAAGGTGGGGACATGACAGAAGAGGGCACAAATACCATTCTCTAACTGGTTGTGAGCCACCATGTGGTTGCTGGGAATTGAACTCAGGACCTCTGGAAGAGCAGCCAGTGCTCTTAACCTCTGAGCCATCTCTTCAGCCCCAGGTATGCTTTTGTTATTCAAATGTGCTTTCTTTTCCTTTTGTTTCTTTAGAAAGGCTTTTCCTCTAAAGGAGCCTACCAGGCACTCATGATTAACATTTCCTAGTGTTTGAGAATTCCAATAGACGCAGAATGAGGTTTTGCTAAGAAATGTAAATGCCTGTGTATGTAATCGAATCGCCTTGGAGACATGCTTTAGTGCTAGTTCATGAGCTGAGGAATCTGTTTTTAGCTGTCAAGCTACGAGAGCCATATTGCCAGGCTGCGGTCTGAGGTGGAAAAAGGAGAAGCACTGCGGCAGCGTCTGGAGTACGACCTGGCTGTGGCTAGGAAGGAGGCTGGTCTGGGGAACCGGGCAGCAGAAGAGAGACTGGCTGAGGCACAGAGGATCCAGGAGAAACTCTGCGGTAAGGCAGCACCTCCTCTCCCTGTTTAGAGCATCCTTGCTCACTGTTGCATATCCATAATGGATCTCATGTAGGGTTTTCACTCATGGGACTATGTTTAAATTCTTTTGTTTCCACATTTGGATTTAACCCAGAGTATCATGCATAATAAGCAAACACTTTGTCACTGAATTGGGTTTTCAGTCCTACATTAATTTTTAGAGACATTTTTTGGCATTAGGGGAAGAATGGTATGTATTCCATGATGATTCAGACTTGCTGCGTAGCTGAAGATGACTTTGAAATTGGACTATTCCTTCCTTCCTTCCTTCCTTCCTTCCTTCCTTCCTTCCTTCCTTCCTTCCTTCCTTCCTTCCTTCCTTCCTTCCTTCCTTTTTTTGTTTTTGTTCTTTGAGACAGGGTTCTCTGTGTAACAGCCCTGGCTGTCCTGGAATTTACAGAGATTTACCTGCTTCTTCCTCCCTAGTGCTGGGATTAAAGGTGTGAGCCACCACTGCCCAGCTTTGGGTTCTTTCTTGATTTCACCAGCTAAGCGCGAGGTTACAGACATGCTCCACTGCTGATTGAACACAAGGCTCTGAATATTGGTCAGGTACTCTACCAGTTGAACTGTTTATTCAGTTAATATTTTTATGTTGTATGAATGGAAAAAAAAGTGCAAAATGCTGTTTTTAGAATACTTGTTCTTCAAGCAACATGCAAAATCACAAAGTATGTGTGTGTGTGTTCTATATATACTCGAGGCCCCTTCATAACATATAATTTGAGTCAGAATTTCTAGCCTGTGTTCCAGAAACAATGCAGGTGATTTGTTGATTGCATAGGTTTCTGGGTCACTGCATTAGATTATATGCCTCAAAAAGAAAAAGGCACCAAATTTAACACCTCAAATCTTCTGTTATGTAGGTTTACTTATAAATAAACTATTATTTAAGTATATATAAATGTATATAAATTCACTTAAATTGTCATATAACTCAAAGCTCAACCACCTGAGCTTTGGATTCACTGGCACCTAGAAGGTTATTCAACAGAATCTCAGACAGCCCCAACCACACTTATTAGAGGAAAAGATGAATAGAAGAGGTAAGATTACACGCTACACCACAAAGAGAAACATAATACCAGTAAAACCTAAAGACCCTACAAAAGCAAGACCTGAACAACCAAATATGGATGAACAGAAGAAAATGATCTAAAAAATAACCTCAAGAGAATGTTTGAAATTCTTAAAGATGAAATGAGAAATTACCTTAAAGAAATGGAGGAAAAAACATACAAAGAATTAGAAGATATCAGCAAATCACTTAAAGAAAACCAAGAAAAAGAACTCAAACATATAAAAGAAACTATTCAGGACTTGAAAACTGAAATAGAAAAAATAAAGAAAACACAAGCTGAAGGAATTATAGAAACAGAAATCATGAGAAAAAGATCAGGAACCACAAATGCAAATATGAACAATAGAATACAAGAAATGGAAGAGACAATTTCAAGCACTGAAGATAAAACAGAGGAAATAGATTCATCAGTTAAAGAAAACATTAAATCTAACAAAAGCTTAACCCAAAATATCCATGAAATATGGGACAACATAAAAAGGCCAAATCTTGGCCGGGCAGTGGTGGCGCACGCCTTTAATCCCAGCACTCGGGAGGCAGAGGCAGGCGGATCTCTGGGAGTTCGAGTCCAGCCTGGTCTGCAAGAGCTAGTTCCAGGACAGGAACCAAAAGCTACGGAGAAACCCTGTCTCGAAAATCCAAAAAAAAAAAAAAAAAGACCAAATCTTAGAATAATAGGTGTAGAAGATGGAGAAGAAATTCAACTCAAAGGCACAGAAAATTTATTTAACAAAATCATAGAAGAAAATATTTTCTACCTAAAGAAAGATATGCTTATGAAAATACAGGAAACTTACAGAACACCAAATAGACTGGATCCAAATAAAAAAAGTCCTCTCGCCACATAATAATCAAAACACTAAACATATAGAGTAAAGAAAGAATATTAAGAACTGCAAAGGAAAAAGGCCAAGTAACATATAAAGGTAGACCTATCACAATTACACCTGACTTCTCAGTGGAGACAGTGAAAGCCAGAAGGTTATGGTCAAGCATTATGCAGACATTAAGAGACCACGGATGCCAGCCCAGACTACTATACCCAGCAAAACTGTCGATCACCATAGCATGACAAAACAAGATATTCCATGACAAATCTAGATTTCACCAATACCTAGCCACAAACCCAGCCCTATACAAAATACTAGGAGGAAAATTCCAACCCAAGGATGATGGCTACACCAACAAAAACACAGACAATTGGTGATTTTATTACAGCAAATCCTGAAGAAGAAAAAATTGCACAAGGGCTGGGGAGATGGCTCAGTGGTTAAGAGCATTGCCTGCTCTTCCAAAGGTCCTGAGTTCAATTCCCGGCATGTGAACCACATGGTGGCTCACAACCATCTGTAATGAGGTTTTGTGCTCTCTTCTGGCCTGCAGACATACACACAGACAGACTATTGTATGCATAATGAATTAATAAATATTTAAAAAAAGAAAAAAAATGCACAAATTAACATCACCAAAAATCCCAAAAGAAACAAAACACAGATTAACATCACCATCAATGAAAACTAAATTAACAGGTGATAGCAACCATTGGTCATTAATATCCCTTAATGTGAATGGACTCAACTCACCCATAAAAAGGCACAGGCTAACAGATACAGATTGGATACGAAAACAGAATCATTCCTCTTCTGCATACAAGAAATGCATCTCAACCTCAAAGACAGACATCGTCTCAGAGTAAAAGGTTGGGAAAAATATACCAGTCAAATGGACCTAAGAAACAAACGGGTATAGCTATCCTAATATCTAACAAAATAGACTTCAAGCTAAAATCAGTCAAAAGAGACAAAGAAGGACATTTCATATTAGTCACAGGAAAAATCCATCAAGAGGAAATCTCAATATGGAACATCTATGTCCCAAATACAAGGGCACCCTCATATGTCAAAGAAACACTTCTAAACCTTAAATCATATATTAAATCTTACACACTAATAGTGGGAGACTTCGACACTCCCCTCTCACCATGGGACAGGTGAATCAGACAAAAAATGAACAGAGATAAGAGAACTAACAGATGTTATGACTCAAATGGACTTAACAGACATCTATAGAATATTCCATCCAAACAGAAAAGAATATACCTTCTCAGCACCTCATGGAACCTTCTCAAAAATTGACCACATACTCGATAACAAAACAAACCTCAACAAATACAAACAATTAGACTAACCCAATGTATCTTATCAGATCACCATGCTTTAAAACTAGAAATCAACAGCAATACCAATCCAGAAAACCCACAAACACATGGAAATTAAACAATGCTCACCCGAATCATCAATGGATCAAGGAAGAAATAAAGGGGTAAATTAAAGACTTCCTAAAATTCAATGAAAATGACCACACAACATACCCAAATTTATGGGACACTGATGTGGAAGTGTCATATCAATCTGTTGATTTCATTGGTTAAGTAATAAAGAAACTGCTTGGCATGACTCTCGAACAGCAAAAAAGTGTGAATCAATGTAACAACTTACACACTTCGTAAACGTAGTGTGATTATTCCTATATGTATCCATTTATTTCTCATAGGTTAAAACATAGGTGGGTGGAGTAAACAGAATAGAATGCTGGGAGGAAGAGGAAGTGACCTCAGATGCAAGGCAGCTCCTCTGAGAGACAGACGCCATGCTCTCCTCTCTAGAGCAGATGCGATGAAGCTCTGACCCAGGATGGACGTAGGCTAGAATCTTCCCGGTAAGCACACCTTGGAGTGCTACACACATGAACAGAAATGGGCCAAGCAGTGTTTAAATGAATAGAGTTTGTGTGTCATTATTTTGGGGCATAAGCTAGCCAGGCAGCCATGAGCCGGGCTGTGGGAAGAGGCCCACAGCCCCCACTACAGGACACAATGAAAGCAAGTTCATAGCAATAAATGCCTACATAAAGGAGCTGGAAAAAATCCCACACTAGTGAATTAACAGAACATTTGAAAACTTTAGAACAAAAAGAAGCAAACTTACCTAAGAGAACTAGACGGCAGGAAATAATCAAATTGAGAGCTAAAATCAACAAAATAGAAACAAAGAAAGCAATACAAAGAATCAATGAGACAAAGACTTGGTTCTTCGAGAAAATCAACAAAATAGACAAATCTTTATCCAAACTAACCAAAAGGCAGAGAGAGAATATCCAAATTAACAAAATCAGAAATGAAAAGGGGGACATAACAACAGACACGGAGGAAATACAGAGGATCACCAGGTCATATTTTGAAAACCTGTACTCCACAAAATTGGAAAACTTAAAGGAAATGGACAACTTTCTGGAAAAATATCAGTTACCAAAATTAAATCAAGACCAGATAAGCAAATTAAACAGACCTATAACTGCTGAAGAAATAGAAACAGGCATCAAAAGTCTCCCAACCAAAAAAAGTTCAGGACCAGATGGTTTCAGCTCAGAATTCTACAAGACTTTCAAAGAGGAACTAACACCAATACTCCTCAAATTATTCCACACAATAGAAACAGAGGGAACATTGCCAAACTCTTTTTTTTAAAAATATTTATTTATTATGTATACAATATTCTGTCTGTATGCCTGAAGGCCAGAAGAGGGCGCCAGACCTCTTTACAGATGGTTATGAGCCACCATGTGGTTGCTGGGAATTGAACTCAGGACCTTTGGAAGAGCAGGCAATGCTCTTAACCACTGAGCCATCTCTCCAGTCCCTGCCAAACTCTTTTTATAAGGCTACAATTACCCTGATACCCAAACCACAGAAAGACAATACTAAGACAGAGAATTACAGACCAATCTCATTCATGAACATTGATGCAAAAATACTAAATAAAATACTAGCAAATCAGCCGGGTGGTGGTGGCGCACGCCTTTAATCCCAGCACTTGGGAGGCAGAGACAGGCGGAAGTTCAAGGCCAGCCTGGTCTACAAGAGCTAGTTCCAGGACAGGAACCAAAGCTACAGAGAAACCCTGTCTCGAAAAACCAAAAAAAAAAAAAAAAAAAAAAAAAAAAAAAATAAAAAAAATAAAAAAAATACTAGCAAATCGAATCCAAGAACACATCAGAACCATCATCCACCATGACCAAGTCGGCTTCATCCCACAGATGCAGGGATAGTTCAACATACAAAAATCTGTCAATGTAATCCACCATATAAACAAACTGAAAAATAAAAACCACATGATCATTTCATTAGATACCGAAAAAGCATTTGGCAAAATACAGCACCCCTTCATGATAAAGGTCTTGGAAAGAGCAGGGATATAAGGAACATACCTAAACATAATTAAGGCAATATATAGCAAGCAAACAGCCAACATCAAACTAATTGGAGAGAAATCAGGAAACACTGAAATCAGGAACAAGACAAGGTTGTCCACTCTCTCCATGTCTATTCAATATAGTTCTCTCTTTTTTTTTTTTTTTTTCCCCGAGACAGGGTTTCTCTGTGGCTTTGGAGCCTGTCCTGGAACTAGCTCTGTAGACCAGGCTGGTCTCGAACTCACAGAGATTCACCTGCCTCTGCCTCCCAAGTGCTGGGATTAAAGGCGTGCGCCACCATCACCCGGCTTCAATATAGTTCTTGAGGTCCTAACTTGAGCAATAAGATGCTAAAGGGTGATCAAGAGGATACAAATTGGAAAAGAAGAAGTCAAACTCTCACTGTTTGCTGATGATATGATAGTTTACATAAGTGATCCCAAAAATTCTACCAAGGAACTTCTGCAACTCATAAACACTTTCAGCAATGTAGCAGGATACAAGATTAACTAAAAAAAAAATCAGTAGCCCCTCTTGTACACAGATGATACAAGGGCTAGGGGAGAAATCAGAGAATCAACACCCTTCACAATAGCCACAAATAGCATAAAATATCTCAGAGTAACTCTAACTAGACAAGTGAAAGACTTGTATGACAAGAACTTTAAATCTTTGAAGAAAGAAATTGAAGAAGACACCAGAAAGTGGAAAGACCTCCCATACTCTTGGGTAGGAAGAATTAATATAGTAAAAATGGCAGTCTTACCAAAAGCAATCTACAGATTCACCACAATGCCCATCAAAATCCCAGAAAAATTCTTCAAAGACCTCGAAAGAATGGTACTCAACTTCATTTGGAAAAGCAAAAAACCCAGGATAGCCAAAACAATCCTGTGCAATAAAAGAACTTCTGGAGGCATCACAATCCCTGACTTCAAAATCTACTACAGATCTACAGTACTGAAAACAGCCTGGTACTGGCATAAGAACAGACAGGAGGACCAATGGAACTGAATAGAAGACCCAGATATCAATCCACACATTTTGAACACTTGATATTTGATAAAGAAGCAACAAATATCAAATGGAAAAAAGAAAGCATATTTAACAAATGGTGCTGGCATAACTGAATATCAACATGTAGAAGAATGAAAATAGACCCATATCTATCACCATGCACTAAGCTCAAGTCCAAATGGATCAAAGACCTCAATATAAAGCCAGCCACACAGAACCTTATAGAAGAGAAATTGGGAAATACACTTGAATGCATTGGTACAGGGTACCACTTCCTAAATATAACCCCAGCAGTACAGACACTGAAACAATTAAGAAATGGGACCTCCTGAAACTGAAAAGCTTCCGTAAAGCAAAGGGCACGGTCAGCAAGACAAAATGACAGCCTACAGAATGGGAAAAGATCTTCACCAACCTCAAATCAGACAGAGGTCTGATCTCCAAAATATACAAAGAACTCAAGTAATTGGACACCAAAAGATCACACAATCCAATAAAAAATGGAGTACAGACGTAAACAGAGAACTCTCAACAGAGGAATCTAAAATGTCTCAAAGACACTTAAGGAAATGTTCAACATCCTTAGTCATCAGAGAAATACAAATCAAAACAACTCTGAGATTCTATCTTACACCTGTAAGAATGGCCAAGATCAAAAACACTGATGACAACTTATGCTGGAGAGGTTGAAAAGGGAACACTTCTGCACTGCTGGTGGGAATGCAACTCCTTTGGATGTCAGTGTGGTGATTTCTCAGAAAATTAGGAAACAACCTTCCTTAAGACCCAGTAATACCACTTTTGGGTATATATCCAAAGGATGCTCAATCATACCACAAGGACATGTGCTCAACTATGTTCATAGCAGCTTTGTTTGTCATAGCTAGAACCTGGAAACAACCTAAATGCCCCTCGACGAAAGAATGGATAACGAAAATGTGGTACATTTACACAATGGGGTACTACACAACAGAAAAAAATAATGACATCTTGAATTTTGCGGGAAAATGGATGGAGCTAGAAAACATTATTTTGATTGAGGTAACCCAGACACAGAAAGACAATTATCACATGTACTTACTCCTAGGTGTTTTTTAAACATAAAGCAAAGAAAGCCAACCTACAAACCGTAATCCCAGAGAATTTAGACAACAGTGAGGACACTAAGAGAGACTTACATAGATATAATTTACATGGGAGGTAGAAAGTATAAAAAGAGAAGATCTCCTGAGTAAATTGGGAACATGGGGACCTTGGGGGAGGGTTGTAATGGAGAGGGGAGAGGCAGGGAGGGGAGCAGAGAAAAATGTAGAACTCAATAAATAGCAATAAAAAATAAAAAAAAATCTGAAAAAATTAAATAAATAAACAAATAAATAAAGAGCATATATTCCATAAAGAATCAGGAGCTACAAAAAGGGAAAAACTTAAAAATTAAAAAATGAAGTAGAAACGAAAAGCATTAGGAGAATTATTTGAGATGAAAATGAAAGAAATTCCTAGTAATTAATGTGCAGAAGGCAGAGTGGAAAATAGAGAAGAGGTGAGAAAATTAAGGACATTCCAAATAATGGATCATAGAGATGGTGGTGGAAGAGAAGGCCGGTTGACGGTTGACGGTCGCTGAGGTCACACCTGCTGACTACAGGGTGTGAATTGCCAGACTGAACACACCACTGAATGTCACCACCGAAGGCCCAGGAAGCAGCGTAAAGTTTCAGAGCAAGATTTTAAAGCGTTGAAAGAAGTAGGAACGAAGTAGGCTGACTGTAGAGTGCCAAGTGTCAGACTTCGAAACACTGACTGCTGCACCATGGAAAGGTGCTATGGAAGCACTTCTATATATTTATTTTACAGTTTTGAGTTTTCCATCTTTTATATGATTCATGCAAAACAGAAAGAAATAGAATTTTAAAATTCATGCTACTAATATAATTAGCATTTTTGTCTAACATGTATATTTATAAAGTACTTCATTTTATCTCCACTAAAACTTAATGAGGAAGTGTTTTCATTTCTGCTGTGGTCAGGGAATTGGAGAGATTTGATCAGGAGTTAGTTGGTTCTTATAGAGAACCCAGATTTGGTTCCCAATTATATATAAATCCAATTAGAGGGAATCTGATGTCTTCTTCTAACCTCCAAGGGCTTCAGACACATGTGATGTATAGACATGCTGACAGAAAACTCATAAATAAAAAAAACTTAGAAAAAAATAGCTCTAAATGTCATTTTTTAAATTTTTTTTTAAATTTTTATTTTATTTTTTTATTTTTTTTTGAGATTGGGTTTCTCTGTAGCTTTGGAGACTGTCCTGGAACTAGCTCTTGTAACTCTTGGCCTCAAACTCACAGAGGTCCGCCTGTCTCCGCCTCCTGAGTGCAGTGCTGGGCTTAAAAGTATGCGCCACTACCACCCAGCAATGTCAAGATTTTTTTTTTTTTTGGATTTTTGAGACAGGGTCAAGATCTTTTAAAAGATCAGTATGGGGCTGGAGGGATGGCTCAGTAAAAGCCCTTATTACTTAAGCATGAAGGCTGGAGTTCAGATACCCAGAACTGACATAGAAAGTCAGCCATGGCCACACATACACATACACATGATCCTGAGGATCATGCTGTAAATAAAGTCAGCTCCAGCGCGGTGAGGGGCAGGGCCAGGAGGACCGGTTAGGTTTGCCAACTGACTGCAGTCTAGCCGAGGCTTAGTGAGAGGCCCTGTTGTAGAGAAACATGATGGAGAGTGGTAGAGCACGACAGCTGACATCTGGTCCTGGCCTTCGCAGTGCTATTATATACCACACACTCATACATACACAAGTGCACATATACACAACAAGACCGTCCTAGTTAGGGCCTTGTTCAAAAAAGGAAAAAAACACACATTTAGTTTGTTTTCTTTTAAAAAATGTATTATTGCATAGAAGTGTGTGTGTGTGTGCACGCGCACACATGTGCAATGGGGTACATGGGGAGGTCAGAGGATAACCTTTCCAAAGTTTATTCTTTTCTTCCATTGTAGAATCTGGGAATCACACAAAAATCACTGCACAAAGGATTTCACCCACTGAGATATTTCTAGTTCCAGATTCACACACACACATATATATGTACACACAGACACACACATATATGTGCATATACATGTGTGTATATATATATACAAACATATACACATATGTATATATGTCTGTCTTTAAGTTTTTCTTTCTTTCTTTCTCTCTCTCTCTCTCTCTTTCTTTTTTTTTTTTTTTTTTTTTTTTTTTTTTGAGACAGGGTCTCTATATAGCCCTGGCTGTCCTGGAACTTACTCTGTAGATCAGACTGGGCTCCAACTTAAGAAATCTGCCTGCCTCTGCTTCTAGAGTGCTGGGATTAAAGACATGCACCACTACACTCAGCCAGATTTTTTTTTTTTTTTTGAAAAGAGGAAAAAGCGCTAGGCAACATGAGCATGCCTTTAAGACCCTGCCATATTGACTCATAGCAAAATCACTTCCATCTGAGGGCAGGAAGAGAGTGAAAAATCAGTATAGCACTACAGCGACTGTGGCTTTTTCTAGAGTTTGCTGAAGGGAGAAATATTTGTCTAGGTTCTTCTTAGACTCTTAATGAATTAATTTGTGGTTATAAATATATTAATTCTATCATTTTTAATAGCTCAGAATTCAGAACTTCAAGGAAAGGTAAATGAAATTGAGAGAACATTTCAGACTTCCCAAGAGAAATGGAAAGAAGAATGCAGAAAATTTGAACATGATTTGGAGGAAAGAGACAATATAATTCAAAATTGCAATCAAGAATACGAGTTACTTATGCAGGAAAAGAACAGGCTACAAAAAACTCTACAGGTAAAATACTTCACCTAAGTGAAAGTTTCTCTGTATAATACCCACCGCAACCCACTGAGGTGGATAGTACATCAGACTACCCTTGGACTCCCTCCCTCCCTCCCTCCCTCCCTCCCTCCCTCCCTCCCTCCCTCCCTCCCTCCCTTTTAGAGGCGTTTTCACAGATCTCCTGGGTTGTGCTTCAGCATTGTTTTAAGATGTATACTGTTTATTTTGTGAAAAGCATTTGAGATCTCTGATCCTGGTAAGTTCTTGTCTCAACTGTCTGAGGCCTTGGGTTTGATCCACATCACAAATAAATGGCAGAAACAACAGAAATTAAACAAAAGGTAACAATGATAGCCAAAAGGAGAGCAGCCACTGTTTCTTTGGAATACTGTGACAATTAAGAAACATACCCTTTTTCTTCTATCAACATTAAAATGTAGATTTAAAAAATGTCGCTTCTAGGGCTGGAGAGATGGCTCAGAGGTTAAGAGCATTGCCTGCTCTTCCAAAGGTCCTGAGTTCAATTCCCACAGCAACCACATGGTGGCTCACAACCATCTGTAATGAGGTCTGGTGCCTTCTTCTGGCCAGCAGGCATACACACAGAATATTGTATACATAATAAATATTTAAAAAAAAAAATGTTGCTTCTAGTTGGGTGGTGGTGGCGCTTGAGGTCTGTGAATTTGAGGCCAGCCTGGACTACAGAGCAAGTTCCAGGACAGCCAGGGCTACAAAGAGAAACCCTGTCTCCAGAAACCAAAACAAAATAAAAGTGGGTTCTAAACTTCAGTTTGAATATGAAATAAATACAGAAAATTATGTGTTTTATAATGCCTTATGTAGAGCACAGTCTATGATGAATAATGAAATATAAAACATTTAGTTTTTACTAAGACTATATTAGTTTTGGTCCCCCCCCCCCCGTTTTTTTTACACTCCCTACAGTACAAGTGGGCTGGGGTTTAAGTTGACAAGCAACTTAGACAGTAGATATTGAATTGAATATATGTGCCATGATTTTGAAGTAGCTCTTTAATTTTTTTCTTCCCCCAAGACAGGGTTTCTCTGTGTAGCCCTGGCTGTCCTGGAACTCACTCTGTAGACCAGAATGGCTTCAAACTCGTAGAGATCATCTGCCTCTGCCTCCTAAATGCTGGAATTAAAGGCGTGCACCACCACATTCTGGTATAATAGTTTAAACTTTTTAAAAAAGAAAAGAAAAATATAAAAATGCTCCATAGTTACCTCAAGTATCCATTATTTTTATGTGCTGTTGCATTCTTGCATGGTCTCAGGAACTTGATCTGACTGGGGAGGTATGAGAATTAAGAAAGGGAAGACCCAAGGACACAGAAAAGCTGGTATTGGGTTTTCTGGGCCCTCTGATGGAGAAGCCCCAGCATCCTGGAAGCTCAGTGTACTTATTGCAGCTAAACAAGGAGGTGGGGTTACTGCATGTGGATAAATGTGGAGGCAATCAGGAAGGCAGGGTTAGCCCATCTTCACAGGCGCAGTCTCTGCAGGAGAGCAGTCTTAGGTCATACACATCTGGGGAGAAAGCTATGGTGGAAGTTTTCTGTACACACTGTCAACATGGCACTTGTACCCATGGAAGGCTTTGCCATCCTTCTGAGCCTCACCTGGGATAGGCATTGGTCCCTGAGACGGCTGTGCCTGTGTCAGACAACATACACTCACTCAGGCTTTTCTTGCTCCTTTTATTGGATTTTCACTAAAAAATTATTTTACCACAACATTTAGTAAATGTAAAAGTTTTGGCCGGGTGGTAGTGGTGCATGCCTTTAATCCCAGGACTCAGGAGGCAGAGGCAGGCAGATGTCTGTGAGTTCAAGGCCAGCCTGGAGTACAAGAACTAGTTCCAGGATAGGCTCCAAAGTTACAGCAAAACCTTGTCTTGAGAAACCAAAAAAACAAAACAAAAACAAACAAACAAACAAAGTTTTGTCCTAAGTGTCCCCAGACAGTGTCAACTGATTTATTTTTCTCCCTGTCAATAATCCTGGCTTGTTTCTTGGTAACCACTGCATTGCTATGTCCTGGTGTTTGAATGATGGATGTGTCGGTGTGCTCAGTCTGTGAGTCCTTAGGTGGACATGTGTTATTTTGCCTGAATAAAATGTCACACTAGGAAGAAAGAAGGGTTGATGGTGGCAGCATTCATTGCATCAATTAGCTTTCTCTTTAAGGTATGAAATCTGGTATGATCTTTTCCACTACTTTGTATATCTCTGCTTTGAGTTTAGTCTGTTGTGTTTGAGCTCCCTCACACTGAGATGGATAGAGGAGTTTGGGGTTGAATAGGAGTCACTTTTTGGTCCTAGGGGTCGGGAAGCCTCAGGCTCTTGAGGCTTTCTGCTGGTGAAAGTTAAGAGGTAATATGTATAAATCAGATCCTTGTGGACAGGCCCCTTTTTCCTCGTAGAAACCTAGACCTTTTCTCCTCAACCTGTAGACTAGAAAATTGATCTTCACAGAAACCTGTATTTTTTTTATTAAGGATTTGGACCTAATTAGATCTCATAAATGTAGTATACTTGGGGGCTGGAGAGATGGCTCAGCGGTTAAGAGCATTGTCTGCTCTTCCAAAGGTCCTGAGTTCAATTCCCAGCAACCACATGGTGGCTCACAACCATCTGTAATGAGGTCTGGTGCCCTCTTCTGGCCTTCAGGCATACATGCAGACAGAATATTGTATACATAATAAATAAATAATTTAAAAAAAATGTAGTATACTTAGGAAAATTAAAAAGGAAAAGCCTTTGAAACTACTCTTTATCTGTAGAACTAGAAATTAGTTATAGTCTGAACTGAGAATTTATATTTTCAAAGTTTTAAGTTTTAGAAATATTCTTTTTTTTTTGAGGGGGGGTTGAGACAAGGTTTCTTTGTGTAGTGGTGGCTATTCTGGAACTGGCTCTGCAGATCAGGCTGGCCTCGAACTATTTATTTATTTATTTATTTATTTATTTATTTATTTATTTTTGAGACAAGATTTCTCTGTAGATTTTGTGGCTTTTCTGGAACTAGTTCTTGTAGACCAGGCTGGCCTTGAACTCACTGAGATCACCTGCCTCTGCCTCCCGAGTGCTGGGATTAAAGGTATGCGCCACCACCACCTGGTTGGCCTCGAACTCTTAAGAGATCTGCCTGCCTCTGATTCCCAAGTGCTGGGATTAAAGGTGTGTGCCACTATGACCTGGCATCATTTAGGAATATTCTTACTCTGACTTATTGAACAATACCCTTTATACTTTTTTTGAAAAAAAAAACAGATTTTCATATAAATTTTAGGGATAATACAGTTTTGATAGAAAGATATATTTTGATTTATACTTGCTGAAAGAACCCCAGTCTCAACCCCTTAGAGTTATTTTCATTTTCCACAATAAGCACTGGTCACATTATTGACTCTTTGTTATGAGGGATAATACAATTTATTCACAGGTAAACATGTCCATACTAACTGGAATTCATTTTTTTTTTCATTTTGTCCCAACCCCTCATGTTGAATTTATTTATTTCAGATTTATATTTTGATAATCAAGGTGATAGTTTTATTAAGATTTTAAGCATGAATTATTAATTTTTGAGAGCCAGTCCTTGGCTGGCTTTGAATTCTCAGTATAGACAAGGATTACTATGAACTTCTGATTATTCCTCCTCCACCTCCCAAACCCTGAGATTATAGGTATGTACCACCATGCCTGGTGTTGCAAACTGGGGATTGAATCCAGGTCTTGAGGCATGCTAAGCATGCCAACCCCAAGATTTTAACACAGATTAAGAGTTTTTTAACAGCCTGTTAAAAGGGAGAGCCCCTTATACATTTAAACTAGGTTTAAAAGATAAAAGGTAACCTTTATTGATGTAATAGTAAAGTAAGATTTTATTCACGTAAAGGAAGCGCTGGAAAAGCATCAGCAAGAGAAGAATGAGATGGAGTCTCACATCAGGGAGACTGCATTGGAAGACTTTAGATTACAAGCAGAACAGTGGGAAGCAGAACGAAGAGAGTTACAGCTTATAGTACAGGTATTTTAAAAATAATTAGTCTCTAAAATGTGTTTTTGATGCTTATGATACTAAAATTTTATTAATAGGATAATTTACTAGCTCCCTCAGGTGAAAAATAATTCTAAATCTTTGATTTCTGGAAGGCCATGTTTCACTTGTAGTGACATGACAGTAGGGAAGCTGTTGCAAATAGGGATCATGATTATTACAGCTGGATAGCTTCATTGCAGGGTCCTTAGTTTTGAGATAGGGTCTCATGTAGACCAAGCTGGACTTAAACTTGTTGTATATCTCTTGTTATTCCTGAATTTCTCCTGGTTCTCCTGTGTCCACCTCCTGAGTGCTGGGATTTTCAGCATGAGGCATCATGCTTACCAAAAGTAGGTGTTTTTTAAAAATATACTTTTATTAGGATATATTAAGCATACAAAATAATTTTTGGGGGGAGCGGTTTCGAGACAGGATTTCTGTGTGTAATAGTCCTGGCTGTCCTGGAACTCTCTTTGTAGGCCAGGCTGACCTCAAACTCAGAGATCCATCTGGCTCCACCTTTCAAGTGCTAGGATTAAAGGCTTGCACCATGGCTGGATCAGTAATGGGCTTGTTATTATGACATTTTCATACATGAGTATAGTGTATTTGATCATCTGCATTCTTATTACCCTCGTTGCTCCCCTTTACTTCTCATCCATTTCTTCTTCCCAACAGTTCCCTTTCTACTTTCCTGTTTTTTTGGGGGTTGCCCACAGGAGCATGGATGGGGATTAGTGCAGGAGTGTGGGCAGCTCAGCAGTGGCTATACCACAGAAGACAATGTCTATTCTTCCCCTACAACCATGAACTGCCTATAGATGCTTAGAGAGGGGTGGGTCCTCACCAGGACCTCCTCCTAGCATCCACTAACTGCCTAAAATTCTTAGGGATGGGTGTGGCCTCAAGAGCCTCTTCCCCTCTCCATGTCAGTTTGCTCACAGGTGAAATCTTGCGCAGGTCTTGTACAAGTAAGGACAGCTGCTGAAACTTGAGAGTGTGAAGGCTGTGGTAGCCTGGAGGACAGTTCCACAGCCCTCCTCAGTCTGCCAGGGCTTATGTTCTTTCTCTCTTCGTGTTCCATGCACCTTGGAGTGGGTGATAAGTTCCACTTAGGGCTGAGCACTTGACAGTCACTTGTTCTTTTTCTTTTTGAAGGATTTAATCTATGGGCATAAATGTAAATATTTAGGGTGTTTTGTTTTATTTTATTTTGTTTTGAGGCCAGGTCTTGCTATATTATGTAACTCTGGCTGTCCTGGAACTCACTGTTTGGCTGTCCTGCCTCTGCCTCCTAAGTGCTGGGATTAAAGACATGCATAATTACACTCAGTTGTAAACATAAATATTGAGAAAGGAATTTTTTGATTACTAAAATTTTATCATAAAGAGCTTTCAACTTAAAAAAATATCTGAGTTCAAGGCCAGCCTGATCTCCAGGATGGCCAGGGCTAACCGAGAAACCCTGTTTCCAAAACCAAACAAACAAACACCATCCAGTGAGATGAGCCAGACCCAAAGCTTATACGTGCCAGTGAATTTATATACAGTTAGAATGGCTGTTCTGAAGCTGTGGTGCTTCATATTACATTTTACACTTTACTATCAGTTATGTTTTTACACACACACACACACACAGACACACACAGACACAGACACACACACACACCCCTATCTTGAAAAATTCATGACAGAGTTAAATTGAAAATAGAAATAGTTATACGGGCCAGACAATGGTGGTGCATGCCTTTAATCCCAGCATTCAGAAGGCAGAGGCAGGTTGTCTCTGTAAGTTTGAAGCCAGCCTGGTCTACAGAACTAGTTCCAGGATAGCTGGGAGGAGGAGGAGGAGGAGGAGGAGGAGGAGGAGGAGGAGGAGGAGGAGGAGGAGGAGGAGGAGGAAGAAGAAGAAGAAGAAGAAGAAGAAGAAGAAGAAGAAGAAGAAGAAGAAGAAGAAGAAGAAGAAGAAGAAGACGATGACTCAGGTGTCCTTTATAGTAGGAAGTTTGACAGGCATATTGTGTATTTAGCCATATAACCGCTGTAGTTTCCCCATTTGATGTGGGATTTCCCTCTGTGTGCTATAATTACCATTGATAAATAAAGGAACTACTTTGGGCTTATAGCAGAGCTATAGGGGAACAGAGCTAGGTGGGGAAATTTAAGCTGAATGCTGAGAGAGAGAAGGCGGAGTCAGAGAGAGGCCACATAGCCCTGTTGGAGACAGACATCAGAACTTTAGCTGGCAAGCCACAGCCATGTGGTGATACACAGATTAATAGAAATGGGTTAAATTAATATGTAAGAGTTAGCCAATAAGAACTTAGAGCTAATGGGCCAAGCAGTGATTTAATTAATACAGTTTCTGTGTGATTATTTTGGGGCTAAGAAGCCAGGAACAAACTAGTGGCCTCCTTTCTACACCCATTAGTGCTTGTGTTCTTTCTACCCATTGTCTCTGAACAAGATTTACAATACCAGATGTGAGTTCTTTCCTGTGGAACAGGCTTCAAATCCAATCAGAAAGTGGTTGATGACCTTTATAAAAAGTCATGCCATTATTGTACCAATGGGCATATTTTGCCTGGCAACCTGGCCATATAGTATGAAGGGTCTGAATCTGAGAAAGACCATTGTTGACACCTCTCCTCCAGCAGTTTGAAGTGGTGCCTTTGGGCACTATAGGCAGTAGCTACCAGGGAGGAAGCTTCTAGCTCAGCTTCAACTTGATTTTTCTATAACCTGCAAAGCATGTGGTGTCTTCAGGACTAGTTGTCTTATGCTTTTGTAGTTAATGTTCCCATTGCTGCAATGAAACACCGTGACCAAAAGGCAAGTTAGAAAGGGAAGAGGCTTATTTAGTTCATTATAGTTCATCATTGAAGGAAGCTAGTGCAGGAACTCAAAACAGGGCAGAAACCTGGAGGGGTGCTGCTTACTGGCTTGATCACCCTGCTTTCTTATAGAATCTAGGACCAACAGCCTAGGGGTGGTACTGCCCTCGATGAGCTGGGCCCTTCCCATCAGTCACTAATTAAGAAAGTGCCCTATAGGCTTGCATGCAGCCGTCTTATGGAGGAACTTTCTCAGTTGAGGCTCCTTCCTCTCTGATGACAATAGCTTGTGTCAAGTTGATGTACAACTATCCAGCACACATGTAGTTCTGGTGGGTAACCAGTACTAGTGGCAAGAGCCAGTATTGTTTTGGGGACTTCAGTGTCCCTGGCCAACAACTTGTAGGGAGGTAGCCAGCCGCTGACTCTGCAATTTTCGTTTAATAACTGTGGCTTGGAGAGTGGCTTTATCCACCCATACAGGGTGCCTCCCTTCAACACTCCTCCCCCATTTAAATTATTTTGTAATAAGTTCACAAAGTAGCAGATTCTTTTATACATATTTAGTTTTGGTTGGCTCTCCACCCTCCCCCCAGTTTCCTGACCCATTGCTTAAACCTTTCCACCCTCAGTGTTTCTCTCCCCTTTCATGTCACGTGTGTTCTGTACTCCACTGGCGTCTCCCGTTTTCCTCCTCTTGTGGGTTTTCCTAGTTCCCGGGCCTCTGTACACCTCCACATATCTAACAATCGGAAGCTAAGGCTGTATGTGAGAGAAGATTGTTAACGTTGTTGTTTGTCTTTTTTGTTTGTTTGTTTGTTTTTTAAGACAGGTTTTCTCTGTGTAGCTTTGGAACCTGTTCTGGAACTTGCTCTGTAGCCCAGGCTGGACTTTAACTCACAGAGATCCACCTGTCTCTGCCTTCTAAGTACTGGGATTAAAGGTGTGCTCTACCACTGCCTGTCCGCTGTTTGTCTTTTTAAGTCCAGGTTACCTGAATTAATACAATATTTCCAATTCCATCCATTTTCGTACAGGTTTTATAATTTATAATTATCTTTTTTTTAACTGCGGAGTAAACTTTGTGTATATGTACCGCAGTCTCATTATCTAATCATCAGTTGATCACTTCTAGGCTGATTGTATTTCCTTGCTGCTGTGTGTAACTATATGGATGTGCTAGTACCTTAAGGCAGTTATAGTTTGTATTTTTCTTCATACTTTTAACTCAGGTTGCTCTTGAATTTACAGAGATCTTATCTTCTGCTTCCAGAATTCTGGAATTAAAGGCATGCATGTACCACCATGGTGTAGTTTTTATGATGAATAGAATCATACAATCTACAAATAAGGAGGCTGGGACTGTATTCCTTTCATTTGCTTCTCTTCTATTTATGTAGCTAAGACTTCTAATAGCATATTAAATAAAATTATTGTTCTTAATTTTGGCGGAAATCCTCTGAGTTTGATTTGATTTAGTATAATGTTAACAATAGATTTGTCATATACAACTTTTATTATATTGGTATATATTCCTTCTATATCCAGTTTCTTTAGTGCTTGTTTAAACAAAGAAAAAAATTTTAACATTTATTGATTTTGTGTGTGTGTGTGTGTGTGTGTGTGTGTGAGAGAGAGAGAGAGAGAGAGAGAGAGAGAGAGAGAGAGAGAGAGAGCACAACTTGAATGAGTCAAACCCCTGTACTGTAGAGATTCTCCAGTCAAACTTGGACCTTTACACTTGGTGGGAAGTCCTATTACTTGTGGATCCATTCACTGGCCCACTTTGGAGCTTTTTATCATAAATAGATGCCATGTTTTGTCAAAAACCATTTCTGCTTCCATTAAGATGATCATGTCATTTCTGTCCTTGAGCCCATTTATGTGATGTATTACATTCATTGATTTGCACGTGGGATTTTCCCTGGCCTGAGCTTCACAGGTCTCGTGTGTGTTGTCATAACTACTGTGAGCTCGTATGTACAGCTGTCCTGCTGCTGTGTCTGGAGACTACTTTTTACCTGTAGTTTTCCTTTGCCTCTGGCCTTTACCGGGTTTCCTCATCCTCTTTTGCAATGATCCTGAGCCTTCAGAGTTACCTTCATTGCTGCTATATTCACAGTGCTCATGAAATGGAAGTAGTCTAGATGTTCATCATCTGATGAATGAATAATGAAAATGTGTTATATTTACGTGACAGAATATTATTCAGCTGTTAGGAAAAACACAGTTTTGGCAATTGAATGGGGCTGTAAGCAGTTATTCTGAGTGGGGTAATCCAGACCCAGAAAGACAAACATGATACTTTCTCTCATTACTGAATGCTAGCTGTGACTCTTCAGATATCTATACTTCATTTGGAAAATGGTCAGAACAGTAAGGGGCTCTGGAGAGGGGCGTTTCAGATACAGGAGATACAATACAGTGTTATAAAGGGTGAAAGAGGGTAATGATGGGGCTGGAGTGATGTCTCAGAGGTTACGAGCACTGGCTGCTCTTACAGAGTATGTGGGTCCAAGTCCCAGCATCTGTATGGTAACTCACAACTGTCTGTAACTCCAGTTTTAGGAAATCCAATGCTCTCTACTGGCTTCTGAGGACTCTACATGCATGTGGTACACAGACATCCATTCAAGCAAACACCCATATACATAAGATAAAAATAAAACCACAAAAGATTTGTAGGAGGTTAATGGAGCAGAAGAGTTGAATTGGGTTTGGGGATCAGAAGGCAAGGTAGAGGAGGGAATTCAGGGTAGAATAATTACACTAAAGGCCTTTCCAGAAAGTCATGTGGAAGCCTACTGCTGTAGAAGCTTCCTAAGATACACATGCACAAAAAGACAGTCGGAATGGAGTTGCCGTCCAGCAGTCTGACAGTGCTAGACACCACGTGTGAGCAGGTGAAAAGCCCAGTGCCTGGATGCAGCTGTGGGCCAGTGATGTTCCCTTCAGCCCTCATAGACCCTTACGTTACTGGCTGTTGCTATTGCTGCTGGTCATGCTCCATAACTTGACAGCTGTATTGTTGAAGACAGCACAGACTTGGAGAAGTCAGACTCACTGGGAGGCTGCATCCCCACTGGCTCGCTTTCATAGCGTAGTGCTGGAAGGTACTATGCATGCTGCCAGAGGAGGAGAACCTTCATCCCAGCACTTGGGAGGCAGAGGCTGCTGGATCTCTGGGAGTTCCAGGACAACCTGGCCTACAAGAGCTGGTTCCAGGAGCCAGAGCTTCAAAAAGAAACCCTGTCTTAAAAAATCTAAAAGGAATAATAAAAAAATGGCTCATCAAGACATGCCCTTTGGTATAATAGTGGCTGCAAACGTGAGAGTAACCAATCACTTTTGATTGGATTTAAGTCTCCATATACAAAATGAAATCCATATCTTCTTCTAAAAGAACTTATTGCTATTCTGCTGCTAATAGAAATAGTATTAAACTGAGTCCTAATGGTTTATTGTTTTACCTGTACATTAGTACACCCATTAACTCTCATCTTAGAAATGTCTGTCTGTAGTAGATGGTGTAGACACCACAGCTGGTCTAGATGCGAGAAAAAGACAGATGATCAGCCTTAAATAGTGTACGGATTTATGTTAGTTATGATGCAATGTACAGTTTATCAATTTTTTGATTTATTTTTCTTTAATTTTTCTATGCAAATGGCCCCTTATGACTATGAATTTTTTTTTTGTTTTTGTTTTTTGTTTTTTTGAGACAGGGTTTCTCTGTGGTTTTGGAGCCTGTCCTGGAACTAGCTCTTGTAGACCAGGCTGGTCTCAAACTCACAGAGATCCGCCTGCCTCTGCCTCCCAAGTGCTGGGATTAAAGGCGTGCGCCACCACGCCCGGCTGACTATGAATCTTTTAAAATTTATTTCTAGTTATGGGGGGAGGGCAGGTATCTGCAGACGCCAGAGGTGTGGAACCCTCTGCAGCTGGAGTTGCAGGTGGTTCTGGGCCTCCTGATGTGAGTGCTGAAAAAATCTAGCGGGTCTGGAAGAGCAGGCATGCTCCTCAGAGCTGAGCCGTTTCTTCAGTCTCCACAGTGTGCAGTTTACAATGCAGGAACAAACTGCTTTTCTTCTGATCCTTTCAGGAGAAGCTTCATACCAGATTCGTGCGATACATAACCACACGGATGTGTTTTCTAAGCTAGAAAGAGCACGTTTGCTCTGATACTTTCTAAATGCACTTGTACCAGTTTAATTAAAATTCCTCAGGATTGGAGCTATAGTTTGGGTTCTGCGAAGGGTTGTTTACATAAGTACATATAAAGAATCATAGTTTTTGGTGTGTGTTTGTAGAAGAAGTGGAAAGAAAACAAGTTTATTTTCTGACAGCACAATGTGGTTTCTTGTGATGGTAAATGTCAGTTAAAAAAAAAAGCCGTTTTAAAAAAACATTTTAAGTTCAACATCTCCCTCTAGTGGACAGACAGAAGAACATCCCAACTCTCTAGTGTCTGAATTCCACAGCACAGTTATCACTCTTGCTTTTCCAATGCAAGAACTGAGGTCACTTTCCGTTTGATTAGAACATAAATTCTAAGACAAAAATTAAAGTTAAGTATGTTTCAATGGAGGAAAGTTATTCTGTATCTTACAATACATACCAGACTTAGATTATATTAGTAAAGCCATACACTTAACAGCTAATACCTAATCTAAGCAGCCTGTACCAGTGATGTAGCTAGCACCTACCATGTACTTCATCTTAGTGTTTGCTGTTCTCAATTCAGATGTAGAAATGAAATACAGTTTTATATCACTGAAGACCATTTTGAATCCTTCTCCAACTTATTCCATGGCAGAGCCCCCATTGTGAACTTGACCTTGAATGCTGTCTATATACTTTGATAAGCTTTTACTTAGTTTTTTTTTTAGAATTTTATGTCTTTAACATATATAAGTGGGATATAATACAATATGTATATTTGTCCAGCTTGTCTTTTTGTTGTTTGCTTTTTGAGATTTAGACAAGTTAATGTAATAGTTCTAATTCACTCAGTTTGATTGCTGTATAATTTTATTCTGTATTTATTATAATTAATTTAGTCTTTGCCTGCATGAGAATTAAGTTCTTTCCAAATTTAAATCATTACAGTGATTCTATGTATGAAATATTGTAGGTTTGTGTTTACACGCATAAAATTATTAGCACTTTTGTGTAGCTGTTTCCTGACTGAGGAAGGAGTGGAGTTCAAAGCTCAGGAAGCACAGGCGATGACAGAACTCACAGGAACCCTCCCACAGACTTAGGCACAGGGAACAGTTGCTGTCTTTGGAGGAGCTGCCCGCAAGTTGGGCAGGGGGCTCCAGAGATGCTTTTGAGAACTGGTACCCATGCTGCTGCCTGGAAGTCACCCATCCTCCGGATCATCAAGCTAGATGTGTGGGGAATGCTGCTTTGGTCTGTCCCATGCCCTGTTGGCATAGTCACATCTCCCAGGAGCATCTCCCAGCAGACATGGGAAGTGATTCCGGGGCCGTGGAACGTAGTGCTGGAGCCTGGTGTGGTGCCGCATGGCCACAATCCCAGCTGTGCCTCCTCGCCATGGGAGGGCCAGGGTTTCAAGACCCTGTCTCAAAAACCAAACCAAACCAAGTAAAGAGCAGTAGTGGCAGTCTTCACAGAACTGAAAAAGAAAAAAAATCCTTTAACTTTTTATGGCGCCACCATGAAATCCTTAATAGTCAATCAATCGTATAGCAAAGCTGAAGGAACATAGTACTACTCAGCTTTTAAATTAGCTATTGAGTTGTACTTGTCAAACCAGCATGAATTTGCCTAGAAACAGACAGAACAATGAAAGAGAGTGCTTAAAAGAAGGCCCTGCGTCTACACCCATCTGACTTTGACAAAGGTGCCAAGATTTTTTTTTCCCCCAGTCTTTTCAATAGATGGGATATTGGATGCTCTGCTCAGAGGAATGAGGCAAGATCATTTTATAGCAGCTACAGCTCAAAATGGAATGAAGACGTAAAGGATTCAGACCTAAAGCTGTCAAACTGTTGGAGCAGGGGAAATGCTTGAGGATGACAAACCAAGCAAAGCATTTTATCTCATGCCCTTAAGGGGCAGGAAAACAAAGATGATCAGTGGTGTTGCATCGGGAAGGACGCAGTGCAGCTCAAGAAATGTCTTGACATTTGCTTAGTAATTTCTGTGAGAAGTGTTTATTAATACTTGAAAAGCCAGTTTAATATGGAGATGACATGTCTGGTGGTTTGAAAGAAAGTGGCCACCAAAGGAAGTGGCACTGTTAGGAGCTGTATGGCTTCCTTGGAGGAAGTGTGTCACTATGGCAGCAGGCAGTCTCTTGTACTCTAGTTCCTCCCAGTGAGACAGACCATTTCCTGTTTGCCTGCCACCTTGTTACACAGTGATGGTAATGGACTAACTCTCTGAAAAATGTGAGCCACCCTCATTAAATGTTTTTTCCTTTATAATTAGAGTTGCTGGAGTCATGGTGTCTCTTCACAGCAATAGAAACCCTAACTAAGACAGCATTCATACCACCCCTGCAGATAACTCTTGGCGAGCAGTGACAGGACCTCACTGGCTACCCAGTGAAGCTGGACTATTTGAAACAAAATGTCCACTATTAAAATATTTTTTTATTTATTATGTATACAATATTCTGTCTGTATGCCTGCAGGCCAGAAGAGGGCACCAGACCCCTTTTACAGATGGTTGTGAGCCACCATGTGGTTGCTGGGAATTGAACTCAGGACCTTTGGAAGAGCAGGCAATGCTCTTAACCTCTGAGCCATCTCTCCAGCCCTCTTAAAATATTTTTTAAATTTATTTTTATTTTAAGTGTGTGACTGCTTTACCTACATGCATGTCTGTGCACTACATTTAGGCTTGGTGCCTGTTGACTGTTGTCCACAGGGGCCAGAGGAGGGCTTCTCTTTGTTGTTTGTTTCTAGTATCAGAAAATTCCTTTGGCATTTTTCTTTCACAAATTGGAGGCTTAGTTGGGTGGGATCTGTCCTCAAGAGGACTCTTCCTTTTATTCCAGTTGAGATTTGTCCCCCCAACAATGGCACTAATCTTCTTAACAATTGGAGTGTCTTTTAGCACAAAACTTAGCTGTAAAACTTGCTAATGTTCTTTTCCTCTGCAGATTCATTTTGTATTTCTTTTTGCCTCATTTTTCACTGTAGATCTGTAGAAGAATGATTACTCATAACCATGGGACAGAGTTAATATTAGGATGTCTTGACATTTCCAGCAAAGAAATCAGAATATTACTTTTACAATTAACAACAGGCAAGTTCTTAGGACAAAGACAGAAAGTGGCTATCCCCCTTCCCCCCCAAAAGCATTCACAATAGAGCTTGCCTCCATAGTCCATATTACTGTCAGTACTGTCTTTTAAGCCCATTAAGTATTACTTAAAGCATTCAACTGCTTTTTAGTCCAAAGTACCAAAGTCTTTCACATTCTTCCAAAAAAAAAAACCCAAAAAAACACATGGTCAGCTTCTTTATGACTCCACCACACTCCGAGTACCAACTGCTGTCTTAATTTGGTTTCTGTTGCTGTGATAAAACACCATGATCAAAGCTACAAACTTATAGAAGGAAGAGTTTATTTTGAGGTACGGCACCAGGAGACAAGAGTTCATCATCATGGCTGGAAGTGTGGCAGCAGGAAGGCAGGGTAGTGGGAATATCTGAGAGCTCATATCTTAAACTGCTAGCAGGAAACAGATAAACACAATGAAACAGTACTTGGCTTTTAAAACCTCAGTGACATAATTCCTCTAGTGAGGCTCTATTTCCTAAACTCACCCAAACATCACCACCAACTGGGGACCAAGTGTTCAGACACCTGAGTCTGGAAGGGACAGTCTCATTCAAACTACCACTCCCTGTAGCACAAATAATAAAAGCCCAGAGACAGATATTGGTGTTCAACCTGAAGATCAGAAAAGCAAAAGCGGCCAAGCCACTAGAGAACTCTTATTTCTTTAAAATCTTCAGACTGAAAGAGAGCAAGTCACTATCTCATCTCGCCTTATATTCCTCTCTAGTGGGGTTAAAGGCACGCACCACCACCGCCTGGCCTCTCTAGCTAACTAGTGTGGCTGCTGGGATTAAAGGTGTGTGTCACTACTGCCTGGCCTGTATGGCTGATCAGTGTGGCTGTTTTGTGTTCTTTTCTTCAGGCAAGCTTTATTAAAATACAAATATCACTACAGTTCTGTTGGCTCCCCACACTTGAAATAATCACACGGAAACCATTTTATTTGAAATACTGTTTGGTCAATAGCTTAAGCGTATTTCTGACTAACTCGTATCTTAAATTAACCCATCTCCACTAATCTGTGTATCGCCACAGGGCTGTGGCTTACCAGGTAAAGTTCTGGCTCGTCTGTTCCCGGTGGTGGCTACATGGCTTCTCTTCAACTCCGCCTTCTTTCTTTTAGCATTCAGTTTAGTTTTTCCTGCCTAGCTATGTTCTACCTTGCTATAGGCCAAAGCGGATTCTTTACTCATTAACCAATAACAACACATAGACAGAAGGACCTCCTATACCACAGTTCCCCTGAAAACTCATGTTTAAATGGAATCTAGGCATGTTTGTGGCATAACACATGTACCAAGGTCAGATGACAACGTTCCCCACTATTGTACCTGCTGTGCTGTGTGCTCCAGCCTGCCTAGCTCATGAGCTTCTGACGCTTGTCCAGTCTCCTCCTCACCTTAGGAGTGTGCACCACCACAGCCAGCTGTTTTCTCTTTTTAAACCTGTGTTCCAGGGATGGTTCCCAGGTCATCAACTTTACACAGTGCTGTGACCTGTTGACCATCTCATTGGCACTGTCTTTAGCTGTAGTAGTCTGTCAACTTATCATTTATCCTGTTTATATCCAACTCCTTTGTTTTCTGTCCTCATCAAAGATGCAAGTAAAGCACCTAATTGCTTTTTCCTGCACTTTAGTATCTGGCTTAAATCATTGTTTCTGTTACTATTTTTTTGTTTTTTTGAGACAGGGTTTCTCTGTGGTTTTGGAGCCTGTCCTGGAACTAGCTCTTGTAGACCAGGCTGGTCTCGAACTCACAGAGATCCGCCTGCCTCTGCCTCCCAAGTGCTGGGATTAAAGGTGTGCGCCACCACCGCCCGGCCTGTTTCTGTTACTATTATCAGCTTTCTTTTTCTCTGAGTGGCAGTGAGGATTTTAGGTTAAAGAGAAGACTAGTAAAAAGATACCCACGAAACAAAGAAAAAAATGATGGGAAAAACAGAACCAAAAACTTATAATGTAGATACACACACACTACACGCCAAGCCATATGACCCCTTTGAAGCTTATAACTCATTAACAGAAAAAAACAAACAAACCAAAACCATAATTGAATTGTTGAAGTACTAAAGAAAGAACTCAAAATCCTGCGTTAAGAAAGTGATTAGTGTGGGCTGTTCATGGTGTTGCATGCTTTCAATCCTGGCCCTTGGGAGGCAGAGGCAGGTGGATCTCTGAATTCAAAGGGCAGCCAGAGCTACATAGGGAAACCCTGTCTCAAAAAGCAAAAAAACAAACAAAAATGATTTCAAAGAGGTTTCAAAAAGCAGAAGATCATGATAAGAAAGTCAGTTTGGGACCTTGAAAGAGAACATGGAGCTGGGCAGTGGTGGTGCATGCCGTTAATCATAGCACTCAGGAGGCAGAGGCCGAGGCAGGTGGATCTCTTTGAGTTCAAGGCCAGCCTGGTCTACAGAGCAAGTTCCAGGACAGGCTCCAAAGCTACAGAGAAACCCTGTCTCAAAAAAAAAAAAAAAAAAAAAAGTAAGGAAAAAAAGCAATGTGGATGAAATATTTGATACTATGGAAAAGGAATTTAGCAAGGAAACTGAGATTCTGAAGAAAAAAAAAGGTGGAAGACTGATAAATCAAGTAACATACATTTAAAGGATTATTTTATCATTCATTGAAGTTTCTAATTTCTAATATTTCTGATTTTTTTCCTCTCCAAAATCTTAATTTTCAGATGGGGGTGGAGCTCATTTGGTAGAGTGTTTGTCTGCCATGCATAAAGCCCTGGGTTTGTCACCCCCACCTGATCCCAGCATCACATAGAGGGGTGAATGGTGGTGCATTCCCATAATCGCAGAACTCAGGATTAGATTAGATCAAGTAAAAGATAAAAAATCAGGTGCTGAACACAGATTCCAGGGAACCTAGCTCCCTCTTCTGGCCCCCACAGGCACTGCATGCACATGGTGCAGAGGTGTTCTTGCAGGCAAAACACCCATGTACATACAATAAATAATAGAGTACAAATAAAGGTTAAAAAGTTCAGGAAAATACAATATGTTTTTTGGTTTTTTTTTTTTTTGGTTTTTTGAGACAGGGTTTCTCTGTAGCTTTGGAGCCTGTCCTGGAACTAGCTCTTGTAGACCAGGCTGGTCTCGAACTCCCAGAGATCCGCCTGCCTCTGCCTCCCGAGTGCTGGGATTAAAGGCGTGCGCCACCACCGCCCGGCAGGAAAATACAATATGTTATATGGAACTATAAAGAGTTCTTCTCTGGGAGTGGGAGAGGGAACCAGTGGGAGGACAAGAGAAGGCACTGGATGTTGGTTGTGGTCAAAGTCCATGAAAACCTGACCGTGAAACCCATTGTTTGGCACAATGAATGTATGCTAATAAAAGGGCACAAAAAGTGACTTTGAGTTAATGTTCTTGTCAGTAACTGCTTGAAGGAGTGGTACTGATGCAGGTAATAATAGTTGTATATTTATATAGTGCTTAATGTTCTTAAAGCTGTTTTTTTACATGTGAAAGGTACTTTCCAAACAGTTTTCAGTAGCAAATTATACTTGGATTCTGATAATGTTTTATGAGTGACCAGGAATTTTTAGAAGTGTGTATATGCTTGTATGGAAAGTGATGTTCCAGGGAGTAGCTTTGGAGGCCCTTATGGATCCCTTCATTGTGTCCCCTTCCGTTTGTTTCCTGGTCACCCTAGAAAGGGGAACCTCAACTGCATTTTCCCCAGGATTTGAAACAACGTATAAGAAGGTGGAGATAGCAGGGCTTTGTTGAGGCCCTTTAAGGGAAAATGCCCTACCTCTGGTCCTGGGTGAACACATGCTGTTTTGATCTGTTGCAAACATTGAAATATTAGATCCATTTTCTCCTTCCTTAAGTGGTAATATAGGTGGTCCTGCCAATCACCTATCTGGGAAACCACCCAACAGGAAAACTGATACACCTGAAGACATGCTGGGGAGATGGGAAGAATAAATTGAGTTCTAACTCAAAAAAGGCATAGTTTTCCTTCTTTCTATCTCCTTTTCTTTAGAATAATGATCGAAAGCCTAAGCATGCTTCCCCCATCCTCTGGGTTTGTTACTGTCTCTTTGAAGCCCCCAGTCCCCTTCCTCCATGCAGCTGCTTGCCAGTCTGCACTGCTGGAAATGCTGGCTTTCGTGAACCCTAACTTAAAAAAGGAATGGCTTTTTTTCTTCTGTATCTCTGCTTTCCCAGCAGCTGCTGAGATTTATAACCTGCCTGCCCTGTTTTCTCAAACTCTAGTAAAATGTCCTTGAGCTTCTGAGTCTCTTTTTAAGTGATTTTATTAAGGAAAATTAAAAGGAAAAAAACCAAAAAAGGGAACTTGGATTTGCTAGGTAACAGTGGTACTTAACATTCTTTGATAGAGAACTGTAATTGAAATTCTGTATCTAGGTTCTGTTTCAAGTGACCAGGGATTCTTGGAGGCCCCCCTGCTCTGTGTTTGTGTCCATGTATGTTGGTGGAGAAAGAGGGATCTTTTAAAGCAGTGTTTCTCAACCTCGCTGATGCTACAACCCTTTAATACAGTTCCTCATGTTGTAGTAACCCCCAACCATGAAATTATTTCATTGCTACTTCATAAGTATAATCTTGATATTGTTAAGAATCATAATGTAAATATCTCTGTTGTTGTTGTAGTCTTAGGTGACCTCTGTGAAAGCATTGTTTGTGCCAAAGGGGTCGCAGCCCACAGGCTGAGAACCACTGTTTCAAAGCCTTGCAGTGAGAATGAGGATCCTAGGTTATTCCAGATTAGTTATTTTGAAAATTGAAGAGGAAATGAAACAGAGCCATCTAGTGGTTATAATGTTAAGAGCACTAAGCAACAGTTAAGTACTGTGAGCTCGCATTGATGTTTCTCAAGGGTCATTATTAACTGTCCAAGCTAATCAGCTCTTATCACAAAGGGACATATCCACTTGTCTTCCTAAATACTTATGCGTGTTAATGACAGGAGAAAGGACATATGACAGCTGAACCACAACATTGTTGCAGAGACCCCAGAGGTCATTTCAGTGTCCTGTACATAATTTTAGCTGTAGTATTTACTGATCACACTTATTAAATTATAAAAGTCACACGTAAATTCTGAAACACTGTGAAAAAAGGCCACAGTGTGTCCTGCCTCTACAGGTTAACCTGCCGTTATAACTGACACACAGATTTTCCTCAGTGCTGTCTGTATAATGACTTTTAGTTATCAATGGCTTATAAACTGTTGAATCAAAAGTGAATTATTTTCCAGGAGCAAGATAATGCTGTGCAAAATATGCAGAAAAAAGTGGAACAGTTAGAAGCAGAACATACGGACTGCTCCGACCTTCTGCGGAGACAAACGAGTGAGCTTGAATTTAGCACTCAAAGGGAAGAACGCCTGAGAAAAGAATTTGAGGTACGGCTTATCAGTGTTTATAGCAGCTGTTTGTTATTCATGCAGTGACTTCACGTTAGAGGACATTGTAAGTCAGGAAAACTGGGGACAACTTCTGTTGTATAGTTGACTTCTTTGAAATTTTTTAAAAAAATTTATTGTGTATACGGTATTCTGCCTACATGCCAAAAGAGGGCACAAGATTAAGTTATAGATGGTTGTGAGCCACCATGTGGTTGCTGGGAATTTAGCTCAGGACCTCAGAAGAACACTTAACCTCTGAGCCATCTCTCCTGCCTCCTTGAAAAAAAATGTTTTTCCCTTTTTTTCCTTTCTTTTTATTGATTTTTATTGAGCTTTACATTTTTCTGTGTTCTTTCTCTCTCTCCCCTCTCTCCTTCAGCCCTCCCCCGGGGTTTCCATGCTCCCAATTTACTCAGGAGATCTTGTCTTTTTATACTTTCTGCTTCCTATGTAGATTAGATCTATCTCTTTTTTAGTGTCCTCATTGTTGTCTAAGTTCTCTGGGATTATGGTTTGTAGGCTGGTTTTCTTTGCTTTTTGTTTTTTTTTTTTTTTTTGTTTTTTTTTTTTTTAGATTTATTTATTAATTATGTACACAGCATCTGCCTGCATGTATCCCTGCAGGCCAGAAGAGGGCACCAGATCTCATCATAGATGGTTGTGAGCCACCATGTGGTTGCTGGGAATTGAACTCAGGACCTCTGGTAGAACAATCAGTGCTCTTAACCTCTGAGCCATCTTTCAGCCCCCACTTTGCTTTATGTTTAAAAAACACCTATGAGTGAGTACATGTGATAATTGTCTTTCTGTGTCTGGGTTACCTCACTCAAAATAATGTTTTCTAACTCCATCCATTTTTTCTGCGAAATTCAAGATGTCATGGTGTTTTTCTGCTGTGTATCATCCATTGTATAAATGCACCACATTTTCCTTATCGAAGGGCATTTAGATTGTTTTCAGGTTCTGGCTATGACAAACAAAGCTGCTATGAACATAGTTGAGCACATGCCCTTGTGGCACAATTGAGCATTTTTTGAATATATACCCAAAAGTGGTATTACTGGATCTTGAGGAAGGTTGTTTCCTAATTTTCTGAGAAATCACCACACTGACATCCAAAGGGATTGTAAACCAACTGGCATTCCCACTAGCAATGCAGAAGTGTTCCCTTTTCCCCACAACCTCTCCAGCATAAGTTGTCATCAGTGTTTTTGATCTTGGCCATTCTTACAGATATAAGGTGGAATCTCAGAGTTGTTTTTTTGATTTGCATTTCTCTGATGACTAAGGATGTTGAACATTTCCTTAAGTATTTTTCAGCCATTTTAGATTCCTCTGTTGAGAGTTCTCTGTATAGGTCTGTACTCTATTTTTTTTTTTTTTTTTTTTTGGTTTTTTTCGAGACAGGGTTTCTCTGTGGTTTTGGAGCCTGTCCTGGAACTAGCTCTTGTAGACCAGGCTGGTCTCGAACTCACAGAGATCCGCCTGCCTCTGCCTCCCAAGTGCTGGGATTAAAGGCGTGCGCCACCACCGCCCGGCTCTATTTTTTTTTTTTTTTATTGGATTATGAGTTCTTTGTATATTTTGGAGATCAGATCTATGTCTGATGTGGGGTTAGTTAAGATCTTTCCCATTCTGTAGGCTCTCGTTTTGTCTTGTTGACCATGTCCTTTGCTTTACAGAGCTTTTCAGTTTCAGGAGGTCCCATTTATTAATTGTTTCTCTCAGTGTCTGTGCTGCTGGGGTTATATTTAGGAAGTGGTCTCCAGTGCCAATGCGTTCAAGTGTACTTCCCACTTTCTCTTCTATAAGGTTCAATGTGGCTGGCTTTATGTTGAGGTCTTTGATCCATTTGGACTTGAGTTTTGTGCATGGTAATAGATAATGGACCTATTTTCTTTTTTTAAAGACTTATTTATTATTCATACAATGTTCTGTTAACATATATACACCAGAAGAGGCACCAGATCTCATTATAGATGGTTGTGAGCCACCATGTGGTTGCTGGGAATTGAACTCAGGACCTCTGGAAGAGCAGCTAGTGCTCTTAACCACGGAACCATCTCTCCAGCCCTAATGGATCTATTTTCATTCTTCTACATGTTGATATCCAGTTATGCCAGCACCACTTGTTAAATATGCTTTCTTTTTCCATTTGATATTTTTTGCTTCTTTGTCAAAAATCAGGTGTTGGAAGATGTGTGGATTGATATCTGAGTCTTCTATTCAGTTCCATCTTTGAAAAATTTTATATCCTAGTAAAATATTTTCCTTTTCACCCTAATTAAAAACTATAGTTATTAAATTTTTATTTATTTATTTACTTATTTGTGTGTGTGTGTGTAGTTGCATGCTTGCCGTGACACGTGTATAGCTATCAGAAGAGAGCATGCAGGGGGTTAGTTCTCTTCTTCCATCATCTGGGCTCTGGGGCATTAGACTCAGGTTGTCAGGCTTGGCAGCAAGCACCTTTACCTGCTGAGCTCCCTCACACCTGCGATATTTTTAAATTTACCTATTTATTTTAGATACAGGATTTCATGCTTTAAACCAGGCTGGCTTAGAACTAACTGTGTAGCCAGTAGATTTTGAAGTCATGACAGTCCACTTACCTCAGCCTTCTGTGTTTTGAGATTATAGGTGTGTGCAACAGACCCTGGCATCAGTGCAATGAAGATTTTGGCTTGAGCAAATAACTGGCATTTCCATTTACTGAATGGGAGAGGTTAAGATTGGCATGCCTGTTAAGTATCTGGGTGGAGAGATCAGGCAGCCAGTTGACTAGACAGGCTGGGACTTCTGGAAACTTTACTCTGGGGGATGTGGAAATGCCACACAAGTTTTATTTGGAGATTTCAAATGTTGCAGTCCAAGACTTTGCATTTCTATAATTTCTCCTAAGAGCCAGCTCTTAATTTCTAGGTTGGTTGTCATAAAATGCAAGAAGGAAATGCAGCAGGGTGTCATACTTTGTGTGGTCTTGCCTCTGACTTAAGTCTGCACATTTCTTTCTTTTTCTTTGCTGTGTATTTCCGTGTCTAGCCTCTGATTAGGTTTCTTCTTCAGCATATGAATCTCCAGTACGTGTGATGGTTAGGAAGGGGCAGTTGTTTTTGGTAGGACTAGATGCATAGAGCTCTAACTTTTCATCTTGCTGATTAAAAAATGAGATTTAATTTGTGTATCATAAGTTTACCCATTTGAAGTGTACAAATTACTGGTCTCTTGTATATTCATAATACTGTGCAATTATCACAGTTCACCACCCTGGTGTGAAACTTCATCCTCATTACCATCACTGTCCTGTTTCTCCATCCCTTGCGACTGTTAATCCGCTTCCTTTCCCTGTGGACTTACCTCCTCTAGATAGTTAATGCGTGTACAGTTGCAATATTTGCTCTTTTGTGGTTGACTTTTTCACTTAGGTTAATGTGTGTAGTGTTTAGACATGCTATAACATGTATCATTTTTTTTGTTCCTTCTTATGACTGAATGGTATTTTTTCTTACATCTTCTATATGTATATATTAGTTGATGGACATTTGTATTATTTCCACATTTTGGCTAATAGTAACAATGTTGTAATAAAATTTATGTCTAAGTTTTATAAGGGTATGTCATCAATTATCTTGGGTTTATAACTAAGGATGGAATTGCTGGGCATGATAGTTGACCTTAGTGATTGACTTGACTGGGTTAAGGGATACCTAGGACTGTGAATTGTGTGCTTGTGGGAACATTTCAAGGGAGGATTGGAACATGGGGCAAGGACTGGGGAAAGGACCTACTCTGAATGGAGTGGTGTCTTGAAATGTCCGGCTGCTTAGGTGAGGAAGGCACATCAGAGAAAGACAGCACCTGGGCCTTCAAGCCCTTTTTCTAAGTGTCTGTGTCTATCACTTCTGTGCCACACTGACTGCACACCCCATTTTCTTTGTCCTTTAAACAGGGATTCAAAAAGGCGCCTCTCTAAGGAGCTGACTGGCTTTCGGCACTGGATCGGGAGTGCTGAGGTGCCAATTCTTTGCCTTCCTAGTATGTAGGTGGCCATCATAACCGAGTTCCTATTGTTTAAACCAACCCAATAAGTTCCTTTTATGGCCTACATGTATCCTGTTGGTTGTGTTCCTCTGGGGAATCCTGGTAATTACCAGATCACATGGTAATTTCCTGGCAATGAGCAGCTGTCAGATTGCTATGTACTGTTTCATATTCCCAACAATCAGCGCACTGACTGCTCCCCTTTCTCCATATTTCCAGCTAGTCTTCAAATGAAAAACACCATAGCAGCTGTAAAATCCTGTTCACTTTTTATGAGGTTAAATACTATGCCGTGCACTTACTGGTCATTTGTGTATCCTTTTTGGAGAAATATATGTCCAGTCCCATTTTCCAGTTCTCGAGTGGGCTGTTTGTACAACACTAATAAAAGATGTATACACTGGCTGGGCAGTGGTGGTGCACACCTGTAATCGAGCACTCAGGAGGCAGAGACAGGTGGATCTTTGTGAGTTTGAGGCTAGACTGGTCTATACAGTGAGTTCTAGGACAGCCAAGTTACACAGAGAAACCCTGTCCAAAAACAAACAAACAATCAAATAAAAGTTTAAAGTGAGGAAACTGGGTGTGTAATATCTAGGAATTCTCCTTGGTAATATGAAGTATGAACTCTGTAAAGATGGTTACATGCTTACCAGAAATGGAGTAATTTTTACATGGTTAAAGAATGTGTTTAAAGAATCAGATTATATTCTAAGTAGCACTTTAAATATTTTTTCACAGTGTTAAATATCTTTCTGGCTAATAAAAGTTGTATGAAAGCCGGGTGGTGGTGGCGCACGCCTTTAATCCCAGCACTCGGGAGGCAGAGGCAGGCGGATCTCTGTGAGTTCGAGACCAGCCTGATCTACAGAGCTAGTTCCAGGACAGGATCCAAAGCCATAGAGAAACCCTGTCTCAAAAAACCAAAAAAAAAAAAAAAAGTTGTATGATGATATTTTATATACTTTAAAAATCCATGTAGTTATATATGGCTTGTTGAAAAAGTTGGTATAGAGTCAATGCTTTGAATATTAGAATAAAACCATTTAGATGTCAGGAGTCTATCAAATCCTGCACTTACCTTTAAAAACATTTTAATTACTTTTAGTTGTGAAACAGCATTAGGTAATAGTGGGTTTCTTTTCATTGCTTATTTAATTATTAATTTAGTCCTTAAAATGGTTTATTTTATGTGTATGTCTGTTTGTGCACGTGTATATATGTATAGCACATGCATACCTTGTGTTCTTGGAGGTCAGAAGTGGGCATTGGATCCCTTAGTACTAGAGTTAGTGATGTTTGTGTGTCACACGTGGGTGCTGGAAACTGAACCAGTGTCTTCAACAAGACCACACATGCTTTTAACTACTGAGCTATCTCTTCAGCCCTGCATTTAATTAGTTGTCTTAGTTTAGTTTATTAATTTATTTATTTTTGTGTGTGTATGTGTAGGTGTGCATGTGCCAAAGCACATATGTAGAGGTTAGATGCCAACCTGCAGGAATTGGTTCTCTTTTTCTTCCATATACACCCTGGGGTTTATACGCTGGTCATTATTCTCGTCAGCAGAGTCTCCCTGCTAAGCTCTCCTATCAGCCTTGTTGCTAATTTTAAGTAAACCAGTTTTGACTTATTGGGGAATAAGTCAATTTTATGTTTAATGTTTATACTTTAAGATGTATCTATGAGTAATTGGCTTTGTGGGAGCTTAGCCTGTTTGGACGCTCACCTTTCTGGACGTAGATAGAAGGACCTTGGTCTTCCCGCAGGGCAGGGAATTTGGACTGCTCTTCAGTATCGAGAGGGAGGGGGAATGGAGTGTGGGGAGGAGAAGAGGAGTGGGGATGGGGGAGGGAAGTGGGGGGAGGGCAATATTTGGGAGGAGGGGAGGGAAATGGGAAATGGGGAGCAGGTGGAAATTTTAATTAAAAAAGAATAAAAATAAATAAATAAGTAAAAAAAAAAAAAAAAAAACATTCCTGTAGGGAAATGTTAGGAGGAGAATGTGACCAGAAGGTACTTAAGATTTGGATTTACATGATTCACATGTGCATTCTGTAATATCTCTTCTATCAAAGCCAATTCTCTCTCAGTTTTAGCAGAGAGTTTCCTGGGACTATTTAAGTCCTTGCCACCATCTAAGGTTTTGTTTAAATTAATCAGTTAATCAGGTTTTATCCCAAAAGTGGGCCATAGATAGGAAATGGCTTTTAACAATAGTTGAAAGTCATTAAGAGTCTGTAATTGATCTCTCATAATTTGCACCTTCTGGGGTCTAATTTTTTTTGTACATCTATTTTATAGCCTAAATAATCAATATAATTTCCTCTTTGTATTTTTTTAGGAGAAAATATAATCCCCAACAAGGCAAAGCTTTCTTTATTTTTTCAAACATTGACATTCTTCAAATATTGACATTTAAATGAGATAATAAAATGTTATTCATAAAAAAAAAATTTTTTTCTCCTGTAAAGTATTTAGTTGCTGTGATATCAGTTGAATTCTGCTAAAGGTCTAAAATTATTTTAGGTTAATTTTGATTTTTTAATTTCTTAAAAATTTGAATTAATTGCTTTTATGTGTGTATACATGTATGTCATGTATATGCATGTGTGTTTTGTTCTCATGTATGTCCATGTACTACATGTATGTCTGGTACCTGCAGAAGCCACAAGAGGGCCTTGAATTCCCTGGAACTAAAGTTACAGATGACTGTGAATTGCCACATAGATACTAGGAATTGAACCCAGATCCTGTAGAAGAGCAGCCAGTGCTCTTAACCAGCTAATTTTAGACTGATATGTGGCTGTTCTTAGTGATGTGGTATAGTTTTTTGTTCCTATAATACAATACATGGAAGAAGCAACTCCAGGGAGGAGGTATTTATTTGGTCTTAGGGTTTGCCAAGACAGTTCCCCATGGCAGGGGAGCATCGGGAGCTGCTCCTAACTGTTGTGGAGTTTGAGGTAGCTTGTTGCCACATTGGCAGTCAGGAAGGAAGTGGCCTTGGCTGAAAGGGCTGTGCTATACCACACAAAGCTTCCCTAGAAATCCACTTCCATTAGCAAGGTCCTACCTCTTAGAGCTCCCACAGCCTCCCAGGGCAGTGCGACCAGCTGGGAGCAATGCCTCCCTCCCTCCCTCCCTCCCTCCCTCCCTCCCTCCCTCCCTCCCTCCCTCCTTCTTCCTCCCTCCTTCCCTCCTTCTTTTTCTTATTTCTTTTTCCTTTTCTTTCACATTTATTCACCTCTGTGGTGTGTGTATGTGTGTCACTGTACTTACCACTGTGAGCATGTGGGGGTCAGAGAGCAACTTGTAGGAGTCAGTTCTTTCCTTCTAGCATGTGGGTTCCAGGGACTGAACACTTTTGCTTATGAAGTCATCTCACTTGTCCTACATTTTTTATTTTTATTCTATTTATAAAGCCTGGATCATTTACTCATCTGTTAGTTTTGTATTTAGATGCCTTGAAATTTTGTTTTATTTTGAAATGAATACATTTAGCTGTTTGCCCAGATTATGACATAATGAACAAGAAGTTAAATTTCCAGATAAAATTCTTGCTAGTCTTATATTCAACTTTGTAGACTATTACCAGTAATTCTAGTTACTTAAATAATTATAAGTTGTTGACCGAGGTTTCTGTCCCACCAGGTCCCACATCTGTTTAGTCCCAAATAAACACACAGAGGTCTACATTAATTATAAACTGGTTGGTCTAGTAGCTCAGCTTCTTATTAACTAATTCTTACATCCCACATCCTAACCTATTATTCTTGTCTGTGTTAGCCAAGTGGCTAACGTACCTTTCATTGGCGAGGCATTCTCATCTTGCTTCCTCTGCTTTTGGGTGATGGCTGCAGACTGACCTTTCCTCTTCCCAGAACTCTCCTGTTCTTGTCGCCCCACCTCTACTTCCTGCCTGGCTACTGGCCAATCAGCATTTTATTAAACAAGTACAAGAAACAAATTTATACAAGGTAAAACCATTGTCCCACAGCAGTAAGTGATATTAAAAAGAATTATAGCAAAATCTATGATAAAGAAGAAATTTTCTAATAATTCAATAAAAACATTTTAAATATCAGTAGTATCAAGCTAAAGCATCTAATATAAAGGATAGTTAGCGTAGTAAATGGTTCAAATTTTGGTGAATCTTTAAAGTTAAGTTAACTAATAAATTATTTTTTTGGTGAATATTTTCTAACAGTTACACTGTATGAAGGCAGTCTCTTATGTACCTGGGTAAAAAACTGCTTAGATATCTGTATACACAACATATTTATAAAATGTGATACCATTGTGTGGCTTTGTCATTATAACATGGATCAATGGTTTCTTAGATTTAAAAAAACAAGCTCCCTGTCCAATTTTACAAATGCAGTGCTATATTTTGTGGAACCAAGGAAAACATGAACTGGAAAAAGAATATCTGTGGCTTTTGTAAAGCTCTTTATAATAAGGAGAGTTTGTTATCATGGGAAATAAGTCTTAATGCAATAAAAAAAGAGACAAGAGAAGATGCAAACCTAATTCAGCGAGAACGGAGGAGTCTGCTGCGGGTTGTGTGGGGAGATTGAAAATAAATGCCGCCTTGCTCCTGTCAGTCATGTCCTGTTCAGGAGCACAGAGGCAGGGAGGTAGCCGTAGAAACTAAATGCCTGCTCCTCTTGAGGGAAAAGGGGAATACCCGTGAAGGCGGCCTCTAAGTCCATTTTTTTAAAAGCCTTCATGCATTTGTAGGGCATTATTTTTAAGGGCTTGTTTGTGCTGATTGCCAACTATAAAGTAGGTAAATGACAACGAACTTGGATTGTATGTTCATATGTACAAGTATACATTTAAACATTATATGTCATGTTCCTAATGGACTTTGAAGTTAGAAATAAGTAACAAAATTGTAAAATACTTATTTTTGAAGAAAAGGTAAAGGCAACTAAACATTTTGGTTACATTTGTTTATTTGTTCATCATTTGTTTATATGTCTGTGTCCTCACATGTCCATGCGCTGTGGTATACATGTGGTGTTCATCATTTGTTTATGTGTGTGTCCTCACATGTCCGTGCGCTGTGGTATACATGTGGTATTCATCATTTGTTTATGTGTGTGTCCTCACATGTCCATGCACTGTGGTATACATGTGGTGTTCATCATTTGTTTATAGGTGTGTCCTCACATGTCCATGCGCTGTGGTATACATGTGGTGTTCATCATTTATATGTGTGTGTCCTCACATGTCTGTGTGCTGTGGTATACATGTGGTGTTCATCATTTGTGTGTGTCCTCACATGTCCGTGTGCTGTGGTATACATGTGGTGTTCATCATTTATATGTGTGTGTCCTCACATGTCTGTGTGCTGTGGTATACATGTGGTGTTCATCATTTGTTTATATGTGTGTGTCCTCACATGTCCGTGCGCTGTGGTATACATGTGGTGTTCATCATTTGTTTATGGGTGTGTCCTCACATGTCCATGCGCTGTGGTATACATGTGGTGTTCATCATTTATATGTGTGTGTCCTCACATGTCTGTGCGCTGTGGTATACATGTGGTATTCATCATTTGTTTATATGTGTGTGTCCTCACATGTCCATGCGCTGTGGTATACATGTGGTGTTCATCATTTGTTTATATGTGTGTGTCCTCACATGTCCGTGCACTGTGGTATACATGTGGTGTTCATCATTTGTTTATGTGTGTGTCCTCACATGTCTGTGCGCTGTGGTATACATGTGGTGTTCATCATTTATATGTGTGTGTGTCCTCACATGTCCGTGCACTGTGGTATACATGTGGTGTTCATCATTTATATGTGTGTGTCCTCACATGTCCGTGCACTGTGGTATACATGTGGTGTTCATCATTTATATGTGTGTGTCCTCACATGTCCGTGCGCTGTGGTATATATGTGGTGTTCATCATTTGTTTGTGTGTGTCCTCACATGTCCGTGCGCTGTGGTATACATGTGGAGCAGAGGACGACTGACAGGAGTTTGTTCTGTCCTCTGCTTTAGGGTCCTGGGGTCACACTTAGCTCTGTAGGTTTGGCAGCAAACAAGGGCAGTTTTAGAAGAAGTTAAGGTAGTAATTCCACACTAAGCAGTAGCTGTGATCCACAGATTTTATTTATAATATTCCCATTTTTGTTATCTGATTTCTTGTTACTAATAATATGAATGAAATGCTTGTTGTGCAAACTGAGAAACCCACAAAAAAGGCAGGCGTGGCTGTGGTTCATGCATACTTGTTGTCTAGGAACTGGGGAGACAGAGACAAGAGGGTCCCTGGGACTTGCTGGCCATCCACCCTAACTGAATGGGCAAACCATAGGTCCCAGCGAGAGATTCTGTTTGAAACAATGAAACAAGGTGGTTGGTTCCCAAGGAATAGCACCATGATTCTCCTCTGGCCTCCACATACATGTTCATACACATGCACGTGTATCCCCACACATGTACCCTCCCAAACAAATATGCATTTATATGTGAATACATGTACACAAGAGTCCACATTAATGGTCAGACTAATTAAATAATACTACCTTTAAGACAGTTGACAGTAAAGCAATTGAACAATGACAATAAATAGTAAAGAACTCATTCTTAGTTGTGTCCCCACAATATATGGCTCTGGGTAAATGGTGTGGTACAGTACTTCTGTCTTTAAAATAACTGGAAATGTTGACATTTGGGAGATCTTTTTTTGATAGTAAGAATAAATTGGAGGTCTTTGGGTGTTTGCTTTTTATAAGTTCTTGAATTTATAAGTATGTTTTTGTGTGTGTACATGCGTGTTTGTGTACTGTAGTACACATATGGAGGTCAGAGGGCAACTTTTTGGAGTCAGTTCTCTCCACCATGTGACTCCCAGGGATCTAACTCAGGTTTGGTGGCAAGTACCGTTACCTGTTGAGCCATCTCACAAGCCTGAAACCTTCAGTTTAAAGGCTCAAAGTTTAGCTGGTTGTGGTATTACACGCTTTTAATTCCAGCACTCAGGAGGCAGAGGTAGGCGCATCTCTGTTAGTTGAAGGGCAGTCAGGCTATACAGTGAGACCTTGTCTCAAACCCAAAACAAAACAAAACAAAAGCTTAAATTTAGTGACTGTTTTTCCTCTTCTGGGCAGTTGAGGAATAATATTGTGGTTAAATGTTAACAAATGTATAATAAAATTATTCTTGGCCTTTAAAATATAACAAAATAAAATGGATTATTGAAGACTCATTATAGAATTAATCAGTTTGTGATGATTCAGTTCCTTAGAATCACCCTTAGCAGATGGATTATTACCATATTGGTTATGAGGTTGTCCAATAACAGGAATTACTGGATAATAAAATCTGGAAAAATAATTATCACTTTCCATTTACATGAGTTATTGATATTTTGTGGCAACCGCAAATATCTGGAACACAATCCAGACTATCTATCTATCTATCTATCTATCTATCTATCTATCTATCTATCTATCTATCTATCTATCTATCTATCTATCTACCACTATGGATCAGTGTCTAATTAATAGGTAGTTGGGTGAGATTGCTTCCTCAGTTTTCTTTCTTGCTGTTTGTTTTATGGTATTTATATTTATATTATGTAGTGCACAGAAAAATTTCCTTGACTAATTCCTTTTAGTCCACATACAGCCTCCTAAGGTAAATATATTGTATTTGCGGAGAAAAGTTGTCTAGTTCAGACTTTGAGCACATTCTCTGGCACACATTTTCAAAGCTGTCATGAAACTTTAGGAATAAGCCCATGTGAGCTGAAGAACAGACGTAGTGTGGGGAACATTCGGGTGTGTTTGCTTAGTTCTGCTGCTCATGCCTCTTAGTGATAAGTGGTTTGCTCCCAGGGCTGGGCAGGAGGCAGCCTTCTAGACATGGTTCTATTTGAGGATTCAACACTCACTTTCTTAAGGGCAGTAGGTTATCTGATTATGTTTACTTCTTGTTTTTTTTTTTAAATATTTATTTATTATGTATACAATATTCTGTCTGTGTGTATGCCTACAGGCCAGAAGAGGGCACCAGACCCATTACAGATGGTTGTGAGCCACCATGTGGTTGCTGGGAATTGAACTCAGGACCTTTGGAAGAGCAGTCAATGCTCTTAACCTCTGAGCCATCTCTCCAGGCCCTCTGATTATGTTTAGTATGATCTAGTGAGATACAAATCAGATAAAAACAGCTATATTTATCCATAGTATTTACCAAACAAAATCTCTCCACATGTATTTTGTCATAAAGAACATGTCAATTATCAAATAAATAGCAGGATATGTATTAAACAAAGAACTACATGCTTGGGCTGGCAAGATGGCTCAGCAAGTTCAGGCATCTACTACTAAGCCTGGTGACCCGAGTCAGATTCCCAGAGTCCACATGGGTGGAAAGAGAGAACCAACTCATGCAAGTTGTCTTCTGACCTCTGCATGTACACATCACCCCAATAAATAAATGTAAAAAGTTTGATTTTCTGTGATATGTAGAAGCCTGTTGTTTTCAGTGTTAGTAAACATACGGATTATTATAACATTTTATTACTGGACAAGTTATATGTAGTTAAATTTAAGAATCTGGATTGAATTTGAACTTTAATCACAATTATGTTTTTTTCTGCCAGTAATTTTGTGATTATGTTAGAATAAAATATCAATGACACATTTAATGACTTATACTAGCGTTCTTTGGAATTACAGGATGTGTGTGTGTGTGTGTGTGTGTGTGTGTAAATGTGTGAGAGAATTTCAGGTTGGTGTTACTGTAGTACCCTCTGCTGGATTTAAGAGTTAATTCATGGGCTGGAGAGATGGCTCAGTGGTTAAGAGCATTGCCTGCTCTTCCAAAGGTCCTGAGTTCAATTCCCAGCAACCACATGGTGGCTCACAACCATCTGTAAAGAGGTCTGGCGCCCTCTTCTGGCCTTCAGGCATACACACAGACAGAATATTGTATACATAATAAATAAATAAATATTAAAAAAAAAGAGTTAATTCATCAGACTGGAAGATGTAAAAAAAAAAATAAATGAAGGCATTTATTTAATTGTGCCTATCAAAAAAAATCCACTCTTGGGAGGTGTTTGTTTCATACTCGATAATTTTTTATTGCCTTGCTGATTTGTTGATAGCTGTTTCAATAATAAACAACATGTTAATTTTTTTTGGGGGGGGACATTTTGTTCCAGAAAGGAAGGTATGAAAACAAAGGTTTATCTCCAACTTATTACTTCAGCCTATTTGCACTTTGTTCTGCCCTGGAGACTAGAACTTTGGTCCTGATGTTTTTGAGTGGGAACAGATCATTAATTAGTTACTGAATTATACATTTAATAAATAAAATATTTTGTTGATTCTTTTATCAGAATTATGGAATATTATGTACTTCAATAAAATATGAGACTAAAATAATGACTCCATTGGTTAAATTACTTGCTCTTGACTCAGCCCTGGGAAATGAAACAGTCAGATCTCTGGGGCTCTCTGGCTACCCAGGTTAGCTTTCTAGGTGAGTTCGAGACTCAAAGGAAGCTCTGTCTCCATCCTCCCTCCAAAAACTCAAACCCAAATCAGGCCAGAAAACATGAATGGTGTTTGAGAATTAACAGCCAAGGTTGTTCTGGTCTCCTCACACAAGGGCATTCATGTATTTGTGCATGCACCCCCCCCCTGAAAAAAAACAGGAGCAACATTTTGATAAATAAACTTGCTTGGCCGGGCGGTGGTGGCGCACGCCTTTAATCCCAGCACTCGGGAGGCAGAGGCAGGCGGATCTCTGGGAGTTCGAGGCCAGCCTGGTCTACAAGAGCTAGTTCTGGCACGGGCACCAAAGCTACAGAGAAACCCTGTCTCGAAAAACCAAAAAAAAGGCCGGGCAGTGGTGGCGCACGCCTTTAATCCCAGCACTCGGGAGGCAGAGGCAGGCGGATCTCTGTGAGTTCGAGACCAGCCTGGTCTACAGAGCTAGTTCCAGGACAGGCTCCAAAGCCACAGAGAAACCCTGTCTCGAAAAACCAAAAAAAAAAAAAAAAAAAAAACCAAAAAAATAAAATAAACTTGCTTATATACTTTTGGCAACTGAGAAAAGGACTTAGACATTACTACACCGATTGAATTTCTTTGTCTTATTAGTTTTTAAAATCTTATTCCCAACACCCATAGATTATTTCCTTGTGAATGGCTAGCCTCCTGATCTACAGAATCTAAGATGAACAATATCATGTATCGACAGAGTCAACTTCATCTTATAGGTTTACATGATTTTGAAGGAGATTTATTTATTTATGTCTGTACTTTATGTGCATGGATGTTTTGTCTGCTTGTACACTTGCAGGTCAGAAGAGGGGCATCAGATCACCTGGGACTACTGATATAGATGGTTGTGAACTGCCATGTGGGTGCTGGGAGTTGAATTCAGGACCTCTCGAAAAGCAGCTAGTGCTCTTAACTGCTGAGCCCCTACATAAATATTTTATCAGTATAGATATTTCCAGATTATTACTTATTATAGTCTGTACTATGTGTAAGAATTTCTCAGCTATACTATACACTGTGATTTGTACCCATAACTCCTGGAGTCCATTGTTCTGAGAATGTAAAGTCAGAATTTAAAAGGAACTGTTTTTCATCAATGGGAAGCAGAAGTTGAGTCATTGTTATATCTTTTCATTATTTTAGTTGTGTTTAGGTGTGTGCGCACACACATATATGTGTGTGTATGTGCATGCTCATATTCGATTGAGAATGGTTCCAATAGGCTCATATATTTGAACGTTTGGCTCCCAGTTGGTAGACTGTTTGGGAAAGATTAGGAGGTGTGGCCTTGTTGGAGAAGGTGTGTCACTGGGGGTGGGCTTTGAGATTTCAAAAGTGTGTGCCAGGACCAGTCTCTCTCTGTTTCTATCTTGTAGATTAGAAGTAAATTCTTTTTTTTTTTGTTTTGTTTTTTTTTTTGTTTTTTTTTTTTGTTTTTCAAGACAGGGTTTCTCTGTGGTTTTGGAGCCTGTCCTGGAACTAGCTCTTGTAGACCAGGCTGGTCTCGAACTCACAGAGATCCGCCTGCCTCTGCCTCCCGAGTGCTGGGATTAAAGGTGTGTGCCACCATCGTCCGGCTTAGAAGTAAATTCTTAACTACTGTTTCAATGCCATGCCTATCTGCCTGCTGCCATGCTCCCTGCCATGATGATCGTGGACCAATTCTCTGAATATGTACACAAACCTCCAATTAAATGCTTTCAGAGTTCAATTCCTAAGACCCACATGGTAGTTCACAACGGCCTGTGGCTCCAGTTCCAGGGGAACCCCATACCCCATCTTGACCTTCTCACCATCAGGCACACAAATAGTGCACATATTTACAGGCAGGCAAAACAGTTGTGCATGTAAACTTAAGATACCTGGTCAGACATGGTGGAAAATGTAGTGGTATATTTGTGTTTTAATAAAAAATCTTCCCTGAGGACCAGTGGCAAAACTAAAGCCACTATAGGTCAGGCAATGGTGCTATACACTTTTAATCCCAAGATTTGGGAGAGACAGAGTCAGATGGATCTCTGTGAGTTCAAGGCCATCCTGGGCTACACAAGCAGAAATAAATCCAGATGGTGGTTGGCTATACTTTTAGTACTCCTGGTACTAGGGAGTTATACACCTTAATCCCATCACTAGAGGGAATATAGAATAAGAGGAGAGAGAAGCTGTCTGGCTATTTTACTGTTGCTCAGCTTTGGTAGAGGTAAGACTTCTCTAGTGGCTTGGCTGCCTTGCTTTTCTGGTTTTCGGGTTGAACCTCAATCTCTGTCTCTTTGTTCTTATTATTCATGCTACATTTGGTGCCTAACATGGAGCTCGAACCAATGACCCTGATATTAAGAATCTCATGCTCTACTGACTGAGATTAAATGCCTTTAATCTTAGCACTCAGAAGGCCAAGTTAGGTGTAAGTTTGTGGCCAATCTGCTTTACATGGTGAGTTCCAGGACAGCCAGGGTTAACAGAGAGATCCTATCTCAAAACAAAACAAAACAGCAAGTACAATAACAATAACATAAAACAAAAGACATGCACCTAGGTCCCCTCCTATACATAATTTAAAGTAATAAAAAGAAATCTTAAATAACTATTGAAAGGACTGGGCATGGTAGACATGTATTTAATCCCAGCACTTGGGAAAGCTGGGGCTGGCACATATCTGTGAGTTCCAGTCCAGCTATGGCTACACTCTGAGACTGTCTCAAGGTTGTAAAATGTACATTAAGCAAGTGGCTCAGTGTACGAAAGTGCCTTGTGAGTTGTGTGCTTGTGAAACACAGAATGATGATCTCTCAGCAGAATGACTTCTTGATATGAAGGCACTGAGGGTGTGTCTAGAAAGGACCATGCAACATAGGGGACATGTAAGGCTATACTTTACACTTTGACAGCTTCCATGGAAGTGTGTGCCAGAAGTCAGTTACATCCTAATTAATTACATAGAAACTTTACCTCAGTAAGAATAGAAAAGGAAAAGAGACAAGGCTTTGGAGCATTCCTTTCGGACATTGCTTTCACACTCCCCACCTGCAAAGTATGAGACATGGGGCTAGACAGGTGTAGTGGGATATACCTGTATTCGGACTTGGGATGCTGAAGCAGGAGGATCATGGGTTCTAGGCCATCCTGGCTACACAGCATAAGTCATCTAAAGTCACAATTCTGTGGTTAGTGTTCTCTATATACTTTTAATGCCAGTGTTTAAACTTGACTTGTTTTTAGGCAACTACTCTAAGAGTGAGGAAGTTAGAAGAGAACATTGAAGCAGAAAGAGCGGCACATTTGGAATCAAAATTTAATTCTGAAATTATTCAGGTAAGATGTAAACATATTTTTTGGCATGAATTTTCTCTGGTTGTAACCACTAGGAAACTAAGGTGTGGTTGAGAATGGTAACACAATGCTGTCGCTGTATTTTGGGTAAGGGTACAATTTTGGATACGCTATTAGAGGAGATATTGGCACTCTAGCCTCAGGCCAGAGCACCACCACTGTCTGCCCTTGTCTCATCTGTGGGGGCATTTGTACTGCAATAGAAGAGTACAATGTTAGTGACAGAGACTCAATGACTTACGTCAATATTAGTCGGCTTTCTGTGACTATAATGGAATATGTGAGACAACCTAACCCAATAACTGTAACTTGAAAGAGATAAGGTTTTATTTGGCTCTTGCTTCTTAAGTCCATGATTGAGTGGTTCTGCTTCTTTGGTTCTCTGGTGAAGCACCTCATCATGGTGGAGTATGGAGTACACTCTCCTCTGACCTCGTGAGCCAGGAAGCAGAGCAAGAGAGAGCAGGGTCCCACCATCTACTTGAGGCCATGTTCTTGTCCATGTGAGGGTTAGCCACACAATCCCACCTCCCAATGGTCTGTGGTATGGCCTAATAGTGCTGTTCAGGGCACTAGGCTTTTGACACTTGGATTCAAGAGCCAACTGCAACATTTTGAAAAACGTGAGCTATCACCACTTGACACTTTGCAGAGAGTATTTAGTTCCTCCCTTGTCTGCTTATTCTTGTTCTTTCACCATTTTTCAGGGTTTGGCACCCTGGGAACACTGGTCTGGACTTTGCTATCTTCAGGATGTATGAGCAATACATTATTCTGTAGCATCCAGCAGACTCTCCTTAAAGTGGTATATAGCTATTTAAGAGCTATAAATCATTGGTTTGAGAGAATGCACTTGTGTGTTTATTCTGTTGTTGGCATCAATTTTAAGATGTTGATTATGCAAAATTTCATATATATGCAAAAGCTGACAAATTATTAAAATCAACTCATAGTACACCCATCACCCAGCTTTAAACCTACCTCAAGCCAATTGTGTTTGTATTTCTCCCCTACACTGTCCTGTTTCCAGATTGTATTAAGGAAATACAAGTTATCAAGTCATATCACCATGAATATTTTAGTCAGATAGTGTTGTTTGACTATAACAACACTTCTACAGTAAAAAATTTCCGGGGTGAAGGGATCTGTTTAAGCTTTTTTCTTTTTAAATTTAAAATTGCTCATGTTGGTGTATGTGTGTGTGTGTCTGAGCATGCACACATGCATGCACGTGCCAAAACACACATGAAGGTCAGAGAAGACAGCTTGTGGGAGTTGATAGTATCCTTCTACCAGGTGGGTCCTGGTGATTGAATTTGTGTCATTAGGTTAGGTGACAAGTGCCTTTACCTACTGAGCCATCTTGCTAGCCCATGTTTATGCTTATAATAATATTCATGTCATAATGTTTCCTTTAGTTTTCAAAAACCACTTATAATATTTTATAAAAGAAATGTGAATTCATTAGAAGATAAAGATTAAACACATTGGTAGGCTGGATAATACTGTGTTAGTTTATGCTTTTCATATCTCAGTTCTTCATTCTTCTATATTTTTCCCATCAAATGCATTAAAAAAGAGACTAAGTTTTTGCTTATTTTCTTTTTTGACTTTTATGCATTAGTATTTTATTTTCGAGATTGTAATTTAATTACATTTCTCCTTTCCCCTTTTCCTTTCCAAACCTCCCATATACCTCTCCCCAATCTCTGAATTTATGGCCTCTGTTTTCATTAATTGTTATTGTGTGTGTGTGTGTGTGTGTGTGTGTGTGTATATATATATATATATATATATATATATATATATTCATATTCCTCGGTATAACCTGTTGAGTCCATATAATGTTGCTTGTATGTATGTTGGCACAGGCCAACAGGATTTGCTGAATGAGGCAGAGGCAGGAGGATTTGAGGCCAGCTTGTTTATTTTCTTTTTAAACCAAAACATAAAGAAAGGAATATTTAGATAAATGACAATCTGTGGCTGATAAAATAGTCTATTCAATTTAAGATGGAAACACATTTCTTAGCTTTTTAAAACTACTTCTCTGTCATCTGGTAGTTACGGATCCGAGACCTTGAAGGAGCTTTACAAGTAGAAAAAGCCAGCCAAGCAGAGGCTGTTGCTGATCTGGAAATGATCAAGAATGAATTTAAAGAAGTCGAAAGTGCATATGAGCGAGAAAAGCATAATGCACAAGAAAGCTTTACAAAACTGAATTTGTAAGTATCTTTTGGTAAAATTCTAAATCTGTGTGAAGATTTTAGGATTGCTGAGTTTGAATATGTAGTACTTTATATACTAATATAAAGCTGCTATCTGTGGTAGACCAGAGAGCATAGGTCTTTGTAAGACATATGCAAATGCCCTTGTAGGCAAATATGGGGATACTCTTTTGCTGTAAAGTTTCTAAGCAGTTCCAGAAGCATATTTATACACTAGTAAGTAAAAATATCAATGCATTTGCCCTTCTAAAATTAATATAGCCATGTCTTAAACACCTTAATTTATAAGCCACATGGGGAGATAATGCTCAGGATTTTTTGAAGTGCAGAAATAATAGTAGTAGCAGTAATTACGACTAGTGGGAAATGTGCATTATGGTTCATTATGTACATGGCCACCAAATAATTAATTTAACTAATTTAACATTCTATGAGGTAGCTACCTTTTATTTATCCTGTTTTTTTCTGCGTGTGACATGAGTGTGCATATGTTTGTGTCTGTGCACCTGTGTGTGTGCCTTTGGAAGCTGGAGGTTGACGTAGAGTGTCTTCCTCAGTTGCTCTCCAAGTCATCATTATGACTGTTTGAGCCTAAGTCTCTCACTGGACCTGGGGCTCCACCATTCAGCTAGACTGGTTGGTCAGTGATCTCCAGAGATCCACCTGTCTCTATTCCCCGAGAGCTGGAGTTACAGATCTCAACTCAGGCCTTTACGCTTGTGTGGCATGCACGTCACTGACTAAACTTTCTCCTTGTCTTAGTTAGTGTTCTGTTGCTGTGGAGAGACACTGTGACCACGGCAACTCTTACAAAGGAAACATTTAGTTGGGGCTGGCGTACAGTTTCAGAGCTCTAGTCCATTTTCATCATGGTGAGAAGCATGGCAGCATGCAGGCAGACATGGTGCTGGAGAAGGAGCGCAGAGTTCTACATACTGATTTACAGGCAATAGGAGAGGCTGTCTGGGCCTAGCTAGAGCTTGTGAGACCTCAAAGCTTGCCTCCACAGTGACACACTTCCTCCAACAAGGCCACACCCCCTAATAGTGCCACTCCCTATGGGCCAAGCATTTAAACATATGAGTCTATGAGGGTATTCCTCTCAAACCCCCACTCTCCTTTACCTTTTTCAGGGGAGTTTTGAGACAGGGGTTTCTTTGTGTACCCTGGCTGTCCTGGAATTTGCCCGTCAGACACCTCTTAAAGATGATTGGTTAACAAAGCTTCCCCCATCACCAACCCAATACAACTATATACAATAGGAACAGATATCTCGAAAAACCAAAAAAAAAAATTATAACCAACATAAACAATATTAAGCAAGGAATACATGACAAATGTTTTAATAAACATTCTATTCCAAAGAGTCTCAGCTAAATCATAAGAGGAAGATAACTATGACTATGTAATCTTCATCCCCATCATAGACCTGAGAAGGGAGATATCGCTTGAGTAGGCAGGAAGTGCAGTCAAGCAGCTTCCAAAGTGAGCAGTATATGATGGAGACAATTGGTTACCTGAGCAATCACCCAAAGTCTCATGTGCAATGTTGAAGCAACCAACTTTGGCTAAGGCCTAGCATAACTGACAGACCATTTTTAGAGGCATGGAATTTTTCAGAACTGTCTTACTCTGTCTTGACAAGGTTTGACAGTCTTTTTCTCGTATCCTGCTTGTCCTGTCTGGACATTGTACATTTTGTCAGTGGTTGATGGGCAGTTCCTTGCCCAAAGGCCAGTTTTGCCAAGAAGAAAACATGCTCCAAATGGAGTGTCTTTGGTACTCAACATTCTCTCAGGAATAGATTGGTGCTGTCAGGAGCAATCATGTCTCATGTCAACAGAGCCCTAAGTTATTTAAATGCCATATTCTACAGATCCTTGAAGTGGTTGAAGATTACCTATCTAGGCAGAATATCTCTATGTATCTAAAGAACCTAATCAATATGATTATATGTATTACAATAATATTTAATGCCTGTAAAACTTAAAGACTAAAACTTCATGTCATAATATTAAATAATCTGTAAACAGATGTGCAGCAAATAAGAACAGTGACCTCAAAAAGTAAACAGTGTACAAGTATCTTGATCAGAAGAATAATATATAATGCAATATGAAAATATATCCTAAAAGTTGTATCAATATACAAAACGTCCTAAACAGAGATAGAAACATGCACATATACAATCTGACAGAATAACTTTGCATAGGTGTAAAAATATTGTAAACAGAAATAACAAATATAATTTTAACTTGTACAAATTATACAAATATACAAATATATAAAATTATACAAAAACTATACAAATTATACAAATATATAAAATTATACAAAAACTATACTGATATAAATTATCCATAAATAATAGCTCACAAATATTCACTGTTTCCCACTATTATTATCTTTTTTTTTTTAACCTACATAGTTTCCATTCCAACCCTCTACCTTATATAATCAACCCCTAAACAGTGTTCCCAACCCTGAGGACAAACTTTTTTGGGAGAGGGGATGTTGTCCTCTAGAATTGCTTCCAGCTGTCATGGGGATGATGTTCTCTTTATGGGATCCTGCAAAAGTAAAGTGATGGTTAAGTTTCAAAATTACTGTCTACCATAGTTGCAAATGATTTCTGAGCAGTCGATAGGGTTTTTTCCAAAGTTTTTATTTGGAGTTCTGGCCAGAATGTCATGAGAAGGTGCACCATTTCAGCAGCTGGTACCCAAAAACCAGTTTTATAGCAGCATCACGATGTCATCTCAACCAGATAGAGTTGTTTCTGTGGGGTCCCATCTTCTTCCTGGAAACCTCAAAGATTACTACAGGGAAAGGATCTGTAGAAAACTTTATTGTTCATCATGGAAAACTAAACATTATTCATAGAGACATACATTCAATAAAGAATATGATATAGACAAAATAGAAATGGAGAAAGTAAGATTTTTCCTAAAGTCTTCCTTCTGTCCAATACCAGATGGCTCTCCATATGAGACAGAAACTCTGAATGTTCTTTTTAACAACACACTTGGGTTTAGAGAAGTACAGAGTCATTGTTCAACTCCAAAACCAGCTCTATATATTCATAAATATATATATTTAAATGTAGGTAGGAAACTAAGAATTTCTTCCCAGAGGGTGAGAATGAGGTAGTAAAGTCAAGGGGGGGGGGTGTCATTTTCCTTTTGGGACCAATATGGTCCCAGATAGCTGCAAGCCTGGCCTTCACCCTCACCTCCTGGTGAGGTAGGTGCTTTCCTCTTTCATGAACTGCTCTCTCACACGAGGCAGGGAAGTGGAGAGTTGCAGGCCGTCCAGTCATTTATTGGGCTTGGCATCAAATGCTTTAGTATGCTGCCCTAGAAATTAGTCTGGATCCTGAAGTAGGACGTTGTTTGCCGTGTTCTTGAGTGAAGAGCCCTGGCAGTCCTAGCAAGCTAGGTCTAGTTGCTCAGCGCAGTAGGAGTGGTCCCAGTCAAGATGTGGGCCTGCCCGTTACCATTGCCTTGACTCCAGTCTTTCCTGCTAGGTAGTCTGACAAGTAATCAAAGCTAAGTGAAATTGCTTCCTGAGAGATAGGTTTCTGCTTTGGTTAGCATCAGGCTTCATCCTTTTCCTTCTAGAGTGAGATTCTTGGAGAAATTCTGATTTCTTGGGGTTGATTTTCTCAACAATCTGTAGTCAGTTAAAGGGTCACAACTGGACTATGTCTTTAAACAATTTTTAAGGTTTATTTATTCTATTTTATGTTGTATAAGTATTTTGTATATGTGTATGTACAGCCCATATAAGACTGGTGTGCAGAGAAGTCCGAAGAAGCTGTTGGATTCCCAGGAACTGGGATTACAGGTAGTTGTGAGCTACCATGTGGGTACTGGGAACTGAACTCAGTTCTGTGCAGTAGCTGTGAGTGATCATAACTACTGAGCTGTAGACAGATTTTTCTTTGGGCCTCCAGCTCACTAAAAATGATACCGAGACTTACTAATTATGAAAGATTGGCCTATAGCTTGAGTTTATCCCTTAGCTCTTATAACTTAAATTAGCCTATTTCTATTCATTTATATGTTGCCTCACGACTCGTGACTTTTCCCTCTCCTGCATGTCTCGCTCCCTTTGCATCTGACTGGCAACTCCTCCTCTCTTCTTCCCACAGCTCTCCGACCCCAGAAGTCCCTCCTAACTTGTTCCTGCTTAGTTAGTGGCCTTTCAGCTCTTTATGAAACAGTCACAGTGACACATCTTCACACAGTGTAAAGGATATTCCACAACACGGAGCCATCTTTCCAGGCTCTGAGCTGTCTATTTAGAATATCTTCATTTCTGCCGGGATGGAATACAAAGAAGGAGAGAGTAGGATTTGATAAAGGGAGTGGGAAAGCAAAGGGGAGGAACAAGAAGCTTTCTGATGGACCCAAAATAGAGAGTTTTTGTGACGTTTCCATGCTGTGTGTTACTGTACTTTCCTCATCTCACCTCCTTCTGTAACCTTCCCATGTCTTCTTTCATGATGGCCCCTTCCTCCACTCAATAGTCTCTGTTTTCATGTTGTGTGGGTGTTTGAGTGTGTGCATGTGCACTGCACACGTGTATTTATGTATATATTTAAATCTATTCCCCAGATGAGTGTAAATGTGGTATTTGACTTTCTTCTTTCTACTATTCTCTCTTGTGAATGACACTTTTTAAAAAATATTTTATTTTATGAATGTTTTTCCTGCATGTATGCATGTACATGCCTGGTGTTCTCAGAGACTAGAAGAGGGTATCAGATCTTCTGGGACTGGAGTTGTAGACAGTTGTGAGCTACCAGGAGAGTTCTGGGAGTTGAACCTGGGTATACATCATCTTCTGTGTTGAGCTATCTCTCCAGCCCCCGAACCACACTTTCAGTTTATAGCTCTGAGAATAAGGAATTTTAGGGCAGGATATGAAAGACTGATGTAACAACAGCTAATAATGAAGCTATAAAGTAAATGGTACCAGAATATTAGTAGTGGTTGAGTAGTTTTGTTCTTATTTAGGAATTAAACTTGGATTTTCATGAGTGATGAAGGAGGGCTTTCTAGGGTGTAATGGGAGAAGCCAAACGCTTGGTGGCTAGATTCTGGCCACCTGGGTCTGGTTCTGCAGCTTCAGGACAGTGTCCTCATGGTTGTGAAAAGTGGTCACATGACAGATTGCGGTGCCCAGGGCATAGTGGCTGATGGGTATTGGTAAGGAGAAGGTGCAGTGGCCAGAGAGCTCCTGGCAGGATCAAATAAGCTCCAGGCCCAGAGCTCCCATGGTGAAGGCTGCCCAGACGGAGCCCACGAGTGCCAGTGCCCAAGGTCACTCTTCACCTCACATTGTCGCTGTCACTGGACAGGGCCGTTAAAGTTGCTTGTTGCCAGGATTTCACTGGGTGGCAGGAGCAGATATGTACGACACATCTGCATTTCAGAATTAGAGTTCTAACGCACAGTGTCTTAGACGTGATGTTCTGCTATGAAATTGTTTGAGGTGGAGCAAACCGCATTTATGTCACTACATTTTCTTAGCTGTAAAGTTACTTTAAATCTAAAACTTACAGGAAAAGCTTTTTAATGATTTTGGATTATAGAGCTTTCAGATGTAGTTTGATCTTAATTAGTTATGTAATTGATTATTGGACAGTAGTAGGGAAAAGATTGTGATAAGCCTCAAATCCAGTCTACATTGAAATATAATTTAAAATGACTTTAAAGATAGGATATTGAATCGACTGCAGATAATTTTTATTTTTTGTGTTCCTCAATAATTAGGAGCTTCTTTATTTTTCTAAATGTGTTTCTGAATAAAAACAGTGTTATGGTTTAGTGGCACCGTTATTTATGTTCTTGCTACAATACAGCCTGAAGAAATGTTACTTGTTTTAAGGAACATGTTATTGACAAACTGTTAGTGGAAGTTAAAGTAATCAGACTCCAGTAAGGAAGCATCCTGTCTATAGGCTTCCTTCCCGTCTGTTCTTCCCCAGCCGTCTGCTTTGTAAGTCCTGACTCTCCCGGGATCCATACCCAGGAGCTCCCTAACCTGTGCCTTTCTTTCCTTAGGCTGGCTGTGGCTGTTAGAAGTGGAGAAACTAGCTTTATATCACATTGCTAACAGAAGGGAATCACACCTCATTTTAGTGATCTTAGAGTTTTACATTTTTAAAATATGTATTGTTTTTATTTTATGTGTGTGTGTGCTTGCCTTCATGTGTGTGTCTGCACCATGTGCACTTAGTGCCTGAGGAGGCTAGAAGAGATGTCAGTTCTCAGGAACTAGAGTTTTATGTAGGGAGTGGACAGCTACGGTGTGGGTGCTGGGAACTGAACCCAGGTCCTCTACCAGAGCAACAAGTCCTCTTAACTGCAGAGCCATCTCTCCAGCACCAACCCTAGGTTTTGAATTTTAAAAATGGCACAAATTGTACATAAATTTAATGTTGTATGTGTTGAATAATAGTTATTTTGACTAAAATGCTAATTTTTATCAAGTTAACACTTGTTCATAGTTTAAAGAGTAAACAGCACTGCCAACATGATGAGACACAGCAGCGTGACGCCTTTGCCTTTGGCTCCCAGTTCCCTTCATGTATGGCAGCTGCTTAGTTTTTACTGCTGTTGCTTTGATGTTAACTTTATGTTTAGTTTAAAAAGATTGTCTTTTATTGTAAAAGGATTATATTTTTAAGTGTGTATGTGTATGGGGGCGGAGAACGAGTGAGTGCATGTGGATGGAGGGCAGAAGTTGATGCTGGATCCTTAGGAGCTGCTGCACTTAGATAGTTTGGAGTCACCCAGAGTGGGCACTGGGAATGGAACTCGTTTTTTTGGAAGTACTCTTAATTGCCGAGCCATCTCTCCAGTCCCCAACTTTAGATTTAAAATTGCATGTATGTTTTGCTATGCTTTTGTTCCTACCTTTAAATATTATAAGGTAACCTCTGCTGATTGAGCTCTCCTGCCTGCTTCTGTCACACAATATTTACCTGTTCCTTCCTGCTTCTATTCCCCCAGAGTGATAATCTGAGTGCAGCATCCTTTTTCCTACACTATTTTCTTGGTAACTTGTCTTTGTTTCTTTATGGCAGTCTTATTAGATGTTTTGCTGTTTATTTTACCATGTGCTTTGCTTGTGTTCTCTCCAGATGCCTACAATAGTACTTGGTTATAAAGCAGCAGTAGTGAGAGCAGCTGAATCAGCAAATAAGGCACAAATGTAGTTCCTTATTACCCCATGAATGGGTTTAGCTCGTGATTAAATAACTCTCTTATTTTCCTTTCAAAACAGGGTTTTTCTCTTTAGTCTGGGGTGTCCTGAGCTTACTGGTAGACCAGACAGGCCTTAAACTCAGAGATCTGCCTGCCTCTGCTTTCTGAGTGCTGTGATTAAAGGCGAGTGCCACCACTGCCTGGATGATTAAACAACTCTAACACATACTCATAATGAGTCTGTCTGATTAACCAATCACTGAAGTATTCTTTTTTATTTTTTATTTTAATTTATTATTTGAGGCAAGGTCTCTCTATGAAGCTTTCATTGGTCTGCAACTCACTATGTAGACTAGGTTTTCCTGGATTTTGTTCTGTTTTTTTGAGATAGGGTTTCTTTGTGTAATAGAGTCCTAGCTGTCCTGGAACTCGCTTTGTAGACCAGGCTGGCCTCAAACTCACAGAGATCCACCTGCCTCTGCCTCCCAAGTCTGGGATTAAAGGTGTGTGTCACCATGCCCAGCTGTCTGGCTATTTTGAATTTAACTTAATTTTTGTACTTTTTACTTGTGTGTGTCTGTGTGAGTGGATATCATGTGTATGTGGATGCCTGTGGAGGCCAGAAGAGGGTGTCAGAGAGTTACAGATGGTTATGAGCCGCTGATGTCAGGAGCTCTAGGGCCAGACTAAAGAGCAGCAAGCACTCTTCATACTGAGCCATCTCTCCAGCCTCTTCAAGTCTAGTAGTCTGAAATTCTGTCCTCTTGTGTTTTTTCTAAAGTATCCCTCTGGGGCCTTTCTGTCTCTATCTGACTTTTCAGATTTCTTGATGTACTCAGGACCTGTCTTTAACATCCTCCTTGGAATTCCTCTGACTTCTTCCATTGTGAGCCCCTTGATTTCTAATCTCATGCTGCTTGTCATTTGATTTGCTGCATTGCAAATTAGCTTCTTGGAAAGCTTATATATCAGGGAGAGTTTACAGGCACATTCTGAAAATCACTTTTGGTCTTCACGCCTTTTTGTAAGTCAGCTGGCTATTCAGTTCAAGTGTTAGGCAAGTGTGACATCTGATTCTTGATCTTTTGTTTGTGATCTATGGTTTCCTCTGGAAACTCAGTGTCTGCATCTGAAATCAGAGACAGATGATATTTTACTTTGTTTATAGAGACTCACTTTGTAATGCATGATGAAATAATAATACGGATGACTTTTGTACTCTATGGACACTCCTCTCTTGATCCAGAACTCTCAAGATGCCAGGCCTCCTGTGAGCTGTTTCAGCCTGGAATTCCTAAAGCACAATACTCATGAGCTGCCTTTCTGTGATGTCCACACGAGAACATACACAGCTCCATGTGATGGCGCTCATGGAATCTCAGCACTTGGGAGGCTGTAGAGGAGTCTGGCAGAGTTTAAGCCAGCATAGTACATTTACAAAAAGAGAGTTCCAGGCCAGTGTGAGATACATGACGAACCTCTTAGAACACAAAACCAAACTAGTGTAAACACAGTTTAATGCCAGCCTGAATTACATTTAAATAATAACACACATTGTATTGTAAAGAAATTTATATATCCTTGTCAGAACACAGTCCAAGAATGGAGTCATGTGAAAATTCAGAATGTTTGTGAGAAAACTGAAGGAAAAAGACAAGAGTCTTGTGACCTCAGTTCCTTCAAAACACAGAATCGTGTTTAGAATGTGTTATTGTGCTCCACCCAGTTTGGGGGATAGGAGTGAGCTTGCTTCAGCTGTGGTTATTCATGTGCCTCAGTGGAAAAACATGTTTTTGTCATGTACAGCTTGTCCTTGTCATTGCATACTTCATTCAGGTGATTCTTCTTAACTCTAGAGTACAAATTGTCTGATGCTCTGAATAAATCTGGCTATTACGTGAGACTTTTGTCCACCTCATTTTTAGTCCCCCTCTCCCAGGTTCACGTCTCCAATGAGAGCAGTAAACATATCCTCAAAGTAAATGAACATTTTGATTTTTTTTTTTTTGTTTTTGAATCTTCCTTACGCCAAATCAATTCTATTAGAAGGGATACAAATATTTGTTTCATTTCTGATGTATGTTAATAACCTTATCACTCATTTTAAGATAATTTTCTTGGGGGCTCAGTCAGTAAGATCACATGCTCTGTAGTCACGAGAGACTGAGTTTGAATCCTCATCACCCATGTCTGAAGTCAGTGATAACGAGCTTCGGGTCAGTAAGAGACGGTCTCAAGGAGAACACTTGATACCCTGCTGTTGCCTCTTTGTGTGTGTCTGTGTGCACAGGTGTGTTCACTTGCACACTCAAGAGCTTACAACCCCACCCCATGAACTTTTATCAGTTTTGAGGCAATTTCTGAACTGACTTAATTGAGACGGGTAGATTTTGTTCATCAAAAATAATAGTGGCTGGGTGGTGGTGGCGCACGCCTTTAATCCCAGCACTCGGGAGGCAGAGGCAGGCGGATCTCTGTGAGTTTGAGACCAGCCTGGTCTACAAGCTAGTTCCAGGACAGGCTCCAAAACAACAGAGAAACCCTGTCTCGAAAAACCAAAAAAAAAAAAAAATAATAATAATAATGGTGATATCCCAACAATACCATTCCATTCTCTTTTTTGTATTACCTTGGACACAGTTCAGATACCTACTCTCAAAGGAGAACTGTTATTCGCTTAAAGTCTTTCATTTAAGAATGCATAAACCTTTTCATTTGAAAAAAGGAAAATGGGCATTAAAAAGCCTTTTGGCATGTAGACATGATATATAGAACATTGCCTACTTGTATGAAAGAGAAGTACATTTGAAAAACCTGCTCTGACATTTTTAACTTTTCAGATTAGAAAGAGAGTATTTCTCCAAAAACAAGAAACTAAATGAAGAGATCGAAGAACAGAAGAAAGTAATTATAGATCTTTCAAAGAGACTCCAATATAATGAAAAAAGTTGCAGTGAGTTACAAGAGGAACTTGTGATGGTAAGGTTAAAGATAGAAACCCTATGGCAATGGCTTTATTGGGCCATATTTGATGTGTAGCAAGTTTATCCCCCACCGTATATCATGAGATAATAGTGTGAAAGTAATTTTAGTGACATCGTTCAAAGTTTCAAGCTGGAAGTTCCAATTGCATCAAATATATACATAATTCTCTAACTTGGAACAGTTGGGAAAAACCAACCGAATTAATAGTTCTCAATCATAGAATGTTTAAAAATGATTTTATGATTTTACTTAGGTGGAAGATAATCAGGATTTGTAAGTAATAGATCTAATAATTTTATTGACTTCATTTTCTAATCATTTTGTAATAAACATTACATTTCATAAATATCTAATCAAATTAACTGTTGTGAGTGAGCTAGCTATCATGTATTTTTTTTCCTAAAATATTGATATTTTCTTGTGGATCATCTTTTGTTTGAAAGGTACCAGCATCTCCCTGTTGCATCAGAACACACCCAGCTTCTTGTCATGTAATCTGGGGGCTCTTCATTCTGGGTTCGTGTTAGCTGTCTGGCTGCCTTTCATCTGTCAGAATTCTGGCTTTTTAACATATTACGATTATATTATATACTCTTGTTGACTGAAATGCTCTTTGTTGTCCATTTACAAATGCTTGCCCATCCTGTAAAGTGGTGGGAACCACAGCAGGGAAGAAAGCATAGTTTGTAGTCACACCGCACGTCCTCCAGTCTTGTCATCGTGCACACTTCCTCAGAGACTTGGCTACTTCCCTTTCAGTTGTGTCAAATGGCTCTTGAAGATTCACACTGAGGAGAATGAAAGTTATTTTTCTTTCCTAAAAAGGTAATGAAAGGGTTATATTAAGAATCAGTGACCAACTCAGTGCTTCCAAGAAGAAAGGTAGTTATGGAATTAAATTAAAACTCTTTAGTATTTAAAAATTATTTTTGAGATTTAAAAAAATGTGTTTTGTGTGCATGAATTTTGACTTGAACATATGTTTGTGTGCCACATGCACACAGTGTCTAAGGAGGACAGAAAAGGGTGTTGGTTCCCTGGAACTGAACTACAGACAGTTGTGAGCTATCACATGGGTGCTGGGAATTGAGCTTAGGACCTCCAGAAGAACAGGCAGTGCTCTCAATCTCTGACCCAGTTTTCTAGGTCCTCTTCAGTATTTTCAAATGTTCCTACATTGTATATAGTCCCTATTCATCATAAGATGGCCAGTACCTCAGATTCAGGGGCCAATCCTGTTTGCTGTGCACGGATCATTTGTCATCTGAATGTAGGTTTAGTAAAGGGTAGACCTTCCTATTTAGTGTATATTCACGGATATGTGTAACATATATGCCATAGACTCTTCTGTTTCCCCCACAGCTTATATTTAAACTTCTGCATTCTAGGCAAGCACTCTACCACTGAGCTGTTTTGTGCGTGTCCTAGTTCTTAACTCTTAGTTCAAAGGGATGAATTGGTAAAGAAAAATACCCTAGGGTGGCCGAGCTTACTAAACATTCTTCTCAGTAGTTTGGAAAGTGGGTCAGAGTGTAAGAGTGCAGAGTTCAGACGTTATCACTCCAAAAGTTGCACAAGTTTTCCTAGTCCTAGCCTAGAGCTTAAAAAAGTAGATTTTAAAAAAAGCAAGACTAACTTAATTCACTACAGAGTTTATGGGTGTTTTGTGATCAGAAAATGTACTTGGTTGCAAGAGTTTTAATTTTAGTTTGACTTTTGCATGTTGATGGCTAGTCTAAGGCAAGTTTCAGCTCACCAGAAACTTTTATTTGCTTGGCATTCTTTCTATTAACCTGATTATTTTGGTGGTGTTGAAAATTGTAGACTAATTGTTTTGCTCTCTCTCTCTCTCTCTTTCTCTCTCTCTCTCTCTCTCTCTCTCTTTCTTTCTTCTTTTTTTTTTTTTGGTTTTTGGTTTTTCGAGACAAGGTTTCTCTGTTTCTCTGGAGCCAGTCCTGGAACTAGCTCTTATAGGCCAGTCTGGCCTCGAACTCACAGAGATCTGCCTGCCTCTGCCTCCCAAGTGCTGGGATTAAAGGTGTGCACTATCACTGCCCAGCCCTGACTAATTGTTTCTTTAAAGCTTGATAGGTCACAAAAAGCAGTTGCAGATCTAATGAGAAATGTTTAAAAAATTATTGGGTTGTAACCAAAGTGATGTAACGTTTATATGTCAAAGTAATGAAGTTTTCCATTTCGTTTATCTCTGAAATTCTTTGTATCTTACTGTTATTTTAAGTTAGCACACAGTGACAGGGTTTCTAAGTTATGTTTTTCTATTCTGTAATTAAATACTTTAACAAATGTGACTTAAGGGAGAAGAGGTTTACTTTGCTGTGTGGAAAGATAAAGTCCTTGATGATGAAGGAATCATGGCAGAGGGGCATGAGGGAATTAGTCATTTTCATCTGTAGTCAAGAAGCAGGGTGATGACTGCCTGGGCGAGCTCTGTTTACACAGCCCAGGGAATGGCACACCATAGTGGGTTCTTTAACTGAGCCTGATCCCTCGTAGTCATGTCCAGAAGCTCTTCTTATCAAGGTGACAATTGAGATCCACTGGCATAATTTCGTTTTGGCATTTTCATACACACACATATATATATATGTGTCATATTGTCTTTTTCACACATGTCTTATTTTTTTATCTCTCTGCTTTTTTCTTTCCTATTGTTATTTGTCTTTCAACTTTAATTGTTGTTGTTTGTTTCTGTACTCCTGAGGCTTGAAACCTGAGCCTCCTGCATGGTAGGCAAGAGCCATACCACTGAGTTTCTATCCCAACCCTGAGGCCCTTTGTGTTTTCTGTTTTTTAAAAGTGTCCTTTTATTATTATTAATGTTGTGTGTGCATCATGTGTATGTGGGTGTGTGTGGAGGTCAAAGACAGCCTTCAGATGTTGGTTCTCTCCTTCCTTTGTGGTCCCGGGCAATCAAACTCAGGCTGGAGCAGCAGGTACTTTTACTGCTGACCCTGTTTGAAGTTCCTGCTATTTCCTTACCTGACTGTATTAGGAAATTTAAATAGCAGTTAGTGAAAAGTTATTGAATGAAAATAGTATTGCTAGTAAGTATATTTTTCTTTCTATAAAGTTATTAATTTATTGCTTTTCCTAAATTTTGTTGTCATGTTCTTTTTTTTTTTGTGTGGTTTTTTTTTATTAATTAATTTATTTAATTATTAAAGATTTCTGCCTCTTCCCCGCCACCACCTCCCATTCCCTCCCCCTCCCCCAATCAAGTCTTCCTTCCTCCTCAGCCCAAAGAGCAAGCAGGTTTCTCTGCCCTGTGGGAGGTCCAAGGACCACCCACCTCCATCCAGGTCTATTAAGGTGAGCATCCAAACTACCTGGGCTCCCACAAAGCCATTACGTGCAATAGGATCAAGAACCCATTGCCATTGTTCTTCAGTTCTCAGTAGTCCTCATTGTCCATTATGTTCAGCGAGACCGGTTTTGTCCCATGCTTTTTCAGTCCCCGGCCAGCTGGCCTTGGTGAGTTCCCGATAGATCATCCCCATTGCCTCAGTGTGTGGGTGCACCCCTCGCCGTCCTGAGTTCCTTGCTCGTGCTCACTCTCCTTCTGCTCCTCCTTTGGATCGTGAGACTTCAGTCCAGTGCTCCAATGTTGGTCTCTGTCTCTGTCTTCTTTCATCGCCTGATGAAGGTTAATATTCAGGGGGATGCTTATATGTTTTTCTTTGGGTTCACCTTCTTATTTAGCTTCTCTAGAGTCACGAATTATAGTCTCAATGTCCTTTATTTATGGCTAGAAACCAAATATGAGTGAGTACATCCCATGTTCCTCTTTTTGGGTCTGGCTTACCTCACTCAGGATAGTGTTTTCAATTTCCGTCCATTTGTATGCAAAATTCAAGAAGTCATTGTTTTTTACTGCTGAGTAGTACTCTAATATGTATATATTCCATACTTTCTTCATCCATTCTTCCATTGAAGGACATCTAGGTTGTTTCCAGGTTCTGGCAATTACAAACAATGCTGCTATGAACATAGTTGAGCATATACTTTTGTTGTATGTTTGGGCATCTCTTGGGTATATTCCCAATAGTGGTATTGCTGGGTCGAGAGGTAGGTTGAACCCGACTTTCCTGAGAAACCGCCACACTGCTTTCCAAAGTGGTTGCACAAGTTTGCATTCCCACCAGCAATGGAAGAGAGTGCCCCTTTCTCCACAACCTCTCCAGCAGAGGCTATCATTGGTGTTTTTGATTTTAGCCAGTCTGACCGGTGTAAGATGGTATCTTAATGTTGTCTTGATTTGCATTTCCCTGATTGCTAAGGAAGTTGAGCACGATCTTAAGTGTCTTTTGGCCATTTGAACTTCTTCTGTTGAAAAGTCTCTGTTCAGCTCAGTGCCCCATTTTATAATTGGATTGATTAAACTTTTACGGTCTAATTTCTTGAGTTCTTTGTATATTTTGGATATCAGACCTTTGTCAGTTGCGGGGTTGGTGAAGATCTTCTCCCAGTCAGTGGGTTGCCTTTCTGTCTTAGTGACAGTGTCCTTTGCTTTACAGAAGCTTCTCAGTCTCAGGAGGTCCCATTTATTCAATGATGTCCTTAGTGTTTGTGCTGCTGGGGTTATACGTAGGAAGTGTTCTCCTGTGCCCATGTGTTGTAGAGTACTTCCCACTTTCTCTTCTATCAGGTTCAGTGTGTTTGGACTGATATTGAGGTCTTTAATCCATTTGGACTTGAGTTTTGTGCATGGTGATATATATGGATCTATTTTCATTCTTCTACAGATTGACTTCCAGTTCTGCCAGCACAATTTGTTGAAGATGCTCTCTTTTTTCCATTGTATACTTTTAGCTCCTTTATCGAAAATCAGGTGTTCATAGGTTTGTGGGCTAAAGTCAGGGTCTTCTATTCTATTCCATTGGTCGACTTCTCTGTTTTTATGCCAGTACCAAGCCGTTTTCAGTACTGTAGCTCTGTAATAGAGTTTGAAGTCAGGGATGGTAATGCCTCCAGACGATCCTTTATTGTATAAGATTGTTTTGGCTATCCTGGGTTTTTTGTTTTTCCATATAAAGTTTATTATTGTCTTCTCCAGATCTGTGAAGAATTTTGATGGGATTTTGATGGGGATTGCGTTGAATCTATAGATTGCTTTTGGTAGAATTGCCATTTTTACTATGTTGATCCTCCCAATCCAAGAGCAAGGGAGGTCCTTCCATTTTCTGGTGTCCTCTTCAATTTCTTTCTTCAAAGACTTAAAGTTCTTGCCAAATAGATCTTTCACTTCCTTGGTCAGAGTTACCCCAAGGTATTTTATGCTATTTGTGGCTATCGTGAAAGGTGATGCTTCTCTGATTTCCCTCTCTGCTTCCTTATCCTTAGTGTATAGGAAGGCAACTGATTTTTTGGAGTTGATTTTGTATCCTGCCACATTACCAAAGGTGTTTATCAGCTGTAGGAGTTCTTTGGTAGAGTTTTTGGGATCGCTTATGTATACTATCATATCATCTGCAAATAACGAAAGCTTAACTTCTTCCTTTCCAATATGGATCCCCTTGATCCCCTTATGTTGTCTTATTGCTATTGCTAGAACTTCAAGCACTATATTGAAGAGGTATGGAGAGAGTGGACATCCTTGTCGTGTTCCTGATTTTAGTGGGATGGCTTTGAGTTTTTCTCCATTTAATTTAATGTTAGCTGTCGGCTTGCTGTAAATAGCTTTTATTATATTTAGATATGACCCTTGTATCCCTGATCTCTCCAAGACCTTTATCATAAAGGAGTGTTGAATTTTGTCGAATGCTTTTTCAGCATCTAATGAAATGATCATATGGTTTTTTTCTTTCAGTTTATTTATATGGTTGATTACATTGATAGATTTGCGTATGTTGAACCAGCCCTGCATCTCTGGAATGAAGCCTACTTGATCATAATGGATAACTTTTCTAATGTGTTCTTGGATTCGGTTTGCCAGTATTTTATTGAGAATTTTTGCGTCGATGTTCATGAGTGAGATAGGCCTGTAATTCTCTTTCTTGGTTGGGTCTTTGTGTGGTTTTGGTATCAGGGTAACTGTAGCTTCATAAAAGGAATTTGGCAATGACTCTTCTGTTTCTATATTGTGAAATACATTAAGAAGTATAGGTATTAGCTCTTCTTGGAAGTTCTGGTAGAATTCTGCATTGAAACCATCTGGCCCTGGGCTTTTTTTGGAAGGGAGATTTCTGATAACTGTTTCTAATTCTTCGCGACTAACAGGTCTATTTAGATCGTTCACCTGGTCTTGGTTTAGGTTTGGTATATGGTACTTATCTAAAAAAGTGTCCATTTCTTTTGCATTTTCCAGTTTTGTGGCATACAGGCTTTTGTAGTAAGATCTAATGAGTCTCTGAATTTCCTCTGTGTCTGTGGTTATGTCCCCCTTTTCATTTCTGATCTTATTTATTTGCGTGTTCTCTCTCTGTCGTTTAATTAGTTTGGATAGGGGTTTGTCAATCTTGTTGATTTTCTCCAAGAACCAACTTTTTGTTTCATTGATTCTTTGGACTGTTTTCTGTGTTTCTATTTTGTTGATTTCTGCCCTCAGTTTGATTATTTCCAGTCTTCTACTCCTCCTGGGCGCGTCTGCTTCTTTTTTTTCTAGAGCTTTCAGGTGTGCTGTTAAGTCCCCAATGTATGCTTTCTCCGTTTTCTTTAAGTGGGCACTTAGTGCTATGAACTTTCCTCTTAGCACTGCTTTCATCGTGTCCCATAGGTTTGAGTATGTTGTCTCTTTGTTTTCATTAAATTCAAGGAAGACTTTAATTTCTTTCTTAATTTCTTCCTTGACCCAGGTGTGGTTCAGTAGTTGACTGTTCAGTTTCCATGAGTTTGTCAGCTTTCTGGGGGTAGCATTGTTGGTGGCTTCTAACTTTAATCCGTGGTGATCTGATAAGACACAGGTGGACACTGATATTTTTTTGTATCTGTGGAGGTTTCCTTTGTTTCCAAGTATGTGGTCAATTTTCGAGAAGGTTCCATGAGCTGCAGAGAAGAAGGTGTATTCTTTCCTATTTGGGTGGAGTGTTCTATAGATATCTGTTAAGTCCATTTGATTCATTACCTCCAACAATTCTCTTAATTCTCTATTAGTTTTCTGTCTGATTGACCTGTCCATTGGTGAGAGAGGTGTGTTGAAGTCTCCTACTACTAGTGTGTGTGATTTGATGTCTGCCTTGAGTTTTAGCAATATTTCTTTTACATAAGTGGGTGCTTTTATATTAGGAGCATAGATATTCAGGATTGAGACTTCATCCTGCTGAATCGTTCCTGTTATGAGTATAAAGTGTCCCTGTCGATCTCTTCTGATTGATTTTAGTTTGAAGTCAGTTTTGTTAGAAATTAGTATGGCCACACCTGCTTTTTTCTTAGGACCATTTGCTTGAAAAACCTTTTCCCAACCCTTTACTCTGAGTAGATGCCTGTCTTTGTGGTTGAGATGAGTTTCTTGCAAACAGCAGACTGTTGGATCCTGTTTTCGTATCCAATCTCTTAGCCTGTGCCTTTTTATTGGTGAATTGAGACCATTAATATTAAGTGATATTAATGACCAGTGGTTGTTAACTCCGGTTATTCTTACTGCTTTTGGTAGAAGAGTTTGTGTGTCTCCCTTCTTTGAGTTGTGCTGTTGAAGGGTTGCTAGATGCCTGGGTTATTGTAGGCAGTGTTGGCAATGTTGGATTCCTTGGGTTGTGATTTTCCTTCTATTACTTTCTGTAGGGCTGGATTTGTGGCAACGTATTGTTTAAATTTGTTCTTATCCTGGAAAGTCTTGTTTTCTCCATTGATAGTGAACGATAGCTTGGCTGGGTATAGTAGTTTGGGTTTGCATCCATGGTCTCTTAGTTTCTGTAGTACCTCTATCCAGGACCTTCTGGCTTTCATGGTTTCCATAGAGAAGTCAGGTGTAAGTCTGATCGGTTTACCTTTATAAGTTACTTGGCCTTTTTCCTTTGCAGCTCTTAATATTCTTTCTTTAATCTGTATATTTTGTGTTTTGATTATTATATGGCGAGGGGACGTTTTTTTTTGATCCAGTCTGTTTGGTGTTCTGTATGCTTCTTGAATATTGAAAGGAATATCTTTCTTTATGTTGGGGAAGTTTTCTTCCATAATTTTGTTAAAAATGTTTTCTGGACCTTTGAGCTGTGCCTCTTCTCCTTCTATCCCTGTTATTCTTAGGTTTGGTCTTTTTATTGTGTCCCATATTTCCTGAATGTTTTGTGATGAGAATTTGTTGGTTTTGGTGTTTTCTTTGATCAGTCCGTTTATTTTCTCTATGTTGTCTTCAGAATCTGAGATTCTTTCTTCTATCTCTTGTATTCTATTGATTATGCTTGTTTCTGTAGTCTCTGCTCGTTGACCTATATTTGCCATATCCAGCTGGTCCTCAGTTTGTGTTTTCTTCCTTGCTTCCATTTCAGTTTTCAATTCTTGGACTGTTTCCATTACCTGTTTGATCGTTTTTTCTTGGCTTCCCAGGGTATCATTTACGTATTTACTCATTTCTTCAAACTTTTTGTTATACTTCTCATCCATTTCTATGAGGGCGTTTTTTACATGTTGTTTAAGGGACTCTATTGCTTTCAAAAAGTCAGTTTTTTCCTCTTCTCCTGTGTTAGGGTGTTCAAGTCCTTGTGTTGTAAGATCATTGGGTTCTGGTGTTTTCATGTTGTTTTTCAGATTGTTGGGTGAATTCTTGCCTTGGCGTCTGCCCATCTCCTCTTACCGATGCTATCTATTGGGTTTGATTTAATTGTAGCGGGGCAATCTGCTCTCAGTGCAGGCTTCACTGTTTCTTGCCCGCACTATCCTGCATCCAGTGCTTCCGCCGCCTAGGCCTGCCTGCCGGTGCTTCCGCCGCCTAGGCCTGCCTGCCGGGCCTGACTGCCGGTGCTTCCGCCCCCCGGCCTGCCCGCACGCCGGTGCCTCTGCCGCCCGGACTTGCCTGCGTGCTGGTGCCCCCGCCACCCGGGCCTGCCCGCGCGCCGGTGCTTCCGCCGCCCAGGCCTGCCTGCCGGTGCCTCCGCCTCCCGGGCCTGCCTGCGCGCCGGTGCTTCCGCCACCTAGACCTGCCTGCCGGTGCCTCCGCCACCCGGGCCTGCCTGACGGTGCCTCCGCCGCCCGGAACTGTCTGTGCGCCGGTGCTTCCGCCGCCCAGGCCTGCCTGCCGGTGCCTCCGCCTCCCGGGCCTGCCTGCGCGCCGGTGCTTCCGCCGCCTAGGCCTGCCTGCCAGTGCCTCCGCCGCCCGGAACTGTCTGTGCGCTGGTGCTTCCACCGCCTAGGTCTGCCTGCCGGTGCCTCCGCCACCCGGGCCTGCCTGCCGGTGCCTCCGCCGCCCGGAACTGTCTCTGTTGTCATGTTCTTTTGATTTTCTTATTCATCTGTCATTGCCTTTAGTAAATCTTGATACTTTGATAATAAGGGAAAAGACAGGAAGCAGAAAACTAATGGATTGAATTAATTTTCTTTATATTATTTGTTTTTCTTTTTACTTTTTAAAGATTTATTTTGTATGTATACAGTGTTCTGCCTGCATGTATGTCTTCATGCCAGAAGAGGGCACTAAATCTCATTATAGATGGTTGGGAGCCACCATGTGGTTGCTGGGAATTGAACTCAGGACTTTTGGAAGAGCAGCCAGTGCCCTTAACCTCTGAGCCATCTCTACAGCTCTCTTATTTGTTTTTCTTAACAAAATTTATTTTCACAGTTTAACATACATACACACACACACACACACACACACACACACACACACTCCCACCCTTCCATATTCTCCTCCCATTGCCATGGACCCCATTCTCCCTAAAGGTCCTTTCCGAAGTCCTTTCCATGTCTTTTATTAAATTTGTGACCCAGGCAATTTAACCAGGGCTTTCCACATGAGTGTGAAACTATTCTTTGGAACAGTGAACTCAGCAGTGGCTACACAACTTAAAAGACAGTTACTTTCTCTCTCTTCCAACATTTCTAAGTAGCCAATAGCTCCCTGGGGAGGAATAGGGCTCCAGGAACCTTTCCTTCCTCTGTGTGACTGGCTGTCGACAGGCCTAGGAGTCTATCTATGTTAAGATAAATGCACTCGCTCTGAGTTCATGATTGTGATGGCCGAGTCATCATGCCTACAGGATAGCATTTCATGGCTCTTCTGCTCACCACCCAGCTTTCATTTCTTTCTGCTCTCTCTTCTATAATGTTCTCTGAGCCACAGAGGGGGTGAGGTGAGCATTCTCTTTAGGGTTGGACACTCAACAGTCCCTTGTTCTTAGCATTTTGACCAGATTTTGTGTTTACAGCCATCCACTGCAATAAGAAACTTCCCAATCACAGCCAAGAACAAAACAGGTATTTAGAAGATTGCTTGACACCTTATCAATTCAATAAAACAATAGTAGTAAGTTTCAGTCAGGACCTATGGCCTTCCCAGACATTAATTTTTGACCAGATTTATGGAAGAAGGCATGAATTCTTTCCTCTGGGTTGGACCTCAGATCCAATCAGAGGACAGTTGGTTACCTCTTATCCCAGTTAGTCTTAACTATCAACTTGATACAACCTAGATGCACCAGAGAAGGAATCTATCAGCAGGATTACCCTGATTAGATTGACCTGGGACCTATCTGTCGTGATTGTCTTGGTTGTTGATTGATGTAGGAAGACCCAGTCCACTGTGGGCAACACTGTTTCCCGGGAAGGTGTTCTTGGCTGTGTAAGAAAGCTACCTAGGGGTGAGTAAGCTCGCTAGCAGACAGCATCCCTCCCCAGTTTCCACTTAAGTTCCTGTTCTAACTTCGCTCAGTGATGGAGAGTAACCAACAATCTGAAAAAACCCTTTCCTCTCTTATATTACTTTTGGTCTAGAGTATTTCATGACCACAACAGACATGAAACTAGAACATACCCATAAGTCAAGCTACTATTGTATCAGTGGGCACATCTGGGTAAAACTGTTGATGAGTATTCCCCCTTTAGCCTTCACTGCACATTCTGGAACTATGCATAAAAGCCAGCAGGGAGAGAGCTCTAGTTTAGTTCCATATTGGTTTTTCTATGTCCTATAACCAGTGTGTGGTGTCGTCAGCATTAGGGTATTCCCGTCTAGTTCTGTGGGCAATCAAGAGCAGATGCAACAGCCTGTGCTGTTCTGGGGCCTCTAAGCCCCTCCTGAACAACGGCTAATAGGGAGCCATCCCACGCCTGCCCTGGGATTTTCACTCCATCACTCATGGCTTGTGGGATTGGCACTACCCATCCATGTAGGGTACATATGTTTTTGTTTTCTCTGTTTCTTATTATGGTAAAATATATGAATATAAAGTTATCTTTTTAGTGCAAAGTTAACTAAATATTTTACATACTCATTTATTGATTTTGTTCTTAAAAAACCAAGGCAAGGTGTTTAGTAACACAGGCCATGTTGATGAACTCTGGTTTCGCTGACTTTGCCTTCAGTAAGGTGGAAGGGAAACCAAAGGTGATTCCTGACGTCAGTCTCAGGCCTCCATATGGACGGATGTGTACACACATGCAAACCACTCCAAAATAGGAAAATAGAAATAAAATAACAAGTTAAAAGATTAAAGCCACAAAGCATAAATTTTGTAGTGTTATATCTTAAAACTCTGGTTTCTGCTTTGAATGAATACTTTTCTTTATGAAGAGAATTTGACTAATGAAGAAACTTTTACCTTTTCCTTTATTCATTTTGGGAACAAAATTGTTTTCATGGTGGTGTGTAATCTTTCTGACATTTATTTTAAGCATAGGTGTTTGGTATTTGACAGGATATAGAAGGGTAACATAAAGTATGCATGGCTAGTTCTCTCTTCATGCCAACAGTATGTTTCTAGTTGAGGTCCTGTTAAGGACCATTTTTCAAGCCTGGTCTTAATTTTCTCTGCTGCATTGGAAGAGAAAAATTAAAATCGCTTTCCTCGTTGGTTTTCCAGTGAAGCCCTGATACTATTAGTAAGACACAAGGGCTTCAAGCAGTCTTGAGACAGAAATAACACTGTGTAATCTGGCCCAGCATAGTAAGACTTAGGTCTAAAAGAGACTCTGTATGCCCTAGTTCAGGACATACAAAATGTTAGCAAACCGCCCTCAAAGCGATTGCTCCTCTGGTTCAAGACATATAATACAAATATAGAATGTAAGTTTGGAAAAGTCCAAACTGGGTAAATACCCCTCCCCCCCCACTTTTTTTGAGTCAGGGCTTCACTATGTAGTTCTGATTGGTGTGCAGTTGCTATGTAGACCAGTCTGGCCTCAAAGTCACAGAGATTGGCCTGCCTCTCAAGTGCTGGGGTCAAAGGTGTGCACCCTTTGCCCAGCCTTTCTTGGAGTTTTAAAAACTTTATTTAACAGATAGTCAGGTGAGTTTAAATGACAGTGAAATTCCATTCTTCTTCCGGTTACTAATTATTGGCCTATGGTGATTTTTAATGTCATAGAATCGAGTTTCAACACAAGACACTTAAAAAGTGAAGAAAATTAGTTTGATATTCACCTGACCATACGACATGAATCTTTTTTTTTCTTGCTGATTTTTTTATTAATTAATTAATTTAATTATTAAAGATTTCTGCCTCTTCCCCGCCACCACCTCCCGTTCCCTCCCCCTCCCCCAATCAAGTCTTCCTTCCTCCTCCGCCCAAAGAGCAAGCAGGTTTCTCTGCCCTGTGGGAGGTCCAAGGACCACCCACCTCCATCCAGGTCTATTAAGGTGAGCATCCAAACTACCTGGGCTCCCACAAAGCCATTACATGCAATAGGATCAAGAACCCATTGCCATTGTTCTTCAGTTCTCAGTAGTCCTCATTGTCCATTATGTTCAGCGAGACCGGTTTTGTCCCATGCTTTTTCAGTCCCCGGCCAGCTGGCCTTGGTGAGTTCCCGATAGATCATCCCCATTGCCTCAGTGTGTGGGTGCACCCCTCGCCGTCCTGAGTTCCTTGCTCGTGCTCACTCTCCTTCTGCTCCTCCTTTGGATCGTGAGACTTCAGTCCAGTGCTCCAATGTTGGTCTCTGTCTCTGTCTTCTTTCATCGCCTGATGAAGGTTAATATTCAGGGGGATGCTTATATGTTTTTCTTTGGGTTCACCTTCTTATTTAGCTTCTCTAGAGTCACGAATTATAGTCTCAATGTCCTTTATTTATGGCTAGAAACCAAATATGAGTGAGTACATCCCATGTTCCTCTTTTTGGGTCTGGCTTACCTCACTCAGGATAGTGTTTTCAATTTCCGTCCATTTGTATGCAAAATTCAAGAAGTCATTGTTTTTTACTGCTGAGTAGTACTCTAATATGTATATATTCCATACTTTCTTCATCCATTCTTCCATTGAAGGACATCTAGGTTGTTTCCAGGTTCTGGCAATTACAAACAATGCTGCTATGAACATAGTTGAGCATATACTTTTGTTGTATGTTTGGGCATCTCTTGGGTATATTCCCAATAGTGGTATTGCTGGGTCGAGAGGTAGGTTGAACCCGACTTTCCTGAGAAACCGCCACACTGCTTTCCAAAGTGGTTGCACAAGTTTGCATTCCCACCAGCAATGGAAGAGAGTGCCCCTTTCTCCACAACCTCTCCAGCAGAGGCTATCATTGGTGTTTTTGATTTTAGCCAGTCTGACCGGTGTAAGATGGTATCTTAATGTTGTCTTGATTTGCATTTCCCTGATTGCTAAGGAAGTTGAGCACGATCTTAAGTGTCTTTTGGCCATTTGAACTTCTTCTGTTGAAAAGTCTCTGTTCAGCTCAGTGCCCCATTTTATAATTGGATTGATTAAACTTTTACGGTCTAATTTCTTGAGTTCTTTGTATATTTTGGATATCAGACCTTTGTCAGTTGCGGGGTTGGTGAAGATCTTCTCCCAGTCAGTGGGTTGCCTTTCTGTCTTAGTGACAGTGTCCTTTGCTTTACAGAAGCTTCTCAGTCTCAGGAGGTCCCATTTATTCAATGATGTCCTTAGTGTTTGTGCTGCTGGGGTTATACGTAGGAAGTGTTCTCCTGTGCCCATGTGTTGTAGAGTACTTCCCACTTTCTCTTCTATCAGGTTCAGTGTGTTTGGACTGATATTGAGGTCTTTAATCCATTTGGACTTGAGTTTTGTGCATGGTGATATATATGGATCTATTTTCATTCTTCTACAGATTGACTTCCAGTTCTGCCAGCACAATTTGTTGAAGATGCTCTCTTTTTTCCATTGTATACTTTTAGCTCCTTTATCGAAAATCAGGTGTTCATAGGTTTGTGGGCTAAAGTCAGGGTCTTCTATTCTATTCCATTGGTCGACTTCTCTGTTTTTATGCCAGTACCAAGCCGTTTTCAGTACTGTAGCTCTGTAATAGAGTTTGAAGTCAGGGATGGTAATGCCTCCAGACGATCCTTTATTGTATAAGATTGTTTTGGCTATCCTGGGTTTTTTGTTTTTCCATATAAAGTTTATTATTGTCTTCTCCAGATCTGTGAAGAATTTTGATGGGATTTTGATGGGGATTGCGTTGAATCTATAGATTGCTTTTGGTAGAATTGCCATTTTTACTATGTTGATCCTCCCAATCCAAGAGCAAGGGAGGTCCTTCCATTTTCTGGTGTCCTCTTCAATTTCTTTCTTCAAAGACTTAAAGTTCTTGCCAAATAGATCTTTCACTTCCTTGGTCAGAGTTACCCCAAGGTATTTTATGCTATTTGTGGCTATCGTGAAAGGTGATGCTTCTCTGATTTCCCTCTCTGCTTCCTTATCCTTAGTGTATAGGAAGGCAACTGATTTTTTGGAGTTGATTTTGTATCCTGCCACATTACCAAAGGTGTTTATCAGCTGTAGGAGTTCTTTGGTAGAGTTTTTGGGATCGCTTATGTATACTATCATATCATCTGCAAATAACGAAAGCTTAACTTCTTCCTTTCCAATATGGATCCCCTTGATCCCCTTATGTTGTCTTATTGCTATTGCTAGAACTTCAAGCACTATATTGAAGAGGTATGGAGAGAGTGGACATCCTTGTCGTGTTCCTGATTTTAGTGGGATGGCTTTGAGTTTTTCTCCATTTAATTTAATGTTAGCTGTCGGCTTGCTGTAAATAGCTTTTATTATATTTAGATATGACCCTTGTATCCCTGATCTCTCCAAGACCTTTATCATAAAGGAGTGTTGAATTTTGTCGAATGCTTTTTCAGCATCTAATGAAATGATCATATGGTTTTTTTCTTTCAGTTTATTTATATGGTTGATTACATTGATAGATTTGCGTATGTTGAACCAGCCCTGCATCTCTGGAATGAAGCCTACTTGATCATAATGGATAACTTTTCTAATGTGTTCTTGGATTCGGTTTGCCAGTATTTTATTGAGAATTTTTGCGTCGATGTTCATGAGTGAGATAGGCCTGTAATTCTCTTTCTTGGTTGGGTCTTTGTGTGGTTTTGGTATCAGGGTAACTGTAGCTTCATAAAAGGAATTTGGCAATGACTCTTCTGTTTCTATATTGTGAAATACATTAAGAAGTATAGGTATTAGCTCTTCTTGGAAGTTCTGGTAGAATTCTGCATTGAAACCATCTGGCCCTGGGCTTTTTTTGGAAGGGAGATTTCTGATAACTGTTTCTAATTCTTCGCGACTAACAGGTCTATTTAGATCGTTCACCTGGTCTTGGTTTAGGTTTGGTATATGGTACTTATCTAAAAAAGTGTCCATTTCTTTTGCATTTTCCAGTTTTGTGGCATACAGGCTTTTGTAGTAAGATCTAATGAGTCTCTGAATTTCCTCTGTGTCTGTGGTTATGTCCCCCTTTTCATTTCTGATCTTATTTATTTGCGTGTTCTCTCTCTGTCGTTTAATTAGTTTGGATAGGGGTTTGTCAATCTTGTTGATTTTCTCCAAGAACCAACTTTTTGTTTCATTGATTCTTTGGACTGTTTTCTGTGTTTCTATTTTGTTGATTTCTGCCCTCAGTTTGATTATTTCCAGTCTTCTACTCCTCCTGGGCGCGTCTGCTTCTTTTTTTTCTAGAGCTTTCAGGTGTGCTGTTAAGTCCCCAATGTATGCTTTCTCCGTTTTCTTTAAGTGGGCACTTAGTGCTATGAACTTTCCTCTTAGCACTGCTTTCATCGTGTCCCATAGGTTTGAGTATGTTGTCTCTTTGTTTTCATTAAATTCAAGGAAGACTTTAATTTCTTTCTTAATTTCTTCCTTGACCCAGGTGTGGTTCAGTAGTTGACTGTTCAGTTTCCATGAGTTTGTCAGCTTTCTGGGGGTAGCATTGTTGGTGGCTTCTAACTTTAATCCGTGGTGATCTGATAAGACACAGGTGGACACTGATATTTTTTTGTATCTGTGGAGGTTTCCTTTGTTTCCAAGTATGTGGTCAATTTTCGAGAAGGTTCCATGAGCTGCAGAGAAGAAGGTGTATTCTTTCCTATTTGGGTGGAGTGTTCTATAGATGTCTGTTAAGTCCATTTGATTCATTACCTCCAACAATTCTCTTAATTCTCTATTAGTTTTCTGTCTGATTGACCTGTCCATTGGTGAGAGAGGTGTGTTGAAGTCTCCTACTACTAGTGTGTGTGATTTGATGTTTGCCTTGAGTTTTAGCAATATTTCTTTTACATAAGTGGGTGCTTTTATATTAGGGGCATAGATATTCAGGATTGAGACTTCATCCTGCTGAATCGTTCCTGTTATGAGTATAAAGTGTCCCTGTCGATCTCTTCTGATTGATTTTAGTTTGAAGTCAGTTTTGTTAGAAATTAGTATGGCCACACCTGCTTTTTTCTTAGGACCATTTGCTTGAAAAACCTTTTCCCAACCCTTTACTCTGAGTAGATGCCTGTCTTTGTGGTTGAGATGAGTTTCTTGCAAACAGCAGACTGTTGGATCCTGTTTTCGTATCCAATCTCTTAGCCTGTGCCTTTTTATTGGTGAATTGAGACCATTAATATTAAGTGATATTAATGACCAGTGGTTGTTAACTCCGGTTATTCTTACTGCTTTTGGTAGAAGAGTTTGTGTGTCTCCCTTCTTTGAGTTGTGCTGTTGAAGGGTCGCTAGATGCCTGGGTTATTGTAGGCAGTGATGGCAATGTTGGATTCCTTGGGTTGTGATTTTCCTTCTATTACTTTCTGTAGGGCTGGATTTGTGGCAACGTATTGTTTAAATTTGTTCTTATCCTGGAAAGTCTTGTTTTCTCCATTGATAGTGAACGATAGCTTGGCTGGGTATAGTAGTTTGGGTTTGCATCCATGGTCTCTTAGTTTCTGTAGTACCTCTATCCAGGACCTTCTGGCTTTCATGGTTTCCATAGAGAAGTCAGGTGTAAGTCTGATCGGTTTACCTTTATAAGTTACTTGGCCTTTTTCCTTTGCAGCTCTTAATATTCTTTCTTTAATCTGTATATTTTGTGTTTTGATTATTATATGGCGAGGGGACGTTTTTTTTTGATCCAGTCTGTTTGGTGTTCTGTATGCTTCTTGAATATTGAAAGGAATATCTTTCTTTATGTTGGGGAAGTTTTCTTCCATAATTTTGTTAAAAATGTTTTCTGGACCTTTGAGCTGTGCCTCTTCTCCTTCTATCCCTGTTATTCTTAGGTTTGGTCTTTTTATTGTGTCCCATATTTCCTGAATGTTTTGTGATGAGAATTTGTTGGTTTTGGTGTTTTCTTTGATCAGTCCGTTTATTTTCTCTATGTTGTCTTCAGAATCTGAGATTCTTTCTTCTATCTCTTGTATTCTATTGATTATGCTTGTTTCTGTAGTCTCTGCTCGTTGACCTATATTTGCCATATCCAGCTGGTCCTCAGTTTGTGTTTTCTTCCTTGCTTCCATTTCAGTTTTCAATTCTTGGACTGTTTCCATTACCTGTTTGATCGTTTTTTCTTGGCTTCCCAGGGTATCATTTACGTATTTACTCATTTCTTCAAACTTTTTGTTATACTTCTCATCCATTTCTATGAGGGCGTTTTTTACATGTTGTTTAAGGGACTCTATTGCTTTCAAAAAGTCAGTTTTTTCCTCTTCTCCTGTGATAGGGTGTTCAAGTCCTTGTGTTGTAAGATCATTGGGTTCTGGTGTTTTCATGTTGTTTTTCAGATTGTTGGGTGAATTCTTGCCTTGGCGTCTGCCCATCTCCTCTTACCGATGCTATCTATTGGGTTTGATTTAATTGTAGCGGGGCAATCTGTTCTCAGTGCAGGCTTCACTGTTTCTTGCCCGCACTATCCTGTATCCAGTGCCTCCACCGCCCGGGCCTGCCTGCCGGTGCCTCCGCCGCCCGGAACTGTCTGTGCGCCGGTGTTTCCGCCGCCTAGGCCTGCCTGCCGGTGCCTCCGCCACCTGGGACGACATGAATCTTGAAAGAATTTTCCTAGAAAATATTTTGATTAGGACCCCTGTTGGGTAGCTCTCAACCTGATGTCACACCAGGTCCAATGGCTCCTGTGCCCTCTGCTGGACTCTCGTGTGCATCATACCTGCCCTCACATATGCATACTAAACATGCAAATGAACACATAAACAAAAAACCCAGAAAACTTACATTTTTAAATTAAAAAAATCTAGCTTTCAATTGTAAAATCTGATAATTGAACAATGGTTTAATCAGCTACGAATAAAACTACATTTCTAGTAGAAGCTGCTTAGCAATTGTGCATATTAAAACCATCCTGGAGGTGCAGTAGCTGCAGCAGGTCTGCCAGAGAAAGCTGATTTTGATTCTCTCTTCTTTTGAAACAGGGGAGCTTTCATTTTCAAATCGCTATTATTGTGACTTGCCTGGTGCTTTCTTCAATGAAATTTTCTTAAGTTCATCATTTCTTGAGATTTGTTTTCCTGCCACTCAGTAATATTTAGCTAGAGCTCTAGGAGAGATCATATATTGAAAAGGGAATTCTAGTTCTCATGAGGTTTTGCTGAAAAGAATGTTTTATTCCCTGAAGAACCTATGATTGAAAAGTCATGTGAACACCGTCTATGCTTTGGAGACTTAACTTATCGCATAATAATAATGACTGCTCTCATTACATAGAATGCTGGAGGTGCTCTTTGATTGTCATGCTTTGTGGTAAAGTTAATGTTCTTTGATATTTTTGCTTCAGATGTCCTGTTGAATTTTGTAGAGAGCATTTTCCTGATTCTGTTGAACACGTTCAAAAGTAATGGATTAATGAATATTTTATTATAAAATTTAATAAAAATTATTGTTTGCTATTTTTCACCAAGGAAAATAGTGTTAATACCATGAGCACAGTTTTAGCTCATGTAAATATCACTGTTTCTCTTAATGACCTCAGTATTTAACACTGTTAAGGAGTGTTTATCAAGTGTATATGTATGTATATTTAGGCAATTATTATATGGGGCTGGATTGATTAATAAATTTAAAAGTAAGCAAAATATGAAAATATAATTCTTAGTTTTAGCCTTAGGAAAAAATGGTGATAATATGTAGGGGAGATAGTTAGATAGATAGGTGGGTAGATTGAAAAAGAGAGAGACAGAGACAGAGAGACAGATTGATTTTAATTCATATGAAGGCCCTGTAATGACTTGTGCATGAAGTATCCCTTAAAAGGTTTGAAATATTAAAGTATTGGTCCCCAGGTGGTATATCCAATCATTGAGCTGTAATAGAATCATGACAGCTCTGACTTAATTAGCAGACCAATCTGTTGATAGACTCATAATTTGATGGCATTATTGGGAAGTAGTAGAAACTTTTGAAGCAAGGCCCTGTTAGGGGAAGTAGGTCACAAGGGTATGTCCTTTGGGGAACAGGATTATGTCTTGTCCTAGATCCCTCTGTGTATTCTGTGCTTGCCTATGACTAAGAGGCGAGCATTTTCCTTTGACAAGTGCTAGAGACTAAGTATTCAAATATATGAGTCTATGGGATCATTCTCATTCCAACAACCACACCGCATGAGAGAGAACGTGCACTGTGTATTTCTGAGTCTGGGTCACCTTGTTTAATAGAATAGTTTTCAGATCCATCTATTTCCTGCAAATTTCATAGTGTTTCTTTTTCTAGAGTTACTATTTTTTAAGTGTGTGTGTGTGTGTATGTGTGTGTAGTGTTCATAGAGGCCAGAGGTAACAGATTCGTGTACAACTGAAAGTACAGGGAGTTGGGAGCTGAGTGTGGCCAGAGCCTGAACTCTGGTCCTCTGGAAGAAAAGTATGTGCTCTTAACCATTGAGCCCTCTCTCCAGCCTCCAATTTCATTTTTCCCTCCAGCTGGGTGTATATACAGTCTTCAGTAACCACCCCCGTGCTGATGGGCCTCTAGGCTGCTCTTATTTCTTTGCTGTTGTGAATAGTACAGTACTGAACGTGGATGTGCAAATCTCTCTGTGGGAGGTTGTAGTCCTTTGGGTGTGTGCATAGGAGAGGTATGGCAGCAGCATCTGATATTTCTGGCTTTGTTTTTTCAAGAAACCTTCATATCTACTTTCCTGATGGCTGCACCAGCTTACATACTAACCAGCAGTACAAGGTTTCCTTTGTGGTATATCTTTGTCAGCCATGTCGTCAGTTTTCTTGATGATAGTCATTCTGACAGGGGGAGATGAAAGCTCAAAGTAGTTTTTAAAAAGTTGTTTATTCCTTGACTCTGCCTCCTGTGGTGGGCATGGGAGCTGACCCTCCCCTTTACCAACTGCAGCACTCAGGAAGTAGACCCTGTGTCTCACCTGGGCAGCACAGCAGAACTGACCCTGTTGACTGGTACGGCTGAACTGGCCCCTAAAGGAGCATGGGAGGTCTGGTCATGCCCCTCATTTGCCATGTGGTGGTGTGGGCCGGGGAGAGATACCCCATCAACCCCTCGCTGCCTGTGGTGGGTGGGAGAGCTGCCCCTCACCAGCTGCAGCTCTCGAGCTGACCCTGATGGTGCAGGTGTGGGAGCGCTGACCCTGAGGGTGTGAAAGCAGCAGAACTGGCCCCTGCCCCTTGCTTATTGCCACAAGGGATGGACTAGTCAGGGCAGTGCTGGAGAGCTCACCCGGGTGGTGGTGAGGACTGGAGGGAACTGGCAGGGCTCACCCACTCTGCAACTACCCAGGCCCAGAACCAGGGTTATGAGTTGGCCCATCCATGATTTGCAGGAGCATGGGAAGGGGCCAGTCTCCACGAGTCAGGACAACAACAGGAGATCCGAGAGGAGTTCCAGTGAGGGCCCAGCATCCATAGTGTAGCAGAAACCAGAGACCTCAAACCAGACCAGTCACTCTTCCCAATGAACACTTGCAAGTGAAGATGTAAGGACAAAAGGGTTTACTGCGTGACTCACTGCGTCACACTGCAGCTTCCATGACAAGAGGTTTTCTTTTCTTTTTCTTTTTTTTCTCTTAAATTTTATTTTCTTTGGGGGGGCAGCAAGGGCAGAGGGCGGATTTGAAGACTGGGGATATGAATGGAATCAAGATGCATGATGCCAAAGACACAAAGAGTAAATAAAAGAAAGTTAAAAAATTATTTCTCTACCTATTTTGAAAGATTTGCCTGCATATATGTTTGTGTACCACTTACTCGTGTGCCTGGTGCCTGTGGAGGCCAGAAGAGGGCGTTTAATCCTCTGGGGCTAGAGTTACAGATGATCCTGAGCTGCCATTTGGGGGCATAAATGGAACCTGGGTCTTCTGGAAGAGCAGCCAGTGCTCTTAACTGCTTAACTCTTAACTCTCCAGCCCTTTCAAGTAGTTTTTTTTTTAAGTATTTTTAAAAAATATTTCTTGGATTCAAGGTTTTTAAAGCTGAGGGAAACTCCTCAGGCTGCTAAAGATTAACCAAATGAAACTATGTCAGTGCCCCCTCCCAGCTCTCCTGGGGGTTTATGCTGAGATCAGTCTTCAAGCATTGCTGGTGAATCCTGGGATTAGGAAAGATCGTATTGAGTGAGGTTAACCCAGACACAGAAAGACAAACATCTCACATTCTCTCTCATCTGAGGTACCTAGCTCCAAATCTTCAGATGTGAGTGTAGTCCTCTCCCCTCATCAAGGAAACTGCTCTTTGCAACAGATGGAGACTTAGAGAAAGCACACCAGTCAAAACACAGAGTTGTGGAGCCCAACCCTGACTGTCGCAGCTACAACATAGCTCCTGCGCCTAGGCTCAGGGGTCATTTTAGAAGAGGGTGGAAGAATGGTAAGAACCGGAGGGCCAGGGCGTTTTCAGTGAGGCTGCAGATCTGAGGAATGCCAGAAATTACACTTCTTAGCATGGTTGCCTAAACATGAGCTGAACCAGTCGTCTTGCTAATGTGGATGGGGAAAGCTCAGGAGGCCTCCACCCTATAGAAAGAACTACAGAGGGCTGAGAGAAGGAGGAGTCTCCGAGGAAGAGCACTCTGATTAAGGCTAGCCAGTGCCAATGGTGAGTCCTGAAGACACACTTGTAGCGTTATACAGACTGAGCAGATGTATTTATATATTTGGGAACACACACACATCATGTAACAACAGTTAAAAAAATAGGCTATGAATTTGAAAGAGGTCAATGAGGGGCTTATGAGAAAGTTTGGAAAGAGGACAGGAAAGGAGGAAATGTGGTAACAGTTCCTGTACCTCAATGTAGTTTTATTATGCTTTTCTCTGAAGGTTGAGGGTATTAAATACTTCAAAAATATTTGTTGGCCTTTTGTGTTTCTTCTGTTGAGAACTTTCTGTTCATGACCACATTTATTTTGAATTCAGAGATCTACCTGCCACTACCTCCACAGCGCTGGGGTTAAAATCTTGATCCACTTGATATTTAATTTTTTTGCAGGAAAGAACACATTTTGGAGACAGATTAAACTGAATTTTAATGCCATCCCCATGTCAAAGCAGCTGTGTGACCTGTAGTGATTATTCCTGTGATCTGATTGCTCATTTGTAAAATAACCCTAACAATTTTTATCACACGGAAGTTTTGTTGAGTGTCAAATACGTGTCAGTATAATGGAGGCTAAAATATAGTACACACAACAATCACATGGGACTGGAGTGATAGCAACCAGAGTGGACTTTGGAATAAAAATGTTGCTATTGGTAAATAGGCAATGATACATCTCCCCCACACACACCCACCCACACACACACAGAGTGACATAGCTCCAAAGTATGTGGACCAAAGTCTGACCTGACTGAATGTGGAAACAGCATTGTATTTGCAGTCCCAAGTACACTACTTTCAGTAGTGAGTGGCCCAAATAGGAATAATACCAGCAGTGTAAAGACTCAACAGTACCATAAACAAATTTGACCTTATAGATATCTGTGGAACCACTTCCATCAGTGGTACAGCACACTCTTCAAGTATAGGTAAAACTTGTGTGTACACACTGTAGCCTAGGCTATGTGAGAAGTCAGTAAACTTGAAAGAATTAAAATGATAGAGACTCATCTAAGGATATAGCTCAGTGATAGGAAGCTTACCTAACATGTACAAGTGCGGTTCAGTCCCAACTACTGCCTAAAGAAAAAAGGAAAAACTATATGAAGCCTCTGAATATAATAGAATTAAATTAGAAATCAATGTTAGAAGACATATAGGGAAAATTAGCAAATATAAGAATATTAGTGAATACACTTCAAGTAGCTAGTAGATTAAAAAGAAATCAAAGGAATTAGGAAATGCTTTGAAAACATACCAAACTTCATAGGATGGTAGTGTGCAAAAGAGGGGTGTTCAAGAAGAAATATTCTCAAAGCAGGAACTAACATCCTACTTTAGAGACTTGAACCAAACCTCAGACCAGTAGAGAAAGAAAGAAAGAAAAGGAAAGAAAGAGAGGCAGGCAGATCTTGAGTTCGAGGCCAGCCTGGTCCATACAATGAGTTCCAGGACTGCCAGGGCGACACAGAGGAATGCTATCAAAAGACAACAAACAAACAAGGCAAAACAATACAAAAAAGGAACTCAACCAAAAGTTGGTTATATGAAAATATAGCTAAAATAACGGTAGTTGGATATAGTCATTAAGAAAATAAAAAGAGATCAAATTATTAAACCACAGAGAAAATATAAATAAATAAAAATAATTATAAGATAATACCCCGAACATCTGTTTTCTAATGAGTTAGATAATTTAGTTAAAATAGACATTTTTCTGGGAAGATAGAAACTACCAAAATAAGTTAAAAAGAGATAGAAAATCAAGTAAGATGTTTACATTTTTAATTAGAAAAAGATCCTAAAAAGGAAAAGCACAGGCTCGATTGCTTTATTGATAAATCCTAACCATTTAAGAAGAATTAATACAAACTCTTTAAGGAACCAGAGAGAAAAGACTTTACATTTCATTCTGTGGTCAGTGATACCACACTGTAACAAACTCAGGCACAGGCACGAGAAAGCTGCATATAGTGTCCTTCTGAAAATGGCTGGTAAAATTCTCAGCATGACACCAGCAAATAGAAGGTTTAGCAGGACGGGGAAAAAAAAAAAAAGCATTGTACTGTATCTAGTGGGATTTCTCCTTGAAATGTAAGTCCAACGATTTACTCTAACTAGGTACTTCCATACCACACAAAAGAGGTCATTTCTTGGTGCTAAGTATATATTGGTGAGGACAAAAATAATCCCCTGTTCCCGAGACTTCTTTGAGTTCCTCACGTTGTAAACAGTGTTCTTGTGATAGGTGCTGTGAAGGTCAGTCAAGGAAGCTGGCGTAGGCGGGGATTTGAAGGCTGCTTTTCTGAAGTGGCAATTGAGCAAAGCTCTGAATACAGAACTATTGCTTGTCATGTACAGTAGTCCAGTCCTAGTTATTATGATGCTGTGTATTGAACCCAGGACCTTGAGTACACTAGGCAGGTGCTATACATCCCTAATCCTCAGTACTTCCCTAGAAGCTGTGGTTAGTGGTTTTAGTTATTTGAGGCTGACTATAGTTCACAAATATTGATTGGGAAATTGTAGAAATGAAGAATTCTCGAGTTTGAATGAAGTCATCTGAATGACGATTTCTTACATTGTCCAATCAAGGACACAATGGAACAGCCATGCTCTATGTACACTATCTGCCTGTTAACCATTTGTGCCACTCCCACTGACCAGGTGGACTCATCCTAATATCACAGACTCTTGTATTTAGGTAACCCTTATTTCATTTAATATAACTTCCCAAGCACAAAAGTAGTGATACTGACAATTTAGACAGGCTACAAAAAGCTTCAGACTGCAACCCTTTAAGTAAAAAATGGAGGTGGAGTAAGATATTTGCGAGAAGAGGGCCATATTGATACGATTTTTATAACAGTACCTCTTATTATGATTGTTCTACTTTAGCTATTACTATAAACCTCTTGCTATGCCTAATTTATAAATAAAGGTATGTATGTACAGAAAAATATAGTATCCCTTTGGCTCAGTGCTGTCTGCTTCCAGGCATCCTCTGGAACCTTGGCACAGTTCCCTTGTGACCAGAGGGGTGTTGTGTTCTGAGATGTGGCTTAGTCCCATCGTGTCCATCCTGTTTGTTCTGTTTATGTGAGCATTCTTTCACTAGTAGTGACCTCATCAGGTTTTTTTTTATATTTATTTATTTATTATGTATACAATATTCTGTCTGTGTGTATGTCTGCAGTCCAGAAGAGGGCACCAGACCTCATTACAGATGGTTGTGAGCCACCATGTGGTTGCCGGGGATTGAACTCAGGACCTTTGGAAGAGCAGGCAGTGCTCTTAACCACTGAGCCATCTCTCCAGCCCCACCTCATCAGGTTTTAAGCAGACTTACATTTCCTTACACTAAAAACAACCACTCTTCTTTGACACCTTCTACTTTCCAGCCGTTTTTCTTTGTCTTTCCTTTTTATCACAAAAGAGATTTCTGAAGTTTCTGTTTCCATTTATTCATCTTATACTTGATTAGGGAAAAAATATCAGACTTATCCTTTCTCCAACCTACTTCAGTCTGGGTTACAGCTGTGCTGGAGCTGGAGACATTTCTTTAAAGTTGATAGTGACCTCCATGCCCAGCGGATCCTTCTTAGTCCTCATTTACTTGGCCTTTCTGCAGCACTGAACATAATCGACAATTCTCCTTGAAACTTCCTTTTCATGATATTATGCTGTCCCGTTTCCCCCTTCTCTTGTTCTTTTTAGTTGGTAGAGAAGCTGGAGCTCCTGAAGACTGTGTGTGCTCTTCTTCCTTTCCATCAAACACTCTAAAGGTGAATGTCAGACAGTGCCTGTAAGTGATTCCCAGACTTGCCCTGGCTTCGCAGGAGTGTGTTCAGTTGCCTCTCATAGCTCTCTACGTTACTTGCTTTCTGCTCATTTTTACATATTCATTTAATGCCTGTTACTTACCAGGCATCGTGTTCGTACTAGGGATGAATTCTGTCTCCTTTGTGGAATTTGAGTAAGCAGTGATTTCTTCCCTCTTCCCGCTAACAGTGAACCAATATGCAAGGAAGCTAGAGAACAACAGTAGCCTGAATGGCCTTGACCTCCATTATTCCCTGCCTCTCCTTTCAGTTTGAATCCTCAGGCCTAATCTTGACTCCTCCTTTTATTGGAGGAGTCTAGTGAGTACCATGTAACCTAGTGTGTGTCCTAAGGCTGGGTGTTCCTTCATTCCCCTTTCACTGCTCATGCCATCACTTGACTTCTGCATTAGATTTATTGGTCTTGACTGCATTTACTCTTGACTGTCTTCTGACAGCTTGCCATGTGACTGGAAGCAGGGTCTTTACATTTTCTGTCTCAGTTTAGAAATAGTATTTATTCATTTGTTCTGTGTATATGCACATGCATGTATGTGTGCACACTAACCCATGCACATGCAGGTGGAGGTCAAAGGTCAACACTGTGTGAGATCCTCTATTGTTCTCCATCTTATCTTTTGAGATGGTCTCTTAGTGAACCCAAAGCTTGTGGGCTTGTGTAGACTAGTGACTGTGGGTTCCTAGGATCTTCCTGTCTCTGCTTCCCCAGTGCTGAGGTCGCAGGTATGTGCCATCATACCTGGCTTCTGCAGGGGTTCTAGGGATCTGTACTCAGGCTGCATGCTTGTGCCGTGACCGCTTTCCCCATTAAGCCATCTTTATAGACTCCTGTTTCAGTTTTATTATCATAAAATTCTTATCTCTTGTCATGGCATTGTTTTATGTTATGTATAAAGTACTTAGGTTATTCTTTGTTTTCTTTTTGAGACAGGATTTCTCTTTTTTAATAGCCTTGCTATCCTAGAACTGGGATTATAGACAGGCTGACCTCGAACTCATGGAGATCCTCTTGCCTTTACAGTGCTTATGAAGTACTTAAGAAGTATGAGGTACTAAGTTCTCAGTGAATTATTTTCCTAGACTTTGTACAGTTGCACATTTGGCCAAGGAAAAATATGATAAGACAGAATTTATTAGTAATTAGTAATGGATTTGAATTGGGCAATTATTAGCTTGTTGAGACTTAATTATGCTGTATAAATTCACAATAAAATCTGCAGCTACTACAATATGTAACCTTATTATGTATGCTTTTCTTCCTTAATTAAAAGGCTAAGAAGCACCAGGCCTTCCTAGTAGAGACATGTGAAAATAACGTAAAAGAATTGGAATCGGTCTTGGACAGCTTTATTCTGTCAGCCCAGTGGACATCAGGTTAGTTGAAGGTATAAAATGACAGATGCATCTGTCAATGGTCCAAAGTCACCGCAGTTTGGGAATTCTGCAGATGCCTCTCGTAGTCCCTCATCTCCACATGCTTTGATTTGATGACATGATAGGAGCAGTTCTCACAGCAGTCTCTTGGCCTGGCTGGCTGGGAGAGGGTGACGGAGTGTGGACCTGCTGTTGTCCTCTCAGAACTTGATTTACAAGTGTTGAAGTCTGTGTGCTTGGACAGACAAGGGCTCACTTGCTGTGTTCTGAATCCAACTGAGAGAAGAGTCCTTACAGTATACCTGCAAGGGGAACAGATGTTTCCATCAAACCGAGCCAAGTTCCGAAGCAACCTTCAGCAACTTAAAGGTCATGCATTCAAAAGGTTATGTAGGACACAGGCTGTAGCAGTGCGTGTTCTATACTGTTGCTTTCTGAGCCAGTTCTCACATGTACATGTATGTGCTTTGGCGATAATAGTGCTCAGCTAAAATACTTTTGCTTTAGTATTCATTCACTCTCACATAACTAAGAACTAATAATATTAACTAGAAATACTTTTGGAACTAGCTAATACACTCTGTTTACAATATCTGCTTTCTTAATTTTTTTGTGGTTTTTGCATCATAAATGCTTACAGTAGCTCTAACTTGAAACTTTTACTTCCCCCCGTTTTCTTTTGTCTCAGTCAATTTAGTTGTTTTTATGATGTGACTATAGTCTTTTAAAAAGGACATAAAATTAAATTCTCATATATTTACTTATATATACTATTTAAGGCAATCTATATCTATCTATCTATACATACACACACACATCCATCAAAAGTGATTTAGGAAGGAGTTCTTTAGGAAATGGAATCTTACAGAAGTTTGTTGTCCTTGGCTTTAGCTTATGACCTGTGGGTCTCTCAGCTGGCGAACTATTAGACATTTAGTATGTGCTGTCCTTTTTCAGTTTGCTTTTATTTTTCATGCTTTTAGCTGTGATTTTTGTTAAGTTCACACATAACTTTTCATTCTTAAATTTTAGCAACGATTTAAAATAAAGGATTATGGGGGTTGGAAAGATGGTTCAGAGACCAAGAGCCCTGACTGCTCTTCCAGAGGACTTAGTTTAGTTCCCAGCACCCACATGGTGACTAACACATACAGAAAAACACATACAAATAAAATAAATAAATCTTGAAAGAATTAAAGTGTTACACATTGTACATGTACAGCATGTGCACACTTGCCATAGCATGTCAGTGGAAGTCGGAGGACAGCTTGTGAAATTTTGTTTCTCTTTCTACCATGTGGGTCCCGGGATAGAGCTCAGGCGTTAGACTTGGTGGCAGGTGCTTTTATTGCAGAGCCATCTTACTGCCCCCAGTAGCTATGTTCTTAAACTTCTAGTTTCTATATACATGCATATACTGTATATTACAGGAGATACATGCCAGAGGAGGCCTGTGGCTGGATTAGGAATTGGCACAGAGGCACTGTGGTTTGGACAGTTTGTCCTGTGGGTCCATTCTCCTCTGTGCATGCTTTGCCTTGTGCTGTGTGAGGCTGGCCTCATCATTTGGGCACCTTTGCCTTCTGCCTTTTTATTAAGTGTGGACAGTAGGTACTAATAGTGGATTCAAGGGGTGGGAGAAGAAAGCAGTCAGGATATTATTTCTTCTCGCCATCTGTTCTGGTGCACCCTTGAAGTAGCTTCTCCTTCCATTGCTGCACCTTGTACCTGCACCCTGTTTAGCAGGTGAAGCTCTTGGTAGACGGTAGTGACAGTGAGCCTTCCACTTGACCATTTAGGCTTAGGTGGAGAGTTGGTTTTCAACTTGTCTGTTTCGTTACGTGTCATGCTTGCCTCCATTTCTGTCAGTCATCTCTTTAATAGACTGTCTTCTGGTGAGCTGTCGTGACTCACATACCTATTCGGGATCTGTTTCATTCCTGTACTCTTATTCTTATTTGGGTTCTGTTTCTGCTTATACTAGCTCAGGTTGGATTACTATTGTTTATTTTTTAAGGTCTGCTTTTTTTTTTTCAAGACAGGGTTTCTCTGTGTAGTCTTGGCTATCCTGGAACTCTCTCTGTAGATCAGACTGGCTTCACACTCATAAAGATCCACTTGCCACTGCTTCCCAAGTACTGGGATTAAAGGTGTGTACCACCACAGCATGGCAGTTTTTAATTTAAATATCTAGCATTAAAATGAAGTAGTTGCTTATTAGATATTGAGATGTTCTCAATAATTGCTGTCAAATATTAAGTAATTCTGTTAATATTTTACAAAGAATATGACCCATTAAAATATTCTATACTATTTTGAGGACTTATCTGTCACATCCCTACAAACTATTTATCTCTAGGTATATGAACCTCTGAGAGAAAGTCTATTCAGATAAAAACATACTTTCTCACCTTGTGATGGTGGCACGTGCTTAGAGCATATAACAAATGGTTATCAGTTAGTTGGGATGAGTTCCCAGAGTTCCTTTGCTTGTTACTGTAAGTGGGCAGTGGTTCTACTTCCTTTATCTCCTCAATGTTTCTTTAAATGTAATACCCTGGATTTCAGGGAAAGTAATCTGTAGTTGAGATATAGAGATGAGGTTATATAGTTTGTCTAAAACTTGCTCTTTCAAATGAGATGATTAGGCCAGTGAGAAGTACTTGCTTCGGAAGCCTTGGGACCTCAGTTCAATCCCTGAAATCCACATTGGAAGAAGAGGTTCCCAGCTGTCCTGTGATCTGTACACATGCGCTGTGGCCCGTGTGTGTCTCCTACAATAATAATAAATAGAAAAATGAAATGATTGAAAATTATTTTTATGAATTAATCTTAGTTGAGAACTGACAGTGTTTTAGTTTTGTTCTATTAGGATATGTTCTGAAGTGAGTATAAGCCACGAGTTTGTTTTCAGGTAGCAAACAGTGTTGAGTTAGCCCAGGGATGTGTAGGAGTTTATGTACACAGAGGGTTACCTTTATTTTCTCATCACTGTGGCAGTCCCAGCTCTTTCCTGAGGTCTCCAGTGTTTCTCTGACCAGGTGCCTCTCTCTGTGCTCTGTCTGTCTTTTTCAGTCTGCTTTCTTGACTGACAGGGTGACGAGTGAGAGACCCAAGCTGTAAACTTTCCCTTAAAAGATAAGTGAGTTTTAGGACTCTTAACCTATGGCATCATAAGTCTGGTCAATAATAATCCATTGTGTATTTGAAATTTGTAAAGAGATTTGATCTTAAGTGTCCTCACTGCCCTCCCTGTCTGCAAAATAGTTTTTATATGTAATGATGGATGTGCTAATTAACTTGATTGTGAGAATCACTTCACAGTGTGAACACACAACAAATCATTGTATAACCTGAACTCACAGTCAGTTATTCTTCAATAAGGCCAGAATATAACAACAACAACAGCAACTTATTAGAGCATGGATTTTCTTTGCTCTAAATTGCGCAGGCTTTGCATTTCCTGTAGAAGCCAAAGTGCTAGCAATGATCAGCTTCTGTCCTTTCTTATCCACTGACCTCACTTCTAATCTGCCTGCCGGTGTTCAGGTCTCCTACAGCTCTTGAACACACCAAGCATTCTTTTACCTCAGCAATCTTTATGATGGTCATTCTTTCTAGATGTAGGGTTTGGATATTATTTTTGTTTTGGTGGAGTATAACTGCATAGCTCTTTCCTACTGTTCTTAAGGCTGAGTTCTAGTGTCCATTAAACTTACCCACTGCATGTTCGCATGTGTTCTGCCTCACACCACTCTCCTTTCTCATTAGACATTTTTGAGCCAGAGCACCCATTACTGCCACACATTTCTGACACACTGTTTAGTGCATTTCTTCATACCTAAGTCATCTCTTGTTCACTAATGTATAGGGCAGTGTGTGCCACAAAGTAGTCACTCAACAGCTAATGGCTATGAGTAAAAGCATGAATGAATTAAAGTAATGTTGAAGTCTGTTTGACTTTTGTTATTGTTTTGAGGCAGGGTCTCATTATGTAGCCCTGGGTGGCTTGGAACTTGCCATGTAGAACAGGCTGGCCTTGAACTCACAGAGATCTGCCTTCCTCTGCCTTTCAAGTGCAGAGATAAAAGGTGTATGCCACCATACTCTGTTTTACCTCTTAACTTCCGTAATTATCAATGTAGTTATTTATGAAGTCTTTCTAAATTATAGCAGTCTCTGGGAGCCTTTGGTAAATAGTCTCTAGGAAGATTGACCTCGAGAAGTTGTGCAGTTCTTGAGGCATCGTAGAGATTTCTCTGTAATTACTTTGTTAGACAAGGCAACCTCTCTTACGTAAGCGGGCACTCTGCTTTCTGTCTGCCCCTGATACTGAAGTAGAGCCGCTGAAGTCCTGTTGTTTTCCCCAGGGGAGGGTTGTCGAAGGAGCTGCGGGCTGCTTCCTGCCACCCAGCTCCCGGCCGCCTGGCTAGCTCATGCCCCAAAATAACAACACACAAACTGTATTCATATAAACACTACTTGGCCCATTAGCTCTAGCCCTTACTGGCTAATTCTCATATCCCGATCAACCCATCTCTAATAATCTGTATAGCACCAGCCTTACTGGGAAAGATTCAGCATGTCTGACCTGGCGGCTTGCTTCATCGCGTCTGCCTCTGAGAGGAGCTGCCCTGCATCTGAGCTCACTTCCTCTTCTTTCCAGCATTCTGCTCTGTTTACTCCACCCACCTATGTTCTAACCTATGAGGCCAAGCAATTTCTTTATTGATTAACCAATGACCTTCCTCCATCAGAGGATGAAGGACGGGGGGGGGGGTCGTCTTCTGCTTTGAGCCCATGCAGTCTTCTGCCTCAAAGACAACACGTCTTGTAATACAGTGTTTGCTGCGCTTTAGAGCTGGCAGACATTTGAATGTGATTGTTTCTTCACTAGACTTTGTGGTTCAGTCTTCAATCCTCAGTGTGGTAGATGTTTCCTAAAGGCTTTCTTTTAGCTTTTCCTTCCTTGAGGAAATAATTTGCAATACTGTAAAAATACTTTTTTTTCCTTCTACTTGGAGAGACTAAAGAACCTATGAAAACAATAGCACAGGGGTACTGGAGACATGGTTCAGTGGTTAAGAGTGCTGTCTGCTCTTCCAGAGGATCAGGGTTTGATTTGTAACAAGCACGTGGCTGTGTATAGTGGTTTGGAGCTCCAGTTCCTCGGGATCTGATGCCCTCTTGTGGCTTCTGTTGGCACTGTAGTCATGAAATACATGTACATTCATGCACACAAACGGCATTAAAATAAATAGCCACAGAGTCGGAGGCTTTTAGGTATATAAATGTCACCTAAGAATTGATTGGGCAGTCTGAGGGAGTGCTTTTAGGAAAATCAAAAAGACAAACTGGACTATTTCTTTTCTCTCCCTTGACTTCTTTCTTTCATATAAGAATATTTTCCAGCCATAGTGCCATTTTAGAATTTTGGTTATTTTGTAAAGACGGTTGGACGTGTAGCCAGAGACTGAGGGTGGCTACAGGAGCCGTACTCCAGTTCCCATTCATGCTGTCTGCTGATGTTTTCTCTCTTTTATTCTCCCAATTTGCTTGAGGATTCCAAACCGATTCTCAGTCATTCATAAGGCTCATGATTTAGTTCATGAAGTTCTGTGGAGTGACTTTCCTAATCAGCATTCAGTACTATATCAAATCTGTGTCAACAGAGGAAATGTATTATATAACTATGTGACAACATATGTTATTAACTTTTCCTAATGCAAAGACTGCCAAAAACATCCGAATCTTTTGTTTTAGATACTTGGATCTTGGTTAGAGGCCAACATTAGAAGTCATTTCTCTGATTGTCTCTTCACAGTGTGTTAGAGATAGAGACTGGTTGCAATAAAATAGTTGTAGGGATTTGACTCTATAATTGCTCTTCATTTTTAACAGTCTCCTATATTCTTGTCTCCTTCTCTGGATTTCTGGGATTTCTTTATTATCTACCACTTCTCCCCATTTTTACTTCACAGTCACAGTGATTTGAATGAGAAATGTCCCCAGAGGCTCATGTATTTGAAAACTTGGTGGTTCTGTTTGCAGAGGTCATGTAACCTGTAGGTGGTAGAGTTTTGCTGGAAGAAGTACATCGCTAGGGCGGGCTTTGAGGCTTTATAGTCTAGCCCCACTTCCTGTTCTCTGTGGTCCTGGCGTGGATGAAAATGTGACTGGCCAGCTTCCTGCTTACCCTGCCCTGCTGTCACATTGCCTTGCTTTCTTCCCAGTAGGACAGCCTCTGCCTTTTTTAAAAAAAATTTATTGATTTTTATTGAGCTCTACATTTTTCTCTGCTCCCCTCCCTACCTTTTCCCTCCCCTTCAACCCTATCCCAAGGTCCCCATGCTCCCAATTTACTCAGAAGATCTAGAAAGCTTCTCTTTTAAGCTAAAGTCAAACCCTTTCTTCTTACATTGGTTTTATTACAAGAGAAGAGTAACTAGTACAATAGTTATACTTAAACGTCATAGGATTTCTCAGAAAAAATTTTGATTCTTGTTCATTGTAAAGTTTTAAAATACACTATTCTCCCTTTTTTGTTACTTTACCATAGATGTAAATTATTTAATTAAAGTGAGTCATTTTTTATTTCATTTTGATTTTTGTTAACTTTGGTTTCTTTTAAATTGTAGAGCTTATAGTTCTCCTAATGTGTATATCAATATATACATATATAATATACTTATATATATATTAATACTATATATACTTATGAATATTGTCTCCATCTTTTCTTACTCTCTTCCCATCTACAGTATCTTATAATTTTCCTTCCACATCGATTAACTCTTTGTTTGTGTTTTGAACTTAGTCTCACTGTGTAGTTCTGGCTGGCCTGAATCTCTCTGTGTAGGCCAGTTTGGCCTTCTGCTCACAGAGATCTGCTTCCTTCTCCCAAGTGATGGGATTAATGACATGCGCTGCCAAGTCTGACACCATTAACATTTATAACACATGAATTTAGCAGTAAGCTCTCTGTGATATTTTCTGTGTCCTTCTTACTACTAATTTCCCCCGATAATAAGTGCCAGCTTCTCTGGTACAGAAAGAACTCGCTTTGTTTTGTTGTGTTTTCATAATGGAGACTAGGTGGCAGTGTGATTGGCAGTGCTGATGGAACCAGGGTTTCATTCTGTAAGCATTCTTTCTTGAGAATTAAGAATTAAAGCATCCAAGCCCATAGCCTGGGAAGGGAAACAGATTCTTTATTTTTCTAATTCCTAGACAGGGTTTTTGTGTAGCCCTGGCTGTCCTGGAACTTGATCTGTAGATCAGGCTGGCCTCAGAGATCACCTGCCTCTGCCTCCCGAGTGCTGGTATTAAAAGCATGTGCCACCACCACCCAGCTAGATCCTTTACTCCTGCCTCATGAAGTGTAATAGTGAGGGAAGCCACTGTCATTTCTAACATTTGATTTCAGGACCCATGGATCCTGACAGTAAGACAGGTAACACCATGTATTGATTGATGGTTCAAAATATACTTCTTCCTGGAAGGTATTAACACCGTATAAAAACTGCTGTCATCTGCCAGATACCATGAGTTTTCAAAATTTGAATAATTTGTGTGTGTGTGTGTGTGACAGATACTTTAGAGTTATGACAAATAGCAAGAACAATGAATTCTATGAAAACCAATATTTTCTCATTTCTTACATGATAAAATGACTTCTCTGCTTTTGAAGTAATGCTGTTTGGAATTACTGTAGTGAATAAGGTGCTTTGTAAATTTACAGATGTGATTGTAGTGGCTTGAAAGAAAATGGCCCCCAAAGGGAGTAGCACTAATGGCTTTATTGGAGTAGGTGTGGCCCTGTTGGAGAGATTGTGGGAGTGGGCTTTGAGGTTTTCTATGCTCAAGCTACACCCCATGAGACAGAACACCTCCTGTTGTCTATAGATCAAGATGTAGGACTCTTGGCTCCCTCTCCAGCATCATGTCTGCCTGCAGGCTGCCATCTTCCACCGTGATGATAATGGACTAAACCTCTAAATTGTAAGCCACCCAATTAAATGTTTTCCTTTGTAAGAGTTGCTGTGGTTATGGTGTCTCTTCACAGCAATAGAAACCCTAACAAAGACAGTGATTTCATCAGAAACATTTTAGTCAGGGAAGGAAAATTTATGCATATGTATCTTAGTAAGAATAAAGCACTGTCCACTTCATGGTGGAAATGCCTCAACATAATTATGTTGCACTCCAGTAGTTGGTGATTTACCCAATTAATGCTGTCCTGTGATAGACCCACTGTTTGTTTTTGCTGTTGACAGTTTGGCAATCCAGTGAGCCTCGGTGAATTGAAGTGCCTATTGCTGAGGTAGATGACTGCTTCCATTCTTGCTGCCATGACTCCTTGGTTCAATTGAGTATGGGCACAGGTGTCAGGGGAAAGATGATGCCTTATATCCATAGAATGCTTCATTTTTTCTTTGTGATTATTGTTTGCTACTGAAGTTGAGCTGGATACACAGTCTGTTTGGAGAAGGCTGTCCACATATTCTTCCTTTGCAACCCTGTTACCAATATTTTTGTTCTTTTCTAGCCTCTGACTATTCAGCAAAGATCTTAGGTACTGCTCATAAATTGACATATTTTTACATCTCTGACCCTCTTACTGTAGGAAAAGAATAGTCAAGCCTTTACAATATGTTCTGCCCACATTGAAGACTTCTTTCATTTTTATTTTTTAGAGCCATTCTTGAGTGGGGTTATAGTGTCCTTGTAGCTGTCTATTTTTGACTGGTGTCAGCATAGCATACCAAAAATACATTTGAAGTTTATTTTTTTCCCAGTTGGCCATCTGGAAAGGGGAACTTTCCAAACCTCCAGGGTATGGTTATGGTTTAATAGAGAGTACACAGTATAATAACAGTAATAATAATAATAGGATTATCCTATAGGGTCTGTATTACTTGCCCATGCAACTAACTTATGCTTTTAGGATGGGGCCAAGCCCAGTCTTGTATGTACCACTTTCACTTGATGACCAAATAAAATTTATAGGTTGGTGAAGCAGTCACCAACTGTCTTAGGAAGGTCCATATCGGGTAATATGACATATTGGTGGCCTTGCCTTCATTTCCTGCTGACCAGTAGCAAGTCCAAAGTTACCTCTTAAGAGGAGAATAGCAATCTTTAGAGAATGGACTGCTTTGCTCCAAAATTCTAAAAGTTCCCTCTTTGCTTACCAGACTAGTCAGAACTATCAACTTTGTGAAAACTAAGTAGAACATATGGTACCTTCTTGAATGGGAAGTTGGTCAGTATTTATATAGACTACGTTATAATACAGAGCTAGAAATGATGTATTTGTAAGGTAGAGAAATGAGGATTTCTTATTGTCCTGTCAGCTGAAGGAAATTGGTTACTTAATTCCAGCTGCTGGGAAATCTGTTGCTTACACTACGTATTTTTTACTTGCTTGTTTGTTTGTTTGAGACAGAGCTTCTCTGTGTAGCCCTGGCTGTCTTGGAACTTACTTTGTAGATCAGGTTGGCCTCGAAACTCAGAGAGATCTGCCTGCCTCTACCCCCGCAGAATGCTAGGATTAAAGGTGTGCATCACCACAGTCCTGCTTATTCCATGTCTTAGTTAAGGTTTTCTATTACTGTGAATAGACACCTTGACCATCGCAACTCTTGCAAATAAAACATTTATTTGGGATGGCTTGCTTACAGTTTCAGAAGTTCAGTCCATTATCATCATGACAGGGAGCATGGCCGTGGCAGGCAGATGTGGTGCTGGAGCTGAGAGAATGCTACATCTTGCAGGCAACAGGAAGTCATCTGACTGTCACACTGAAGGAAGCTTGAACAAAAGAGACCTCAAAGCCCGCCCCTACAGTGACACACTTTTTCCAACAAGGCCTTACCTGCTAATAGTGCCATTCCCTTTGGGGGCCATTTTCTTCCAAACCTCACACTCTACACTAAAACCATACTTTACTGCAGCTGCAAAAATTGGCATACTCATACTGGGTCCATACTGTTTCCTCAGATCTGCTTGTATGCTGTGCCAGTTCACACATGCCAGTTGAATGCTGATGTGTTAGGAACCACTACTTTATTTTCTAGGCTTTCTGGAAGCACTGATTTTTGACATTGCCCCCACCCCGAAAGATGGTGTCATTTTTCATTTGTAGTTTAGTAGATAAAAGTTCTAGTTACTCCTACTAGACTTCCCGCTTGACTGTCCTCTGTAACACCATCCAAAGTTCAGGATGTACATTGTCACTGCTGCTGCCTTTTTCTTGTCTAGCTTTGCCCAGCTGCTCCCCAGCCCCCCAAGAACATCCCAGTGAGCAGCTCATTTTCATGCAGCCATCCCTGCAGCTTTGGGAGGTTCACAGTTCTATACCATAAAGCAGAGTGTGAGAGCCTAGGTTGGCTTCTGTGTGCAGAGACATGTACACAGAAGAGGGAGGGAGAAAGTCAGGTTACTTTGAATCGAAGTTTATAAGGTGTTCCTGATGTAGCCATTTATTTATTTATTTATTTATTTATTTATTTATTTATTTATTCAATTTTATTTTATGTGCATTGGTGTGCCGGTATCGATTCCTGTTGAACTGGAGTTGCAGACAGTTGTAAGCTGCCATGCGGATGGTGGGACTTGAACCCAGCTTCTCTGGAAGAGCGGCCAGTGCTCTTAACTGCTGAGCCACTTCTCCAGCCCCTATTTATTTGTTATTTTTAAGTGTATGTTTGCTGTTTATTTCTATAAAAGCTGGTATTAAGTTATTCACAGAGATCTTAAACTTATTTTTCCTACTTACTGAATTAATAGTGAATGTCAAGTCCGTATGGACAAATAACTTATTGTAAGAGGTACTTAATTTTTCTATGTTTATCTGTATGATATAATTTACTCAGTAATTTTACATAATGTAGCTATTATTTTTAATTTTGAATTTCACTTTTGAAAAGCTGCTGGGTAGTGGTGATGTATGCCTTTAATCTCAACACTTGGGACGTAGAGGTAGGCATATCTCTATGAGTTCAAGGCCAGCCTGGTCTACAAGAGCTAGTTCCAGGACAGGCTCCAAAACATCAGTGAAACCCTGTCTCAAAACAAACAAACAAACAAACAAACAAACAAACAAACAAACAAACAAAAAAACAAAAAGCCTCCAGTAATTACCACTGTTGTAATATTTTTTTCTGAGTTTTTGAACCTCTGAGTAATTTTAATTGTATATCAAGTTTTGGGCCATGGTGATTAGAATACCTGGTTAGATCAGCTTAGTCAGTAAGAACCTTTGCCTGAGAAACTTTTTGTTCCCTTCCGTTCCCTTTCTTCCCCTCCTCTCCCCTCCTTTTCTCTCCCCATCCCTCCCCTCTCCTCCCCTCCTCTTCCCTTCTCCTCCCCTTACCCTTCCCTCCTCTTCCATTTCCTCCTCTTACCCTCCCCTCCTTTTATCTCCCCTTACCCTCCCCTCCCTTTCCCTCCCCTTACCTTTTCTCCCCTTCCCCTCCCCTCTTTTCCCTCTACTTCCTCTTCCCTTCTCCTCCCCTTACCCTTCTCTTCCCTTTTCTTTCTTCTCCTCCCCTCCCCTTCCTTTCTCTCCCTCCCCTTCCCTTTCCTCCCCTTACCCTCCCCTCCTTTTCCCTCCCCTTCCCTTTTCTTCCCTCCCCTCCCCTTCCTCTTCTCACCATCTTTCCTCCCCTTCCCTCTCTTCTCTTCCACCTACCCTCTCCTTTTCTCTTCCGTTCTTATAAGTGTTTTGTCATATTAAAGGTAATTGTTTGCTTTATAAGAGATATTGGTAGAAAAATAAAGAATAATTATACTTCAAGGAAACTTTATTGTATGAACATTTTTTAGGCAAGAAAATTTACTTTTATATAATATATAAATGTGTACATAAGTCAGTAAGGAGAGGGCATATTGACCTGTAAATATTCATATTCTGATAATTTTATTCTTCTGAATTTCTGAGTTACTCATTCTTTCACTAAAAACTAGAAGATTTTCTGTCTGGTTTTGAATAATTTATTTACAGCTTACTTTGTGCAGTGGCAAAGTTATACAATTTTAAATCTTGTTTAAGGAAACAGTTTAAAAATATATTCAGTAAGATTGTCAATCAGGGCTGCTGCAGGTGATCGTGTTGATGTCTGTGATCCATGTTACTGCCAGAGACTCTGTTGATGTCCGTGAGTCATGCTGCTTCCAGCTGCTATGGGCAGGGAGACATCTTTTGGAGTGGTGTTGATGACTGCAGACTCATAACTGAGAATGGGCGCTATTGAAGGCTGCTGTGACAAACCTTTCCCTACTTCCTGAAAAAGGAAAGAAAAGCCTAGACATGAAAGTACTGAAGAGAATCCTTAAAATTGTGATAAAGACATGAGGTGTGGTTCTTCACAGTTGATGGCTCTGGTGGACGGGGGGAAGGACTCAGTTTTATTTAGGAACCAGCCAGTATGAGTTAGAGCCTGCCAATGAGTATATGGGCAACCCAAATTGGACTTGGTGTATTTTTCCTGTTTTTGGGGTGGGGGGAAGAGAGTGGGGATGTACAAGGGTGGGAGGGTAGACTGGGAGGAATGGGAATCGAGTGTGATTGGGTGCATTGTACAAAATTCCCAAATAATTAACAAAACTGTTATGTTGGGGAAAATTTTAATAAATCATCGTTCCAACTCAGAGTCATTCTTATAAATGTCATTTCCTCTGTTATTGTGGCTCAGAGCTTGGGTGTGTTTTCTGTTTAGAAAAGGTATTGCTCTCGTATTGCTTTTGTTTTTTAGTTGAATATTTTAGTTTTACTTAAGACTATCTAACTTGTATCTGTACTGTAGTATTTAAATATACCTTGATAATGTCTTAACTTTAATTATCTCCGAATTAAAGCCATAAATATCAGCAATGTTCTAAGATGAATAAAGTTGATTTGTTATTGATAGAGAACTTTCTCCTGTCTTCTCTTCACTCTTCTTTCCTGTCCCTCATGAGTTCCTGCTGTTGAGCACTTGGAAAATGGATGAATGAAGCCATATTGTTGTGCATTTGCCCCTCTCCTTCTTATTTACTGTATATACTGTATGAGCAGACGCTGCACGGACCTTACCCTCTTCTGCATGTCCAATGCCCCAGACTAACACCCATTGGGAATTTAGTTAATTACTTGTGTGAATAAATGAACCATAAAACATGAACTTTAAATGCTTCTTTTATTTATTTTTTGCTTTTAGAGACAAGGCTTCTATTTAGTCCTGGCTAGCCTAGAACTCACTTTGTATACTGGGCTGGCCTCCAACTCAAAGAAATCTGTCTACCTATCTCCTGAGTGCTACAATTAAAGACATTTCCAGCTCACCAATGCTTCTTTAAAAATTGTTCTTTTTTTTTTTTTTTTTGGTTTTTCGAGACAGGGTTTCTCTGTGGTTTTGGAGCCTGTCCTGGAACTAGCTCTTGTAGACCAGGCTGGTCTCGAACTCACAGAGATCCGCCTGCCTCTGCCTCCCAAGTGCTGGGATTAAAGGCGTGCGCCACCACCGCCCGGCCTAAAAATTGTTCTTTATCGAAAATGTTTTTTATATAGTGAAATATTTGTATTATAAAATATAATGGAGAAAAATTATAAGAGGACTTGAAAAATACTTCTTGCATGAATATTTTTAAACTAAATTTTATACTTGTTTTTTAAAATTTAAAGAATGGTAAATAAAAATCAGCTTAATGCAGTATTTGAAGCTCACCTTTTCATTCTTTTGGCATCATATTTGGAAATACACTTGAGCATGTAACCTTGATTGGTCCCACTCATATGACTTATGTCACAACTACATTAAAGGAGTTTGAGGGTATAATATGGAAATAGTCATGTTTTTATAATGAATATCAGCCATCATGTTTTATTCAAAACATGGTGTGGGCTATGTGGTTAGTAACATTTTTATTGTTTACTTTGAATTTCATTTTAAAAATTGTAGGTACTAAAGAGTATTTCTAAGATGATATATTCTTGGTTCAAAAGTTATTGTTTAAGCAAAATATCTTATAAAATGCCTGACTGAATAGAAATATGACAGTAAATATATGTAATTCCTTTAAACGATGCTAGTATAGATGATTTAATTGTTGGATAGTAGGTACATATAAACCCTGACTTTGCTTAGGAGATACAGGACAAGATACGTGTCTTAATAAGGTAGAAATAAATTTGAATTCAATAGATCATAAGATTTAATTTGACCATTCATTTAGAAACAGTGTCAGTATTTGACTGTTTAGCCATGTACTTGGAGAATAAATTTCTGTTCAATGTTTCATGTCTTTTTGGCTTTCTTACTAATTGTAACGTCTCTGTTACTGTTTGCTTAGCTTCTGTGCCGTGTGACTTTAAGGGTGTGTTTTCATCCCCCGTTTTTCTCCAGGCATCCACAAGGACAAAGATAAGCCTCCCAGCTTCTCTGTCGTCCTTGAGACTTTGAGGCGGACCTTGACAGATTACCAGAACAAGTTGGAAGAGGCGGCTAATGAGGTAACACGTGGACTGTTTGGCTCCACACACGGCCTTCGGGCAGTACCAGTGTGCAGCCTTTGCTTGTTACAAAGGTCAAAGAGATTGGGGCTGTGGAATTGACAGCTTCACAGATACAGAAATAATAACCCGCTTGTCACTGTTGTTGCTTCCAGTGTGGCCTAAAGTAGACTCTCACTCCCATTTCCTCATTCTTCAGCCACAGTGAGCGGGCCTGCCACTTCCTGGCCTGTGCAACATATTTGTGCAAGTAATTTAAGTGAAATGAACTCCATTTAAATGTCAGCATGTTTATGATCTGCGGGGAACTAGTAGAAAATTTCGGTTTAATGAAGATTTTTAAGTGTTTGTAGACCACGGAAATCTTTTCATTTTAATTTTTATGTGCATTGCTGCTTTGCCTGCATGGATGTCTTTATGATGGTGTGGGATCCCCTGGAAGTGGAGTTACAGACAGCTGTGAGCTGCCATGTAGGTGCTGGGAATTGAACCCAGATCCTTTGGGAGAGCAGCTGGTACTCTTAACCACTGAGCCATGTCTCTAGTCCCAAATCTCAGAAATCTTAGTAAAAAAGGGGAATTAATTTTTGTGCTCTAAAGGGAGTTAAGTGTTATTAGAAGTTTTTCAAAACAAGTGTCTGTTTGATGTAGACTGGAATCTTTTAATTTGCAGATTAAAAAGGCTCATGCTTCTGTTTGTCATCTCATTTGTATTGTCTAATGTGTGAGTTAATAATTTTCTTGGGTATTAAAATATTTTATGAATTCATGCTTTAAAAATTGAAGAGTTTGTCTAGTTATATCTTGTCAAATTAGCATATGTAGTAATTATATTAGTTAGCAAAACAACAGATTTTTGTGCAGCCATAGACAAGCCAATGGCTTAGAGTTTATCTCTTTGTTTTATGTTATTCAAAACCTGCAAATCCACTTTGTGTATTATATTGGTAGAGGCTTACTTTGGGTATGCAGGGTGGACAAAGGATAAGTTTGTTCTTTAAACACTTTGTATAATTGTTTAGAAGGAAAAGTGACCATTAAAATAATTAAATCTTTGAAGATCAGACATTACTAAGTCTTTCCTAGAGAGACAAGACAACCTGGATTGTTAGTAGTTTTGAAGTTCTTCTGAGGCCTAGGCCTGGAAGCTGCCGAGTAACTAGGAACATATTACCCACAGCGAATTGTTATTTGGGAGGATGAATGTCACATGATCCTCAGCACAGTTGCAAAGCCGACTCAGCAGGCTTTGGCTTTGTAATGTGCTTTGTTGTGAACCAGTGCCAGAGACAGCAGTGGGGAGACCAAGGAGGTGGCCACAAAGAAAGCAGAAAGAGCAGCCTGACAGAAAGAAGAATGAACTGTCAAAGGCAATAAATCACAGGGAGTGCAGGACCAACTGATGACCTGCCACAGCCTTCCCAGTAGGACTGCCTGTGACGGCCCGAAGCTGTCATACGGAGTGAGCGACCAGCGGATACCCTCTTGATGTAAAGCAAAACACTCTCCTGCTTGCTCTCTCTTCTTTCCTTATAGATGCCACTGCTTCTGGCATTTGGTCCAGTAGGATTTTGAGAATAAAGTTATGTTTACAGTAAGAATGAATCCTGTATTTAGATAGCAAGCACAGTAAGGCCATCCCTGGCGTTTTAAGGCTGAATGCTTTCTTTTCAGCCAGGTGAGCCTGTGACAGAAACTGCATAGCCTTTAGCCAAAAGAAGTGTTGCTCCTAAGACTCAATCACTGTTGAAATATTTATGCCTAAGTAATTGCATAGCAAGCATTTGAAAGTTAGCTTTTGGGTCACTCCTTCTTGAAGAAATGTCAAAAAGCTGTTTTTCTCTCATCAGCTAAGCAACATAAATGATGCCAAGGAAAAGACATCCAATGAACTTGATTCCACCAAACAAAAGATTGAGTTTCAAACTAAAAATGTAAAGGTATTGCAACTTAAGTTGACCTTTTCCCTTTGTTAAGAGACAAATATATTATGAAGGGATTATTTTAGACATACCTGAAAATAAAGCTTCTATTTTTAAGGCAGTTTTGAATTTTGAATATTAAATTCTTTGTTGATCAAACTGTTTTGGTTAAAGGAACAATTAATTTCTCTGATATAATTATAATATTACAGACTAAAATGCTTTGAGACTTAGTGTCCTGCTTTAGATAAGTATTAAGCACATTTTGCATGAGCACATCTGTCTGTAGAGTCAGTTTGGTCACTTTTGGGTGGATCCATTGTTTTAAGTACAGCATGTCTGGCTAACGGGTGAGGCCCAGTTGGCTAAGATTCAAGCAGATAGTTGATTTTATTTTCTGTGTTAGTTTTAGCTACAATGTTGCAGAATGTGAGTTTCTTAATATTCATTGGGGTTTTATAGTGTTGTTGTTGAAACTGAATCTGTAATGGAGGCCATTTGATAGCATACCTTAGAATTTTACATCTCATTCTTGAAATTTCTATTAGTCTTTGGAATGCCATTGGAGAGTTAATGTCCTTATAGTAAATATAAAAAGATTTATGGTTTTCCATGTTGTTTAAGTGTTATTAAAATTGTTTTTTAAAAATTACCTTTTTAAAATAACAAGTTAAAGAGAAAACTTCCTTTAAATAACTTTTTGGAATAAACAGTTTTAATAAAATTTATATGCTTGAACACTACAAATTTTCTAATTTTTGAATGAAAACATTCTACTTAGAAAATAAATTCAGTGAAGTACTGTAAATGTTTAGCATCGTAAGCAAATGGTGATTTTTTTATACTAATGTTTTGAAGGTTTTCATCAAGTATTTGCTCTTTGCATGCTTCTCACCTTCTGCCATTCCTACAGTCTCTTTATGTGGTATTTCTGACAGGAACTTCAGGAGAAGCTGACTGAGGTCCACAAGGAGCTCAGTCATTTGCGCACCAAGTGTGCAGACCGAGAGGCCCTGATAAGCACACTGAAGGTGGAGCTGCAGAATGTGCTGCACTGCTGGGAGAAGGAGAAGGCGCGAGCCGCCCAGTCTGAGAACGAGCTGCAGAAACTGTCCCAGACTTTTCGTAAGGACACCGAGGTATCACCCAGACAGAAGGGGGACAGGGAGGCCGTTCACTGACCGTAGCCCTGTGACTACGGCCATTGCACGCACCAGTGACTGGTGTTACTCATATTTGATTTAATTTAAAAAATGTTCTGAGTGTCACACTTTGATATGCCCCTCACAGCTGCAAAATCACTTACGCTGTTCCTCTTCCTTGTCCTAATTTGTGGGAAAAAAGAGGTAACCTAGTTCAACCCTTCTGTCACGTGGACATCAACTTTCTTCCCCTGCTTGGACCTGTCCTATCTCAGACTGTGTTGTCAAGGTTGGCCTCTTTGCCAGTAACATCATTTCCATTGGAGTGATTCTACAGTGTGTTGATGGGAAGAATAGTTTTTGGAACCAAATAGGTTTGGACATGGATCCTGTTTTTCTGTTTACGCAGAGCCTGCCTGGGGACAAGCCATGTAGGTTTTGTCACCCCACATCTCATTTTCCTTAATTGTAAAACAGGAATAACAACTCCATACTGTCTCCTTATTCTTTATAGTTATGATATACTAATAAAAACTGAGAAAAAGGAAAGTTTCACAAAATTAAAACTGTAAGTTGGATGCTCTGAATAGTTGTCTATCCATTTATAATTATTAGTAACTTACTAAAATTATTTTGGGATTTATTTGTTTTTATTTTATGCCTATGGATGCTTTGCCTGCACGTATGTCTGCGCACCTCGTGGATGCCTGGTGCCCACAGAGGCCAGCAGAGGATACTGGAGCTCCTGGACCTGGAGTTACAGGCATTTGTGAGCCTCCATGTGGGTGCTGGGAATTGGACATTGATGCTCTGCAAGAGCAGTCAGTGCTCTTTATTGCTGGACTGTCTCTCAAGTCTTATTCATGATTCATTCTGAAAACGTCATGACAAAATTTTCATATTCTTTACGAACCAGTTTTGTCTATAATTTTCTTTTACTTCTGGGATATAGAGCTCTTATAGTTGATAGATTTGTTTATCTAAATTCTTACATATTGTATTATTTCAACAAATACAAACTCCAATGCCAAGAGAGTAAAAAGGAAACATTCTTTCCACACTCATATCTGGGATTTCTATTGTGTCCACATGAAGGGATTGGAATTGTCCTACACAGCAGACAATGGTTAAAGTAAAGGAAACCAGAAGCCAGACTGCATTGTGACGTCAGTGTCTAGAGTGCTGTGGTTGGGTTCAACATGTGTCAATTGACTTTAGATCTTGTGATGATCTTTTCACACCAAATGGACGACTTCCATCCCTGCTTTGTCACAGCCCAAGCCAAAAGGTCTTGGTGATGACACAATGAGTTATCCTTGTGGGGGAGCTTCTGCGAGCAGAGCTGAGATCTTAGTAAAAATGTGGAGGACAATGATTTTAGTGCCTGAATGTTACACTTGTATGAGTATACTCAATCAGATTTTTATACACTTCAGACCACTTAAAAGTGTACAAGTTATTTTTAACTGCTTTTAAAGGAACAATGAACAGTACATTTGTAGCAGCAGTTTGTACTTTTTTTTCTTTCTTTTTTCTTTGAGACAGGGTTTCTCTCTACAGAGCCCTGGCTGTCCTGGAATTCATTGTGTAGACCTGCTGGCCTCAAAGTCAGAGATACCTTCCTGCCTCTGCCTCCCAAGTGCTGGGATAAAAGGTGTGCACTCAGCAGTTTTTTATTTATTGATCAATTTCTGGTATGATTATATTCATTTACTTTTTACTTTTCATTTATTGATCCATTTCTGGTATAATTATATTCATTTACTTTTTACTTTTGATTTTTAAGTTTCTGTATTTGAGAAAACGAGGCAGTATACTCGTGAATTACTGTCATTTACTTTGAAATGCTCAGGAAAACAATTGCTGCAATTTCCAATAACAAAACAAAGTCTTTCATATACCATATTTAGTTTTTTTTAAATCAATGTTTTAATTTCCATTTTTTCCCAATTTTCCTTCAAGTTTTTTGTCCTCCCGATGTATGAAGACATTTTGAGGGAGCTGATTCTGTCTAATAAAATGTACCTTTTGCAGTTTCACAATTGCTTCATCTTTTGGGTTTCATGTTTTTTAGATGAAGAGGGCTGTCTGTCATCTTAGTGACTAAATCCTCCAGTTGTGCTCATGAGGAGTAAGGGTTCTACTGGATTCTAGAGCACAGTAAATACCTCTAGGCCATTCAGCAGGGGATAGTTAGTGATTGTAATTGTGCTCATGAGGAGTAAGGGTTATACTGGATTCTAGAGCACAGTAAATATCTCTAGGCCATTCAGCAGGGGATAGTTAGTGATTGTAATGACAATATGCTTTTAAAGGGTTTTTCAAACCTATTTCTAATTGGACAGTTTTGAAAGTGTGTTTTAGTCAGCCTGTCCACTTTAAATTGCTCTACTACTTTGTGATATGTAAACACCAACAGATGCCTAGTGTGCCGAATACAATATAAACCTCTGAGTGGGGAAACAAAGGAGCCCTTCTTCCATAGCTTTCATATCACTGTGTGCTTGGCCTGAGGGGGTCGGGATAGATTTCCTATAAGTGGTGAGCAGAGCTGGCTCTCCAGGGAAGGAAGGAAGCTGCATGGTTGTAGACAAGTGGACAGACACCGCTGCAGTGTGCCTTTCAGTAGTGCAGAGCAGCACTCGCGTCTCAGTGCCGTTTTATCACTTAACATCTGCTTTATAAATATAAGTAGGGAATTTTAAAATTACTCTGTTGGCTTCAAATTAAAGATTCTTGTAAAAAAATTAACCCAGATACCTTGTATTATGAATTTTAAAACTTAGACCTAAACAGGTGCTCACATCCAAGCAGTAACAAGCTGGATCACATCTAATTACAGTTGTGTTTTGAGTGTCTGAGAACTCTAAGCAGTTTATAGTGGACATTAGTATTTTATCTAATGCTTTGTTCTGAATGTGAGTAAATGGCCATCTAAATGATTATAGCTGAAAATAGCTTAGGCATTTTCCTTCTAGATGATGAAAAATTGCTTTCTTATTTGTATTGTGTATTTTACTTCCTACGGTGTTTATTTTCAGGAGTTAACGAGTCCTTTTTTCTTGCAGGAGAAACTAACCTTCCTTCACACCTTGTATCAGCACTTGGTAGCAGGCTGTGTGCTCATAAAGCAACCAGAAGGCATGCTGGATAAATTTTCTTGGTCTGAGCTCTGTGCAGTCTTGCAGGAGAATGTTGATGCCCTCATTGCAGACCTCAACAGGGCTAATGAGAAGGTAGCTGTCCTCAGGCACCAGATACCTCTATTAAATTCAGTGACATTTGTCCACATCACAGTATCATTAAGAGAGGCTGACATTCATCTTATTTCAAAAAGAATTTGAATGTTAATAATTCAGTACCATTAATTATGGCTTGTCTACAACTCAGTTTGATGCCATTGCTGTGGGCATGTAAATGTGACTGAAGTCTGTATGAAGTCTCTAAGCTCCACTTTCTGTGCAGGACATGCTAATACTACTAGCCAGTATTAGCCACAGGGACCTAATTAAGAGAAAATAAATTAATCTTACTGATGAAGCAATTCAAAGAACTTAGTCATTTACATTAATAAACCAACTCTTTATGTTAGCATAAGATAGAAACAGGATGTAGTTATTAAAAAACATCATCTTAAAAGTCTTTGCTTAGGAAATATGAAGTATTGTTTTAAAAGTACCTAGAACATTTAAATTATATTTTGGCTTGTTTCTTCAAATGTCACAAACTGAGAAAACAATCCATATTTTAGAATGGGAAATGTATATTTTGTAATTAAAACAGTAGACTTTATGGTCACTTTACCATTCTATAAACCTAGGAATTCAGTCTTTTCCAAACAGAAAATAGCTCTGCTTTTGCTGTAGAAAGTTAAGAGGTGTAGTAGGTCATGTGCGTTACTATTTAAGGTACCATTACTTACCCTGGGCCTGTTGAACGGATCAGAACTGTGTTTATGACAAACTGTGGTGCAATGTTTAGGTCTCAGGTACAGTGACATTCGCTGATAAAGGACCAGAAGAGAAGAAATAGTTCTGTGAGTTTAAAAAATATATATTGTACTAATGAAATGGCTCAGCTTCAGGGGTGAGATCTTGTATTATTGAGCATTTTATCTTGAGTGTATTAACAGTACAACCAAAGGCATTGTGAAATGGGGCTAGGAAACGTGGGAATAAACTGAAGAACAGGTGCTGTCTGTGACTGTGTGTCAGTGCCAGTGGTTAAGACAGACTGATAATTAAATATGTGCTTTGCCTCTCTGAGATGGTGTTTTTAATAGACAGTCATAGCTTCAAAGCATCAACTGACATGCACACACATTTTAGAAGAAAACTGGATGTAATGGTCTGTGTTATATGTAAACTGTTTGCTCATTTGTAAATCCCACTTAAATATTTTCTTTCTCACTGAAGACATCCCAATATTAGAAAGAGGAAAAATAAGAATTCATTGTTTAGGTATGAAAATGATACCAGTCCTTTTTTTTTTTTTTGCTAAACTGTCTGATTTGCCCCCCTCCCCCATAATTTATGGTTCTTACTTTATTAACATCTTTAACTTAAAATATTTCTATGTAAATATTCTATGTAGTTAGAATATAGGTGTTTTCTTGATCCACAGATTGATGCCGTGTCTCATTCTGTACTTCTTTTCCATTTATAGATAAGTCATCTGGAGTATATTTGTAAAAACAAGTCTGATACAATGAGAGAGCTTCAACAGACCCAGGAAGACACCTTCAACAAAGTGGCAGAGCAGATCAAGGCCCAAGAGAGCTGTTGGCACAAACAAAAGAAGGAGCTGGAATTCCAGTATTCTGAACTTCTCCTGGAGGTGCAGAGGAGGGCACAGGTACGCTACTCTCCGGAGAGCTGGATAGTATATGGGAGGAGCCAGCTGAATCGGACTGAAACACTCTTGGAAATTTGCAAAGAATTAATAAAAGTATTATAAAAAATACCTGCACTGTTTAACCATTCCACCCCCCCCCCCATGCTTTTTAGACAGAGTCTCATTATGTAGCCCTGGCCAGCTTGAAATTCAGAGATCTGTTTACTCTGCCTCCCACATGCTGGGATTAAAGGTGTGCACCATCATGCTTCAAATGTTCTCTTTTTGTATCATTTCTAACCTTTTTGAAGATCTCATAGAACCTGTTTATGTTCATGCAAACACTCATTAATCATGCTACTTCTTATAGGCAGGGATGATAGTTACCAATATATAAATGGCAATAATTTGTATATAGAAAATATGTTTAACTACCCAAATCTTTTGTTCCCAATTAAACCTAGCATAGAAGATAAAATATGTATCACAGTCATTTTGCAATAGGACCTGCAACTGTAATTCTAGTTCTCATATAACGACGTTAGGTGTCGCCTGTTTCGTTGACATGACAGAATACCTTGTCTGTTTCTGTTTGTGCCACAAGGGTCGCCTTTACTTGAGTTTGAAGATAATTTTTTTGTTGTTTAAAACCCCTATCTTTTCAGTTAAATGAAGAAATCTTTTATTAATTTTTCAATAAAGCATTAGGAGGTCTGGTAACATATTGCAGTGTAAATATTCTTTTACGGAGTTAATTCCATTTTGGGGGCTTCATTCAGTTGAACTATCACTTAAACTTATATGTGGTTAAAATGGGTTATTCTGACTTAGAGGTCGAATGTGAAATTTTTTTTTATTTTATTTATTTATTTATTTATTTATTTTTTGGTTTTTCGAGACAGGGTTTCTCTGTGGCTTTAGAGCCTGTCCTGGAACTAGCTCTTGTAGACCAGGCTGGTCTCGAACTCACAGAGATCCGCCTACCTCTGCCTCCCAAGTGCTGGGATTAAAGGCGTGCGCCACCACCGCCCGGCCGTGAAATTTTTTTTGAGCTCATGAATTGGGAGTTTACTCGCAAGTTGGTAGGCTTTGGGGAAGTGCTAGAGTCCCTTGCATTCCAACCTAGCAGATGCAGTTTCTGTTGGCTATGATGGCATTACTGGGAGGTGACAAGCAATAGGAGGCTGATCCAGGTGGTAGGAAGTAGCGCCGGGCCCCGCCCATTCTCCCTGTTTCTGCCCTCTTCCTGCTGCAAATCATAGAGCTGTTGTTTATTAGTGACAGAGCCCCAGGATCACGGCCCGAGTAAAGCTTTCCTCAGCGATGGCGTCATAATGGTGAGAATCTCATATCTACTAATATGAGCGGTAGATTTACAGTTGTAAAATCATTCCGAGGTGTAAGCTTTGATTAAGAATAGAAAATCATAGCCCTATGTGAGGTTCGGTATTTCTGTGTGGATTTGAATTAGTCAATAAATGTATTTCTTGAAAACAGCCGTTTGTTCATTATATTCAGGTACTGATATGATGTAGTTTATATTTTCAAACCGAAGTAAAAGGTCCAGTTCAGTGTAGGGTGCTCACAAGTGTATAGCTTGATCCCCCACCCCTGAGACAGACTTGTCTTTATGTATCACAGATTCACAATCTTCCTGCATCAGCCTTCCTAGTGCTGGTATACAAGTGTGTGCCTCTCAGCATGGCCAATTTGGTGTTTTGGTTTATGTAAACATTCATATAATCTTACTCTATCAAGGCTTCAAACATTTCCATCGTCAGAATATTCTGTACCCCTGCCAGTCAATTTTCACTTTTCATGGGCAGTTGTTGTCCTGACCCTCATTACTCATCAGTGACATAAGGTTTTGAATTTTTTATGAATGGAATCATTCAGTATTTATTCATTGGGAATTGACTTATTTCATGCAATGTTGATATTGAATATAATATTAGTTATGTTGTTATTTATCAGTAGTTTGTTATTTTTATGCTTTAATAGTATTCCATTTCATAGCCACATCACAATTTGATTGATGGGTAGGTGGATATTTGGTTTATTTCCAGTTTGGGGCTATCATAAATTAACTTTATGTGAAAACTATTGTATAAGTGTTTTGTGAATGTATGGTTTCATTTTTCTTGGCTGCAAAGAGTGCATTTGTCAGGTCATACTTAGTTGTATGAAGAAACTGTATGAGGATTTTTCCAAAATGGTAATATCACTTTATGTTCTCACAGAAACCAAACATTTTTTTTTCTGTTTTGGTTCTTTGTTTTTGTTATAGTAATCTTCCATTACCCCAAGGCAGTGAAGATAATAAGCCCTTATTATTATTTTCTAGGAGTTTCATGGTTTTAGTTTTTATATCTGTATGGTCAGTCATAATTAACACCTGTGTGCTGCCCAATAGGAGCTCAGGTTAATTTTCCCCTACATTTATTGTTCTTATGTAATTTATGGCAGTATTTCCTGGCTTCACTGTACAGTCTTAGGAGTTGGGCATACTTAGGACACACCGGAGGCACAGACTTGGTGGCCATCTGTATAGCCATGCCCTTGCCATGGTACCCTGCAGTGCACCAGTGAGGTATGCAGACAGCCAGACCACACCTTTCACTTAGAAAGACACCTCCATGTCTTATGCATATCAGCAGGTAATCACTTTTCATTCTGGGGTGCTATTCCATTTTTTGACTATACAATTGCTTTCTTATCTCTGGACACTTGCTAATGGGCCTTTGGTTCCTTATTTTTTTTTTAACAGTTGTGGTTAATATTTATGAAAATGTTTTCTTTAATATATTCCTTAGGCTTCATTTCTCTTGTATAAATATGTGGGAGTCTGATGAAAGAGGAAAGCAGCTCAAACTTCCTCTCCTCCCTTTCACCTCTCTTTCCCTCTTCCTCTCCTTTCCCCTCCCTCCCCTTCTCTTTTCTCTCCTCTTCTCTCTATCCCTTCCTATACCCTCCCCTTTTCACTTTTCTTCCCCCTGTCCTCTTTGGTTCTGTCTGTCTTTCCCTCCCTCCCTCCCTCCCTCCCTCCCTCCCTCCCTCCCTCCTTCCCTCCCTCCCTCCCTCCTTCCCTTGGCTCCTCCCTCTGTTTTACTGAATCCAGGAACTTGTACCTGGTAGGAAGCACTTTTACTACTAAGCTGTATTCCCATCCCTGTGCACATCCCCATCCCTGTGCACATCCCCATCCCTATGCACATCCCCATCCCTGTGCACATTCCCATCCCTGTGCACATCCCCATCCCTGTGCACATTCCCATCCCTGTGCACATCCCCGGCCCTATGCACATCCCCATCCCTGTGCATATCCCCATCCCTGTGCAATCCCCATCCCTGTGCACATCCCCAGCCCCTGTGCACATTCCCATCCCTGTGCACATCCCTAGCCCTGTGCATATCTTTTGTCCATTATTTATTTATTTTCAAGACAGGTCTCACTATTTAGCTCATGCTGTCCTGGAACTCACTCTGTAGACCAGACTGGCCTCTAACTCACAGAGATCCTCCTCCTGATGCCTCCCAAATGCTAGGATTAAAGGCACATGCTATTATTATTCCTGGCTTATTTTATTTATTTTATACTGCGACAAGGTTTCCTTGTAGTCCAGGCTGACCTTGAACTTACTGTGTGTCCTAGGCTGATCCTGAACTCATGGCAACCCTCTTGTCTCACTCTCCCAAGAGCGGAGATCCTGAGTCACATACTTGGCTTGGGTTCTTTTCTTAGTCTTTATTTTTGAAGTTTTGCACACATTTAAAATTTGTCATTTGTCAGAAATATGTTTACAAATATTTTCTCCTGTCCAATTAGCAACACCTAATTTACAGAAGAAACATTTTAATTTTTTCTCATAGTGTTGAATGCAAGTCTTACACATCCCAGCTAAGTACTAGTCTATCAGCTGAGCTACACCCCAGAAGCTTTTGTGTTTGATAAAGTTTCTGTTTTTAATATTCTGTCTTAAAGATTGTTTTTGGTGTTGTGGATAAAAATTCTTGAAGTGCATAATCAGAATTTTCCCTTAGTTTTTCCTTTTAGTCACTTTGCCTTCTAAGTTTTGTAAAATTCGAGCTAATTTTTGTAGAAGTGTGAGGTATGGGTTGAGGTTGGATTTTGAGGCTGGCTTTTTTGGATATGGTTCTTCAATCGAAAAGACAATACTTTCTCTTTCCTCTCTGTCTCTCTGTCTCTGTTTCTCTCCCTCCTTCCCTCCCTCCCTCCCCCCTCCCTCCAGGTCTCACAGTGAGCTGCCTGGAATTCCCTACAAAGGAATTGGCTTGGACCAGGTTGGCTTGAACTTGCAGAAATCATCTTGCCTCTGCCTTCTAAATGCCGCAGTTGAAGTTGGGTCACCTTATATGGCCAATAAAGACTACACTTTCTATGTTGAACTGCTTTTGTACCTTTGCAAGGTCTGAGATTACTATATTTATACATCCCGTGCTTTATTTCACTCACCCCTTGTTTTCCATGCTACACTAATTTAGTTCCAATAGCTAGCAGTTTCTTTTTTTTTTTTTTTGGTTTTTTTTTTGGTTTTTCGAGACAGGGTTTCTCTGTGGTTTTGGAGCCTGTCCTGGAACTAACTCTTGTAGACCAGGCTGGTCTCGAACTCACAGAGATCCGCCTGCCTCTGCCTCCCAAGTGCTGGGATTAAAGGCGTGCGCCACCACCGCCCGGCCTAGCAGTTTCTTAAACTCACTTGATTCCATATGTGTAGGATGGCGTAGCAGATCACTGAAAAATTAAATTAAATATTTATTTATTTGGTTTTTTTTTTTTTTTTTTTGTGTATTGTCCACAGAGTATTGTAATCAGAGGACAAATTGCAAGTGTTGGTTCTCTCTTTCCACTACGTGGGTCCCAGGGATTGAACTCCGGTTGTCAGGCTTGGTGACAGGTGCCCTCACTTACTGAGCCATCACACAGGATTGCAGTTTACTTTTGGAAGTGACGGCTTATGTCATCACAAATGCTGACAGCAAGCAGTTTTTAGGAGAAGACATGAAGACTTTTCTCTAAAAGAATTTGTTACACTTAGGTTTTGTGCATACGTCTGTAAATTAAAACTCTTATTTCATTATTTATAAAAATAATTTAGTATTATGTATTGGCTGTATTATGTTCATGTTTGCAACTTCATGAAGTACAATCGGGTATGCAGGGATAATTCATTTTGGCTTCATATTGAGTTCAGAACTGTTACGATACATGTTACCTGATCTATGGATTTTATTTTAGAAAATTTTGTTGGAATCAATTGTATGGAGTTGGTTATCGTAAGAGCTAAATGTAAATAAGATATTTTATTTGATGTCACTCTGTTAATTTTCCAAGATTATGCTCAATAAGAACATGGGTGAGCATAGCCATTTTCTAGGATTGTGGGTGGTAGGGATTGGTGATGTCAGATGGAAATAATCATTAGTAGAGGGGATTTGTAGGAAACAAAATACTTATTTATGGTTTTGTTTAATGTCTAGTTTTTATAAATGAGTGGTTAGTGAATAAACAATATTGTAATTTCAATTGTTTTTATTTGAAGAAAGTAATAGTGATGTATAAATATCATTATATAAATGAAACCTGTAGAGCTGGTTTCAAAAATAAAACGAGTTTTGGTATCCTAGCATGTTTTTAGTTTTAGGTGATTTATGCTAGCTGAGTGGTAGGAGAGTTCTTGAGTTTAAATATATCTGAAGCATCCCACAATACATCTTAAGTGTCTGTTCTGCTGAGACATCTGGGTAACTCCATCCATGGACTAACTTTGTAATCTTAGTGTTTATGTTCTTTTTTCCTTTTTATCTGAAAATAATTAAATTAGTGGACCAAGAACGTCCATTCTAGAAGTAAGGATTTTTCATTTTCTGTTGAGCCATAGTAACACTTGATGCAATGTTTATTTCAGAGTTAAACTTTGACATTTCTGTAAACTCACATGACTTTAAAATGGAGAAGGAAGTGGGACTGGTGAGATGACTCAGTGGGTAAGAATGCATGTCTGCTGCCAAGCCTGAGTTGGATCCTCAGGACCCTCTTGCTCTACCTACCGCCCTACACACACACACACATACACACACACTAAGATGTACAAAATAAACAAAATATTAAAATAAAATTGAGTAAATAGTGAAAAAATTGGGGTTTGTGGTTCTACATTGCACTTTAAAGTAACTTATTTATTTATGTATATTTTTAATATACGAATTCCACTTCATCTTTGAATATTTTTTAGAATTATAGAGAAAATATTTTAATAGCTAATCATCCTTTTATGACTAAGTTTCTAAAGTGAATTCAATAGCAAGAGAGGGGAAAAATACAATGTAGGAGAGCTGAAGAGAAGGCTCAGCTGAAGAGCACTGGGAAGAAACTCTCTTCCTAGGGGTCCTGAGTTCACTTCGCAGGTACCACCAGGGCACTTACAAACGTCTATAATGGGATCTGATGCCCTCTTCTGCATGCAGGCACACACACACACACAGTTTGTTGGTATGGTTGGAGGGATGTTCCTGAAGGTGTATGTGATGGCATGATGCACTGTGTTCATGCTTGGGGAAGGACCGAGTCATGAGTGGGCACCGCTAATGGATGCTTGGAAGTCTTTTCAGCATACTTGTTTTTTAATGATAGTGCTGCTGGGTTTATATAATACTTGTTAGACTTGTTTTTAGTGCTTTTGCATGCCTTTGCGAGCTTCCTCCCCCAGACAACCACAACCATATGAGATAGGTAGGTCATTTAAGCATCATTTCTATCTCACACGAGGAAAGTAGTTTGGAAACTGTTAGCACCTTATTTGTGTAGGAAGGAAGTTCTGGGAACAGGATTAAAATGTAGGTAACCAATGTAAATCATTGAGGACAAGGCATTTAGAAGTAAGGTGTAAGGTGAGACATATGGACTGGTTTAATGCATTGTCATCCTTAGCTTCTAGTCCTTTTATAGTATCCTGTAGCATGGTTTCTTTTAGAAATACATGGGAGTTTTATATGTAAAACAATGTCTGAAAAATATCTATCTAATGAAATATCAGTTCTTTATTCTCTGATTCACATCACTGAATGATTTTGGCAGCTAATAATCAAGCATGATAATATATGAAGAAGTTAAAATAATCCACATTGTTACCTACCCACACCAGTGGTAGTTCTCTTAATTCATGTTTTCCTTAGTTCATTTTCCTGAGAAAGAAAAGATTTAGTATAACGCATTATATTTTAAAGTTACTGTTGTAGGTAAAGAATCAATGTAGTTTAATATAATTTAGTTAAAAATAATAAAAAATACTTTTCATTATATACTGTGTATACGGACACTGCGTTTGTTGTGGAGGCATTAAATAGAAAGGTATAATGCATAGCTCATTTTTTAACAAACAGAAAATTTATTTGGAGAGGCACCTGAACAATTGTATAGTATAAGGTTTGTTACAATATGTTAATTACCCAGGGAATGCTGTCAATTTGTAAGAGGAGGTCAGAGTTTGAGAAGGAGAGGAGTCTCCTCTTCATAGAGGAGAAAGCCGAGCCATTCCCATCTGTAGGTCTGACAGGGGAGGAGTGGAATCGTGGAATCAGTTAGAACTGAGAGGGAGTACTGCTGACTTTTTGAATACTGTTTATCTTTTAATAAAACTTCAACAAAGCAAGCATATTTCGTATCAATACACTGACTCTGTCTAATGAAAAGGAGAATCTCTCTCTGTCTCTCTCTGTCTCTCTCTGTCTCTCTCTCTCTGTCTCTCACACACACACACACACACACACACACACACACACACACACACACACATTCCCCCACCCCAGGAAGACAGGAAGATCTGGTTAAGCTAAAGGGACTTCTATAATTGGTATTGCATTAGAAATAAAAGCATAAACTTAAATATATTTCCTTTCTTGGCACATATGTTTGGCACGCTAAATTATGTAATGATAATATTTTTAATTATTAGTTAAATTATTAATCCTTATGGAGTTTGAGGGATTATGTATATACATGCAAACATACAGTGTAATTTTGATACAGATAATAGAATTGCTAAATCATTCAGTAATTCTGTTTAGCTTGTTGAGTAGCAGCCAAACTATCATTGAAAGTGTCTGTACCATTTCAGCCCCAGCATCGCTGTATGAGAGACATTTTGTTCTAGAAGAGGCGTATGTATATCATACGTTTGTGTTTGCCATTTTTTCAATATTGTCATTGCATAAAAGGCAAGATAAGTAATTTATACGAGATGTTCTGACTGAAGTCCTTGGTTTCTGAAGCTAGTTTGTGATTTGTGCTATCATAAGGAACAGCATAACCTGATTAAGACCAGTCTGTTTCCTGGACTTCTGGCCCAGCATTTCAAAGCTTGCAGGGTTCTATAAGCTAAGCAGGCAGCCCTGAAGGCCCATGTTTCAGGAGGCACATTCCCACAGGGAAGAAGGTGTCCTTTTTCCAGATTTTGGACTGACTTTTGAATTTATCAGTGAGAAAAGGAAAAATAGTCACGATACATAATAGTTTTGTTATGTTAAAGATGTTTGGGTAAAAGCTATGCATCCTGTATTTTGAGTTATTAAAAGTTCAAGATAAGAATGGTTTTCTGGAAGACTTTGAGATTGTTGTTATTATATTATTATTTTAAATTAAACACCCTAAGGTAGAGTAGGCTATTTCAGTATGAGTAATGCTTTTGCCTCATGTGAAACTGATGTGTGTTGTGTTTGTTTTAAAAATATTGGCCTTTAATATCCTTGGGTGGAGAACACTGGCTTTTCTTTAAGGGCAGATTTGCTGTATAGCTGATTCTAGCCTGACCATCAAACAGGCTTTGTTCTTCAAGAGAACTTTGTAGTAAATAATGTATATCTCAGAGTCCCCATGGAAAGTCCGAATCGATTTAAAATAGAATTTTGATTTGTAAGTTCTAAAATATATCTGGAAATTACCTTATTTTTACTAGATTTTTCTTCCCTCTTCTTTACATTGTAAAGCTTTTCTCATCAATTAGGCCTTTATTCAGTTGCTGTTCTGGACAAAACTGTGCTAAGCCCAGGGATGGATAATTTTTTATAAAGAGCTACTTAAGCCACTTGGTGTTTGTTAGCTACCTGCAGAGTGTAGAGCACTGTGACAGACGGCATAGTAAGCGATCCTTGTCCTCTAGGAACAGTCAGTCAAAGTCCTGGGGACGAGGGGATACAGACACATGAGTCAGTAGGTGACAGTGTGGCGCTGAGTGCCTAAGTGCTCCTTCAGCTCAGGGAAAGTCTAGACCAGTATGGGTGGCAGTGATAGCAAACCATGTCACAAGAGACGGCTGAAACGGGCCGTGAAGATGTTCTGATGGCGTGAGGGGAGATGGGAGGGAGCTGGAGAACATTTGAAACCGTGCAGCCGTCAGGCTCATGGAAAGGAGGACCAAGCTCTCCATTTTCGTTAGCTGGAGGACGGCTTCCCCCGGGGAAGGCTTGTGACTTGAGGGGAAAGTCTAGGAATACTCCAGATGGGAAGGCTGCACGCTAAGATAGGTGAGCCCAGCCCAAGGACTTGGGCTTAGTTTCATTAGAGTGAGCCTAACTCAGACGTGCAGTTGTGTGCTGTGCAGGAGTTTGGGATTTGTCATGTGCTAAGTAAGATGAACTAAGTTTTTTAACTTTTTAAAAACTTTTTAGCTGTTTTGTTGGTATACAATGTTTCTTTTTTGTTTCTTTTTTTTTTGGTGAAACTCACAAGGTAGCTCTTTTTATTTAGAAGTGTGTACAGACATGCTGAGCTTTCATAATGGCTCTTTCTTTTCCTTCCTTCCTTCCTTCCTTCCTTCCTTCCTTCCTTCCTTCCTTCCTTCCTTCCTTCCTTCCTTCCTTCCTTCCTCCTTCCTTCCTTCTTCCTTCTTCTTCCTCTCTCTTTTACTTTTTTTTTCTTTCGAAGACATGGTTTCTCTGTGTAGTCCTGGCTGTTCTAGAACTCACTCTGTAGACCAGGCTGGCCTTGAACTCAAGAGATCACCTACCTCTGCCTCCTGAGTGCTGGGATTAAGGCATGTGTCACCCACCAAGGCAGCATTTTCACATATACACGTATGTCATTATATTTTGTCCCTGTTCATTCCTGAATCCTTTTTTCCTTTTTTTTTGTTGATAAGTAGTAGTTTTTATTTAAATTTTTTAAAATTTTACATATTAGCCCCAGTTCCTCCTCTCTTTCCTTCCCTTCTCTTGTCCCTCATCTTCCCCTGTCCCACCCCCCATCCACTCCTCAGAGGAGCTAAGTCTTCTCTTGGGAAGTCAACAAAGTCTGGCATACCAAGTTGAGGCAGAACCAAGCCCTTCCCCCTGTATCAAGGCTAAGCAAGGTATCCCACCATAGGGAATGGGCTTTAAAAAGCCAGTTCTTGCACTCAGGATAAGTCTTGGTCCCAGTGCCAGCCCTCCCCCCTCAACAGATCAAGCCACATAACTGTCACCCACATTCAGACAGCTTAATCCTGAACCTTTTCTTTAATGAGCCTGCCTAATTTTTAGCTCTTCAGCAATCCATTTGATTTATGTCAGTGGCAATAATGTTTTAAACATTTGAAATAAATAATAAAATTAGCACATATCTTTCCCCAGATTATTTGTTTTGTTGGAGACAGATTAAAAGCCTGAGATCCAGGACTCACTTTGTTTCTTCTTGTGTGGCTGCTGCTGATCAGCCTCTTGTATGCTTGTAGACCTTCTCAGTGTCTTCCCCTTTTGTCTTCCTTGAACTCTTGGTGAGAATCTAGAGTTAACCTTTAGGACTTGCTTCTCTAACTGCATGCCGTGCCAATCTTCTGTAGCTTAGCAGTTTTTATTAACCTTTCTGATTCTCATGTTCACTTACTCAGCGTAGCAATATTCTGGGATTTCATGACCTCATACAGCTTTCCTGGCGTATGAAATTCTTAGCTCACAACACAAGTCTCCCACCATGTTTTCGCACTGCTCGGATCCCTCCATTCCCTTTTCTCTAGGCAATTTGTAATCTCATAGAGCATGGTGTCTTACTTTCTGGCTGTTGTTCCAAATCTTACTCTTCTGATTCATCCAGTTATACCCAGTGTGTCACTGGAGATTGCTTCCCATATGAGGCTATGAACATGGAAGCAGTCCCTGTGGGCACTGCTACTCAGATATTCTTGTATGTTTTAAATAGCCATTCCTCTGGGGCACGACCTACTTTGCTAATGGTATTTATGTGGAGCCATGGGACATAGTTCAGTTACACTGGTAGAATAATGCTGCCAGAGATTGACCCTCAGTGGAGATGTCGGTGGGGACAAGATACAATATCTGTATTTTCTCATTCCTTCATTGTTTACCATTTCTTCCAGAAGCATGACTGGTCCAGGCTTTGGAAAATAAAGATTGGAGTAAATAAAAACAATTTAAATGTACTACAGAAGAGAGGAAACTATTTCTTTCCTTCCTTCTAGTGTTGGTACACATTTAATGTTTACTTTTTTATTTTACTCTTTGACAGTTTCATACATTGCTACAACACATTTGGTCAGTTTTCTCTCCCCTTTGCCCCCTTTCATTTCCCCTTCTTTTTTGATAAACGTCCTGCTCTCCTTCCTTCCTTCCTTCCTTCCTTCCTTCCTTCCTTCCTTCCTTCCTTCCTTCCTTCCTTCCTTCCTTTGTCCCTCCCTTCCTCCCTTCTTTTTTTTTTTTTCTTATTCTTAATAAGTGTAAATTGAGGCTGCTTGTGTAATCATAGGTGGGGATGTTATTTACTAGAGCAACTTACCAGTTGCTATAATACTAAAGAAAATGACTTCCCTTCCACCAGCATCCATTGAACTGCCAGTAGCTTCTCAGGTAGAGGTGGGGCTTCCCAAGAGACTCCTCTGCTTGCATTGGGATTTTGACCTTGTGTAGTTCTTGTGCTGGGGACTGTACCTCCTGTGAGTCCATGAGTGTGGTGGCCACACAGTGTCGAGAAGATGGTGTTTCATGGCACTCCTCCACAGCGTCTGGCTCTTCCATTTATTTCTGCTACCTCTTCTGAAATGTTCGTCGGGCTTTGGTGGGGGGACATTATAGGAATTAATACTCAACAGCCACTTAGTGTCAGCACCTTTATCAGTTACAAGTCTGTGCGTTAACTGTTGACCACAGCAAGCCGAATATTCGTAACTAAGACCGAGCTCAGTGCTGATCTATGGGTATAAACATAAAATTTGGAAGGCAGTTGATGCCATGTCCATTTAGCAAAACAACAGCAGTAGCTGTTTCCCATGCCTCAACCTCCCCACCTGCCCTGCTCAGGGCCTGTGATGGCCCAGTCTTTTTGGCTTTTGACCATATTTGCAATACTGGGCATGAATTCACTTCAGTGGACTGGGGCCTCAAATATAAGCAAGAAATGGTTGGCTACCCCCACAACAGTCTTGTACCTGTTGCATCTGCAGATGTATCTTGCCTAGCAGTTTGTTATTACAGCTTGCAGGGTTCACAGCTGGGGAAGACTACTGATGTCTTTTCTCTCCTGGCAGCCGCAGCCCGTACAGCACCTTCTGAGACCAGGAAAGCTAGCCAGCAGGGGAACCTTCCATTTCAGTTCCACTAGGATTTTTTGATGCCCTGCAACCAGTGTCTAGTGCCTTTAGTAAGAGTGTTGCTAGTTGTGGTGGAAAAACAAAGGTAATAGGTTATATTTTTGTAGGTGCCCTTGGAGCCTCTTACTAATGTCTCATCAGGAAGCAGCCCATATTTGGCACCATGACTTCTGGAAGCAACGTTGTTCATCTGTGCAAGGAGCTTCCTTTCAGAGGTTTTAGAAGTTGGCTTGTAGTAGTAAGAGTAAGGTTCTCACATGGCCTTTTCATGCATTCTTAGTTTTTTTCTAACCATCCCTCTATCCCTTCTCTCCTGTCCCTTAAATCCCACCCCTGCCCAAATCATTCTGCCCCCAATATTGCCCACCTCCATTACTGCCCACCAATATTGCCCACCTCCATTACTGCCCACCAATATTGCCCACCAATATTGCCCACCTCCATACTGCCCCCAATATTCCCCACCTCCATTACTGCCCCCATACTGTCCACCTTCATTACTGCCCCCAATACTGTCCACCTCCATTACTGCCCCCAATATTGCCCACCTCCATTACTGCCCACCAATATTGCCCACCAATATTGCCCACCTCCATACTGCCCCCAATATTCCCCACCTCCATTACTGCCCCCAATACTGCCCACCTCCATTACTGCCCCCAATATTGCCCACCTCCATTACTGCCCACCAATATTGCCCACCTCCATTACTGCCCCCAATACTGTCCACCTCCATTACTGCCCCCAATACTGTCCACCTCCATTACTGCCACCAATATTGCCCACCTCCATTACTGCCCCCAATATTGCCCACCTCCATTACTGCCCCCAATATTGCCCACCTCCATTACTGCCCACCAATATTGCCCACCAATATTGCCCACCTCCATACTGCCCCCAATATTCCCCACCTCCATTACTGCCCCCAATACTGCCCACCTCCATTACTGCCCCCAATATTGCCCACCTCCATTACTGCCCACCAATATTGCCCACCTCCATTACTGCCCCCAATACTGTCCACCTCCATTACTGCCCCCAATACTGTCCACCTCCATTACTGCCCCCAATATTGCCCACCTCCATTACTGCCCCCAATATTGCCCACCTCCATTACTGCCCCCAATATTGCCCACCTCCATTACTGCCCACCAATATTGCCCGCCTCCATTACTGCCCACCTCAACTATCGTCTTGTGCTCTCGCTCCTAACAAACACTCAAACCTAACACTCCTAAAGTAGGATCGGCCTGTGAGAGAGACTAACATGGTATTGATATTTCTGGGCTTTGGTTACCTTACTTGATATACAATTTCCAGTTCCATTCAATAGGAAATCCATTTCTAAAATTCAACTTTTCCTTTCCTGAAGGGAAGGCATGCAAATAAACTAAATCCTTTTAGCAGTGATTTCTATAATGCTTCCCTTTCCCGTTCACTGCTCGCGTGTGCCTCTGAATGTCCCCTCTTACTTTCTGTATTTGGAAAACTATCTCCTAGGATTTATTTTCATGGGTTGTCATGTCTGCTAGCTTGAAACTATTTTGCTGTTGCCTACCAGCACTGCCCATGATAGCCTTTGACACCACATCTTGCACTGTGGCTGAGCGTGTGCATGACTTGCCTTAGATGTTGATATCTTTTGAGGCTCTCCTGCCAATGTGAATTTTACAAGTGCCTTTTGTTCTTCTGGGTGTTCACTGGGCAACTCTTGAATAAGACATCATATACCTCTCCCAAAGATCAACTTTAAATTTTTCACATAGTACAGTTTAAACCAGTAGTACAAAGAGAAATAGTTCCTTTAATGTCCCGAAGGAGTCTCATTATGAAGACAGAACTTGACTTTGCCACGCCGATACTGGGGATACTATTTCTCTGTTTCTAAATGACTATAATGCTAGAATTGAACTCCCCTACTTTCCTATTCAAGAGAAAGGTTCACGGCTGTGTCATGATGGTTCACTAGGAAAATAAAAATCTAACTGCAGCTCTTAAATCACGGTTGTTTGCGAGGTTAGACTAAATTATTAAAGGGTTGCTGTTGTCTAGCCCCCTTATTAACGGTGTAGATTTAATTTTTTCCTTTTGCATAACTCACTCCCCTTTTTCCTTTAATTGTCATATCCTTCCAAAAGCTTGTCAGCATCATTTCGTCAGGTGCCCCTGGTGCTCTGACAACCTGGTGTATATCTAATATGCATTGCACCATAATGATGATTGATTGCTCTGTTTTCATAGTATATTAACCTTTGTGAGTAGTCTGTAATATTTACTGAGTGATGAATGAATAGTAGAGTGCAATCTATTAGTTTAGAACCCTTCTCCTTTGCCTCCACAGACCATAATGATTGCATGGAAGAGCTCATAGATAGCCAGTTTATTTCTAGTTACTAAAATGTTGTTCTTCCTGTTAATGTTTATTTTTGATTTCAAGTTACAATTTGAATTCTAGGATGTTAATCAGAGAAAGAGGATTAGAGAGCTGCTGAGGCCCAGCTCACCTAGTCCTTCCCTCCTGCTCTGGAGCTGCTGTGTGGTGCTCTGCTTGGGAAGTTAGGAGCTGAAACAAGAGGCTCTATTCAGCGTCAGTCCCTGGTAGTCAGAAAGGGCGACTGTTAATCGATCACTGTTTCTTACATCGCTAATCTAGCTCATTGCTTATTTTGGCAACAGTAATAGCGTTTACTATACCCCCCCCCCTAGTTTTCAGTGCTGTTTCTATTTAAGAGGAAATAGTAATTATTGAGGAGTGGAAAGGAGAAATTAGGCCCAGAAAGCATATTTATTTCCCTTCCCACATATGTATATTCATATGCAAGTACACAGGAAATTCATGAAATACCCGCAAATTTATGTGAGATAGCTGATGTAAAGCTGCTGCTGTAAGAGATTTTCAGTCAATGTGCATGTTCAGACCTCAGCTGTCTGGGTCACTGCTGCCACTGGATATTTTATAACACAGATCTTTGGAAGGAAACTAGTAGTTTGAGCTAAACTATATTTCCTTGTATTAACAAAAACTAGTAAAATGCTTCTTTGTTCCAAGATTATATATATATAGATATATATTATTAATATATATTATTTGACTTTTCTTATAGAAATTTCAAGAAATTGCTGAAAAAAACATGGAAAAATTGAACCGTATTGAGAACTCACATGAACAACTGGTTCTTGAGAATTCACATTTCAAAAATGCGTTGGCCAAGACTCAGAGGGAACAGACATGCTTGTTGGCGGCGTGTGCGCTGATGGCTGGTGCATTGTATCCTCTCTATAGCAGGTCATGTGCCTTATCCACACAGAGAGACTTTCTCCAGGAGCAAGTCAACAGCTTGGAATTGTTCAAACTGGAAATTAGAACGCTAGCCCAGGCGCTGGCAGCAGTAGACGAAAAGAAACAAGAAGAAGCCAAACCAAAGAAAAAACCGTTCAAAGGACTGACTCGTGTATTCCGGAAAGGTGCGATTGCAATTTTGGCAGCAAACAGACTCAAGATACTGGGCCAATCCTGTGCCTCTCTTTTTACCTGGATGGAAAGCTGTAAGGAAGGCATAGGCATGCTGGTGTGTACAGGAGAGCCCAAAGACAAGCACAAATTTCCAAGTAAGATAGTTTGTGCTTTAAAAAATCTAAGTTATATGTAAGTGAAATATAATATGTGTGTGCTTATCTATTATACAAACCTTCAAAGAATTAATCATATAGCGTAGTCCAGTTCCTCTTCACATGTGTATGTATATAAATGTTTAATTTATAAAAATTAGCCTTGAGTTTTTGTAAACTGATATTATGAAGCAACTATGTATAACTTCATATTGTCTAGATTTATTTGTATTATCTTTTTAAAACATTATAGTGGAACGTTTATACCTCACGTTTTCAATTGTGACAATCCAAAACAGACACTTAAAAGTTATCCATGCTTTCAGTATAAAATAAGAATAAAATGATGAGAGAGTTAAGAATATCTTGAAGAGTTGTTTAAAAGTGAGGCAAATATAAATTTTCAGCTGATATTTCTTGGGAATGTTTTACTATTTTTGAGAAGACAAATTTAGTTGTTTACTTTTTAAAATTTATGCCTGGGGATCAACCCTATTTTCTTTCTTTCTTTTTTAAAATTTATTTATTTATTACGTATACAATGTTCTGTCTGTGTGTATGCCTGTAGGTCAGAAGAGGGCATCAGACCTCATTACAGATGGTTGTAAGCACCATGTGGTTGCTGGGATTTGAACTCAGGACCTTTGGAAGGGCAGGCAGTGCTCTTAACCGCTGAGCCATCTCTCCAACCCTGCCCCTAAGGCTACTTTCATGGAACAAGTGCTCTGCCATTGTGTCCTCAACCCTCATGCAATGCCGGGTTCTCTGGCAGAAAGGGCCAGGGCAGAGCCAGACCTCGGGACTTTTACCTGGTTCTGAGTTCCGAGTCTGTCAAAGCAGGATCTCGTTTAATTGCATCAGGCATGAACTTATATAGGCTGAGATAAGGGGTGGGAAACCTGGGGATGGGTCGAGGTGGAGCAAGGAACAAGGGCCAATAATATCTGCACGTTAGCAGTGGCTGGTAGAGGCGTGCCTAGGTTGGGTAGCCAGAGACAGGTCTCCAAATTTGAGCTAGGCTCAGGAAGTTGCACTAGGCCTCACCAAACTCAAGTTAGGCTTAGGAAGTTACACTGGGCCTCATGCCCAGGCCTCATGAGGCCCAACAATGCAACTGCTAAGAATCAGGCCATTGTAATACAACCAAAACTAAAAGAATTGTCTGTCTTCTTTGATGCTTGTTATTTAATGTTGCGTTAGTCAGATGTAACTAGATTTTCTAACTAGAGAACACTAGGCATACAAAGGCTGATTTACTTAAGTAGCTGAACACTGCTATGAAATTTAAATGTGGATTTTAATAACTTGTAGCATTTCATAATGGTTTCTTCCGTTTCTGCAGAGCATCAAAGGGAGCAGTTACGTTGTTTACAAGCCCTTACTTGGTTCACCAGTTCTGACCTTCTTGTTGCCATTGTCAGTTCTATGACTGAGCTGCAGGAAGTCATTAATAAAACAGGTATGATCATTTTTTATGTCCATGCAAAGTATACTTAAAACAAATGCCTAGAAATCCCTTATGGTACAAATTTTAATAAATTGTCTTGGAGGAAAATACATCTGTTTTTTATTTAGCCACAGAGAGATTGTTAAATCTGTGTCTAATGATACAGTAAATAAAGGGAAATTTGATGACAAACTTTGTCTTTATTTGTAAAGGAAATTGAATAGCATTTTGGGGTGAATGTGTCTACCCCATTCTTCCCCTTTGTGATCTGTTTTTCCTATGAAAAGCACACCATTAGTTTTTTCTTTTCTTTATTTTTTATTTTAACTTTTAAAATGTGTGCGGATGTTTTGCCTCCATGTATATATCTGTGCACCTTGTGTGTTTCTGGTGCCAGCAGGGTCCAGAACAGGGTGTTGGATACTCTGGAACTGAAGTCATGGACAGTTGTGAGCTACCATGTGAGTGCTGGGAGTCGATCCAGGGTCCTTGGAAAGAGCTGCCAGTACTCTTAACCCCTGAACCATCTCACCAGCCCAAAGTTTCCTCTTTTGTTACTTGGTTTTGGTTTTCTGGCCATAAGTTTCAGAAGCTTGAGCAATAATAGCTGAGCCCATGGAAAATGCCACGTCTAATTTGGTGATATATGCATTTTTAAAATTTGTTTGATTTCCTGTGTATGTTTGATTTCCTGTATATGTTTGATTTCCTGTGTATGTTTATGTGCATGTGTGTGTCAGGAGGGTGTAATGATGACTGTTTTTTCTAAGCTGTAAGAGATGTTGCCATGTTCTGGGTAAGCTGAACCCTAGATCAGTCTAGTCATTATGATGCATTAGCAGTAACAGTGTGTCCTGACCTATTAAGACTTCCCTGCTTAGGGAAGTGTAAGCACAGGAACATGATAATGTGAGATATGATTTAAATTTTAAAGATAGGTCAATGTAAATGAGAATCATTTCATTAAAATTTCAGGTATTTAAACATAGGCTCCTCTCTCAGGAAACTTAACGATTCTCAGATTATTTTTAAGTGTGGCCACTGATGTTGGTAATCCGTGAGCATATTTAATGCTTTAGTGAACATTAACGTGCTGGGTTTGAAGTAGAAATAAAATTTAAATTTTAATTATTTAAAAAGATTAAATTAAGACATAATAAATATTATACACACATTTATAATTTTAGATAAATATAAAATAGTATGATTTCTTCAGACTGTTTCAAACAAAATTAAGAATTTTGGTTTTGTAGATTCAAAGCATCAACTAGTTTTTTTAAAAAGACATAATGATAATGTTTGGATTTAGTGTAATAAATAGATATTTTAAAGTTAATTTTTAAGAAGTTATTCAGTGAGTTTCACTATGGTGATTTCATGCATATGTGGAATTATGCTTTGTTATTATTCCTCTCTTTCACTGTCTTTCATAACTCTTCCCATACCGTATTTTGCTGGTCCCCCTTCTTCTATTATGATTTCATTTTTCTTTGCAATTAAAAATAATTTCATTTTGTGTATGTTCCTCATTTTCTTTTTCTAGTCATCTGTTGACTGTGTAAGCTTGTTTAACTTTGCATGTATAGTGAGTAGTGTAGCAGTGAAATGGATGTGTAAGTGTCTCTCTGGTGTGGCTCCATCACCCAGTCGTCCTGTTTTTAGTTGTTTGAGAGTCTCCACACTGAATTCCCTAGTGACTGCATCAGTTTATAATCCCAGCAACGCAGAGGGTTTCCCCTGCGTCCCTCCAGGATTTGTTGTCATCTGCTTTCTTAGAGATAGTCCCTGTGCTCTGGCTGACATGGACTCTCAGACTGGTTTTAATTCACATTCCCTTGATGGCTAAAGACAATGACTATATTTTCTAGTCATTACTGGCCGTTTGTGTTTCTCTGTTTGAGGACTGTCTATTCAGATTGTCAATGCATTTATTAACTAGATACTTTTTTGGTGGTTAGTTTTACAGTTCCTTATACATTCTAGATATTAACATACTGTCTGTTTATGGTTGACAAAGACTGTTTTCAGGTCTGTGAGCTGTCTATTCTGGTGATTATTTTCTTTGCTGAGCAGTAGCTTTTTATTTGTTAGTAACCCAGTTGATCAGTTCTTAAAATGATTTCTTTTGCTACTGGAATACTTTTTAGAAAACCCTTCCTTTTGTTTAGATATGGACGTATTTTGCCAGGATTTCTCTCTACTACTTTCTAAGCTTCAAGTCTTACATTAATGTTTTTGATCCATTTATTATGTGCAAGGTGAAAGATATGAATCTTAGTTTTATTCTTCCACATGTGGAATTCACTTCCCTCAGTTCCATTTGTTGAAAGAGTGAAAAACTTGTAGAAAACTCAGGTGGCTCGGCCTCTGTGGGTTTACATCTATGTGGGTTTGTATGCAGGTCTTCTATTCCAGGTCAGCACCATGCTGTTTTGTTACTGCATCTCTGTAGTGTAGTTTGGATTAGGTATTGTATTGCCTCTAGTATTGCCTTTTCTGTGTAGGAGTGTTTTGGCTATTCTTGATCTTCTGTGTTTCCATATAAAATTTAAAGTTGCGTATTACAGATTAGTAAAGAATATAATTGGATGTTTGGTGCATTTTGCTTCCTGGCTTGCATGGCACAAACGGCTTTACTCTACTAGGACCTTCTTGGTATGATGCAATAACACTTCTGAAACTGAGATAATCAAACCTTTTCTTTACTTTAGTTATTTGTTAGGTGTTTTCATTACAGTGGCAGGAAAACTAATGCAGGATAATAGAAGAGTCTCTCCAAACATAATAAAGATTAACATATTTTTAAATCATTTTTATTCTTAAGTGTATTCAAATAGATACAGAAGATATACTAGAAAAAAGGAAACATTTTCAGAGAGTTAAAGGTAAATGGTTTTCATGGAATAACAAGGGTAATAAATGTAATTAAAGTTTTGACAACTTATAAGGCTTATAATGAAATGCATATATTTAAGTTTTTGCATTTTAATTTATTTTATATGTATTGGTGTTTTGCCTGTATGTATGTGTAAAATGAGCCAGAGCGTTGGTTTCCCGGCTGCCTAGACCAGAATAATCACACAGAAACTATATTAATTACAACCCTGTGGTGGCCAATAGCTTAGGTGTATTCCTAGCTAGCTCTTAGATCTTAAATTAACCCATTTCTATTAATCTGTGTACCATTGCGAGGCTGTGGCCTACTGGTTCTGGTGTCTTTCTCCTTTGGCAGCTACATGGAGTCTCTCTGACTGCCTTCTCTCTCTCTCTCTTTCTCTCTCTCTGAATTTTCCGCCTGACTTTAGTCTGCTAAGCCATTGGCCAAAACAGCTTTATTCATTAATCAATAAAAGCAACACATACGCAGGGCATCCCACATATATGTTTGTGCTTCATGTGTGTGAAGTGCCTGTGAAAGTCATAAGAGAGCATCAGATCCCCTAAATCTGAAGTTATAGACAGTTGTGATCCCCATATGGGCTCTGGGAATCAAACCTGGGACCTCTAGAAGAGCATTTAGTTGTCAGCATCCATGTTGGGCAGCTCAGAACTCCAGTTTCAGGGGATCCAATGCCCTTGCTGGTCTTGGTAGGCACCAACACATGCAGAAATACCCGTATGCCTAGTTAAAAAGAAAATACATAAACTTTACACAAAGAATTTACTGAGATAGGGACATCTTATTTAATATTTACCCCTATAAGTGGGATTAAATTATAGTTTTCTCTTACCACCACCTTTACCATGAAAATAGTGTAAAAATTAATAAAAATATGCCCACATATCTTTGTACACTTAAGGTACAGATTATTAGTTTTGTAGTCTAAAATTGGACTTTACCGTAAGGGAGGTAGCATTTTAGATGCAAAGAAGACTTCTGATACCAGACATGTGGTATTGGATAAATTATTTACAGTTATGTGCTGTGTGCTTTGGTGCTGCATGCCTGCCTTCTCAGTTTCTGAGGAAGTTAAAGTAGGATGATCACAAATTCAAAACTAGCCTTGACTACAGAGTGAGTTCAAGGCCATCCTGGTCTACTTAGTGATGCTTTGTAAATAAAACGTTAAAAAATTCTGTGTTTGAACTCAGAGGCTCCTAACATACATGGAGGCTTAGGTTCAATCCCCAGTAAGAAAAAGACACAACAGAAAAAAGGAAATTGTGTCAGTTTCTGTATGTGTAAAATAAGGATTGTTATATTACCTTTCTTATAAGTACTTTAGCAGACTGAGTAAATTTATGAAGTACTTGTTATAGTCTTTATTTTTCTTTGCTTCAGAAAATATTTTATTTATCATTAGTACATTAATAAATAATAGAGAAATTTATAAAAACTTATAGTAAAATTTATTGGTTTAAAATTTCAAGGAAGTTTTCAGGTTACATGCAGTTTTAACTCTTATTTTTAAAGTTTTATTTATTTTACTTTATGTTTATGAATGTTTTGTCTACATGTATGTAGGATACTCTATGTGTGCTGGTGCCTGAGAAGTTAGAGGGCTTCTTGGCCCTTGGTATTAGAGTTACAGATGGTTGTGAGCCACAGTGGGTGCTGGGAACAGAACCCAGGTCCTCTGCAAGAGCAACAAGTATTCCTAACTGCTGAGCCATCTCTCCAGCCCCAGTTTCAACACTTTAAAATATAGCGCTGGGGCCAGGGAGGTGGCTCAGTGGGTAAAGCACTTGCCATGCAAGCATGAGGTCTGGAGTTTGGATCCCCAACACGCATGTAAAGGCCGAGTGGACATGATGGCCTGCTGTAACACCAGTACTTGAGAGGCAAAGACAGGGCATCCCTGGAGCAAGTGTGCTAGCTAGACTACCAAGTCAGATGACTCCTACATGTGTGGACACACATGCATGCATATAAACATGCAACCATATACACATGCCATATATATGTGGAAAGGAGAACTGGTTTTATTTTGATTACTATGTAAAGATGAAGAGGAAAATTTCTTTTTCTAATAAAATCATACTTTATTTGGGGCTGCCACAGATCTTCTTTCTTTGTAATTTATGGAAGACCCACTTAAAGCACAGTAGTAAAACTGATTATTTTCTCTCTTCTAAGTAATAGGAAGTTTAGAGAGCTATAAAAATTTAGACTGTATTTCTACTCTGCCGTCCTTATTATCATCTTCACATTGGTGCCTGCCCACTCTGCAGGTTGTGTTTGCTTAGGAAGGGAATAGAGAAAGGCAAAATATGAAAGCATTCATATACTGCTGGAAGGAATAACAGTGATGAGCTGCTTTGGAACGGAGTTTTGTGGTTTCTTAAAATGTTAGGATTGAACTGTATTATAAGCTAGTAATTCCACTACTATTTATAGATTTAAGAGAAATGAAGCCATGTGTCTAAAAATATGAGCATAAATGCACATAGCACTAATGATAATAAACAAAATGTGAATGCAAATTGAACTATCCCAGCCAATGAGTGGATAGACACACAAATGAAATTTATTAGGCCACAAGAAACAAAGCCCTTGTATATGCTGCAACAAGGAAGTCCCCTGACATCATTGGTCAAAGACGCCATTTGCTGTAGGTCACACATATTACTCCGTAATTTGAAGTGTGCAGAGTAGGAAAATTGAAAGACAGAAAGAAGACTACTGAAACCACTCAGGAATATTTATTTTAATGCTTATATACTTTCTAATGTGTTGTTTAGACTCTCCATACCTCCTCTCTCTTCTTTCTCTTCCTTTTTCTTTTCAGTGCTAGGATCAAACCCAGGGTCTTGTGCGTGTGAGGTAGGCACTCTGCCACTGAGCCACTTCCCCTGCTGTGCCTCCCCTTTTAATATCTTGCTGAAAGTGGAGCTACTTTAAACATCAGGACTGTATACTGGCACCATCACTGTGACTGCTTTCTGTCCACCTCAGGAAATCTGTGCTCATGTATGCCAGCATCAAGCAGTACTTTTTAGCATATTAAGTAACTGCATTGATCACGTTTATTCTTAGGTTAAAGAAAATTCAATTAGTGATTATTTTTAAAAGTTAGGCTTTTAGAATGAATTATGAATTATATGTAATCTATCTTCTAGGAGAGAGATTGTGCTCTTGACTGAACATTGGCTAAGAATTTGGCATCTGAGTGTGTGCTGTCGTGTGCTATTTATGTGACTCTGCCCCCTTTCAGCCTTAACATTCTCATGTGCACATTCTGACTGTGCTGTTCAGCCTTAACATTCTCATGTGCACATTCTGACTGTGCTGTTCAGCCTTAACATTCTCATGTGCACATTCTGACTGTGCTGTTCAGCCTTAACATTCTCATGTGCACATTCTGACTGTGCTGGATACTTTCATAGCAGCTTGATACAAACTAAAGTTGTCTGAGAGGAGAGAGACCCAGCTAAGAAAATGGCTCTGTAAGATCAGGCTTTGGGCAAGTCTATAGGTAGGGCATTGTCTTAAATTAGTGATTGATTTGGGAAAGTCCGACCCATTGTGGGGGTGTTCCATCCCTGGGCTGGTGGTTCTGGGTTCTATAAGAAAGCAGGCTAAGGCCGGGCGGTGGTGGTGCACGCCTTTAATCCCAGCACTCGGGAGGCAGAGGCAGGCGGATCTCTGGGAGTTCGAGGCCAGCCTGGTCTACCAGAGCTAGTTCCAGGACGGGCACCAAAACTACAGAGAAACCCTGTCTCGAAAAACCAAAAAAAAAAAAAAGCAGGCTAAGCAAATTATGTGAGCAAGCCAGTAACCAGCATCTCTCCATGACTTCTGCATCAGCTCCTGCTTCCAGGTTCCTGCTCTGTGTGAATTCTTGTCCTCACTGTTTTTGATGATGAACTGTTATATGGAACCGTGAACAAAATTAACCCTTTCTTTCCCAAGTTGCTTTTGATCCTGGTGTTTCATCTCAATAGTAACCCTAACTAAGACATTGGCTAATATGTTCATTAGAGAAAAAAGTAACTTGTTTGAACATATCTTCTGAATATGTAAATGTCCATTGTTTTATCTCTTTCTTGTATACTGATATATACATATATGTGTATATACAGATACATATATGTATATATATATATGTGTGTGTGTGTGTGTGTGTATGTGTGTGTGTGTGTATTGTTTTTTGAGACAGGGTTTTTCTGTAACAGCCCTGGCTGTCGTGGAACTAGCTCTTGTAGACCAGGCTGGCCTTGAACTCACAGAGATCCACCTGCCTCTGCCTCCTGAGTGCTGAGATTGAAGGCGTGTGCCACCACTGTCTGGCACATATTGATATCTTAATGGAACTAACATTGCTTTTTTTTTTCTTCACAGAACTGGAAGTTTAATAATGATAGTTTGAAGTCACATTTTAGAAAGTACTTACAGTGTTTGGCCACTGCTTTTATAAACTTTGATGGTGTATTCATAGGCACTGGGCAGAGACCCCGGTTTCCATTTTGCCTCTATAAGAACTGGACAGGTGGCAACCTTTTTGCTTTTGCGGTAGTGTTTGCCCACTTGAGATAAATTACCTCTTCTAGATATCCAAATGGCGTGCCTGCAAGAGATCATTTACCTCAAACAGGGGAGTACGCTGCTTTCATTGAAGGGCTGAGATATCAATCATTACGGGAATAGAATGTAGGTAGCTCAACGTTTTGGTATGACTGGGCTAAACTAAAAATTTAAATGTAGAAACAAATGCATTTTATTTGATTTCTAAGTTTATTTCTGAGTATATCCAAGGGCAACTGGACACAGGTAGAATGTCGGTGCGTTTTATTACTTACCTTCTCAGTAATGAAATCTTAGCTGTCTTGAAGGTAGCTGACTCAAGCTCAGCCTTGCTAGTAAGTTGCTATGCAACTTGCCTCCTATTGCATGCTGCAGTAAACTTTGCAGAAGTCCTATCTACAAAGGGCCAACTCAGAAGCCTAATTATGTTCATGTCAAGACCGAAGTTTCATATTTGGAAGGTCAAACCAGTGAGAAATTGTTTTTCTGTTAATAAGAAGTTTTTGCTGTATATTAGAAAGTCAAGACCTTAGCCAGGCCTGGTTGTACATGCCAGCAGCTTTGAAGCACAAGTGGGAGGATGAATCCAGGGCAAGCCTGGCCTACACAGTGAGTTCTAGCTCAGCCTGGGCTGCACTGTGAGGCCTTAGTTAAAAGACAATGTTAAATTAGTAACGCTACTAGCATTACCAACATTATTCCCCACTGATACTTTTATGCACTTTATTGTTAATTCACTATTACTCTTTGCTTAAAGGGGGCTTCTCATGCTTTCTGAGTTGAAACGCTCCATTTTAATTAGAAAAACACGTCATAGACTCCAGTTGCATTTTTAGTAGCAATAGACTCTGTAATGCTTTCTAAAGACTTCTAGGTTTATTACACGCAGCATCAGATACATGTCACTGTTGTGTGTATTTTGTTATGACAGATAAAGATCAAGCTGCCGTGCTTGCTGCAGCTGAAGGACAGGACTCCCGCAGTAAGTCCTTGTCCCTCCGGGAGCCCTCCAACCTTCAGGACTAGAACTGCTGGGCCAGTGGGCTGCTTAGGAATCCGTTTTGAAGATTTATTTGTTGATGTGAAAGCATGCCTGTTCTATGGGGAAAAGGAACTGTGCAGCTTGTGATCTGCTTCTTTATAAAGGTCACATTGTTTAAGTTGGGAAAATGGCTAGCAAATTCTATTAACGTAAAGAAAAAATTGTTTTTAACAGGTATAAATTTTAAAATAGTGGAGACATGTAAACATGAGGATTTTTAGTGGCTCTTGGTCTCTGTCATGCAGATAAATATGTAATTCTGACCCTACAGTATCTCTTCCTCTTTCATTATAAAATTGTGTTCCATATGGTAAAATGTGAGCTCTATTATAAAAGTGCCTCTTAAAACATAAATTATTTATTGCTCTGACTGTAGCTCATGATGGTTAGCACTCAGGGACTTGGAATGTGTCTTTTCCTAACTTTTTAAAAATTCAGAAGAATGCCTAGTGGAATAGTATTGCCATTTAATTTTCTCTTTCTTAGTGGTTGGTGTCTACCAAACATATTTCAGGGATATAGTAAATAATAACAACAAAAAGAAAACAAGAAAGCACTATGTATTATAATTTAATTGTAGTTGAATTTTATTTTAAAGCTCTTTTTATTGGAAATGTTATTACTTTTGTGTTACTTAAAAATTTAAAATCAGATTTTATATTTGTGCATGAAAGTTAATATTACTTTCTCTTGCTATTTTTGAATGCATTGTTGAGTTCAGTATTGTTGCATCTGCTATGGAAGTAAAATGGAATGTGATTAATCCAATAAATATATAAAAATATCCACATATGCTAGCCTGGGATAGTGAAGATAGGGCAGCTGGAAATGAAAGAAGACAAATGAAAAAATACAGTACAACTAGAGACACAGAGAATACATATATTTGATATCAAAATGATATGCTGGCTATTAGAAGAAAATTAAATTTTACTATTCTTTCATTGAGCAGTGAATTATTTACTATAATTTTAGTTATTTACTTAACTGTTTTAAATTATGTGTTGAATGTCATCTAAGTGTGCTAGTAATTTTTTTGTCATTCATTACTTACTAAATGTCTCATTATTAACAATTATGCATTTTAATTAAATTTTGTATGACTTTGTCCATGACATTCTTTGAGAGTATGTTTATATTGAGTGTCATATAGAATGAAAATATATCATATTATATTCTCAAAAGTTGCACACTAACAACTAATAAATTTATATAGAATATTATACTTTTATCAAATTGGCGATTTTAAGTGTAACTCGGATGCAGTGTGATTTCCAAACCTTGACTGCTATGTGGCATATAAAATTGATCCTTCCATTTATATATTGAGGAATAGAAGAAATAGAATACAGTTCAAATTTTAGAATACAGAGTGTCTGTAAGGTAGAATGCAGAGTATTGGTGAGGCAGTTCTTAATGCCATTGGAAATCATTGATTGCCCTTGGTCAGTGTTGCTCTTTAGTTTTGACCTGTACATAATCTCACAATTAACACAATACAATTTGATTTGGTAATATTGCCCTTATGACAGAAAGGCAAAATTTAGATTAACTCCAGTAGTAGAGAGTCGGAATGTAGTATGTACACCACTAGATTTGGGTTTGAAGACTCCGGTGCTGGTCATCTCACACGGATAAGACAAGGAATGGCAGATCAGGACCTGCTTTGAATAGGAAAATGAAATTACATAACTTTTATGAAGGTATAAATACGCCTATTAACTGTATCTGGAATATCAGTTAGTAGGGAGAATAGTGACAGTTTTGTTTATCACCATTAGGCACAGTTATTAATTACAGACCTAAGGAGCTGGTAGTAAGCAAGATGTGTAGCAAACATAAGGACCCTCAAGTCCATTAGACACAGGTTCGGCACTGAAATGCCACCAGGAAATACGTAATTATAGTTGTAGGCTTTTACCTCTCCTGAATAAAGAAAATTGTGTGATTTTTTTTGTCTGAGAATATAAGAATTATGGGGCTAAGGTCATAAGCAGTCATAATTATGAATAGAAATCAAATTATGGGAAGTTTTAGAAAAGGAAAGGGAAGGTGAATTTCTAGAGCGATGCTGTTCCATGCGAAGGTCAGATTCGAAGTTCAGGAGGTTCTCTGTAGTGAGCCAAGCTTGTGCTCAGCTTTTCATAGTAAAGGTCGATGGGGACGTGGCTATAAAGGCATGAGAACTACATACCTGAAAAATTCTATTGTGATCACTAACAATGTATAATTAACATGAGGCAACTCATATATTGTGCTTTTTTTTTTCCTTTGAAGATCCAAATTCCAGAATCTGTGGACATTTACTCATAGGTGCAGCCAAGAGTTCTTTTGCAAAACTAATGGATAAAATTAGTTTGGCAATGGAAAGTATACCTCTGCATAGCAGCCGGAGCATAACATATGTAGAGAAAGATTCCCTGGTTCAGAGGCTGGCCCGTGGACTTCACAAAGTGAACACGCTGGCCCTGAAGTATGGTTTGCGCAGCCATATGCCTATTATGGTATGTGCTATTTCATTCAGTAGTGACTTTAGGATTTGTGGGCTAGAAAGTGTATTAGCCTATTTATAGTTTAAATCAATTTATGTGAGTAATAAATATTTTAATAAAATAAAGCTTCTTTAATAAGCTTACTTGGTTTAGAGATAGCTAGTATTATTTTTTGCATTATTAATGTTTGAGTTCAACTTAGCAAAATGCTCATTGGTATTGATTTACTAGTAGATCTGTAGCTGATGTTTGTAAATGTACTCTTATTTAACGACAGAAAAGTACTGCATCATTACAAAAGCAAATATTTGGATTTACGCAAAGGCTGCATGCAGCTGAAGTTGAGCGCCGCTCACTGCGCCTAGAGGTTACAGAATACAAACGGACTCTGAGTGAAATGAAAAAGGAGCTTGACAAATCACAGAATCTGCAGATGCAATTAAATGAATTTAAGCACTCTGTAAGTAGATCTGGCATAGTAAACCATGGCTATGTGATACCTCTTTCTATATGATTTCCTTAACAGTGTTTGTTTGGTTAATAGAAGTAATTCAAAGTCCCTTCAATAGGATTGCTTTGTTTTAAAAGTTTCTGTTATTTATTTTCTAGTTTTATTTTTTTATAGAGAATAGATTTTTTTCATACAATATCTTTGAATAGTTTCCCTTACACCAACTCTTCTCAGATCTTCCCTGTTTCTCCTCCCACCCAATTCTTGACCCTTCTTTCGCTCTTTCATTAGGAAACAAACCATCTAAAAAATAACAATCAAAACAAACCAGAATAGGACAAAACAAACAAGCATGTAGGGAAAAAAATGAGCCAAAGAAAAAGTACAAGAAATACGTATAGACACAAGAGACACATGTTTTCACTCACAGGAATCCCTTAAAAACACAAAACCAGAAACTAAACTATAATATAAATATCCAAAGGACCTGTAAGGTTATAAACAAAGAGCCTCCATCTACTGCTGGGCATGGAAACTGCTATCTATCTATCTATCTATCTATCTATCTATCTATCTATCTATCTATCTATCTATCTATCTGTAATCTATCTATCTGTAATCTATCTATCTGTAATCTATCTATCTATCTATCTATCTATCTATCTATCTATCTATCTGTAATCTATCTATCTATCTATCTATCTATCTATCTATCTATCTATCTATCATCTATCTATCTATCTATCTATCTGTAATCTATCTATCTGTAATCTATCTATCTATCTATCTATCTATCTATCTATCTATCTATCTATCTATCTATCTGTTCTGGGAATCAGCCTCAAGTTGTTATTCAGGCTTGCATGACAACAGCTACTTTGCCCTGCAGACCTGTCTTGTTTTTCCCAGAATGCCATTTTAAAGCATATATTTTTATTTTAGTTAAGACTTGTGTTTGTTCGCCTGCTACAGGCATGTGGCTAACAAAGCTAGCAGCCCTAAAAGGTGTGTGATGAAATGTGGCCATAGGGTAGGATGCTTTTCCTTAGAGAACTTCCCTTTAGAATGCTTTCTATCGGGAAGCCTGCTGTTTGTGTAGTGGACAAAAATCTCCTCGCTTATATTTTGAATAATTTTCATTCTTATGCTTTATACACTATTATAATTTGAATGCTAATATTAGATTATTTAGTGATATTTTAGTATTATGTGGTCATGCTATAAATTTATCTTCAAATTTAATTCAAGCAAAGCTTTCTCTTTCTGTGAGTTGCATCATTTCTGGGCCTTGGAGAAAATATTTTTGTCTTATTTCTTAGAAAATTGGGAGATTGAAGAGCTTCATAAGATAGCAATAGTTTTATGTTTTCTAGATATACACAGTAAGATTTTCATTCTGCCATTCCTAGATTTTTTTTTTTTTTAAGGATTCAAATCAGCTGCATTATGTTTGTGATGAATTACATGAATCCCCTTCCAATCCACGCTGACGGGGGCAAGCTGACATTTAGATGACTACATGTGCAGGTAGAACCGTGAAGGGAGCCATGCATCTCCCTAGTTCCACATGTACTTCATGGAATGCACCTTTTGTGAAACATTTTTCCTTGTGCACTTGAAGATGACAGTGTCAGGTGTCTTCTAACTGTGTTTTACTCACTCAAGTGCCTCGAAGAAGGGATATTCAAGTGATCTGACCTAGACCCCATGAGCCTTTATGGGAGGCTGGGCTTGTGGAGAGCTCTCGTTAGTCTTTCAGGGCTGTGCCCTGCCCTCCAAGTAGTCACCGCATTGTAAGTCATCTTTTATATGACGGTGTAGCGTTTCATTAGCAGGTGTTCACATATGAATATCGTTCATTCTTTTCTGTGTTGAGTGAGAAAGCTAAGTGAGTTCTCAACTCGGTACAGCTATTTCCACGCAAGATGTATGTAGGCAAGAGAGTAAGGCAAATTTTGATAATTACAGTTGTTCTGGGAAAACAAGACACGGTAGCCTGAGAGTGTGAGTGTGGGTAGGAACTGCTAGAGAAGACATGGGGTCAGAGAGATCCATACAGTAGCATAATGAACATAGACTTAGATAATCATTCCAATACTTATGGTCATTTGAATATTTTTTCATAGTCATAATCTTTACAAAAAGCTTTTTTTTTTTTTTTTTTTTTTTTTAATTTGGAAATTGGGTGTGGTGGTACATGCCTTGAATCCCAACACTCAGGAAGTAGAGGCAGTCACAGATCTCTGTGACTTTGAGGCCAACCTGGTGCTGCAGAGCAAGTTCCAGGACAGCTAGGGCTACATAGAGAAACCCTGGCCCAAATAAACCAAAGCAAACCAAACTTTATTTGGAATTTCAAGTGTTTTCTAGGATTTTGTTTGACAAAAGATAACTTTTAAAGTATGATTATTATACTTTAAAAACAAAAGTGATAGTTTATTTTGATTTTTTCTGAGCAAAACAAATTTTATGTTTTGTTTTATAATAAGTTCTTAGAAATGTTTGCCATTACATTGTTTTTCAAATTTCTATTAATGTATAGTATCTGTGAGTGTATGACATGTGTCCAGGTACCTGTGAAGGCCAGAAGAGGGCATGGTGTCCCCTGGATGCTAGTTGTGAGCCCATCCCCTTGTGGGTGCTTGAAACTGAATTCTGTTCTGGAAGAGCAGTTGGTGCTCTTAAGCACAGAGCCGAGTCTCCAGCCCCATGCTATGTTCTTTATGTCACCAAATACTGCTCTGAAGAAGAAATAGTACAGCAATACAATTGGCTTGCAACTGATTTTTCCTCTTCTTCTTAAAGAAATTGATCACCCATGAGAAGTTTGAAAGTGCATGTGAAGAACTAAATAATGCATTACTTCGGGAACAGCAGGCTCAAATGCTGTTGAATGAACAGGCCCAGCAACTACAGGAGTTGAATTATAGACTTGAGTTGCACTCCAGCGAGGAAGCTGACAAAAACCAGACTCTTGGAGAAGCTGTTAAGGTATAACTAATCTCTTGTATAATGAGTTATTTGTTGTTTGTATGGATCCTGGTCTGCTTGTCATGTCATGCATAGTTCCTGATATAGGGAATAGATCCAAAGGTGTAAAATCTTTTTCCATAAATGGTTTGTAAGGATGGTGTGAGGTGTCATTCTGTCCTCACCTTGAGCCTTCATGTACATGTATGGAAGATGTAAAGTGGGCTTTATGACTGGTTGAAAACAACATAAGTATTTTTCCAGTAATAATTTTTTAAAATGTGTTTTTTATTGAAATAGTTTTCATATAATATATTCTTATCGTTTCCCTTCCTCCAACTCCTCCCAAATCCTCACCATCTATCCACCTACCTACCAACTACATGCCCTTTCTTTCTCTCCCTCACCGTCTACTCACCTACCTAACAACTACATACTCTTTCTTTCTCTCTCTCTTACCATCTACCCACCTACCTACCAACTACATACCCTTTCTTTCTCTCTCTCTCTCTCTCTCTCTCTCTCTCTCTCTCTCTCTCTCTCTCTCTCTCTGTCTCACCATCTACCACCTACCTACCAACTACATACCCTTTCTTTCTCTCTCTCTTTAGAAAACAAAGGCAAACAAAAGCTAAACTAGAATAAAAAAGAAAAAAAGCATAAGAAATTCACACACACAGAGTTTTTGTGGGCTTGTTGCTGCTGCTTGTTGTGCTATCCCTGTTTTCTGGGGGGCAAGGGATGAGCAGATGCAGAGGCATAGACACAGGTGCTCTTTATTGTAAAAAGCGGGGGTGGGGGTGGGGAGGTGGGGGCGTGGGGAATGGAAGGGTACGGGGTTAGGGGGGTTAGGGAAATTAAGCTGCCATAGGAACAATTCTGGTTGGTCCTTTTGAAACTGGAGGTCACTGCTGGTGTGTTGTGATTAGCTAGGAGCATATGTCATTAGTTGCCATGGTTTTGGTCTGCTGACAGGTCGTCTTGGCCAATTTTGCATACTCACTGTGAATTTGTATGTGCTTGCTTGTGCTTGTGTGATTGCCCTGCCTTAACACACACACACACACACACACACACACACACACACACACACACACACACACCCTGTATAAACAAAAATTTAGAAATTGTTATATACAAGCAAAAGATCAGTAAGATAAAATGCCCAAACAAAGCTGTATGAGACAAAACATCTATAAAATTCTATTGAGTTCATTTTGTGTTGGCCATCTACTGCTGGGCATGAGACTGCTCTTAGGTGCGGTTAATTGTGAGATTAAAAGTGAGATTCCATGCATTGTCAGGCATGGGTTTTATCTCGTAGAATAGACCTTAAACCTAAGCAAAGAGTAGTTGGTTACTACTATAATTCTTGTGTCACTATTGCACCAGCATATGGTGCAGGCAGGTCACTCTTGTAGATTTTAGGGTTGGTAGCTGGGTTGCTGGTACCTTTCTCCTCTGGTAGCATTCCGAGCACCTTCCAGTACCATGAACACTAGTCAGTAGGGTTGGAGGCTCTAGGTAGGCACCAACTCATCTTCTCTGTTTAATGAGATAAACGATGTTGTCTTTAGCAATAGGGTTTATCATCAGTTTGTGGAGAATAACCCATAGCCTTGGAAATAACTTGAGAGGTTTGGGCTTTCCATACAGCCCCTTTGGCCAATGGCTCAACTAGATATAACCCATTCCTGACACTAGAGATTTTACTTGTTGGTGAAAGATTTCTATTTAGGGTTTTGTCTCCACCATTATTTGGTGATATCATTTAGATTTCTTTCATATATGTATATAATTTGAGAAGTGTCTACAGTAGTCGGTTTTCATATGACCCCTCAAATGGCTCTCAATATTAGTTGCCCCTCCCCATATTCCCTCTCTTACCTTTCTGTCCATCTCCCCATTTAATCCCCTCTTATGATTCTCCAGTCTCTCCATAACTACATGTTTTATTTCTTCTTCCTTGGGAGATACCCTAGACTCTTACGCTGTACCTAACCTCTGTGGTCCCATGGATTGTAGCATGCCTACCAAAAGTTTAAGAACTAACATCCACATATAAGAGAATACATAAAATACTTGAATTTTGGGGGTATAGGTTACTTCTCTCAGGAAGAGTTTTTCCTTTGATTTGGGATTCTTGTCCTTTGTCTATTCCCGTTTTTCTTAGATTTGGTCTTTTCATAGTGTTCCAGATTTTCTAGATAGTTTGTGCCTGGATTTAACACGTTCTTTGACTGAGGTTTTCACTTCTTCTACCTTGTCTCCATTCCTGAGATTCTTCCATGCCTATAATCTGTTTGTTTGACTTTCTAAATTTTTCATTTCCAGTTTTATTTTTGTTTGGGTTTCTCATTGATTTTATTTCTTTATTACATTCTTCTTTTATGTTATGAATTGTTTTTATTATTTTATTTTACTGCTGTGTTTTCACACACTTCATTAAGGGATTTATCCTATCTTTTTCAAGACCTTTGTAGTTGGACTTTTCCTTCCCTCCTGCTAGTTCCCAAATAACCAACATGGAGACTTAATATTAACTATAAATACTTGGCTGATAGCTTAGGCTTGTTACTAATTAGTTCTTACAACCTAAATTAGCCCATATTTTCTATCTAAATTCTACCACATGACTCATGCCTTGTTACCTCATTTTCTACACATCCTGCTCCCTCTACATCTGGCTGGCAACTCCCAAGACTCTGGCTTTCATCCCAGCATCCGCCTAATCTGGCTCTCCCACCTATTCTCTTCTTGCCCAGCCATAGCCCAGTTAGATCTTTATTAATCAATGAGAGTGATACATATTTACAGTGTACAAAAATTGTTCTACAGCAGTCCTTGAACATATTTGTGATTGTTGTTTTGAAGTCCTTGTTTGCACTTCAGTTGTTATTACACTTCTCAGGACCTACTCGTTAGTAGGGTTACTGGTTTCTGGTGGAGGCATATTGTCTTGGCTGTTAAGTTTTGTGTATTTTGTGCTGGTGTCTAGTCATCTGGAGTTGGGATGACTGAGGTGATTATATGAGTTGGTGTCTGGTCTTGTCTTTGGTGAGTGGGTGTTCTGTTCCTTAGTTTGCTCTCACGGGATCTTAGAAAAGCCTGGTGGCTGTGGCTTGCCTGGTAGAGAATGCTTCTTCAGGTTGGCGAGTAGCAGAGAGGGATAGAGGTGGGCCAGGAGAAAAGGCTGCGAGGGGCTTCGGGAAAGCACTTGGGGATCCTGTCCCCACCAAGAGGCAGGGTCTCCAGGGAACTAGAGATGCGGTGGGAGGAGAGCCTCCTTCAAATCCATTGCAGTGAGACTAATCTGGGGATTCAGGGATGAAAGGGCCAAGGGAGTAGGGCTGTACCAAGAGTGAGAGTTGGAGTCTCCAGTGGGAAGACTCGCGGTGGGAGTCTCCAGTGGGTAGACTCGCGGTGGGAGTCTCCAGTGGGTAGACTCGCGGTGGGAGTCTCCAGTGGGAAGACTCGCGGTGGGAGTCTCCAGTGGGAAGACTCGCGGTGGGAGTCTCCAGTGGGTAGACTCGCGGTGGGAGTCTCCAGTGGGTAGACTCGCGGTGGGAGTCTCCAGTGGGTAGACTCGCGGTGGGAGTCTCCAGTGGGTAGACTCGCGGTGGGAGTCTCCAGTGGGTAGACTCGCGGTGGGAGTCTCCAGTGGGAAGACTCGCGGTGGGAGTCTCCAGTGGGAAGACTCGCGGTGGGAGTCTCCAGTGGGAAGACTCGCGGTGGGAGTCTCCAGTGGGTAGACTCGCGGTGGGAGTCTCCAGTGGGTAGACTCGCGGTGGGAGTCTCCAGTGGGTAGACTCGCGGTGGGAGGCACCGCAGCTGCCAGTGGATTGGTAAGGACTGAGGGTGAGAATGGAGGACAGGAAGGGGGTGTGATTCACCTGCTCGAGTCCCAGCCTGTCGTGACCTTTGGAGGTCCAGGAAGATAGTGTTTCTGGGCATTAGGGGCTGACTCAAAGCTCTGGGAATGGACTAGAGGGGAGGGCTGAGAGGGTCCATAGGAAGGAGCAAAGCTGGGTGCCTTCCAAGGTCTGGCAGAGTCCTCAATAGTAATTTTTTTAAAAATTGGATTCCTTTGAATATATTTAATATTTAGCTTTTTTCCTTTTTGAATGACAAATCTTATATGCTTACAGTTGGAAAGATTGTGTCGTGTGACAAAACTTTCCCTGGGGAGATGCAATACATAAGCCTACTTACTCCAGGTAGAGAACCCATGAATCAGACCAAAGTATGGATACCACCAAAGTTCAACTTGGTGAACCAATGAGTTTTTTAAGGATTATTTTCAGTAATGTGGGTTGGGGTTACTTAAACAGGAGGAGAAAGAACTCACAGGCAGCTGCATCACCAAGGCCCACCCTAGCACGAGAGATGGCTCACTAAGCTCAGAACCTGGAGTGTACTGCAGAGTCCAAGGCAGCTCAGAACCTGGAGTGTACTGCAGAGTCCTAGGCAGCTCAGCAGGTTGCAGTGGCCTTTCTAAGTGACTTTGTCTAAACCTCTTTCAGGCACCTGGTCTGGTTTCAACATCTGCTTTGCAGCTTTTTCTTTTCCAAGAGTCTTCTTGGCAGCTTGGTTTGATTGAGACTTCTCTTCTGCTTGTCTTTTCTGAGAGTGACTTTCAGCAGCTTTATTGCTTACCCTTGGTAGGAGAGGCCTCGTGAACCTGGTCAGTTTCTGGGACTTCCTGAAGCTAATTTGAGTTGTGTATCTCTGATGGAAACTTTTTAAACATATCTATTATTCACATCATTTAACATCCACTCTTTTAGTAATTTTGAAATACACACTGTTTTTCACTATAGTCACTGAAGAATAGAGTACCAGAATTTATTCTTAATGTGTAGCTATGACTTTGTACCATTTAACCAGCATTCCCCCTTATCCAGACTCTGTTAACCACTGAATGTATGTGTTCTGTATTAACCTAATTTATTATTAATAAATTTATATTTATTCCATATTCTTCCTCATCTTCATTCATTTCCTCAAAGTAGTATAAAATGAGTACCCTGGTATCTAAATCTTTATATACATATCTGTGATTTCTTAATTAGGATTAACTCCTAGATGAGGAATTACTTGGTCAAAAGCCACAAACCATTTTATTTTTGAGATAAGAGTCATGCCGTAGAGTCCAAATTGACCTTGAAGTCATGATCCCTGTGTGTTAGCCCTCCAAGTGCTGAGATTACAGGCATATGCCACCACACCTGGCTTCCCACAGACATTGTTGAAGTGCATATTTTATCAGTTGGCTCACAGCAAGTTTTTAATGAATTTCATTAGCTCTTAGATGTTTGAAAACTGTACATTTGCCCAACCTGGCAGTTTCTATTTACAGAATTTTTGCTAACTTAATACACATGTTTGTTATTTTAATTTATATTTCTTTGATTATTAATTCAGCATTTTTACAAGCATATTGATCATTAAATATTTTTGTGCTTCATGTCCTATAAATAGATAATATAATTAACAGGGTCATACGGGAGTCTTTCTGTAAATGCTGGCACTTGTGTTTAGATTTCATATCTTCCAGATGATAGAGTTGCTTGAGTTAGTTTCTTTAAAATATGAGTAGCTTAAATGTTGTTGTCAGGAGCGGAAAATTGTTTAATTACTATCTCTTAATTAGAACTAGCAGGTGGTAATGTAAAAATGTTCTCTTGTGGGAGGTAGCATGGTTCAGTGGAAGGAAAAACTGGCCTTGGAACAAGGATTCTCTAATTCAAATCCCACTCCTGTCACTTGAGCAAATTACTTAACCTTTCTCAGCCTTGCTTTCTTCTGCAGAGATAGGGATAATGATACCCAAGTTACAGGATTTTCATGAGACTAAATTAAGATACTATTTGAAAGCAATTATATGCTTGATAAATATTCTTCTGTGGTTTTCATAAGACTTTAAAACAATAAGATTTATAGGTTTCTATTTATAAAATAAAACACATCCATGAACAGAAGATACAGAAAATAGAGAAGAATAAAAAGGCTGCCTGTGATTTATTATCTGAAAATAGTCACATTTTAGGGATTTCTTTATATTTACTTATTTATTGATTAATTTCGTGTGTGTGTGTGTGTTTATGTGTGCATCTCATATGGTGGAAGGAGAGAATGACTCCCACAAGTTGTCCTCTGACCTACACACATTTATGATGTGGCATGTGTAGGTATGCACACACACAATAAATACATGTAAAAGAACAAGGAAACTTGCCTTTGGTTTTTAGTTTATAATCATTACTGAGTTAAGGGAGCTTTATTTATTGATTATACATATTTAAAAATAATATGAATTGATATTGGATATTGAAAAATATATTCTAAGCTCCCATTGAGATAATTATATTGTTTTTCTTTCTTACTATATTATGCTATGTTAGATTATATCGGGTATTGGCCTGTGAGTGAGCTAAGGATTTTTTGGCATATATGGTGAACAAGTAAACATAAAACAAAAGAATAAGTAATAAAGCCTGTACCTGGCATGATCACACATGGAGTAGTGTCTTAGTTCTTTCTTTGGCTGCTCTAACAGCACACCATAGACTTGGTAATTCATACAAACAGAAATGTACTTTTCCCAGTTCTGGAGGGTGCAAGAATAGCAGCAGGGTTCTGGCGTCTGTCGAAGGCTTTTCCACATCGTCCTGCCGCAGACAGCAGAGTGCAAGACGACTTGGGTATTGAGAAAGGGAAGGTAGCTAAACTTACCCCCATTTTTTTTAAAACAAATCATAAGGAAATTTATTTTTAAATCATTTTTGGTAAACATGTAATTGTATCATTTATTAAAGATGAACACAAAATCATCATGCTAATGAAATAATAGCCTTATTTTTCCATGAAGAATTAATTTTTGGCTGATTATATGATATTGCAAGATACAGAATATGTTCAAGACTTTTCAGAGTCTATCAATCTATTTTTTAAATATTTTTTATTGAGCTATGTATTTTTCTCCGCTCCCCTCCCTATCTCTCCCCTCCCCTTCCACCTTCTCCCTTAGTTCCCATGCTCCCAATTTACTCAAAAGATCTTGTCTTTTTATACTTACAATGTAGATTAGATCCATATATGTCTCTCTTAGGGTCCTCATTATTGTCTAGGTTCTCTGTGATTGTGAATTGTAGGCTGGTTTTCTTTGCTTCATAAAAGCCACTTATGAGTGAGTACATATGATATTTGTCTTTATGGCTCTGGGTTACCTCACTCAGTATGATATTTTCTAGATCCATCCATTGCCCCATAAATTTCAAGATGTCATTATTCTTTTTTGCTGTGTAGTACTCCATTGTGTAAATGTACCACATTTTTCTTTTCCATTCTTTGGTTGAGGGGCATTTCGGTTGTTTCTAGGTTCTGGCTATGAAAAACAATACTGCTATGAACATAGTTGAGCATATGTCCTTGTGGTATGATTGAGCATCCTTTGGGTATATACTCAAAAGTGGTATTGCTGGGTCTTGAGGTAGGTTGTTTCCTAATTTTCTGAGAAATTGCCATACTGATATCCAAAGGGGCTGTACCACTTTGCACTCCCACCAGCAATGGAGGAGTGTTTCCTTTACCCTACATCCTCTCCAGCATAAGTTGTCATCAGTGTTTTTTATCTTGACCATTCTTATAGGTGTTAGATGTAATCTCAGAGTATTTATTTATTTATTTAATTTTTTTTGTTGTTGAAAAAATTTCCGCCTCCTCCCCGCATCCCATTTCCCTCCCCCTCCTCCCACTTCTCTCCCCCTCTCCCTACTCCCCTCCCCCTCTCCCCCTTCTCCCACTCCATTCCCCCTCCTTCTTGAGTCTGAAGAGCAGTCCGGATTCCCTGCCCTGTGGGAAGGTCAAGGTCCTCCCCCTCCATCCAGGTCCAGGAAGGTGAGCATCCAAACAGGCTAGGCTCCCACAAAGCCAGTACATGCAGTAGGATCGAAACCTAGTCCCATTGTCCTTGGCTTCTCATGAGCCTTCATTGTCCACCATGTTCGGAGAGTCTGTTTTTATCCCATGCTTATTCAGTCCCAGTCCAGCTGGCCTTGGTGAACTCCCATTAGATCAGCCCTACTGTCACAGTGGGTGGGTGCACCCCTCGCGGTCCTGACTTCCTTGCTCATGTTCTCCCTCCTTCTGCTCCTCATTTGGACCTTGGGAGCTCAGTCTGATGCTCCAATGTGGGTCTCTGTCTCTATCTCTATCCATCGCCAGATGAAGGTTCTAAGGTGATATACAAGATATTCATCAGTATGGTTATAGGATTGGGTCATTTCAGGTTCCCTTTCCTCAGTTGCCCAAGGTACCAGCTGGGGACATCTCCATGGACACCTGCGAGCCCCTCTAGAGTCAAGTCTCTTGCCAACCCTAAGATGGCTCCCTTAATTAGCATATATACTTCCCTGCTCCCATATCTACTCTTCCTTTATCCCAACCATTCCATTTCCCCAAACTCCCCCCATCCTCCCCTTCTCACTTTTCTCACTCCATTTCCCCTTACCCCCATCCCACCCCACCCCCAAATTCCCAGTTTTTGCCTGGCAATCTTGTCTACTTCCCATATCCAGGTGGATGACTATATGTTTTTCTTTGGGTTCACCTTCTTATTTAGCTTCTCTAGGATCATAAATTATAGGCTCAATGTCCTTTATTTATGGCTAGAAACCAATTATGAGTGAGTACATGCCATGTTCATCTTTTTGGGTCTGGGTTACCTCACTCAGGATAGTGTTTTCTATTTCCATCCATTTGCTTGCAAAATTCACTATGTCATTGTTTTTTACTGCTGAGTAGTACTCTAATATGTATATATTCCAGAGTTGTTTTGATTTTCATTTCTCTGATGGCTAAGGATGTTGAGCATTTCCTTAAGTATCTTTCAGCCATTTTAGATTCCTCTGTTGAGAGTTATCTGTTTAGGTCTGTACCCCATTTTTTTTAGTTGGATTATTTGTTCTTTTGATGACCAGTTTCTTGAGTTCTTTGTATATTTTGAAGATCAGACCTCTGTCAGATGTGGGGTTAGTGAAATTTTTTCCCATTCTGTAGACTGTCGTTTTGTCTTGTTGACCATGTCCTTTGCTTACAGAAGCTTTTCAGTTTCAGGAGGTCCCGTTTATTAATTGTTTCTCTCAGTGTCTGTGGTACTGGGGTTATATTTAGGAAGTGGTCTCCTGTGCCAATGAATTCAAATGTACTTCCCACTTTCTCTTCTATGAGGTTAAGTGTGATTGGCTTTAAATTGAGGTCTTTGATCCATTTGGACTTGAGTTTTGTGCATGGTGATAGATATGGATCTATTTTCCTCCCTCTACATGTTTATATCCAGTTATGCCAGCACCATTTATTGAATATGCTTTCTTTTTTCCATTTTATACTTTTTGCTTATTTGTCAAAAATCATGTGTTTGTAGGTGTGTGGATTGATATCTGAGTCTTTGATTCAGATCCTCCTGTCTGTTTTTATGCCAATACCAGGCTGTTTTCAGTACTGTAGCTCTGTAGTAGAGTTTGAAGTCGGGGATTGTGATCCCTCCAGAAGTTCCTTTATTGTACAGAATTGTTTTGGCTATACAGGGTTTTTACTTTTCCATATGAAGCTGATCATTGTTCTTTTGAGGTCTGTGAAGAATTTTGCTGGGATTTTGATGGGCATTGTATTGAATTTGTAGATTGCTTTTGGTAAGATTGTCATTTTTACTATGTTAATTCTACCTACCCAAGAACATGGGAGATCTTTTTATTTTCTGGTGTCTTCTTTAATTTCTTCCTTCAAAGATTTAAAGTTCTTGTCATACAGGTTGTCATACACTTGTTTGGTTAGAGTTACTTCGAGATATTTTATGCTATTTGTGGCTATTGTGAAGGATGATATTTCTCTGATTTCTTTCTCAGTTCATTTATCATCTGTGTAAAGGGGGGCTACTGATTTCTTTTTTCTTTTTTTGGTTTTTCGAGACAGGGTTTCTCTGTGGTTTTGGAGCCTGTCCTGGAACTAGCTCTTGTAGACCAGGCTGGTCTCGAACTCACAGAGATCCGCCTGCCTCTGCCTCCCGAGTGCTGGGATTAAAGGCGTGCACCACCACCGCCCAGCTGTGGCTACTGATTTCTTTGAGCTAATCTTGTATCCTGCTACCTTACTGAAAGTGTTTATGAATTGTAGAATTTCCTTGGTAGAAATTTTGGGATCACTTATGTAAACTATAGTATCATCAACAAATAGTGAGAGTCTGACTTCTGATTTGTATCCCTTGATCTCCTTTTGGTGTCTTATTGCTCTAGCTAGAATCTCAAGAATTATATTGAATAGATATGGAGAGAGTGGAGAACCCTGTCTTGTTCCTGATATCAGTGGGATCGCTTTGAGTTTCTCTCCATTTTGTTTGACATTGGCTGTTGGCTTGCTGTATATTGCATTTATTATGTTTAGGTATGTTTCTTGTATCAATGTTCTCTCCAAAACCTTTATCATGAAAGGATGTTGTATTTTGTCGAAGGCTTTTTTTGGCATCTAATGAGATGATCATGTGTTTTTTTTTTCCAGTTTGTTTATATGGAGGATTACATTGACAGATTTTCATATGTTGAACCATCCCTGCATCTCATGGTGGATGATTTTTCTGATGTGTTCTTAAATTCAGTTTGCCAGTATTTTATTGAGTATTTTGCATCAATATTCATGAGTGAGAATGGTTCATAACTTAAGAGAACATTTACTTGCATGAAGCTGGACGTCAGAGAGGGCTACTGTGAGATGGGTACTAGATAATATGTCTACTGGATACACAGGAACGCGGGAGCTGTTCCTGGAGAGTGGATAAAAGTATGTTAGTTACTGAAGAACAGAGACCCCAGTCTCTTCACACATGAATATAGAATCTTAGTATATATCCCTGTTATGATTCAAGGGCAGTTTGGCTGAGAAATTACCTTGAACATGGTCTAGTTTTTTCAGAATCAATATTCTTATAGGAAGAACTTGAAAATCATTCAGCAAGGATGTTACTGCAGGATAGAGAACACCAAAGTCTTTGGGGGGGGGAATTCAGCATTACAGTTCATATTATTTCACATCAACTAAGAAAATTTGTACCTTAGGTGGTACGAATAAAAAATGTACTGAAGTGTCAGGGGCCATGACAGATACAGCAGGTGATAACCTACCAGATGAGTGATTCTCTGGTAGGGTGCCCCACTTGTAAAGGCTGTGGAAACCAGCTGCTCCTGTCTGTAATTTTTTCTCATGAGTCACTTTATTTCTTTCCTAAGAATTTCATTTCCTCCCTAAGAATAGCTTTGGGTGTTTTCCAACTGCTTGTATGTTTATCTCATGAAAATATTCCATCTACTATACACATGTATTTGTGGGTAGTCAGGAAAATGAATTTTCATTTGACTGTATAATTTATTTTAATGTATAGAGTATATACTGGGGCATGCTTCATAACTGGATCTATTTGTCCCACAAGGACGCTTGATTCTTAAAAGCCTGCCTTGTTCTTTTGCTCAGACCAACTGTACACAATTAGATCACTTTCACTTCAGAGCAAGTTCAAACTAGAGTAAAGGCTTTTTGTAAATAGATCGTAATTTTGGAATCTTACAGCAATGCACAAGGTCAGAGCCGCAGATGTCCAACTAAGGTTACTAAGCAAAGCCTGCCAATTCTTTACTTGCCAGTCTTCTAACAAAAGACCTATGTCTCAAGCTTTATCTCACTGGGTACTGTATACCCTGCCTTGTGGTCATGGACTTAGTCCTGTAACATCAGACCTTTGTGTTGCCATGGTAAACGACTTTATTGCTTGCTCTAGGAATGTGCTTTTGACCAATGAGAGACAGCTCTTGTATTTTTTTTTATCTCTTCAAGGTTCCTGGGAAGAGGGAGTTTTGAGGTTAGGAGAAAAAGAAGCTGGGAGGAGTTGGAGGTAGGGAAGGAGAATTGTGATAGAAGCAGGACAATGAAGAAACTGGAATGAAGAAGCACGGAATGAGACATTCATTTCTTGCCCTTACATACCTAGCCCTTGCTTGCTATAGAGTCCTCTCTGAACCCTGACGAGACATTGAGGCTGGACCTCAAAGGCCCCGTTATTGAAGTCAAGTCTTTAAATGTTTTTAAATGTAACAATAATCTTCTTATGTTAATTAATTATCAGGTAGGAAAATAAAGACTGTTGACCTTCACTGATACTTTTGCTTTTACGTGGCTGGTGTCGTTCTTGGACTTAGTTCATCTGAATATCCATTTCACTGTCCCCAAATGAGTTGATTTACTTTGTAAATTATAATTTGATGATATAATTCTTTGGTTTAATGTATATATGATATTGTATAATATGTTAAAAATAAATGGACAATAAGTGAAATACTGAAAGGATTGGGATATAAGAGTAAGTAAAGCTATAAATGGCAGCTCATGAAATGACAATAGTTTTTAGCAAAAGTAGGAACAGTGCAGAAGACTGAGTATCATCATAGCATTTTCCTGAAATGGCACTACTTATATGAAATGCAGGTTCTCCATTTTTCCCTCTAAAAAGTTTGAGGTCAAGAATGACTGGATAATCATTCAGTGGCACATGCCTATCATCTCAGAATTCAGGAAACTGAAGAATAAGGTTATTAATTCAAAGCTAGCCTGAATTACACAGTGAAGCCTTGTTCCCACTACCCTTCTTCCAAAGACTGAATAATTTAGGTTTAGAATAGCTATATTTATATAGATTTATTTCTTCCTAAAAAGTTAGGCATTTATTATTAAATTCTTATAATTTTCAATTTAGCTGTAACATAGTAAATGCTTAATAGGAATAGAGGAAGGAGTAGAAACACAGGTCTAAGACACAGATGTAGTGCCATTTCATTTGTATTTTTTCATTTGTATTTTAATAAATAAAACTTTCCTGAAGATCAGAAAAGTAAAACATCCACACTGGCCAGCCTTACAAACAAGGCAGCAATGACACATACCTTTAATTCCAGTGGCCACAATGACACACATCTTTAATCCCATTAGCCATACTAACTTGCCATAGAAACCAGGTGGTAGTGGTGCTTGCCCTTAATCCAAGAACTAGAGAGGATTATAAAATGGGAGGAGACAGCTCTCAGTCTCATTCTGAGGTCTTCTGGAGGCAGGATCACCATTTTTGGATTGAGGTCAAGGTGAGTGGCTGCTGCTTTGCTTTTCTGATATTCAGGTTGACTTTAGTTATTAAAATACAAATGAAATGCCACTACGCAAGACAACATTTTCAATAAAATCATAGAAGAAAATAGATTTCCTAATCTAATTAAAGAGTTGCCCATCAAGGACTCTTGTGTAACTTTTAATATCCGTTCTTTATTTTGTACATTTAGTATTATGATCATTATGTGTCATGGGAGTTTCTTTTCTGATTCTATCTATTTGGTGTTCAATTAAATAGAAACAAAACAAACAATAAAAATCAGTACAAACAAACAATAAAACAGAATTGGTTCTTTGAGAAGATCAGCAAGATTGGCAAACCTTTAGCAGGTTAACCAAAAGACACAGAGAAGATCCAAATCAATAGAACTGGATATAAAAAGGGAAACTTTAAAACAGATATTGGTGAAATCTAGAGAATCAAAAGATCAAACTTTAAAAATCTGTACTCTACCCAATTGCAAACCCTAAAAGAAATGGACAAATTTTCCAATATATGACCTGTCACAGTTAAATCAAGATGGAATAAACATTTAAACAGACCAATAACTCTAGTGAAATTGAGCTATAATTGAAAATCTCCTTTTCTGCTCAAAAAGCTCAGGATCAGATGGATTCTGTGCAGCGTTCTATTAGACCTTCTAAGAATCAATTCCATTACTCCTCAAATTATTCTAAAAAGTAGAAACAGAAGGAATATTGCCCAACTTATTTTATGAGGTCAGGGTTACCCTGATACCTAACTCATATAAAGACCCAACAAAGAAAGAGAATTACAGACAAATTTCCTTTATGAACATAGGTGAAAGACTTCTCAATAAAATGCTTGCAAACTGAAGCCAAGAACACATAAAAAAGCTCATCCACCACCATCAAGTAGGCTTTATCACAGAGATGTAGAGATGGTTCAGTATACATAAATTGATAAATGTGTTCCACAATATAAAAAAAAACTGAAAGAGAAAAACCACATGATCATCTTATTAGATTCAGAAAAGGTCTTTGACAAAGTCCAACGTGACTTCCATGATAAAAGTTCTAGGGAGACATATCTCAGTATACTAAAGGCAACTTACAACTCATAGCCAATATCAACCTAAACAGAAAGAAGCTTGAGAAATTCAAAACGTTTTCCCAAAAGTCAGGACCAAGACAAGAGTGACCGATCTTTCCATACTTATTCAAGATAGTACTTTAAGTCTTAGAGCAAGCAATAAGACAACCGGAGGAGATCAAGGAGATACAAATAGGAAAGGAAGATGTCAAGTATCTTTATTTGCAAATGATATGATTGCACACATATATGACACTAAAAGCTCCACAAGGAAACTTCTAAAGCTGATAAACACTTTCAGCCAAGGAGCATGATACAAAATTAACACCCAGATCAGTAGCCTTCCCATATACAAATGCAAATGTACTGAGAAAGCAATTAGGAAAACAGTGCCTTTCACAGTAGCCTCAAATAATACCTTAGGACAATCCTACTTAGGTGAAAGACCAAACACATGATGTATGGGCAACACTAACTGGACTCAATATGTGTTATAAACACATACATGTATATTCGCATATATACATGTAACAATAAGTATAGAAGAAGAGAACATAAATTTCCGAGTAGGTGGTGGGCAGGGTATGGGAAGAATTGGAGAAGGGAGAGGGAAGGATAGAAATAATGTTAATATAGTTAATATATAATCATATATTAAATTCTCAAACAATTAGGAAAACATGGTATTTATACTGATGTTTGTATCAGTTAAAAGAACAAAGTCATGATGTTTGTAGGACAGTGGATGCAACTCAAGATAATCATTAAGTGAATTAAATCAGTCTTGGAAAGACAAATATTACTTATTATTTCTCACTTGTGGCTCTTAGATTTTATACATACATACCACACACACAGACACACATGCATACACACACATGGAATTAGAAATGAAACTGCACATAGAAACAAAGGAGAAATAGTAGGGAAGAGAAAAAAGAGGGTAAGAGAATACGCATCCTGAAGTGCTTTATATACTCCTGTGAGTATATAAATATCTTTATCCTTCTGTAACCCAGTATCGTGTACAATGGAATATGCTAATCACAAGAAAAATATATGAAACAATTTAAGAATCTTTTAATGGACACACCCAGAATATAATTAAAATAACATCTGTTATATAATTCATTTTCACAGAATAAGGATTATTAACATCATTACTTAATTTAAAAGTTTTATCATTTTTACTTTAAACCCTTATGTTTTTATCTTCCTATATATGGAAGGATTTGGAGGGAAGAAAGGTAAGGAGAAAATGTTCTAATTATATTATATTATAATCTCAAAAATAAAAAAAAAAACTTTTGATGCAGTTAGTAAGATGGTCATGACTTTAATCCTAGCACTGGGGTGGGAAGTGGGGAGTAGAGTCAGGTAGAACTCCAGCCTGCTTTACATGATACTATCTCAAACAAAACAGTCACTTCTTATGCACATCACTAGTTTATCTGTAGTTCTGTCTTTGACTGTATTGTTGACGGTATACTCAATAAGAACTCTTAAGCAGAAAGTTGCTGAGTTACAGATACCGGTATTTCTAAGTTTGCTGCTTTTATTCTAAAGCATCGGATAGTGTTTTTTTCAGGTCCAATATTTTTCTTCACATGACTGAGAACACCCATCTAATTCCATACTTATTAGCATTAGGTATTATTATTATAATACTGGAAACAGTATGTTTTTGCTCATATATTTTTATGTAGTTTTCTATTTTAGGGTATTTTTTTGAAAAGAGAACTAATGCCATTGAGGATGTTCACTCAGATCAACACAGTACAAAGACTTTACATTATTTTAGTTGACAGTCACAACACACTCAGTTGAGTATTATAGCTACATAAGTGAAAAAATTAATTTCAGAGAACAGGACAGTATGCAAGATGAAGTTGCTGCATGTAGAACTTAAACACTTCAGCCGTGTTGCTTGACAGATTCTCTTTCAGCTCTTCATACCTTTAGGGGTTTTTGTGCTGGAAAGTTATAATTCTGATTTGCGATTCTAAGAGATCTTCATAGTTTACATTTGGAAAGAATCCACTTATTTAAAGGGAAACTTGATAAACATAATATATTCTTTTTTAAAATTGTATTTAATTTATCGGGAGGTAGTGGCATATGCCTTTAATCCCAGCACTTAGGGATACAGAGGTAGGTATATCTCTGTGAGTTTGAGGCCAGCCTGGTCTACAGAGTGAGATCCAGGACAGCCAGAGATACACAGAGAAACCCTGTCTCAAAAAACAATACAAAACAATACAAAACAAAAATTCACGTTTTTTAAAATTTCTTTTACATACCAACCATTTCCCCTTCCCTGTTCTCCTCCCGTTCACTCCTCCTACTTCCCAGCTATGCCCCTCATCCACTCCTCCTCTGTCTCCATTCAGAAAGGGGCAGGCCTCCTCCTATGGGCTTGTACAGAGCACGGGACATAAGTGAAGGCAGGACCAAGCTCCTCCCCCTGCATCAAGGCTGGACTAATCCAGTTTGGGGAACAGGTTCCCAAAAGCCAGCTAAGCACAGGCTAGGGACAGGTTATGATCTCATTGCTAGGAGCCTTACAAACAGACCAAGCTAGACAACTGTTACACATCATGCAGAGGGCCTAGGTTAGTTCCATGCAGACTCTTAACTGTTAGTCCTCAGTCCATGTGCTCCCAGGAGCTATGGTCAACTGTCTCTTTGAGTTCCCTTGTCATGACCTTGACCCCTTCCACCGTTCCCCACCGGCTCATATAATCCCACCTCCCTTTCTTCAGAACTCCCAGAACTCAGCCCAGTGCTTGGCTATGGATCTTTGCATCTGCTTCCATCAGTTACTGGATAAAGGCTCTCTGGTAACAATTAGGACAGTCACCAATCTGATTACATGGGAAGGACAGTTCAGGTACCCTCTCCACTATTGCTAGGAGTCTTAGCTGGGGTCATCCTTGTGGATTCCTGGGCATTTCCCTGGCACAAGGTTTCTCTCTAACTCCAAAATGAGCCCCCCAATCACATAATATATTATTGCATGTTATAGAAATATTTGCTTGATAGAATAAGGTTTTTTTTTTTTTTTTTTTTTTTTTTTTTTTTTTTTTTGAGACAGGATCTCTCTGTAGCTTTGGAGCTGTCCTGGAACTAGCTCTTATAGACCAGGCTGGTCTCCAACTCACAGAGATCCAGCTGCTTCTGCCTCCTGAGTGCTGGGATTAAAGGTATGTGTATTAATGAGGAGCGGCGGGCTGCGTTCCCACTGTCCGACTCCCGGCTAGCTTTACACCTGAATAATTACACAAAAACTGTATTCGTTTAAACACTGCCTGGCCTATTAGTTCTAGCCTATTATTGGCTAACTCTAAGATTTTTGGAGGGCTGGTATAAGAAATCAACCAGCTTCATGCATAAAATTTGCTTTGTTATGTAATAAAAAGTAAATCTTAATTACAGAAAAAGAAAAAAGTCTGTAATATTCACAATTTTATCTAAACCTCAACTAAAACAGGCTCTGAATATTCAAGTGGGGCCACAAACTTAGAGTGACCAACCAAAGACTGGTTCAACTTGAGATTCATGCCACGAGAGGGAGCCCACACCTGACACTACGTAGTGAGCCAAAACCCAGAGGCTAGCCAGTTCACAGACCTAGGACGGAACCAAACATGACCAGAAAAAAAGTCAATGAAATGATTCCTAATGACATTCTGCTGCACTTGTAGACCAGGGCCTACCTAGTATAATCATCATCAGAGCAGCTGCATCCAACAACGGAGGGGAGTAGATGCAAAGACCCACAGCCAAATATTAGGCACAGTTCAGGGAAAGCCTGGGAAGAGATGGAAGAAAGAGTGCAGAATCCAGAAGGGTCCAGGACACCACATGAAAACATCCCACAGAATCAACTAACCTGGGTGCACAGGGGCTCACAGAGACTGAACCAACAATCAGGGAGCCTGCATGGGTCTGACCTAGGTCCTCCGGATATGTTATGGTTGTGTAGCTTGGTCTTCTTGTGGGACTTTTAATGATGGGAACGGGCTATCTCTGGCTCTTATGTCTGCTTTTGGGACCCTTTTCCTCCTAGTGGGTTGCCTTGTCCAACCTTAATATGAGAGAATGTCCCTAGTCTTATTGTAACTTGATGTCCCTGAGAGGCCTTCTCTGAAGGAAAGCAAGGGTCTGAGGGGAGAGGAGAGGTGGTGGAGAGGGCCTGGCAAGAGAGAAGGGAGGAGATACTGGGGTTGGAATAATGTATGAGAGAATTATATACACACACACACACACACACATGCATATATGTATATTAGAAGTGACGAATAGAAAACTGGACAAAGAAGCTGGACAAGTGGGTTAGTTAAAAGCACTTTGTGCTCTTGTAGCAGACCTGAGTTTATTTCCCAGAATCCGTATGGTGGCTTACCATTATCCATAACTCCAGTTAAAAATATTTTCCTTGCAGGGTGATGGTGACAAACGCCTGATGTAGGAGGGTCTTCTTTCTATGTGTTGCTTTCATTGGTTAAATAAAGAGACTGCCTTGGCCTTTTGATAGGACAGCAACTTAGATAGGCAGAGTAGACAGAACAGAATGCTGGGAGGAAGAAGGCAGTGTGGCAGATGCCATGGCTCTCTGGTCCGAGATGGACGCTGCTTAGACTCATGCCAGTAAGCCACCCACAAGTGGCAATACAGATTATTAGAAATGGCTGAAAACTACACTTATTCTGAGTATAAGGATATGTTTTAGAATTCAGTTAGGAGTTTTGTTGGTCTTGTAAAATGGCTGTAGTAGATTTTCTTCCAAGATCCATGACCTCAGTCACGCTGAGTAGTTGGCTATATTTCTAGTACTGGAGATGACTTGCCTCCTGTTGAGTGTGTCTTAAGTACAATTAGATCACTGTTGACTATAACAAAGATATGCATACCACTACTTCACCTTTGTGGGTATCTTGTCATGCTGGTCATTGTCATAATCCATTGGCAGCATAGTTTGATAGGACCGTTGGCTGCTTCCCTTCCTTGACTTAGTTCTCTCTGGAACTCTGAAAGCTGTACTGCAGGAAGGAAGCTTTCAGCTTAGATCCAGCTTGGACGTTCTGAGTCCTGTGTCCAAAGTGTGTGGTGTTTTCAGCAATAGGAGATGACCTTCAACCTCTGAAAGGCAAGCAAGGACAACAACAAAATCCTGTATTGTTTTGGGAGTCACTTGGACTACTGTAAAGAATTTGCGTTGAGGTTCCTCATGCTTGGTACTGGGGGGAGATGTTAGTCTGTGGTCTAATGGGGATATTTCAGCCCAAGTGGCATAATTTCATTAAAAATATTTATGTTTACACACACACACACACACACACACACACACACACATATATATTTTTTTTGTGTGTGGTTTTCCGAGACAGGGTTTTTCTGTGGCTTTGGAGCCTGTCCTGGAACTAGCTCTGTAGACCAGGCTGGTCTCGAACTCACAGAAATCCGCCTGCCTCTGCCTCCCGAGTGCTGGGATTAAAGGCGTGCGCCACCATCGCCCGGCTACACATATATTTTATGTGAAATTTTACAAAATGGTAGAATCACATGATCCCTTGAGGCTTTATGAAATGCCTTTGGTATTGTATTTTTTTCTCTCCTTACCTATTTCCTTCTGTACTGACCTCCTTCTCCCTCTGCAGTTAGGGACTCCCCTTATTTTTTCCCATTTCACCTTTTTTCATCGTGGAATCTGCTAGTCCTCTCTTTAGTGCCCCTCATAGTCACAGTGTACTTTCCTCTTTTCTTTTGTAACCAGCACAGGAGAGGTTTGAAGAAGGGTCATGGGCATGGGAGGTGCTGGAGGGACGACCGTGAGGGAGGAAATGATGCAATTATATTTTAATTAAAAAATTCAATAAAAAGAGCAATTTCTTCTAATATGCCTTTTCTCTGATGCTATTTCCTCTGAGTGGTCAAATCATTGCCAGGATTCCCGCGTGGTGCAGAATACTGTTCAGAGAGCATCGTCATGTGCGTGGCTTTGAGAGTTCAGGCTCACTGGTGCTACAGCTTTTCTTTTTCCTAGGATACTCAGACTTAAGTAATAGTGATCTGTTTTTTTTTTGCAAATTTTATCTTTTATTGAGCTCTACATTTTTCTCTGTTCCCCTCCCCGCCTCTACCCTCCCTTTCAACCCTCTCCCAAGGTCCCCATGCTCCCAATTTACTCAGGAGAAGTGATCTGTTTATTATTCTTAGAGAAGTAATATTAATTAAATAAATTGAGTAAATTTGATTTTTTTCTCTGTTCCACTTAACTCTCTCAAAATTATTCTTTTGGTATGAATTAAATTGACTGTTTATTCCCCCTCTATAACTGAATTTCAGAGAATACTTTTCTTGTTTATGATATTATGATTCAGCTTCCAGTGTGTCATGCTTTTAGAATTCAGATTACTAAAGCTTTTTCCTTTAAAAATGCCAATTATATGATTGATAACTAAAAACATAAAGAGTAAAGAGACCTGGCAGTAGGCTGGCCAGTCATCCTACCATGAATTCAGAGAGAATCTATTTGATGATGTAAAGGCAAGGTGGCTATCATCCCTATGGATAATTACCTCACATACAATAAATATAAGTTATAACTGGTATCATGGTATAAGTATAAAATGTTCCCTAAAGGTGCATATGGCCTTCTGTGGGTCTTTTATGTCTTTACGTTTGCATATTTAGTTCTTTTTTTAAGATTTGTAAAATCTGAATTTCTCTTTTAATTTCTACTGAGATGTTTTATATTTGTTGCCATCTTTTAATCTAGTGTTATTTTATATAGCATTTTTAAAAAGTTGGTTTCAATTGGGTGGTGGTGGCGCACGCCTTTAATCCCAGCACTCGGGAGGCAGAGGCAGGCGGATCTCTGTGAGTTCGAGACCAGCCTGGTCTACAAGAGCTAGTTCCAGGACAGGCTCCAAAGCCCCAGAGAAACCCTGTTTTGAAAAGCAAAAACAACACAAAACAAAAAAAAGTTGGTTTCTTTTTAAGTTGCAGTCTGCCACTCTGTGTTTAACAAACAATAGAGAAATACTTGCATTCTTCTTAGTTCCCTGAATACCCCCTTTTTTTATTTTTATTAAAAATTTCTGCCTCCTCCCCGCCTCTCATTCCCCCCCCCCACTACCCTCCCCCTCCCTCTCCAGTCCGAAGAGCAGTCAGGGTTCCCTGCCCTGTGGGAAGTCCAAGATCCTCCCCCCTCCATCCAGGTCTAGGAAGATGAGCATCCAAACAGGCTAGGCTCCCACAAAGCTAGTACGTGCAGTAGGATCAAAACCCAGTGCCATTGTTCTTGGCTTCTCAGCAGCCCTCATTGTCATCCATGTTCAGAGATTCCGGTTTTATCCCATGCTTTTTCAGCTGGCCTTGGTGAGCTCCCATTAGATCAGCCCAACTGTCACAGTGGGTGGGTGCACCCCTCGTGGTCCTGACTTCCCTGCTCATGTTCTCCCTCCTTCTGATCCTCATTTGGACCTTGGGAGCTCAGTCTGGTGCTCCAATGTGGGTCTCTGTCTCTATCTCCATCCATCGCCAGATGAACGTTCTAAGGTGATATGCAAGATATTCATCAGTATGGCTATAGGATAGGGCCATTTCCAGGCTCCCTCTCCTCAGCTGCCCAAGGAACTAGCTGGGGACATCTCCCTGGACACCTGGGAGCCCTTCTAGAGTCAAGTCTCTTGCCAACCCTAAGATGGCTCCCTTAATTAGGATATATACTTCTCTGCTCCCGTATCCACCCTTCCTTTATCCCAACAATCCCATTTTCCCAAGCTCCCCCCATCCTTCCCTTTTCACTTTTCTCTCCCCATCTCCCCTTCCCTACATCCCACCCCACCCCCAAGTTCCCAATTTTTGCCCAGCAATCTTGTCTACTTCCAATATCCAGGAGGATAACTTTGGGTTCACCTTCTTATTTAGCTTCTCTAGGATCACAAATTATAGGCTCAATGTCCTTTATTTATGGCTAGAAACCAATTATGAGTGAGTACATCCCATGTTCCTCTTTTTGGGTCTGGGTTTCTTCACTCAGGATAGGGTTTTCTATTTCCATCCATTTGCATGCAAAATTCAAGATGTCATTGTTTTTTACCACTGAGTAGTGTCATCTTTCTCATTTGTTTCTATTGATCTTTTTCTTTCATGTTGGATGGTATGGAGATTATATTCTGAAAAAAAAAAAAAGGCAACAAGCACAGCAGCATTTGTGGTCCCACAAGAGCTTTCAGAACTTTGTAACTTCCTTTCATGACACAGAGCCATTTTCCTTTCTTTGAATTTTTGTGTGTTAATGAAATAAGACAGCATGACTTTTGAGAATTATCTAAAAAGCTTAATTCATATTCTCACTATTTGATCTCTTTCCCCCTTTTCCATTCCTCTCCTTCCCTTTCTTTTTCTTCCCTCATCTTTTTCTTTTTTCTTTTTTGGAATATAGCTATAATTCTCTGAGATTTTTTTGAATCACATGCACAATGCATGTGTTCAGCTAATAGCTGACTTAAGGTCTAATGCAACAAATTACCAACAGCATCCAGATGTGTGAAGGAGCCTTCGGATGACTGTACGTTCTGGCCTTCAGCCAAGCTGCACAGGGAACGGAGCATCGCAGTCTCTGTGTGCTGGGTCGTGTTCTGGTGGATAGAATGTACAGAGCCCCAGCAAACACTAGTTTGGCACCGTTACACTTTGGAGTAATTTGTTATGTAGTTCTAGTAACTGGAACAAAGACTTTCATCAAATTTGTTGAAAACTTTGTTTGGCTTTCACATTTAAGAATGAAGGGATGGAAAGCTAATTAAGGGTCCTTTGTATGTGGGCAAGTCTTGGTGACTGATGGTTTGCTCTAGAGCAAATGGGCTGTGAGTTTGCTTGTAAGCTGTAGGTGACCCCTAACGAATGTGCAAGTCTCCTCCCTGGAGCTGACATTCAGAGCTAGTTGCTTATTTATTCCTGGGAGAAGTCTTCAGTTTTTTTTTTTTTTTTGGTTCTTGTTTGTTTTATGGAGTAAAGCTACCCTCGACCCCCACAAATTCGTGTGTTTACAGGGGATTCTCTATGACTGGGGGATGACAGATAGGTGGCTGAGTACATTCTGAGTACAGCTTTTCCATTCATTTTTGTTTCTTGTACCTTGATTCACTCCTGTATTATGCTGTATTTTTGTCTTCGCACTTTTCTAGATGCAAAGTTTTCTCTTTCTGTATAAGTCTTCAGCATGTACTCCAATTTGAAGACAGTTTTTCTGCTTCTGATATAGAGTTTGGCACAAAGAGGTAGTGTCCCCTTCCACTTAAACTGGACTCCAGACCGTCTTAAAATAGTTTCTGAATTACAGATATTTGTTTATTTAGTTTAAAATTTTATTATTATTATTATTATTGTTTGTGTGTGTGCATGTATGCCATGCTATGTGTGCCCATGGAAGCCAGACGAGGGCATCAGATCTGTGTGACTTTTCATTTTAATTTGGGATGATCATAAATTTGAATGAGGAGATACATAGTTGGTTATTGTAATAAAATGTGAAAACAGTACTAAGTGTCCTGAGGGTATGAAAAAAGGATATATTTGGAAGGCCTGAGGATAAAGAGGAAGTGAAGAAAACAGGACTGAGAGAAATCTTACAGGTGCTAAGAATTGATGGAGACTGCTCAGGAATGTCTTATAACCAGAGATTATAAGTAGTGGGTTTGAATTTATTGGAAAGTTGTTAAAATGTTTCTGTTTATTATATAGTTTTATTTTATATGTAGAAACTCTAAAAGAAGATTAGTTTTCAAAAGAAAGACTTTAAAAGCACAGCTGTTCCTGAACTCGGAGAAACAAACATTTGCATATGTAAGTGGGATGCAGAAGTGGGGAGAGCTAGAGAAGCCCAAATAGTATTTGTAAAATAATAAAAAATAATTTGTAAAATAAAAAACTAAGGTTGCTGGTGGTTACATTTAAAAACAAAATTTCTTTTAAAATCACAGAGCAGGTGAGAGAATTAGTGTTTTTCACTAAACATGGATCCTAAGGAGTTTACATGTGAACTTTCTTCTCTTGATTGGCATCCAGAAGAAACTGGGAACTGTACCCTGCTATTCAGAGCATTGGCTCTACAAGGGGAATTGTGGGACTAAAGATGAGATTTCATTTGACAAACAACGGGAACTTTTCTGTTTACAAGTGTCTGCTTTTCTGATGGATACCTCAAATATATTATCCCTCTCAGTATTCATGTGAGCAGATCATGCAGGCAAATAATTTTCTTTTATAGGCTAGGAAGATAAGTGAGACAGGGCTGTTAGTAGTTTGACCAAGTTCCCTCTGCTCGTCAACATTAGAACAGGGATGTGTATTCCGAAGTGTGCACTCTGCAATGCCTACTCTGTTTCTTACATGTCATGGGAGAATGGAAAGTGAAAGGAGCAGAGAGACATTTTTTCTGTTGAGAACTTACCCAGGAAGAAATCGTGATCACCTGAAGGAGCCCTGTGGTCCAGTGCATTTTGAGGAAACTAAGCACGCAGCTGTTCCTGCAGTGAGGTGCACCCTGAAGTGATCTGACGTGGTGAGAGGGAGGACGAGAAGAGGTGAAGATTTGGGCTTGGATACAGGGATAGGAAAATTACATCCTTCAGTAAGGTCTGAAACATTAAAGTATAACGTGCTGTAAGTCTGTCTGTCGTATGTTTTCTCTGATGACTGTAACATTTGCTTCAAAAGGCTCTATAAAAGAGATTCATGTGATGTGTGTTGTACTGATAGCAAACAGGAAAGAAAGAAGCAGACTGCTGAATGAGTGAGGCTAAAACACCCGTGGAGGTCGCCAGGGGCGGCACTTGACCCTGTTTGCCTTGGCCGAGGGCTGCCATCTCTTCCCTTACTGCACATTATTGCCCAGTGCTTCTCAAGCAGGGGCAGGACTCAGGGAGAGGGCTTGCTGGAAGGCTGTTGGACAGTTTTTACGTTTATAAGTTACCAAGACATCAGTAGAAGATCGAGTTTAAGCTAAAATTCTTACAAGAAAGTGTCTTTGTTGTTCTAAGGGGCAAGACATGAAAGACTCAGTAGATCTAGGCTACCTGTTGAGATTTACTTTAGCCTTAAGCTCGCCAGATATACTGGACCAACAAAGGGTTTGCAAACAGCCTCTGCAGCATCGCATGGTATTTCAGTGAGAAAAGCAAAAGGTGGTTTTTTTTTTTGTCCCTGAGTTCCTTGTTTCTGTTTACTGCCTATTAAAGAAAAGCATACTAAAAAAGAGCCTCTCCCCCAACAAACAAAAACTGCACGCAGCGTGTGAACCAGGCCTTTCGGTTTGGCGGATTGTAAAGATCTCACTGAAAGAAAGCTCAGGTGCCGGAATTATACACTCATCCAATGCCATTCTCTTTCTCATGGGCACAGTGCACACAGGCTTTGACCACAGTTTCAGTTTTTTTCTTTGAAGTTTGTATTCTCTGCTCATTACTAGGGATTAACACATGAAACCACTGTTGCTATTGTGTATGTTTACAGTTTGTACAGGGTAGATATCAAACTCTGTTTAAGAATTTTATAGAATCTTGAGTACTTAGAAATTGAACAGAGATCCTGTAGAGGAAATCCGTTAACATTTAGAATTCATTATATTCTAAGTGAGTTTTTTCCCATTGTTTCAGTTTGCTGTTTTCTACCTCTGCCTTAGGCTTTATCTTAATAGTTTAAAAATTAAAACACTTAAAATATACTTTATGTATAGTAATACAGCTTACATATTAAGTGATACTATAATAGAATTATTTAGTATAGTTTTAAACAGAAGGAAAAAGGGAAATATTTTACTTTTTTAAGTTGAAAAATCTAAACTGTATTTGACAAGTATTTTTAGTAACACTGAAGGCTAAATGTAAACAAAATTGGAAGATGCTGTAGAAGGAGAGAGTCCCGCCAGGAATGCTGTAGTGTCTGAGGATTAGAAGCTACTTGGCATTTTCCTTAATCTTTTATTTCTATTAACTTACAAAACCTGGAACTGGAGGCTTAGTGGTATTATTTCTACATTGTAATTATACTAATAAACATCTTTGGCCGTGACCTTGGAATCTATAGTGCAGAAGAAAAAAGATTTATTGACTTACACTTTGGAAGAAAAATGGGATTCTTATATAAATAGTTGCATGTTACACACACACACACACACACACACACACACACACACACACACACAGAGTTGCATACAGTGTATTCTAGTTAGATTTGAGCCCTGTCTTCAGATTTTCTCTCAGAAATAGGAAAGGTTCTTATGAAATCCTGATTTCTGAGAGATCTTTGTTATATTATTGAGTCAACTACAAGTAACCACTTTACCTTGCAACGTGCAAAAGCAATCAATAGGCCTACCAAACTGCCTTTAAAAATGTTTGAAATTATACTTTCCTGGTATTCTGAATATCAATGTATAGGACTTCTCTGACTGGCTTGTCTACGCTTGCATTCTTCTCTTCCTCCTCTTCCTGGGTTTTTGTTTCACTATTAAAGTCCTTATAGTTAGAGGCATTGGAGTATTTGGGCTTTGCTTTCTTCTTTGTCCCCAGCCTGGACCTCTCATGTTTGCCCTTGCTTTCTGTAGAGAAGTTCCGTATTCCTTAGGGCATCTGTAGCCAGCCTTCCCCAGGATCTAGAAGTTCTAGAGAAGTTCTGTGTTCCTTAGGGCAGCTGTAGCCAGCCTTACCTAGAATCTGGAAGCTCTATAGAGAGGCTCTGTGGTCCTTATGGCATCTCTAGAAGGTCTTCCACTTTGTAAACTTTTGAGTGTGAAAGGTAAATATGTCAAATAGGTCTGTGTTTTCTACTTCTCAGTTCTCTTCTTCAGTTTGACTGACTTAGTTGTGGCTGGAATTTGACCTCTGAGTGCCAGCTGTATTTTAATAAAGTTATATTTTAGTTGGAATTATATATTTCTGTCTGAACATCAGTTTTTAAGTTTCTGCAAATGGTATTTTACCTTATTGCCACATATAATCTGTAAGATTGAATTTAATTTTTATCTTTATTTTCTTTAAAAAATTTCTGGTGACTAATAGAACTGATGATATGCTAAAATATTTTATTTATCATGAATATGTAATCTTAACAACTTCCATTATCTTCCTTTGCTTAGTGGTTTGTTTTGTCTTTAGCTGTAGTGGAGGCTCTTTGTAAACTTAAAACTTTGAGGTTTTCTCAGGAAATTCGGGATCCACCTACCCCTAGACCCAGCAATACCACTCTTGGGAATATACCCAAGAGATGCCCTATCATACAACAAAAGTATATGCTCAACTATGTTCATAGCAGCATTGTTTTTAATAGCCAGAACCTGGAAACAACCTAGATGCCCTTCAATGGAAGAATGGATGAAGAAAGTATGGAATATATACATATTTGAGTACTACTCAGCAGTAAAAAACAATGACTTCTTGAATTTTGCATGCAAATGTACGGAAGTAGAAAACACTATCCTGAGTGAGGTAAGCCAGACCCAAAAAGAGGAAGATGGGATGTACTCACTCATAATTGGTTTCTAGCCATAAATAAAGGACATTGAACCTATAATTCGTGATCCTAGAGAAGCTAAATAAGAAGGTGAACCCAAAGAAAAACATATAGTCATCCTCCTGGATATTAACCTTCATCAGGCGATGAAAGAAGACAGAGACAGAGACCCACATTGGAGCACTGGACTGAAATCCCAGGGTCCAAATCAGGAGCAGAAGGAGAGAGAGCACGAACAAGGAACTCAGGACCGCGAGGGGTGCACCCACACACTGAGACAATGGGGATGTTCTATCGGGAACCAAGGTCAGCTGGACTGGGTCTGAAAGAGCATGGGATAAAACCGGACTTGCTGAACATAGCGGACAATGAGGACTGCTGAGAAGTCAACAACAATGGCACTGGGTTTTTTATCCTACTGCACGTACTGACTTTGTGGGAGCCTAGGCGGTTTGGATGCTCACCTTACTAGACCTGGATGGAGGTGGGTGGTCCTTGGACTTCCCACAGGGCAGGGAACCCTGACTGCTCTTAGGGCTGGTGAGGGAGGGGGACTTGATTGGGGGAGGGGGAGGAAAATGGGAGGCGGTGGCGGAGAGGAGGCAGAAATCTTTAATAAATAAATAAATTAAAAAACAAAACAAAACAAAACAAAACAAAAATAAACCTTTGAGGCCAAGGCTTCAGCGACCACGTAAATTCTTATTTATGTGACATCTGTTCTTAATACCACATACAAATAGCTAAGATACATTTTCTAGGATTTAATTATGCTAAGTAGTTTTTAGGTAATACCTCATTTAATCCTTAAAATAATTTTAGAACAAATAGTATCACTTATAGTTTTGGATGAAAAATCTAAACACAAGCTCAGGTCACAGAGCTAGGAAGGTAATAATAGTTTTCTTTGTTATAAAATTATTTCTTTTGAATGAACTCGAATAATATGGTTTAATTTAAATAGTTTGTTGATTATGAAGATATTTTCATGTTTTAAATTTTTATTTACTTAGTTTATATGTGTAGGTGTTTTGTCTTTTGTCTGCATACATGTCGGTGTACCTGGTACCCAGAGAGGTCAGAAGAGGGTATTGGAGCCCCTGGGACTGGAGTTTCAGACATTTGGCTGTGAGCCACCATATGGGTGGGTACTGGACTCAAACCGCGGTCCACTGCAAGAGTAGTGTTCTTAATCCCTGAGCCATCTTTAAAGCCCTTATCTTGGTGTTTCTAATTTTAAATTAGAAACCACTACATTATAAGTTAATGGGTTAATAACAATTTAATCATTATTTGAATATAATTGTCTTAGTTCTCATTAATTTAAGACTCAGCAATTTTTGTTGTGCCTATTTATTTATTTATTTATTTATTTATTTATTTATTTATTTTTGAGATAGTCTCACTTTGAAGACCAGACTGGCCTGGAATTTGCTATACAAATTGGCCTTGAATTTGAGGGGATCCTTCTGTCCCCTCCTCTTGAGTGCTAGAATTACAAGTCTAAGCCACTATGCCCAGCCTCTGTGATAGTTTTGTTTCAGAAATACTTCATTTAATTGAAGTCCATTATTGTAACTCTAGAACATCGCATTTTTAATGGAATTGGTATAAATTTAAGTATCCCAGATTCTTGAGTAATTATCCAATTATATGTTCATAATTCCAACATGATTAAATGACAATGTTTAATTCATCTTAGAAGTAATTTTATCCCTGTTTAGAAATATATAGTCTAAATAATTATACTTCTCTGTGTCTAGGAAAAACTTAATTAAACCCTCAGGTTTTATTTGGAAGTTTGGGCACACTGCTCCATGGTCTCACTCCTTGAGAATCTGCTTGAATAACCTTAGCAAGCTCTAACTGCACTATTTGAAGTTTTTGGTAGTTATGTAGTGAATATGACTTTTCAACACTTTCAACTTTGAACACTGGAAAGAATTATTAATCTCTTTTATTCCAGAAAATACCATGCATATGTAGAGAATTTTCCAAAAAATTATATTAAAAAAGTATAGAGTAGAGGCTGTGATAAAAATTATGTAATTTTTACTAAACTGCTGTGTAGTTGAAAACTCTTAAGTGATTTTTCATTAACATTGTTATAATGTCACTATATATATATGAAAGTTGAGCTTGGCAAAATTGTATTTAATGTACTTTCAGTTACATAAAGTTTACACATGTTATACTGAAAATACTAGGAAGAAAGGAGTGCCTCTATGATAATTTTGGTGTATGCATCTCATTTTAAATGCATGCATTTACATAGTGCAACGTGTATATCATACATGTGTTTAAAATGTAATATTATGCTTTATACTCATGCTATAATTTTAAGAAGGCAAAGAAAGAAAAATTTCCTATATGTGCTTTCTATTTATATCTTTATGGATAAACAACTACTTTAAAATATTATTGCATGTATTAAATATGTTATGAGAGATTTGGAAAAACATGCTCTTTATGAATTATAGCTGGACAGATAAATTTTGACTAGTTGTCTTCATAGTCAATGTTTTTATGTAAAATAGCAGTATGATTGTATATATATTTGTACTACCTTGTCTCAAGTGACTTACTACAAGTTTGTTTCTCTGTGTAACCTCGGCTGTCTTGGAACTCTCTTTGTAGATCAGGCTGGCCTCCCTTTTCCCCTTGAGTGCTGGGATTAAAGGTGTGCCCCATCACTACCTGGCAGATTTTATTATTCAATTAAAACTCTTTTTTCCTTCCCTTCCCTTCCCTTCCCTTCCCTTCCCTTCCCTTCCCTTCCCTTCCCTTCCCTTCCCTTCCCTTCCCTTCCCTTCCCTTCCCTTCCCTTCCCTTCCCTTCCCTTCCCTTCCCTTCCCTTCCCTTCCCTTCCTTTCCTTCTTTCTTTCTTCCATCCTTTCTTTTTTCTTTTTGTTTTGTTTTTTCGAGACAGGTTTCTCTGTAGCTTCAGAGCCTGTCCTTGTACTAGCTCTTGTGGACCAGGCTGGCCTCGAACTCCCGAGATCTGCCTGCCTCTGCATCCTGAGTTCTGGGATTAAAGGTGTGCGCCACCATTGCCCGACTTCATTTCCTTTCTTGATGATTCATTATTAGATCAGTCTAGAAACTGATTTTCTAAAATTTCCAGATTTTTCTTTTTGGGGGAGACATAAGTTTCAGAATTGCCAAGTGTGGAAATATGTCAGGGAGCTTTGTATGACGTCAGTGTTGCTAACCTACTCTGCATTTCAGTGGCCTACGATGATGCGTATTCCTTTGTACACCATAACCAGCTGCAGTTTCCACTCTGTAGGTATCATCGATAAGGCAGTTTTAAACTGGGGCAAGTTAGTTTTGTGGTAAAAATTTCTGTACAGTGACACTGCTGTTTTGTGTCTTGGAATCGACACTTTACTTTTAGCTACATTTCAATCAACAAAGCAAGAACTGCTCACACTTCTGATTTTAGCAGGACACACAACATGCAGGTTTTTCTTTTCAGACAAGGTACAGCCATTTTAAACTTGAAATCAGTGGGACAAAAGCATGCATGCACCTCTCAGGGAGGTGAGCAAATAATTTGATTAACAACACAATCATTGAAATAACCATTTTCTTCTTGGTAATGCGTACAAAACCAAATATATTTTCTATTCAGCCAAACTGACCGAATTTGATCAAACTTTACATTTTAATATCTAGGTTCTCTACTTTTTATATAGGGTTGAAAACGGTTATCTTAGGAATCTGTATGTCTAGTGACAATTTTTCTGTAAAACGTTTCTTAGCATTTAAAAATTAATTGGTGTTATTTATAAGTAAATCTGAGTATGTGTGCCCAAGGTTAGATACATTTCAGTTAGCATTTTCTGGGTTCCAGAAGCCGTGTTGCTGACATTTCAAGGAATCACCGCTAGATGGTGACCTCGCTTATTTAGAAGGCTAGAACGGTGGTTTTCTTCAGGTGAATGGGTTGATAACAGAGGGATCAGAAATATGAAACAAACTAATTTTATTTTAAGTTTTTAATGATTCAAATGGTACCATTTACTGAGTATGTAAATACACATGCACACAAACATACAGACCCAATCTGAGCAATCCTTTCGATTTTGTTATACTGTTAAAGTGTTTTCTTTTTCTTTTCTTTTTTTTTTTGTGGTGACTTATTTAATAGTTTAATATAAGCAAAGAGATGTTGTTTATGAATATCACAAAATTCGGCTGAACAGAATAGGAGGAGAAATATTAGAGGAGGTGATCTTTGGAGATATGGAAGTAGGGGCGCAAGATCTGAAATATCACAATTCACTCAGGTCAGCAGTTCAATGTTTGTAATCTGTTTTCATTTCAAGTATTTACAGTGTTTTCTTAGAATAAATGAAGCATGGCTGGGTGGTGGTAGTGCGCACCTTTAATCTCAGTACTCAGGAGGCAGAGGCAGGCAGAACTTTGTGAGTTCGAGGCCAGCCTGGTCTACAGAGCTAGTTCCAGGACACTCAGGGCTACACTGATAAACCCTGTCTCGGGAAAAAAAAAGAAGAAGCATGCACACAATACACATCCTTGCATGTACACACCTGCACATATCTCCTTCATATATACACATGCACAGACATGCATGCATACACTCATACACACACACAAGTTCATACATATCCACACTCCCACACGTGCACAATTTCGCACACCAAATGTACATTCATTCATACACACACTCTCCCTCTACCTTCCGCCTCTCTTCCTCTCCCCCTTTCTCTCTCTCACATACATAGACCTTATTTTTCAAGTATTGCTCTCTGAACAAATGCAGGTGTTTTCCTGAGCACTGTTTCTGCAGATACTGCAATAAGGTTTAGATCTATTCCTAGTACATTGTTTTCTTGGGATGGCAGGTGAATTTTCTCACTGTTATTGAAACCAGGATTATTTTAGGTGTGAGCCTTCACTTTCTTTCCCTCTTTCCCTCCCTCCATCCATCCCTGCCTCCTCTGCTTTTGGTGCTGAGCATTGAACCCAGGGCCTTGTGCATGCTAAGCATGCATTGTACTACTGATTGTCCCTCAGCTCTCCTCCTATAACTAGTGGGGATAAAGAGGGAAAGTGGAATTATACATTTCACTCAGGACTGTTAAAACAACTTCAACGATTTCTTTCACACAGTAGGAAACAGTATAGACCCATCAAGGTAGATCGTCTCAGAAAACAGAGTTAAATTGTCTGCCTGCAGTTTTGGCTTCTAAAGTAATATATTCTTTTCATCATGTATTAGTGCTTTGACTCAGGCCTTAAGGCCTTCATTTAATTTAAACAAACTTCAGGATCTTGTATTATTAGTAGACACAGAATATATAGCTGGTGTGCTACATGTGTGGAAAGTGAATATTAAGTACAGTCCAACTGGATCATTAGAGTGAATTTTGGGGACATACTCTTTAGCTTATTAAGGAAATGGTTTATTTCAAAATATGTATTTAAAAGACTCCTTCAAACTTTAGTGTATCTATGAATCTTTTCCCTCAAAGGAAAAATCCTATTTAACGTTGCTTAGAGTTCTAGCAAAGAGTCAGATGATCTGTTGTAGTGGTCCAGCACGATCTCTGGTGTTTACTGCCATTTGGCAGTTACAGTTTGCACGTGTGATCCCAAGACAGCGTGGGGAATTCTGCTTCACAGCCTGGAACCCTTCTGCAGCTTTCCATGCCTCTTGAGACAGCAGTTGGCACATTTGGACTTTGAACAGAATCTTACACAAAGCTCACAGAAAATGTTAAAACAAATCTGGCTGAAAGGACAAGGGATGGGAGCCTACAAACTCAGCATCCATATCAAAGCCTCCTCTCCCCCTCCAAGTATCCTTATGCAGTCCCACAAAGTGTTGTGAACAGTTATGTGCACGGAAAAGTCCAATTTCCCTGTCACGTCTGATCTTTGTGCCGATTTTCCTCATTCTTCAGACTGTCCAGCAGTGCCCTGTTCCCTGTGGGTTTCAGTGGACGTGCCACTTTATTCTGGCGAGGTCGCTCTTTACACCACTGGGCACTTAGCTCTGATGCCATCTGCTTTTAAACCTCTCTGGTTTTTCCTGATGTCTAGGAAGAATTTATTATTAGTTTTTATTAGTTTGTAAGTATATATTCATTTATACATTAGATGGTTCTAGACTCAGTGACTCAGTTTCCACATTTGTAAAGTGAGATGGTAGTAGTCTTCTCATGGAGTTACTGTGAGTACTAACCGCACTAATGTCTGGAACAAAATAGGAATTCAGAAAACAGTCTGTTATTATTGTTCTTTATGGCTTTGACAGGTAGAGAAATATAATATAGGTATGATAGATGAATAAAACTACATTATAGTCATATCCAACATATAAGTTAGGTTTTCAGGTAAGTGTATAAAACAAAACCTACACAAACAAAAGTATGTGATAATTGCTTATGGAAACTTTACAGGGAATAACTGAAGCTGTTAATGGAAAAATGATAGTTATTTCATTTTGGGGGATATCCCTTTTATTATACCCAAGTAGGCAAACTGTTTATATTGCTTTTAACCTTTTCAAAATGTCTCCTGTTTAGAGGGTTAAGATTCAAATGTAAAACACCCAGGCTTTCTGCATCTCTTCTCTTCAGTGTTGCCGTGTGTGGGCATCTATTCTTTTCAGTGTGGCCGTGTGTGGGCATCTATTCTCTGCAGTGTTACCGTGTGTGACCATCTCTTAGAGAAGTGTTGCTGAGCAGTGTTGCTGTGTGTGGGCATCTTTAGCTAGACATCAAGAGACCAGTTTGTGTTCAGGGGTTATATTGGACGAAGTATGTGATGAGTATAAAGTGTCTTCCATCTCTTCTGATTCATTTTAGTTTGAAGTTTATTTTGTTAGATATTAGGATAGCTACACCCGCTTGTTCCTTAGGTCCTCTGAGGAGCATGTTGGGGGGTGTGGAACTAGTAATACCCTGTAATGTTTTGGGACTTTCTTGGACAGAAAGTTTGCTGTAAGATTCTGTTTTCCTAGGAATGTAGAAGCTACACCCATAAAATCTCACCAGCATGACTGCCTAGCCCTAAATTGAATGAGAACACCAGTAGACATGCTGTTGTATATGTAGGAAAGCTCGCAAGACTTCAGTTCTGCTTGAAAACTACAGGCAACTAAAGAATTCTAAGAGCAGAAGAAATAGTGTTCTTACCGGCATACCACTGGGTTACCCAGGACCAAATGGTCAGCCCTGAAAACATATACAAGTAGCATTACACAGGCTAGGCAGGCTCTATTTATGTATTTAGGAACATGCCCACATGCACGCACACACAGACACTTAATGAAAAAAGAGGCCATGAATTTAAAAGAGAACAAGGAATGATATATGGAAGGGTTTAGAGGGAGGAAAGGAAGGGGGAAATATATAATTTAACCTCAAAACTAAGTAGATTGAAAATGTGTGCCGCAACAGAGTGCCATATTAACCAATTTTCCATTACCATGACAAAATACTTGAGCTTAGACAGCCTACTCAGGTAGATTCCAAGCTCCGTCAATGGTCTTGGTCCTAGTGCTTGGGTCTCTGGCAGCATAGTACACCATGACAGGAACTTGTAGCGAAGGAATCCCTTTCACCTACTGGTGGCTGAGAAGTAAAGAATGACGAGCAGGACCTGGGCTTCCGTGTCCCCTTTGGATACATTCCTCCAGGAATCTTACTGTTCTGTATGTCTCGTTTCCTAAGGGTTTCACCAACTACCACTAGTGCCACAACCAAGCCTGTAGCACACGGGCCTTTCAGGAGCGCTGATCCACATCACAGACAGAGTTAGAGTTGTTTGTCTTTTTATTTGCAAATATTTATTTTTTATCCATTAAATAATGCAATTTGAATAAGACACAGAGGTCAACCATATGGCAGACAAGCAGCCTCGTGATGGAGAGGGGAGCTTTATAGAAAGAGTGAAAAAGAGCCCAAAGTACCTGTCTGAGGTTGTTGTTCTTTGTTTGTTTTGTCAACTTGACCCAGCTAAAGTCATTTAGGAAGAGGAGCCTTAACTGAGAAAATGCCTTCATCATATTGCCTGTAGGCATTTCTGTGGGACATTTTCTTAATGATTAATGTGGGTGGGCCCAGTCCATTGTAGGTGGTGCCAACCCTGGGTAGGTGCATAAGAAAGCAGGTTGAAATGATAGCTTATGCTGGAGAGGATATGGAGTAAGGGGAACATTATTCCATTTTTGGTGGGAATGCAAACTGGTACAATCACTCTAGAATTCAGTGTGGCCCTAAGCAATAGAGGACAGGGTGTCCGAACTGGCTGTGCCCTCAGTTGAAGAGTAGGAGGAATGAGAATATGAGCAAAGTGGTCAAGACCATGATGGGTTCACCCACTGAAACAGCTGACCTGAGCTAATGGGAGCTCACCAACTCCAGATGTACAGGGAAGGAACCAGGGGAGGACTAGTCCCTCTGAATGTGGGTAACAGTTGTATGGCTGGGGCAGACTGAGGGGCCACGGGCAGTGTCTACCTACTACTGCTTGTACTGGCTTTTTGTGTACCTATTCTCTTTGGATGGATTCTCTTGCTCAGCCTAGATATAGTAGGGAGGACCTTGGATCTTCCCCAAAGCGGTGTGCCTTACCCTCTCTGAGGAGTGGATTGGGGGGTGGGTAAGGAGGTAGGTGGAGGGAATGAGGCGAGGGGAAGTAGTGAGAACTTGGATTGGTATGTAAAATGGAAAAATATAGTTTCTTTTTTAAAAAAATGAAAAAGATTAAAAAAGAAAAAGCAGGTTGAGCAAGCTATGAGGAGCAAGCCAGTAAATAGCATCCATTCATGACCTCTGCTTCAGTTCCAGCCTCAGGTTCCTGCTTTGAGTTTCTGCCCTGATTTCCCTCAGTAGACTGTGACTTGGGATAAGTAAGTCAGATAAACTCTCTGCCACCCAGGTTCTGTATCACTGCAATAGAAATCTAACTAAGACAGTACCAGTGAAAGCATTTGTAGTCTCTGACCAATATCCAAAAAAAAAAAAAAAAAAAGAAGAAAAAGGTGAGTTACACCTTTTCTTTTAGCATGGCTTACGGCGAGCCTGCTCTCCTGTCTCCTGTGGTGTGTTCCCTTGGCCAAGTGACTGGCAAGCCTTAATGGATTAATTCTTAAGGGTCACAGCGGAGTCTTAAGTTATGTATTTTTTTTTTTGTCATTTGATGTCAAAAGGCTATAACTAAATAATGTTAAACCTCTTACTAGACTTCATTTCAGCATGATAGAAAGTAGCCTTCTAGGTGCTGGAGAGATGGCTCAGTGGTTAAGAACACTGGCTGCTTTTCCAGAAGACCTGGGTTCAATTCCTAGCACCCACATGGAAGCTCACCACAGTCTGTAACTCCAACTCCAGTTTTGACACCTTCACACAGATAACACATTCAGGCAAAACACCAATATACATAAAATTAAGTTAAAAAAATAAGCTTTCTAGACAGGTTGGAAGGCTTTACTGATTTTGAGGAATTTGGTAAGAAGTGAAATACTCTCTTTTCATATTTATTGCATTTTTCCAGCTTAAGGATTTTATAGAAAGCATGGAGATGGTTCCTAATGTCATTGTAGTACTGGAAGGAAAAAGGTTTAGTTGAAAAGGACTCACATTTGACATAAAACTATACCACTTATATGACTGAGTCAGGCATATTACTTCTTTGATTCTTAGATTCCTCTTGTGTAAGGTAGAAATTAGCATATTTTCTACTTTCCTAGACTGTGAGTAATCAAATGAGTTGATGTCCTCAGAGTGCCTGGATGATAAAGTTGATGACTCTGGTGAGGATAGCAATGATGATGCTACGATGGATGATGATGTTTGTGACATTCTTTTTTGTTGAAGTCATGTTTTCTCCCAGGATTGTGTGTGGGGGGTATTAATAGTAATATAATGGCAAAACTTTATTTAACCTTAGGACAGACATTGTTCCAAGCATGCTGCAAGAGAGGACCACATTCCTTCATATGAAATAGAATACTCAGTGTAGTGAGTTTTGATTCCTAAACTAAGGGTTCTTCTAAAATTAAGAACTCAACAATTAATGCATAAAAATTCATTCTCAGATTTTTTTAAATAATGAACTTTATTCAACTATTATTTATTTTTGAAGCAGTTTTAAAACAGACTTCAATCAGATTGATTTAAGCATGCAGGCTGGAAGAAAGAGGCATTTAGGGAAGAAAGTAAGACATACTTGAGAGTCTGGCTTTTCCAAAGAAACTTGCCTTTAATGATTTTCTTTCATCTTCTTCCTCCTGCTTCTCCTTCTTTTAAAGAAAGGTCTTTCTCTGTAATCATGGTGGCATGAGTTCACGTGGAAGTACTGCTAGCACAGCCATTAGCATTATGCCTTTGATTTAAAATTAGCTAATGTATAACTTATTTGAGTTAAATTATTATAATCATTTATATTCTATAGTAAAATGAAAAATGAGAGTAAGGATGTAAAAATTATTAAAAGGCATATTTACCTTATTTGGCTATATGACCAAAAATTATTGAAGTTGATTCTTTCAACAATAATTTCTTTTAATTTCAATGTTTAGAACTTAGTTACATAGCCTTTTGTAGAAGACTACTCATATTTCAAAAATTCTTGGAGCTGGAGAGATGGTTCAATGATTACCAGGGTGTCCTGCTCTTGCAGAGGAAGGGCTGGTGGGGTTCACAGCCACATTTAACTCCGGCTCCAGGGGATCCGATGTCCTCTTCTTACCTCTGGAAGTGCCCACACTCACATGCCCAAAACCTGTTCTCTCTGCTTTGTGTAATTACATGTATACATAATTAAAAATAAAATCCTTAAAAATTATTCTTGTGGTGTTATTTCAGGAAATTCTCAGTTTTAGAGCAGCACCTGTATTCTAAATATCAGTTTCTTACGGCTTGATTCACAGCTGACCCAGTCTCAATATTCCCAAGGAGTTGAATATTTCTGGGTGTTTTGACTCCCTCACCATTTTGTTTTCTGAGTCAGGGTCTCTCTGTGGCCCACACTGGTGTAGTGTGAATTCTAATTGGTCTTAATAATAAAAATCTGGAGTCAGATATAGGGGTAAATGCTGAAAGGTCAGAGAAGCAGAGCAGCCAGCCACTAGTTCTTTTTTTTTTAATTTTTTATTTATTTTATTCTTTTTTAATTAAAATTTCCGCCTCCTCCCCGTTTCCCATTTCCCTCCCCCTCCTCCCATGCATTGCCCCCTCCCCCCACTCCCCTCCCCGTCTCCCCACCTCCCCACTCCTCTCCCCCTCCCCGCACTCCATTCCCCCTTCCCCTCGAGTCTGAAGAGCAGTCCAAATTCCCTGCCCTGCAGGAAGTCCAGGGTCCTCCCACTTCTATCTAGGTTCAGGAAGGTGAGCATCCAAACAGGCTAGGCTCCCACAAAGCCAGTTCATGTATTAGGATCGAAACCTAGTGCCATTGTCCTTGGCTTCTCATCAGCCTTCGTTGTCCGCCATGTTCAGAGAGTCCGGTTTCATCCCATGCTTATTCAGTCCCAGTCCAGTTGGCCTTGGTGAGCTCGCAATAGATCAGTTCCACTGTCACAGTGGGTGGGTGCACCCCTCGTGGTCCTGACTTCCTTGCTCATGCTCTCCAAATGAGCAGCCACTAGTTCTTATCTCTATTCTCTATCAAATCCTCAGACCAAAGGGGTGATCCTGTCCCTACAAATCCTCAGACTGAATAACTTTGAGCTCCTGTCTCCTCCCGCCTTATATTCCTCTCTCTGCCCAACCATATCCCTTTCTGTCTCTACCTCCCTAGAGCTGGGAATAAAGGTGTGAGCCACCACTTCTTGGCTCTGTTTCTCTTTTAGACTGATTCAATCACGTGTATCCCAGGGTGGCCTTGAACTCACAGAAATCTGTCTGACTCTGTTTCTCGAGTGCTGGGATTAAAGGTGTGTGCCACCACTGCCTGGCCTCTGTGGCTAACTAGTGTGGTTAGCTCTGTACTCCAATGTTCAGGTAAGCTTTATTTGTTAAAACACAAACAAAATATCACAACACTGGCCTTGAATTTATGATTCTGCTGTTTTCCACATCCCAAATGTGGGGTGCAGGTGTAAGTGCCATGCCTGGCTCTAGTGTCTTCAGTAGTGTAAAGATTTGGAGCCTGCTGAGAAGTCTGTAGTTGGTAAAGTCTAGCAGAAGAGCAATGTACATTCTATCCTCTTACATATCCTAGGCGGTAGGAACAAGCAGAGATCACGGAAGAGCTAATTTTGGTGTAGCAACAGCATGATGATTGTCACGTGTGGGTAGTTTCCAAGTGTTCTTTGAAAATAACATGTATGGGAGACACGAAAACATGCCATGTCATGGTGAATGTAGTTAGCTACCTTTTATCTGTTTTGTTCCTTTGAGTGTTTTTTTCCCAGTTCAGAGGGCTTATGGATCTTTTGGCTCTACTGTTTTGACATGTAAAATAGGTTTTACCCATTTTCTTCCAGCTCTCACTATCATCTACCTCTTCTAACTTGTCCCACAGTTCTGCGGCTTGCACAGAGGCCTAGGACAAGCAGCAGTCAGTGCGTTTTGAACACTCTTTGAGGCTTTTCATTGTACTATTGAAAACTTTCATGTTTACCGAGAAGGATTTGTTTTTTCTTACTTTATATTTGAACAGAATTTAGAAATCTGTTATCAAAGAATGACACGAGAATGTACCAATAACCATAAGATATCTTACAACAGTGTTAGAGCATACTTTGAAATTTGAGGGGGGAATTTTCATTGCTTATTTGTTCTGTTATTTTGTTGTTTTTCATCTAACATATGGACTTTTTATAAAAACACTTCTATAAAGATTATTATTATTATTATTCTGTGGATTATAGCCTGATTATCCTTTGCTCTACATCTGTTATCCACTTATGAGTGAGTACATACCATGTTTGTATTTCTGGGTCTTGGTTACCTCATCCAGGATGATTTTTTTTTCTAACTCCGTTCATTTGGCAACAAATTTTATGATGTCATTTTTTTTTCAGCTGAGTAACAATCCATTGTCTAAATGTACCATATTTTCTTTATCCACTCTTCATATGAGGGGCATCTAAGTTGTTTGCAGGTTCTGGTTATTACGAATAGTGCTGCTATGAACATAGTTGAGCAAGTTTCCTTGTAGTATGATTGAGCATCCTTTGGTATACGCCCAAGAGGTATAGCTGGGTCTTCAGGTAGATTGATTACCATTTTTCTAAGAAACTGCCTTATCAGTTTCCAAAGTGGGTATACAAGTTTGCACTCCTACCAGAAGTGGAGGAGTGTACTTCTTACTCCACTCCAACATAAGCTGTCATCAGTGTTTTTGATCTTAGCCATTCTGACAGGTATAAGATGGTATATCAGAGTCATTTTGATTTGCATTTCCCTAATGGCTAAGGATGTTGATCAATTTATGAAGTTAACTCAGCCATTTGAGATTCTTCTGTTGAGAATTCTCTGTTTAGATTTGTACCCCATTTTTAAATTGGATTATTTGGTATTTTGATATCTAGTGTTGTTGCACAAGGAGGGGTCCCTTTGTTCTGGCTGCCTGACTAGCTTACACCTGAAATAATCACACAGAAGCTGTATTCATTTAAACACTGCCTTGCCCATTAGCTCTAACTTCTTATTGGCTAACTCTTACATATTAGTTTAACCCATCTCCATTAATGTGTATCACCACATAACTGTGGCTTACTGGCAAGATTCTAACCAGCATCCGTCTCAGGCAGGAGAACCATGGCATCTTCCACCCTGCCCTTCTTTCCAGCATTTAATTCTGTCTACTCCGCCTACCTAAGTTCTGCCCTATCAAAAGGCCAAGGCAGTTTCTTTATTCAACCAATGAAAGTAACACCTAAACACAAGGACCTCCTACACCATAGTGTCTTGAGTTCTTTATATATTTTGGAGATCAGCCTTCTGCCAGATGTGGGGTTGATGAAGATATTTTCTCATTCCTTAGGCTTCCATTTTGTTTTATTGACTGAGTCTTTTGCCTTAAAGAAGGTTTTCAGTTTTCTGGAGGTTCCATTTATTAATTGTCGATCTCAGTGTCTGTGCTACTGGTGTTATATTCAGGAAGTGATCTCCTGTGCCAATGCATTCATTCAAGGATACTTTCTGCTTTCTCTTCTACCAGGGTCAGTGTAACTGGACTTACGTTGAGGTCTTTAAACTACTTGGACTTGAGTTTTGTTCAGGGCAATAGATATAGATTATTTGCATTCTATGCCAGCATCCAGTTATGCCAGCACCATATGTTGAAGAGGCTTTCTTTTTTCCATTGTATAATTTTGTCTTCTTTGTCAAGAATCAGGTGTTCATAGGTGTGTGGGTTTATGTCAGGGTCTTTGATTCAGTTCCATTTGTCCACCTATCTGTTTTGTGCCAACACTAAGCTGTTTTTGTTGCTGTAGCTCTACAACAGAGTTTGAATTCAGGGATGGTGATACTTCTGGAAGTTCCTTTATTATACAGGATTGTTTTAGGTATTCTGGGTTTTTTGTTTTTCCATATGAAGTTGAGTATTGTTCTTTCAGGGTCTGTGAAGAATTGTGTTGGGATTTTGCTGGGGATTGCTTTGAATCTGTAGATCACTTTTGGCAATCTTACCAAATATACTATGTTAATCCTATGTAGCCATGAACATGGGAGATATTTCCATTTCCTGATATCTTCAGTTTCTTTCTTCAAAGACTTAAAAATTTTTGTCATATATATCTTTCACTTGTTTGGTTAGAGTTACCCCAAGATATTTTATATTGTTTGTAAAGGATGTTGTTTCTCTGATTTTTTTATTGATCCATTTATCATTTGTATATAGGAGGACTACTGATTTTTTGAGTTAATCTTGTATCCCACCACGTTGCTGAAGGTTTTTATCAGCTCTAGGAATTTGCTGCTAGTGTTTTTTGGGGTCACTTATGTATACCATCAGACCATCTGCAAATAGCAAAAGTTTGACTTCTTCCTTTCCAATTTATATCCCTTAGATCTCCTTTTATTGTCTTATTGCTCTAGCTAGAATTTTGAGTACTATATTGAATAGATACAGAGAGAGTAGATAGCCTTGCCTTGTTCCTGATTTTAATGGAATTGCTTTGAGTCTCTCTTCATTAAAATTCATGTTAGCTGTTGACTTGCTATATATTGCCTTTTATTATGTTTAGGTATATTCCTGTATATCTGATATCTCCAAGGCCTTTATCATGTGGATTTCGTCAAAGGCTTTTCAGCATCTAATGAGATTATCATGTGACTTTTTTCTTTCAGTTTATTCATGTGGTAGATTACATTGACAAATTTTCGTATGCTGAACCAACCCTGTATCTCTGGGATGAAACATTCTTGATCATGGTGGATGATTTTTTGATGTGTTCTTCGATTCAGTTTGCCAGTATTTTATTAAGTATTTTTGTATCCGTATTCATGAGGGAGATTGGTCTGTAATTCTCTTTCTTTGCTACATCTTTCTGTGGTTTGGGTATTAGGGTAACTGTGGTCTAATAAAAAGAATTTGGCTGTGTTCCTTCTGTTTCAATTGTGTGGAACAATTTGAGAAGTATTTGAATTAGCTCTTCTTTGAGATTCTGGTAGAATTCTGCACTGAAACCATTTGGCCCTGGGCTTCTTTGGGTTGAGAAACTTTTAATTAGTGCTTCTATTTCCTTAGGGGTTATAGGTCTATTTAAATTGTTTATCTGGTCTTTATTTAATTTCGGTATGTAATACCTATCAAGAAAATTTTCTATTTCTTTTACATTTCCAATTTTATGGAGTACAGGGTTTTGAAGCATGACCTAATGATTCTCTGAATTTCCTCAGTGTCTGTTGTTATGTCCCCCTTTTCATTTCTGATTTTGTTAATTTGGATGTTCTCTCTCTGTCTTTTGATTAGTTTGGAAAATGGTTTGTTTATCTTGTTGACTTTCTTAAAGAACCAACTCTTCGTTTCATTGATTCTTTGTATCTTTGTTTCTATTTTGTTGGTTTCAGCCCCCAATTTGATTATTGCCTGTCATTTACTCCTCCTGGGTGAGTTTCTTTCTTTTTTGCTTCTTTTTGTTCTAGCACTTTCAAGTGTGTTGTTAAGTTGCTAGTGTGAGACTTCTCCAAATTCTTCCTTCCTTCCTTCCTTCCTTCCTTCCTTCCTTCCTTCCTTCCTTCCTTCCTTCCTTCCTTCCTTCCTTCCTTCCTTTCTTCCTTCCTTCCTTCTTTCTCTTCTTCCTCTTTCTCCTCATCCTCATCCTCTTCTCCTCTTTCTCCTCTTCCTTCTCCTCCTTCTTCTCTTCCTCCTCCACCTCCTCTTTCACCTCCTTCTCCTCTGCCTCCACCACCTCCTCTTCCTTCTTCTTCACAGGGTTTCACTCTGTAACAGTCCTGACTGTCTTGGAACTTGCTTTGTAGACCAGGCTGGCCTTGAACTCACAGAGATCCACCTGACTTTACCTCCCAAGTGCACCACCACTGCCCAGCAAGAGTTCTCCATATTCTTTATGTAGGCATTTAGTGCTATGAACGTTCCTCTTAGCTTTGCTTTCATAGCATCCCATAAGTTTAGGTATGTTAATATGTTCATTTTATTGAAATCTAGGAAGTGAAATTTATATTGCCTATGTTTTCATAGGTGCAGCTAACTTTCTTGGGTTAGAGTTTTCCTTCTAGTACTTTCTGTGGGACTGGATTTGTGGTAGGTATTGCTTAAATCTAGTAATGTCATGAAATATATTGTTTGCTCCATCTATGGTGATTGAAAGCTTTGCTGGATATAGTAGTCTGTGTAGACATAAGTTTCTGTCTCATCTGGTCCCACAGCTATTCAATCACAAAGAAACACACAGAGGCTTATATTAATTATAACTGTTTAGCCTATTAGCTCAGGATTATTATTAACTAGCTCTTACAACTTAAATAACTCATAGTTCTTGTATATGTTTAGCCGTGTGTAATTATGCAATCGCTCAGCTCAGAGACTGTTGACTTAATTGTAGACTATCGTGAGTTTTAGCTTTACCCCTGTTTGCCCTGCAGTGAACTTGATGATTTTATCATTTAAACATTAAACCTTCTGTGAGCTTGCAGTTTGATTTACCAGTAGCCACTTAAATTAATTCTTCATTAATATAATTTTTTAGTTGTAACCTTCTAGCTGGCTGAAGATGACATTATTTCCTTTTCTAATTTTAAAATGTTTGCTCGTTTATTGTTAGCTAGGAGTGTCTGTTCAGAAGTCACAGTTAGGTAACAGTAAGTGTATTACTGTAATCACCCTTATCCTTACTGCTTGCAGTGCTGGGGTTCATACCCATAACCCTGCGCATGAGGGGCTACTCAGTCGAGTCTCAGCACTGCAAACTTAGTTCTAAAAGTTGTTACATTTCCCCCTGACCTCAGAAACATAGTCTTAAAGGTTCTTTTCTTGCTTTCACTTTGAATGACTGACTTTTTATGCCATATTGAATAGCCATTAGCTTTTAGTCTGGAGGAATGTGGATCCAAAGGTAGTCCCCATTAGACGAAAGGAAAATCTATACAGCCGTAGCTCCTGGGGCTTAGTTTTCCTAGTGGCCTAATGGCCTACAGCACAAGACTGTGCCCTCATGAGACAACACTAGATGAATCCCTTGGTGCACAGAAATATTCATTAGAGAGATGTATACATCATACAGATAGCTGTAATTTTTATAAAGTACAACTATTAATTAAATACTCTGATTTACGAAATCCATTTTATGGTATTTTTTATTGTTGTTTTCTTTCAAGACAGAGTTTCTTTGTGTGATCCGGGGTAACCTGGAACTCACTCTGTAGATCAGGCTGGCCTTGAACTTAAAGATCTGCCTGCCTCTGCCTCCTGAGAGCTGGCATTAAAGCTGTGTGCCACTATTGTCCAAATGAATTTTTAAGTTTTAAAATCATTTACTAAAATTATACCACTTATATAGTTTATGTAGCTTTAAATTAGTTTGTTGAAATAATTATGCATATTATACTTAAAAAAGATAAGTATTTTAAAAAAGAAGGAATATAAAAAAGACTTACATTGGTGGTGGCTGCAAAACTCTGTGAACATATCAACCCCCATAAATTGTACAAATAATTAATTGAGTTACACTTGAGTTATATTGCTTTATATTTGTTTTCACTACACAAAATGAGTTATTAGGGCAAAGCAATATAATTTCAATTTATAGTAATAATTAAAGAAATGTCCTTCAATGGAAGAATGGATGAAGAAAGTATGGAATATATACATATTAGAGTACTACTCAGCAGTAAAAAACAATGACTTCTTGAATTTTGCATACAAATGGACGGAAATAGAAAACACTATCCTGAGTTAGGTAAGCCAGACCCAAAAAGAGGAACATGGGATGTACTCACTCATATTTGGTTTCTAGCCATAAATAAAGGACATTGAGACTATAATTCGTGATTCTAGAGAAGCTAAATAAGAAGGTGAACCCAAAGAAAAACATATAAGCATCCCCCTGAATATTAACCTTCATCAGGCGATGAAAGAAGACAGAGACAGAGACAGAGACCAACATTGGAGCACTGGACTGAAGTCTCACGATCCAAAGGAGGAGCAGAAGGAGAGTGAGCACGAGCAAGGAACTCAGGACCGCGAGGGGTGCACCCACACACTGAGGCAATGGGGATGTTCTATCGGGAACTCACCAAGGCCAGCTGGCCGAGGTCTGAAAAAGCATGGGACAAAACCGGTCTCGCTGAACATAATGGACAATGAGGACTACTGAGAACTGAAGAACAATGGCAATGGGTTCTTGATCCTATTGCACGTAATGGCTTTGTGGGAGCCTAGGTAGTTTGGATGCTCACCTTAATAGACCTGGATGGAGGTGGGTGGTCCTTGGACCTCCCACAGGGCAGAGAAACCTGCTTGCTCTTTGGGCTGAGGAGGAAGGAAGACTTGATTGGGGGAGGGGGAGGGAATGGGAGGTGGTGGCGGGGAAGAGGCAGAAATCTTTAATAATTAAATAAATTAATTAATAATAAAAAAGAAATTATTAGCATTAATTATTAATTTAAATAAACATTTAAAGATTTAGAAATACAAAATCATAAATGGCTTAAAATAATTTTTATTCTTATTCAGTAGTAACATGTTATTACAGAAACCTCAGAAGCCCTAAGTAAAAATATGTAAAAATATATGGAGTGCTTAATATCCCAGCCATATCCCTAAGCTTTTCTGTATTATTTCTTTTCTTTGTGTGCATTCTGTACTTTGCTAGCTCTTATTACTAGTAAATAACTTTTTGTTACCAGTTAAGGGAAGTAGTCAGGTGTAGCTACACTTGTAAGGCTAGTTCACTGTAAGCATTTGCTTTTCCCTCCTGGATCATGAGAGGTAGACATGAAGGTGAGTAGGAACTGAAAAGAAACACCATAAAGATATGTGATAGATGGGATATACTTTTAAAATTTTTCTTTCAAGCATTTTTGGATTTAAAACGAAAAGTAGAATCTTTGACACCTGAGTTCTTGGGTCAGCAGAATACTTTTACCTTTTAAAAGACTCTTATTACAATATGTAGCATTAACTTTCTAACAGCTCAAATTGTTCACAACACCATTGAAAGATAAGTTCAGTATCGGGCTTTGAGTTTTATTTCCTTTTCTTTTTTTGTAAATATTAAGACCTGAGTACAAAATGAGGGCTGTATTGTGGATTAAGTGAAGTATCTCAAGGCTGTGCTGCTCTGATAACTGAACCTGGAGTGACCTTTCTCAGACACAATTACAGAGCTGTATGTTTTTCCTTTAATTTCATCAGGGGTTTAATTAGTATACAAATAAAACTTCCCTTATCTTCCTTTCTACCTAATTGGCTTGTCTTCGCTTATATATGAAGTATGTGAAAGTGGGCTGTAATTAGGGTGACCGTGTTAACCTTTTTTCCTCAAATGTACTGTTGCCTAAAGGCCTCAAGGCCTGAAAACAGCGCTTTGGATTATTGCTTTGCAATCACTATGGCTGTCCCACAGGTTTTCTCATGAGCAGAAGGGCTTTGGGTGCTGCAGGTTCCCACTGCTTAACAGGATCTTCATTCTTCTCCCCACTAAATGTTTATTGATTATCTCGCTGTTCCAGGCTCAGCCTCCAACAACTTAATATCAGGTGACAGTCGGGAGAGTTCTCCAAGTAATTAGAGTTGAGCATTGGGGGAACAATTAGGAGCAGAGTTATTAAACTTGATTTATCCTATTCTCTCCTGAACAGTTTCTTGGATATCAGAACATCACACTTTCACAATCTACCCTGGTTGAGAAATTAGTGGCTAACCTGCTGCTTATCATTGTTGCCTTGCTGCCCAGAGGCACACCCTCTTGGTTCAGTCACTCAGCTGCAAATATTAGAGTCCATAAAATTTATTGTGGGTTTTAATTAGGTGAATCTGAACAAGAGAAAAGCACAACTAAAAATTTATAAGTAGGGTTTGTATTTTACTTATGACTTTATATGTAAGTATATGGAATATATATATATATATAATTAGTTTTAACTGAATTTCAGATTTTTTTAAAAAGTATTCCAATTTTTTATCAGAAAGGTTAATGTTAAGAAGACATACTTTTGACACACTTTTTATAATTTTGTGTTTGATATTTATAGATTCTTTGGCTAGGCCCCTAACTCTTTAAAACAATAATCCTGTGTCTAAAAGTCAAACAAGCGTGCTCTATTTTTTTTTTTTAAAGTTTTATGTTTTTATTTTCACATTCAAGGATCTATGTAACTTTGTGTTTCCTTTCTATACCCCTGTGATGGTGTAAGCTCTTAGAGGGGTCTGGTGGCCTCTCATCGCTCTTCCGAGGTGAACTTGAGATAACAGCCATGATTCAGTCTGGCTGTGTGAAAGCTCTGAGGCTGTCTTCTGTCTTCTGTGAATGTATAACATAGATTGCTGAATGGATGATTGTGGTATGAAAATGAAGCAAACGGATGAGCTCAGATCTGGCAAGCAAGACTGGAAATAGTACGGTAAAGCTGGGTAGCCCCTTCACAAGTAGGCACTGCAGTCTTAAGACTGAGCAAGGCAGCTTTAATGGATTAGCACACACTCACCATCTGAAAGAAAAGTTAAAGCTTTATGCTAACTGCTGGTAGAAAAGTAACTTGGGAAATGTTATCAGAAATGCTAAGTTTAAATAGTTTTTTTTAAACAAAGAATTTGTTGATAGTTCAATCAATACCTTTAAGTATCTTAACAAAATTACTACAATTGGAATGGTTTAAAAAATATGTTCTTTGTTGTCTTTAAACATTGTTTGAATATTTCCTTGGTGAATAATTCTTTTAAAATATTTAAGATAATTTAATTTTTAACATCAAAAATAAAGGCACAGCTTCTGTAGTAGCATATGATGTTTTAATACATGTATATGTTATATAATGCTTAAGTCAGATCAAACACATCAGTCTTTCAAGTACTTATCATTTCTTTGTGGGGGAAATATTCAACCCATTTTTTAGCTTTTAAAAATATACACTATATTGCTGTTACCTATGATCACCTCATTGCACAATAGCCCACTGAATTGTCTGTAAATATCATACAGTACCAATTGATCAACTCTGGAGTGTTCTTAAAGTTCTATTAATATTAAAGTCTGAAAATAAATTTAAGTATCTAATGAATAACCATGGTTGTATTATTACTTATATTTCGATGCTTGTATGTGTAGTAGTTACTTTACTGAAAGTCAAATACTGAATTTAAAAGCCTGCAGCATTTTTAAACACCTGATTTGACGGGATTGCTTTACATTTTCTATCATTTGGGATGAATTGCTTTAGCTCACATAAGTGGCTTGGGTTTATACAATGCTTGTAACTACATTAAGAAGAGAGTTTTAAACATGAAAGTGAGTGTTGCTTCTTCATGGGGGTTGTGAAACACAGCTGTGTATATTTGTGTGGCTGAACTAGCAAAAGGAATAAAGAAGAAGTGTATACAGTCAGTTGCTTGGCTGACTATTCCACAAATTTAATCGTAAAAACTGTTCAATAAGCTTATTTTAGAAATTTTAGAAGGTAAGGGGTGTGAAGATTTTTGGTGTTCAAGGGATCATTTGACTCATATACTATTTTACAACCTAAAATTTAAACTGTGGTCTAGAAAATACTTCTTTTTTTTGGGGGGGGGGTTCGAGACAGGGTTTCTCTGTGGTTTTGGAGCCTGTCCTGGAACTAGCTCTGTAGACCAGGCTGGTCTCGAACTCACAGAGATCCGCCTGCCTCTGCCTCCCGAGTGCTGGGATTAAAGGCGTGCGCCACCACCGCCCGGCTAGAAAATACTTCTTAAAATTGTTTCTTATTCTAATACTTTTTCCTTTAACCCTTTAAAAGAGCTGTACAATTGCATGCTGGAATTCCTATGCTAAGTTGGTATTTAAAGAACTGTGAACCCACAGTTTGTATTTCTGTGTAAGGAAACATTATGAATGCCAGTGTTAGGTGTCTTGTTAGTTAGAACATGCTGATCATTCCTATGTAGTTATCCTTGTTGTGGAAGGTATTTGTTAGGAAGCAAGTAAGCGTTATTTCCGAGTCCCATTTCTCTACTGAAATGTGTAGAACAGTCTGTCACAGAGAGTGTTAAAAAAATGTGAGCCCACCATTTCCTCTGGTGTTCTGATTCCCTTCCTTCAACCATACACTCTTGGGGGAGGCATGCGATCTTAGTTATGTCTAGAGTTAAATAGAATCTAACCTTCATGTGCTTTGTCCCATCAATTCTTTATTTTTCATCATTAAAAGCAAGCACTTATGGCTTAAGATTTCTGTAATAAGAAATTTTTGGTAATAGTACGTTTTGTTTGTTTTACTTTGCACAGTAATGTAGAGTTGCATTTTGTAGCCAAATATTTCTTAAAACAGTATAGTTCTCGTTTCTAATTAGCAAGTATGTAAAAATTTTGCAGAAACTTTGTTAAACCTTGATGTGTAATGACCCAGCTCTCCTTCTCCGTCAGGCTGCGTTCTTCTCTGTCTAATAGCCTGTGGCATAAATTGGAGCTAATTATCAGGACTGACAAGTAACTCTGTCTCCTGTCTGCTCGCAGAGTCTCTCCGAGGCAAAGATGGAGCTGAGAAGGAAAGATCAATCTCTGCGCCAGCTCAATAGACATCTTACCCAGCTGGAGCAGGACAAGCGTCGACTGGAGGAGAGCATCCATGATGCAGAGAGTGCCCTCCGCATGGCAGCCAAGTGAGCATCTGGACCACGGGGAGATCACTTAAAACAGACAAAAGATCAATTCTTACTTTCATGCTCTGGGTTTTAGCCCTGGATAATACAGTGCTAGAAAACGAAAGTGCAGCTGTCTGTCTTTGAAATTCTCTGATATGCCCTCAAAAAGAAAACTCTGAACACACTAAGTGTATATTTTATAGAGAAGCCTCAGAAAGCATGAGCTTCTACATAGCCTCAGATTGTGCATATCTGGTGCTCAGTGTGGCATTGCACGTTTGAAATCAAATCATGTTTTCATTAATGCAGAACATAAAATTGTTTAGTTAAAAGTTTCAGATAGTTATGATGTTCTATTATTTCTTCCTTATTATTTCTGTTCCACTGGCTCCATCCCTGATTTTTCTTTGTAGAGTCTACTGATATTACAGGTAATATTTCCATAAAGAGATATATTGATATACAATCAACATGTGTATCACAGCCTTAAAATGCAGCTAAAACAGGTTGATATGGGAATCCACTTAAGCTTACATAGGTATATGCTGCAGTATATTTAATAGAAAAACAATTTCAATGCGAACGGCTACGTAAATGTAGAGAAGGTTTTCCCTTTCACCATTTAACAAGTGGACATGCATACATTTCGAAGTTCAATAGTTCTCTTGAGCTTTTTGTTTGTTCCCTATAACAAGGTTTATGGACTACCTTAAGACAGGCTAGTGTTCAAACAGCATAATGAAAAGAGTTAAAGAAACATGTGATTCTAATTGATTCAGTGTGTTTGAAAATTTTAATTCATGAAAATATAAAAATATTAGTTTGAATCTTTTGAGACAGACTTCTGTTAGATGCAAACTGTGAGTTGTGAATATACTCTATAAATTGCAGGATAGAGCTCGTGGATCACGGCGTAGGCGTCTCCGGTCCTGGAACAGCAGTAACTATTACTTCCAGGTCGATGGCATCACTTCCGCAGGATGAGGGGACGAATTCCAGAGTACAAATATTGCCTTGCTTGAATAACCACAATAGTTTTTTTTTTTTTAAATTTACACAGCTATATGACATTGTAGCTCCATAGTAAATGTATATCATTTTTAAGTCTAACTCAGATTGGTTGCCATTTTCTCTATCTCCTTGCATTAAGTGAAGAAAGATGAGGTAGTTAACCCTGAGTCTCACAGCAGACTGAGGGTCTTCGATGTGTGAAAACGCTGTAAAACCTCTGGATTTCTGCTGTGTTTTTACAGTGCTGCACTTAACTCAGGACTCAGATGACTGTGGCTTGTTTCTATGGGCATCGATCTTATATAACTGAAGGACACCGATTAAAAATTGGGTGTCACTGTATTATTTACACTTTCCACTCACATGTTACTATTAAATCTAGTCTTTAAAATTTCCACTCAGAGTTCTTTTTTATTTCATTGTGAAAGCAGGATTAAATACACAGGCTAAGAAATGAACTTGTTACTGCACCAGTGTTGTTGTGTCGGAGAGGGTTTAATTTAATTACAGCAGCATGAAAGGACTGTGAGGATAAGCAATAGCATTTTACAGGGCATCACCACTGACAGTGTTTTGCTACTAAGATGATTTAAAGAATGTCTTGCTTTTTCAGAAAATTTTAAATTGTGAATAATGAATAATGTAATCATGGTTTCCTTATCTTTCCCATTCTCTTAACTTATGGTCTCTTCCCCCAGTTTAGGACAAGTAGCATAAGCGAGCATTAGAGTTAAGTGTAAATATACCAGTGGCTGTGGTTACTTATTATACCCTTTTCACATGTGTTTGGTGTGTGTGCGTGCGTGTGTGTGTGTGTGTGGCACTTGTGACAGCCATAGGTCGACATGGAGTCTCTTCTGTGATTGCTCTCCACTCTGCTTATTGAAACAAGGTCTCTTACTGAGCCTGGAGCTCACCAGTTTCTTCTAGTTATGCTAGCCAGTTTGCTCCAGGAAACTGGGATTGGTATTTTTTTTTTTTTTTAAAAAATAAAACAAAAAGAAGCTTTCTACATTTATTTATTTATTTATTTATTTATTTATTTATTTATTTATTTATTTATTCATTCATGTTCTCTCTCTCTCTCTCTCTCTCTCTCCCTTTCTCTCTTCCTCTCTTTCTCTCCCTCTCTCTCTCTTTGTGTGTGTGTGCATGCATACGTGTGCACACACACACACTAACATGGTGCATTTATGGAGGCCTAGGATTATAGACTGGCTGTCATGGCTTCCCACTGTATGCTGGGGGATCTGGTTCTTGTCACATTTGCCAGCAAGCACGTCATTCACCAGGCCATCTCCCCAGCATCAAGTTCTATGCGTTTAAAGGGAGATCAAAGACAGCTAGTAATAGTGACTAAAATGTAAACAGATGTAAGAAGACTTGGGTTATACTCACACTTACTCTTTTCTTTCTTTTTTTTAGAGATAAAGAATGTGTTGCTAATCACATGAGAACAGTAGAAAACATGCTTCATAAGGTATTATGATTTTTTAAACTCATTCAATTTGTTCTATGATTATTCTGGTCATTATTTCTATTAACTGCAAAGTAGTTTAATTATTTTTGACTATCTTTTAACGTAAATTAGCAAAAACATACTTTGGAAGTGATTATGGACTCTATTGTCATCTGTTTTCTAGAACTCATTATAGGTACATGGTGAGACCATGAAAATTATGGTTTCTCCGAATTGGTTGAAATGCGCAGAAGTTATGTGTGGTCTTTACTGAGTGGCCCATAGGTCACTACCATTCTCCCCTAACAAAATCCTGACTGCTGTCAAACAACTGTGCATATATGTATACATATAGAGATAGGATATATTTTGTCAATAGTTGTGTATCTTAGCTGGGTAATAAAGTTATTCAAATGGAAGGTTCTTATGTGAACATATTCTTAAAATGAAAACCCATTTAATAACTCTTATTTTCAGGTGATTATTTTTATATTATAAACCATGACTTAATATGTAGCAATTAGCAGCATAAATGTGTTACATTAGTAAAAAGTTGTTAGCTATACATTCATTGTACAAGAACTTTAAGCTAGAGGGAAAGATAAAGCAGTATGTGGGGCCCCTGCAGTAGGACCTTGAACGACCCTAGTACATGAACTGAATTGTGGAATCCACTCTCTGTGGAGGGATACCTTGCTCAGCCTAGGCATGGGGTTTGGGGTTGGGAGGGCCTTGGTCCTACCTCAGTGAGGTGATGGGACAGACTTAGTTGTCTAAGTCTGTTGGCCTTACCCTCTCTGAGGAGTGGATGGAGGTAGGTGGGGGGAAGGAGGTGGAGAGTGGGTGGACAGGAGGGAGGGGGAACTGAGGTTGGTGTGTTAAAAAACCCCTAAAACTGAAAGATTTTTTTGCATTTATCATTTATTTATTTATTTACCGTGTGTGTGTGTGTGTGTGTGTGTGTGTATGTTTATATGCGCACAGTAACATAGTGCACTTATGGAGACCTAGAACACAACTTGCGGAAGTTATTTCTTTCATTCCACCATGTGGATTCTGAAGACTGAACTTGGGCCATCAGGCTTGGTGACAAGTGCTTCTGTCCACTGAGTTATGTTGGCAGCCCCTCATTATTTAAAAGTAGTGGTTTTTACATATTTATGTTATTGTCTAACTGACAATTTTTTGGAATGAAGATATCTAATACTTTTAAGATGTGTGGAAGTAATGAATGACTACAAGAATTTTAATACCCTAAAATTATTACTCTTTAAAAATCCTTCTCTCATGTATTGCATCCCAACCTCCTTCTGTTCCCCTTAAAAACAACAACAACAGCAACAAAAGAAGGCAGGGTCCTAGGCACAAATCCTCATAGCACGGCCGCACATCACAACCCACTAGGAGGAATAGGTTCTCAAGAGCAGGCAAAAGAGTCAGAGACAGTCTGCACCCCCTTGATGGGGCCCCACAAGAGACAGTCTGCACCCCTTGATGGGGCCCCACAAGAGACAGTCTGCACCCCTTGATGGGGCCCCACAAGAGCACCAAGCTACTCAGCCGAAACATGTGCAGTGGATCCATGCAGGCTCCATATTTGTCCCTTCATAAAACTAATGCTTTTAAAGAAATGAAATAACAGTGAACTAGCCTGGGTGGTGGTGCACACCTTTAATCCCAGCACTCAGGAAGCAGAGACAGGTGGATCTCTGTGAGCTCAAGGCCAGCCTAGTCTACAGAGGAGTTCCAGGATAGCCAGTGCTGCACAGAGAAACCCTGTCTGGAAAACAACACAACAAAACAAAACAAAAAAAGAAAAAGGAAAAATAATGAACTAATATTTAATGCATTTTAACACTTAAAAAATCACCATACCTCTGTATCTGAAGTTTGAAAATGATAGTTTTAAATCAATAAAAACATTCTGGAAAAGTCTAGTAGTTTGAGTTCTATTTTCATTTAGGATTCTTTAAACCATGGTTTCCATCCTTCCCCAGAAAGTTTAGCCAGTAGTATAGTTTAATATTCAAACCAAGTATGTGTGTACTTCAGAAGTTTAGATTTTCAACAAAATATATCTTTGATATTATTTGTATCTGCTGTGTCTTAGGATGGAAATGTCATGTATATAGCATACTCCTTATATAGTTAACATTGAATATGAAATCTAATTGTTCAGCTCTCCAGATGGAAGAGAAATGTTAGATTAACGAGTCCAATTTATGTGGATGTCAAGGAAAAGCCATTGTATGTGAAGTACAAATATTAGACCCTGTCCTTATGAAAATAACAAATATCTATTTGAATATAACAAGACTAAAGGTAATAGGACAGCCATAGTCACACAGTTCTTTAGTTTTTTTTTTTTTTTTTTTGTCAAATGAAAGAATGTTTGCAGCACTGGCCTGATGCCTCCTACTTCAGATGTAGTGGATAACTGTTTGTTGTATGGCTTTGACAATGAATGTGGTGGTGTTTAACTTATCAGTTCCTTTTCAAGCTTGAAGTAAAAATTTAGGAAAGGCTATTGATAATTAGGGATAATTATTTTGTGTGTGTGCGTGCGTGTGAAGTCTGGAGGAGAAGGATTGGGTGGCAAGAGGGTCTTGAAGCTCTCAGGGTGGCAGCCATACCTGTTCATGCATGGGTATTATTCTGGTGTTTTTGGAGACTGTGTGGTATAACTTTATTTACTGCTTTTAACACATAGCTTAAGGGTATCAGTTATTATAGAATAAAGCTAACTGTAAGTTGATGGAATGAATTTAAATATTACTTATAATAAAGAATTTGTTTTCTTTTACACATTTCTGCATTTTTAAATATTTTAATGATCTTTGCTAATTCCTAAGCTTGACATACTCCATTAAACTTTTCAGAATCTAAAACCTATATTGTATTAAGCAATTATCTAGCTACTATTTTTTAATCCCACTTGGGAATGGTGCTTGTATTTAATAAGAAAAATTAATCACTTTTCTTTAAAAGCATATGCGGGGCCAGCAAGTTGACTGAGAATGTAGAAGTGCTTGCTGCTCAAGCTGGATGGAGGGAGAGAACTGATTCCTGGAAGTTGTCCTCTGACCTCCATCATCACCACCGCCCCTCCCCCACACCGTACACACATATACAAATATACATATGCACAGACACATACACTAGGAACATAATTTTTAACTTAAATGAAAAGAGGAAGAAGCATGTACACAGTTGGTTTTTGATACTCAACAGTTTTAACTAAGCAAAAGATTTCCTGTGTCTGTGTCTGTGTGTGTGCGCACATGTGTCATGTGTATATACATGCATGTGGAGGCCAGAGTTTGGTATCAGGTGTTTTTCTTATTCTCTGTCCACTTTATTCTTTGAAACAGGGTCTCTCACTCAATTGGAGCTCACTGATTCAGCTAACCTGACTGCCAGTGAACTCCAGGGATCTGGCTGATCTATAATCCCCATGGTTATTTTTATATGTGCACCATCGACCCTAGCCTTCCATGTCAGTGTGGTGGTCTGCACCCAGGTACCTGTGCTTGCATAACAAACACTTCCCTTACTGCACTCTTTTCCCTAGCCATCCTTCTCAGATCTTCGTGGAAAAAAAAATATGTCTGTGCTAAACTTGTGGAGACTTTTGCTGTCATTATCAAACAGCACAGATAACAACCATAGTACAACTTGTATAGCATTTTCAGTGTTCTAGGTATGTCACCTAGAGATGATTAAAAAAGCATGGGAGGAAGTAAATGAACACTCTTTGGTAGACTGTACGGTTAACATGCATGAAGCTTGAGTTAAGTACTGAGCAGCAACAACAGAAATAATACAAAACATATGGGAAGGTAATTTAAGTTACGTAACCACACCACATCATTCTGTGATGGGGAATTGTTCTCCTTGGATTTTATGTATTTAGTAGGCCAAATGTCTCATTCTGGAGTCAGTATTATGACAGAGACAACCAGTTTTTTCCAAAAAATAATTTTGATTATTATAAAACATACATTTATTGGTTGGAGAGATGGCTCAGCAGTTAACAGTGCTCTGCTAGAAGACCTGAGTTTGATTCCTTGCACCTGCATCAGGTGGTTGGCAAGTGCCTGTCCCTCCAGCTCCAGGGGATTTTGATGCTTCTGGCCCCTGAAGGCATGGGCTCTCATGTGTACATACCCACTTGCAATAATATGATTAAAAATGATAAAATTAAATTTATATATGTATTAATGCCTTTTTTTAAAATAGGGTTTGCTTCATAGTACATGTTGGACTCTTGCTCACCACTTTCCTGCCTCAGTTTCCCAATTGTTGAGAGGGTTTGTATGCCTGGTGATGTGAGTTTATGATGGCGGTCAAAAGTTAATTTTTTATTGATATTCTTAGGGAATCAATTTCAGGTTTAGGGGTTAAGAAAAAGGAAAACAAGAAGGAGTCATTACAGTGTTTCATCATATACATTTTAAGAAGTATTCTTTTCTCTGTTGAGTTGAATTCCTAGCTGGCTGTATATTTTGGAAAATCTATATCTATTGAGCTTTTCTTCTGCAAAAAGTTAATCATTTTAACCATTTAAAATGCATAATGTATAATTTAGGTGCTATAAAGATGGCTCAGTATTTAAAATCCCTTGCTGCTCTTACAGAGAGGATCTGAGTTTGGTCTTTAGTGCCCTTACTAGGCAGCTCACAGCATCCATAACTGCAGCTTTATGGAATCCAACACAGACACACACACAGATAGCCATAACACATAAACCTTACATTGCTTAGTCTCGTGATTTCAATATATCCACACTATTGTACAATGCTCATATTAGCTAATTGTACAACAGTTAAATCACCCCGAAATAAATTCTGTGTACACTAAGCAATTATTTCTTGTGTATCCTTCATCTGCTTTCAACAAACACTCATCTTATTTTCTGTCTCTTTGGATTTTATGTTCTAGATAGTTGAAATAAATACAACATATGGGCTTTATTATCTATCTTTTTTCATTTGGCATGTTTTGCTCAAATTTCAGCCATTTGGGGTGTGCATTAATGGTTCCATTCTTTTTGTGAGAGAATATTATTCCATTATATTGGTATATCACATTTCCACAGTGCCTGACTAACTTACATTCCTGCCAGCAGTTTAAATGGTTCCTCCCTTTCACTCTCCCATTCTTCTCAGTATGTAATATTTGTCATGATAATAGGCGTTCTTACTGGAGTAAGATAAAATCTCAATTAATTTTGATTTCTGTTTTCTTTATTTCTAAAGATGTTGAATATTTTTCCATGTATTTATTGGTCTTGTGTATTTCTGGTGAGAACTGTAAGTTCAACTCACTTGCCTACTTACTGATTAAATTATTTGTTCTTTTGCTGTTTAATTTCTGAGTTGAGCTCTTTGTATGTTCTGCATATTAAACTGTTGCCAGATATATAGCTGGCAGAGATTTTGCCCCATTCTGTAGTCTGTCTTTTCACTCAGTTATTTCTGTTGCTGTGCATAAGCGTTTGCAATTTCATACTATGTATTTTGATGATATTCTCTTTCCTCTCTTAACTCCTCCCAGATCTTCCCCCGTCTACCATCAGCTTTATGTTCCTTCACTCTCAAACAAACTACAGAACCACAGCCAAAAGAAAAAAAACTCCACCAAACCAAATGAAACCAAACCAAACCAGCTGGCCAGCCAGCCAGCCAACTAACCAACCTAGACCAGGATGGAGGGGGGAGGACCTTGGACTTCCCACAGGGCAGGGAACCTTGACTGCTTTGTGGATTGGAGAGGGAAGGGGAGGGGGGTGGGGGAGGGAGAGGGAAATGGGAGGAGGGGAGGAGGTGGAAATTTTTAAGTAAAAATAAATAAAAAAAAGTAAAAAAAAAAAAAAACCCCAAAAAACCATGGAGACAATTTTGTGTTGGTCAACTACTCCTGAGGATGAAGCCTGCCTTGGAGTGTGCCTAGTGCTATCCCATTGGAGAAAACTGATTTTTCCCTCTTTTAGGGATATAAACTGCAGACAGCATCTTGGCTATAGGTGGAACTCTGTGCCCATTTCTTTTCTTCATGCTGAGATTTTGTATGGCTTGAATTGTGCAGATCCTGGGCATGCTATCACAGTCTCTGTGAGTTCTTATGTGCACCTGTAGCAGACTTTCTTGGACTGCCAGCCACCTAATCATGACATGGGGACTTCTTATTAATTATAAATGCTCGGCCTTAACTTAGGCTTGTTTCTAGCTATTTTTTTTTTTAAATTTTAACTTAAACTAATCCATTTCTATTCATTATGTGCTGTCCTGAGGTTTGTTTATCTCATCTCCGTACTGTTCCTTCTGTTCTGCTTCTGCTATGACTGGCTGACTGGCTCCCCGTTTTTTCTCTGCCCGCCAGCCCACCTAGCCCTCCTCTGCCTAGCTATTGACCATTCAGCTTTTTATTAGACCAATTAGTTGCCATAGGCAGGCAAGGTAAAACAGCAGCACATCTTTACATAGTTAAGCAAATATTTTATTCTACAACATACATCAGCCTTGTTGTCTCTGTAAAACACAATTTCCTTGGAGTTATCCACCACCTCTGGTTCTTACAATTTTTTTTCCTTTTTATTTATTTTTTATTCTTTTTTAATTAAAATTTCCACCTGCTCCCCGTTTCCCATTTCCCTCCCCTCCTCCCAAATATTGCCCCCTCCCCCCACTCCCTTCCCCCTATCCCCACTCCTCTTCTCCTCCCCCCACACCATTCCCCCTCCCTCTCGATACTGAAGAGCAGTCCAAATTCTCTGCCCTGCGGGAAGGCGAAGGTCTTCTATCTACGTCCAGGAAGGTGAGCGTCTAAACAGGCTAAGCTCCCACAAAGCCAGTTCATGTATTAGGATCGAAGCCTAGTGCCATTGTCCTTGGCTTCTCATCTGCCTTCATTGTCCGCCATGCTCAGAGAGTCCAGAATCAACCCATGCTTATTCAGTCCCAGACCAGCTGGCCTTGGTGGGCTCCCAATAGATCAGTTCCACTGTCACAGTGGGTGGGTGCAACCCTCGTGGTCCTGATTTCCTTGCTCATCTTCTCCCTCCTTCTGCTCCTCATTTGGACCTTAAGAGCTCAGACCGTTGCTCCAAATTGAGACTCTGTCTCTACCTCGATCCATCGCCAGATGAAGGTTCTAAGGTGATATGCAAGATATTCATCAGTATAGGATAGGGTCATTTCAGGTTCCCTCTCCTTAGTTGCCCAAGGTACCAGCTGGGAACATATTCCTGGACACCTGCGAACCCCTCAAGAGTCAAGTCTCTTGCCAACCCTAAGATGGCTCCCTTAGATAGGATATATACTTCGCAGCTCCCGTATCCTCCCTTCCTATATCCCAACCATCCCAGTCCCCCGAGCTCCTCCCATCCTCCCCTTCTCATATTTCTCATCCTATTTCCCCTTTGCCCCATGCCATCTCACCCGCAAGTTCCCAGTTTTTGCCCTGCAATCTTGTCTACTTCCCCTCTCCATGCGGATGACTATATGATTTTCTTTGGGTTCACTTTCTTATTTAACTTCTCTAGGATCACAAATTATATGCTTAATGTCTTTTATTTATGGCTAGAAACCGATTATGAGTGAGTACATCCCATGTTCCACTTTTTGGGTCTGGGATACCTCACTCAGGATAGTGTTTTCTATTTCCATCCATTTGCACTCAAAATTCGAGAAGTCATTGTTTTTTACTGCTGAGTAGTACTCTAATATGTATATATTCCACAATTTCTTCATCCATTCCTCCATTGAAGGGCATCTAGGTTGTTTCCAGGTTTTGGCTATTACAAACAATGCTGCTATGAACATAGTTGAACAGATACTTTTGTCATTTGATGGGGTATCTCTTGGGTATATTCCCAATAGTGGTATTACTGGATCATGGGGTAGGTTGATCCCAAATTTCCTGAGAAATCGCCACACTGATTTCCAAAGTGGTTGCACAAGTTTGCATTCCCACCAGCAATGAATGAGTGTGCCTCTTTCTCCACAACCTCGCCAGCAAAGGCTATCATTGGTGTTTTTGATTTTAGCCATTCTGACAGGTGTAAGATGGTATCTCAAAGTTGTTTTAATTTGCATTTCACTTATTGCTAAGGAGGTTGAGCATGACCTTAAGTGTCTTTTGGCCATTTGAATTTCTTCTGTTGAGAATTCTCTGTTCAGATCAGTGCCCCATTTTTTTATTGGGTTCATTAGCATTTTAAAGTCTAGTTTCTTGAGTTCTTTATATATTTTGGAGATCAGACCTTTGTCTGTTGCAGGGTTGGTGAAGATCTTCTCCCAGTCAGTGGGTTGCCTTTTTGTCTTAGTGACAGTGTCCTTTGCTTTACAGAAGCTACTCAGTTTCAGGAGGTCCCATTTATTCAATGTTGTCCTTAATGTCTGTGCTGCTGGGGATAAACGTAGGAAGTGATCTTCTGTACCCATATGTTGTAGAGTACTTCCCACTTTTTCTTCCATCAGGTTCAGTGTGTTCAGACTAATATTGAGGTCTTTAATCCATTTGGACTTGAGTTTTGTGCATGGTGATAGATATGGATCTATTTTCATTCTTCTACACGTTGACAACCAGTTTTGCCAGCACCATTTGTTGAAGATGCTCTCTTTTTTCCATTGAATACTTTTAGCTCCTTTATCAAAAATTAGGTGTTCTTAAGTTTGTGGGTTAAAATCAGGGTCTTCTACTCGGTTCCATTGATCGACTTCTCTGTTTTTATGCCAATACCAAGCTGTTTTCAATACTGAGGCTCTGTAATAGAGTTTGAGGTCAGGGATGGTAATGCCTCCAGACGATCCTTTATTATATAAGATTGTTTTGGCTATCCTGGGTTTTTTGTTTCTCCATATAAAGTTGATTATTGTCCTCTCAAGATCTGTGAAGAACTTTGATGGGATTTTAATGGGGATTGCATTGAATCTATAAATTGCCCTTGGTAGAATTGCCATTTTTACTATGTTGATCCTCCCAATCCAAGAGCAAGGGAGATCCTTCCATTTTCTGGTATCCTCCTCAATTTCTTTCTTCATTGACTTAAAGTTCTTGTCAAACAGATCCTTTACTTCCTTGGTTAGAGTTACCCCAAGATATTTTATGCTATTTGTGGCTATCGTGAAGGGTGATGCTTCTCTGATTTCCATCTCTGCTTCCTTATCCTTTGTGTACAGGAGGGCAACTGATTTTTTGGAATTGATCTTGTATCCTGCAACGCTACTAAAGGTGTTTATCAGCTGAAGGAGTTCTTTGCTGGAGTTTTTGGGGTCGCTTATGTACACTATCATATCGTCTGCAAATAATGAAAGTTTAACTTCTTCCTTTCCAATTTGAATCCCTTTGATCCCCTTATGTTGTCTTATTGCTACTGCTAGAATTTCAAGCACTATATTAAAGAGGTATGGAGAGAGTGGACAACCTTGTCGTGTTCCTGATTTTAGTGGAATAGCTTTGAGTTTCTCTCCATTTAATTTGATGTTAGCTGACGGCTTGCTATAAATAGCTTTTATTATATTTAGGAATGACCCTTGTATTCCTAATCTCTCTAAGACCTTTATCATAAAGGGATGTTGAATTTTGTCAAAAATTTTTCCGCATCTAATGAAATAATCATATGGTTTTTTTCTTTCAGATTATCCACCACCTCTGGTTCTTACAATTTTTTTTTTTTGCCTTCTCTTCTGCATAGATCTTGAGACTTGATGGGAGGGGGTTGATAAAGATATTCCACTTAGAGCCTAACCTCCCTGGTGAAGCCTGAGCATTGTCCTGACCGATAGGTGGAGGAGTATGCCATTAGGAGTTAGTTTATTGCAGTGTTCCTTCAGCAGAGTAATAGGTAGGCTTTCCCCTAGGGATGATGATCTATCTAATTGAAGGTCTTGGCCTCATTAATATGTCAGGCATGGGCTCTGTCTCATGGAGTGGGTCTTATATCCAATTAAAAAGTGATTGCTTATTCCCATAACCTTTGTGCCACTATTGCAGCACTATTTCTCTTGCAGGCAGGTCATACTTGTAGGTCACAGGGTTTGCAGCTGTGTGAGATTGATGACTTCTTTTCTCAGCTGGTAACGTGTATAGTAACATCACTGTAAATGTTAGTCAGTAGGAGTAAAGCTTTTTGTTGGGCACGGTTCATGTTCAATGACATAAGTTTGTGGTCTCCTCAGCAATAGAATTGTGCCATCAGGTTGTGGTAACCAGTAGCACTGGCGTGTAATGTTCTGGGGTTGCAGCTCTGGAAACCCTCTGGCCAATGACTCAAGAATATGTAACCCATCCTAGACCTGGAGGCTTTGCTTAGTGTATGGTGCCCAGTTGGGTCATTGTCTCCCTCATTATATTGTAACTCCACACACCACACACACACACACACACACACACACACACACACACCTCCATATGCCCTCCTTTATCCAGTCCTTCCTTGACCCCTCCCACCTATTCTTGTTTCCACTTTATCTCTTTATAACACTATTTTCTGTCTCTCCATTTTTCAAAAATCCCCTCCTTTCCCTGGTCCCTTACCAGGTACCTAGCCTGTGTGGATATTCTAAATGAAGCACATGTATCTAAGGCTTAAATTAAAACTAACATGCATAAGAGAAAACATGCAGTGATTGTTTTTCTGGTTAACTTACTCAGGATAACTGTTTATAGCTCCAACCATTTACCTGAAAATTTCGTGTTTCTTAACAGCTCTGTTGTGTAAATGCACATTTTTATTATTCATTCATCAGTTGATGAACATCTAGGCTGTTCTCAATATCTGGCTCTTATGAATAGAGCAGCAAATTCCTCTGTAGGAAGACAGAGAATCCTTTACCCAGGAGTGATATGGCTGGATCTTGTAGTAGATCTGTTTTTACCTTTTTGTGGAACCCCTGCGTTTGTTTTCTGTAGAGGCTGTGTGAGTTTATACTCCCACCAGCAATGAGTAAGTGTTCTCATATCCCTGGATCTTTGCTAGCATATGCTGTCATTTGTTTTATTAATCTTAGTCATTCTGACTGGGGTAAGATGAAATCTCCAGGTAGTTTTAATTTGCATTTTCTTGATTTCTTGGCTAAGGATGTTGAACATTTTTAAAAAGTTTTTCTCGGCCATTTGTGGTTTGAGAACTCTGTGCTTACATGTATAGCCTATTCTTTGAATTGAGTTATTTGTTTTCTTAATGTTCAGTTCAGTGTATGTGCATACATATATATTCAGTTGATAAAAATACACATATACATATATTTTTTAAAATTTAATTTTTTATTTTATAAGAAAACATTTCTCTGTGTATCCCTGGCCTTCCTGGAATTTGCTTTGTAGACCAGCCTACTTGAACTCAGAGATCTGCTGCTCTTATTTCCTGAGGCCTGGGATTAAAGACATACAAGACCACTTCCTGCCTCAGTTTTTAAGTTCTTTGATACTCTTGATATTAACCCTCTGTCTTACACACACACACTTACACTTATGGGATAAACATGTGAGACAGAGGGTTAGTGTGTGTGTGTGTGTGTGTGTGTGTGTATATATATGTATATATATATATGATAAATATTCCCCCCCCCCATTTTTAGGCTTCTGCTTTTTTCAAATGATGTCCTTTGTTATACAGAAGCCTCTCAGTTTCATGAGGTCCCATTATTAGTTGCTGGTCTTAGTGCCTGTGCTATTGGTGTCCTGTTCAGATAGTCCTTTCCTGTACCAATGAATTCAGTACTGGTTCTTACTTTCTCTTTCCTCAGATTCAGGGTGTTTGATCATATGTCGAGGTTCTTGATACATTTGGAATTGAGTTTTGTACAGACACACTTTCATTATTCTAAATATACACAAGCTTTTAAATTTCATGATAACCTCTTTATCAGTTCTTGCTCTTATTTCCCAATCTGTGGTATTGTATTTATTGTCTATGCTTAGATTTTGAAGTTTTTTCTGAATGTTTTTTTTTCTACTAGTTTCAGATCTTAAAAGATTTTGGCTCACTTTGGATTAATTTTATACAAGGTGAGAGACAAGGATTGGTTTATTCTTTTACATGTAGTTTTTCTAGCACAAGGTTTTAAGGGACTTTTAGTGACGATGTGTGTTTTGGCACCATTGCTGAGAATCAGATGCTTGTAGCTATATGAGCTATTTCATGTCTTTTATCCTAGTTACTTGATCTATGGGCCTGTATTTGTCCCAATAATATACTGTTTTTTATTACTGTGGCTCTGTGGTATATTTAGAAATAAGTTATTATGATGCCCCCATGTTTAGCCTTTAGGCTCAAGATTGCTTTGACCATTGGCAGGTCATTTTTTGTTTCAATTTAATTTTAGGATTGCTTTTTTATATACCTATAAAAGGTTGTTCTTGTAATTTTGATGAAAATTATGTTGAATTTGTAGATCTCTTTTGGTAATAAGGCAACTTGCATAATATTAGTTCTTCTCCATGTATATGGGTTATTGTGTTGCATAGTTTTATGTCAACTTGATACAAGCTGAAGTCACCAAAGAGGGAACCTCAATTAAGAAAATGCCTACCTAAGGTTAGGGCTATAGGAAAACCTGTAGAACATTTTCTCAACTAGTGATTGATGGAGGAAGGCCCAGCTTGTTGTGGGTGGTAATCCTGGGTTCTATAAGAAAGCAGGATGAGCAATCCATGTGGAGCAAACCAGTAAGCAGCACCCCTCCACGACCTCTGTATCAGCTCTTGTCTCCAGGATCCTACCCACCCTGTTTGAGTTCCTGTCCTGACTTCCTTCCATGATGAATAGTGGTATTGAAGTTTAAGCCAAATGAACCTTTTCATCCCCAACTTGCTTTTGGTCATGGTTTTCATCACAGCAATAGCAACGCTAACTATGACAGATGTCTTGTTCAGCTTTTTCTTAACAAGGTTTTAAAGTTTTCATTGAAGAATTATTTCACCATCTTGGTTAGGTTCATTTCCAGTTAGCTTCTTGCCTAATTGATCTTACTAAGACTTCAAATTCCATCAGTCTAGACTAAAAATTCCAGGGTGATGACTAACTCATCTAGTGAAAGACAAGAGACCCCAAGAACCTAAAAGGCTCTCTTTTGCTTTCTCCAGGTTTGTTCAAGGTTTCATTGTAAAAGTTTGCACAATGGACTATTACTCAGCAGTAGAAAACAATGATATCTTGAAATTTGCAGGCAAATGGATAGAGCTAGAAAAAAAAACATCCTGAGTGAGGTTACCCAGACCCAGAAGGGCAAACACAATATGTACTCACTCATAAGTAGATATTAGATGTCAAGCAAAATATAACCAGGCTACAATTCACAATCCCAGAGAAGCTAGGTGAAGAGGAGGACCCTAAGAGGGACACACAGTAGTAGAAAGGGTGTCTGAACTGGCCTTCCCTATAAACAGATTAGTGACTGCCCTAATTGTCATCATAGAACCTACATCCAGTCACTGAAGGAAGCAGATGTAGAGATCTACAGCCAAGCACTGGACTGAGCTCCTGTTGAAGAGAGGGAGGCGGGATCATATGTGCCTGGGAGGGGTGGGTCACGATCATAACTGGGAAAACCACAGAGACAGCTGACCTGAGCTGGGGGTGGTGCTCATGGACTCTGGACTGACAGCTGGGGGTCCTGCTGCATGGGACTGAACTAAGCCCTCTGAATGTGGATGACATTTATGTGGCTTGCTCTGTTGGGGGGGTGGCAATGGGACCAGGACATATCTTGGGTACATGAACTGACTGAGCCCATTCCCTGCTCAGCCTTGATACTGGGGCGGGGCGGGGGAGAGAACTCGGTCCTGTCTCAACTTGGTATACGGACTTTGTTGACTCCTAGCGGGGGGCCTTTCCTTCTCTGGAGTAAATGGGGGAATGTGGGAATGGTGGGAGAAGGGGCGTGAGAGGGAACTGGGGCTAGTATGTAAAATTAAAAATTTTTAAATTAAAAAAAAAATAGAAAAGAAAATTCTAAGCTGGTTTCCTGCTACTGCTCCGGTGAGTAGCTAAGAAGTGTAGAGCCCCTTCTCTGGCATCCCAGTAATCTACAGAGTGCCATCTCAGTGCTAGCCGGTGCACGTGTGGATCTGCCTAGGACCTTGATTTACATGGGGAAAAGTCGGTAAGAATGTTCCTTCATGGCCTCTGCTTTAGTTCTTGCCTTCAGATTTCTGCTTTGAGTTCCTGCCCTGATTTCCTTTCATCAAGACTCTTCTTCACTTTATTTTCTCTTTATCTTCTATCAAGTTCAGTGTATTTAGTTTTATGTTGAGGTCTTTGATCCACTTGGACTTGAGTTTTGTGCAGGGTGATAAATATGGATCTATTTGGATTCTTCTACATTCAGCCATCCAGTTTGACCAGCACCATTTGTTGAAGATGCTCTCTCTCTCTCTCTCTCTTTTTTTTTTTTTTTTTTTAAATTCAGTGTGTATTTCTGGCTTCTGTATACATTAAAAAAAATCAGGTGTCTATAAGTGTATGAATTTGTGTCCAAGTCTTCAGTTTGATTCTATTGGCAATGTCTATTTTTTTGTGCCAACATCATACTGTTTTCATTACTATAGTTCTGTAAGTCGAGGCTGGAGATGACAACACCTTCAGCAGTTCTCTTATTATTCACGACTGTTTTAGCTCTCCTGGGTTTTTATATTTCTATATGAAGCTGAGGACTGTCCTTTCAAGATATGTCAAGAGTTGTGTTGGAATTTTGAGGGGGTTGCATTGAATCTGTAGATTGCTTTTGGTACAATGGCCATTTTTACTATATTAATCCTATTGATACATGAGCATGGGGTGGAATCTTCACATCTTATGATACCATCTTCAGTTTCTTACTTCAAAGACAAAGTTTTTTTTTATTATAATTAAAAGTCTTTCATTGGCTTGGTTAAAGTTACCCCAAGATATTATATATTTTTGAGGCTTTTGTGAAAGATGTTGTTTCCCTGATTTTTTCTCAGTCTATCTGTCATTTGTATATAGGGGGACTACTGATTTTTGTGAGTTAATTTGCATCCTGCTACTTTGCTGAAAGTGTTTATCAGCTGCAAGAGTTTCCTAGTGCAATTTTGGGGTCATTTATGTATGCTATCCTATCATTTGCAAATAATAATACTTTGATGTCTTCATTTCCAATTTATATCCTCTGATCTCATTCTGTTGTCGGGGTTTCTGTCCCTTCTAGTCCCCACAATCATTAAATCCCAAAGAAATCACACAGAGGTCTACATTAGTTATAAACTGATTGGCCTCGTAGCTCAGGCTTCTTATTAACTATTACAACTTATATTAGCCCAAATGGCTCAGTACCTTGTTCAGTGAGGCAGTCACATCTTGCTTCTTCTCTGGCTGCGTCAGAGTGCCAGAAACTTTCTTGATTGATTTTCATGATTCTCAAATGACTCTTAACTTGTCAAACTGACAGTGACCAGGACAATTGTCACCTTGTCATCTTGACACACAGACACATAACTGTTAAACCATAATCTTTCCTCTCTTGTTCATTCCTACACTCTCAATATTAACACCTCTTACAGTCTTTAAAGATCCAAACACATTGAACCATCTACACTCTCAAAAGTACGAAGCCTTTCTAAACTACCCACAGCTTCTCAAAGGTCTCCAAAGTCTCTGTAATATTCCAGAGCCTTAATGCAGGTTCCTGTGAAATAAAAATGAGCTACCTGCATTCTTACTCAGAGAAAAAACAGAGTGTGGTCACAATCTAAACAATGCAAATCCAGAATTCATCAGCATTTAAGGTTCAGCGCTTGACGTCTGGGACCCACTTGTGATCCTCTGGGCTCCAGTGGGCTCCATTTCTCCAACTCTGCTGTTTGGAGCACACAGCTGCTATCCTCAGTCTCAGGCTGACTCCACTGCACAGCTGCTGTTGTACTTGGTGGTCATTACATAGTTATCTCCAGAATGCTGGGCTCACCCCTACCTTTACCAGCAGCTTCTGGGCTCTTTCAGGGACTCTGATCCTGTTACTTGGTACCAAGCCTCAGCTTCTCCTCATGACCCCTTCAATCCTGTGACTTGTACTGCATCTGAGGCTACACCTTCACTAAAGGGCTCTTCTGTCCCTCTCACATGCCAAGCCTCAACTGCTCTCTATAACCCCTTCATGTCTTCAGACCCAGCCTCCTGTGAAACTATTACACATCACCAAGTTTGGCTATCAGAATGTGGTACAACCTTGGCCCCTTATGGACCATAGCCTATGTGTGCTGACCATAAGAGAGGGACCACAGCCTCTGTGTGCTTGCCCTAGGAGAACACACCCAGAAGATTTCACTCAGTGTCACTGGTCTCATGTTAATCACCATTAATTTCTCAGCTCCAGTTACTCAGCATCGATTGTCTCAGCAAAGCAAAGGTTTCACTTCAGTGGTTTTGATTTCTTATTAATCACAGCTTATTATTCAGCCTCAGCCAGCCAGAACCACAGTCTTTTTTCTTTTATTTTGAGTTATATATCTTCATTCCTTGAGATTATAATATATTATAATATATAATATAATATTATAATTTCCCCCTTCCTTTTCTTTATTCCAACCCTTATATTCCACCTCGCTCACTTTCAAATTCATGATCTGTTTTTCTTTAATTTATGTATGCTTGTAACCTGCTCAGTTTGCATAATGTTACTTGCATGTATATTTACAGAGATGACCATTTGGCAAACCACTTTGTGTGCTCTTCCCTAGGGCAGACGGTCTCTCCTCAGCATTCTTTTCCCCGTCCACATTAGCATGACTGTTGGTGTCCTCGTTCAGCTTAGCATAGGCAGCCATGTAGGTGAGACTTTACAAGTGTCGCTTCTCTGACATTTCTGAGAGACAGGATCTCACAGTGAATTTTCTCTTTCCCTCGCTCTGACAATTAGTTGTGCAATGATCTCTGAGCCTTAGCTGTAGGGGTTGTGTTGTAGATGTAACCATTGGGAGTGGGCTACACAACTCTGCACTTTGGTCAGTTGTGGTTTTCTGCAATGCTCTCTGTTTCAAAGAGAAGTTTCCTTGATGAGGGGCGAGGTATAGGGATAACTACTGTCTGTGGGCATAGGGATAAGTGTATAGTTATATACACTTATATATACAGAGTATAGTTAGGGATTGTGCTGGTTTAATAAAGCTGTGGTTGCAGGTTCTCCTCCAAGATCCGTGACTTCACTAGCCCTGGGTTGCTGGCTAGGTTTCCAGTACCAGGCACAATTTCTCTCTTGATGAATGGACTTAAGTTCAATTAGAGAGTTGTTGGTCAGCACCAAGACTGCATGCCACTCTTACACCTTTAGGGTTATTATGACATGCCTTGTCCTGTGCTTCATAAGGCTTCGTATAGCTGGGCACTGCTCATTACGTCCCTCCTTGAGAAGTTTCTGTGCTGCCTTCTGCTACCATGAAAGGTTGTCCTTAGGGAAGAGGCTTTTAGATCAGGCTCAGCCCAGATCCCAGAACCATAGCGTCTTAAAACAAAATGCCAAGTGGCCTTGATAGAGTCTTTAAGGGACTTTCATTCATCCCTCTGAAACTTCACAAGCCCAGTCTCCATCATCTGTATTGCTCTCAATATTCTTATCTTCCAAGCTTCCACTGAGCTCTGAACGCTTGATGGCTTCTCCAGCCCAAAGATTGTCATGACAGTCTTCATCAAAACATGGTTAGGTCTGTCACGGCAATACTTCATAGTCTGGTTCCAACTTCTTTCTTAGTTACCTTTCTATTACTGTGATAAAGACCATGACCACAAAAGCAACTTGGGGAGGAAAGAGTTTATTTCAGCTAATATGCCCCAGTTGTAGTCCATCATAAAGGAAAGTAAGGGAAAGAACTCAAGGCTGGAACCTGGAGGCAGAAATTGAAGGATACACCATGGAGGGACATTTCTTACTGGCTTGCTCCTCATGGCTTGTTTGGCTTGTTTTCTTACACAGCTTGGGAGCAACTGCCCAGGATTGGTACTGCCTACATTAGGGTGTTTACAGTAGAGTGGACCTTCCAAGACAGGTCGTTCCATATTAATCATTAATCAATAGAATGCCCTAGAGACTTGTCCATAGGCCAGTCTGGTGAAGGGCATTTTCTCAGTTGAGGCTTTCTCTTTTCAAATGACTCTAGCTTATGTCAAGTTGACAGAAGTCTAACCAGGATAAACTGGTTAGTCAGTATTCTACTGTCAGTCTCTATGAATCTACACTGCTTCGGACACCTCACACTGTGGAATGCTATGTGGTGTATGTCATGTTGTAGTAGCTTACTGAAGTGACTGGAATGTATTCAAAGCGTATCTGCATTATTACATACTGCACGGCAAGCTTCTTTTTAAAGCCTGAATGATATTCTGTTGTGTGTATGTGACATTTTCTTTTTCATTAATCTGTTGATACAATTTTTGGTTGCTTGCACAGCTTGACTATTGTAAATCGTGCTAAAATGAACATGGGAGTGTAAATATTTCTTAGAGATTCTGATTCCCATTCTTTTGATAAATGCCCTGAAGTGGGGCTGTTGAATCATGTAGATACTGTGTTTTTACTTTTTGAGACAAACTATTACTATTTTCTCCAGTAGCAAGCAGATGTGGTATGTCAGTGCTTCCATTAAACACTCTCCTCATCAGTGACACTGATGCCTCTTCAGATGCCGCTGCTCGTGCTAGTATCTCTTCAGATCCTTGACTGACTTTTTTAATAATTTATTTCATTTTTTTTAAAAGAAGAAAACAATCTATTGTAGAATATGGCATCTAAATAAATTAGGGCTCTGTTTACGTGAGACATGATTGCTCCTAGAAGCACTGATTTATTTCTGAGAGAATGTTGAGCACCGAAGACACTCCACTTGGAGCTTGTTTTCTTCTTGGCAGGGCTGGCCTTTGAGCAAGAAACTCCCCATGCCTTAAACACTGACAAAATGCACAGTGTCCGGACAGGACAAGCAGGATATAAGAAAAAGACTGTTAAACCTTGCCAAGACAGGGCAAGGCAGTTCTGAAAATTCTCCTGCCTCTGAAAATTGTCTGTCGGTTACTCTAGGCCTTAGCTAAAGTTGATTGCTCCGACATTGCAAATGAAACTTTGGGTGATTGTACAGGTAGCTGGTTGTCTATCATTTTTGCATATTTTGAAAGTTGCTTGATTGCACTGCCTGCCTACTCAAGTAATATTATCTTCTTTCTTAGGCCTTTGATGGGATTGAAGACTAGATAGTCATTGTTACTTTCCCTTCATGACTTGGCCAAGCTATTTCTAATACAAGAATTAGATTCCTTAGGATAGGATAATTATTGAAACATTTTGTCATATATTTCTTGCTTGATATCTTAAACAAGATACTTGATATTTGTTCTTATTGTATATAGTTTTGTTTTGTATTGGATTTGGAACTCTCTTATTTAAACAAAAGTGGGTGGTGCTGTAGGAACTCCTTCAGCCAGTAGCCTTTAAGGTACCAGCCCACTTGGTTGTGGCCTCTTGTACTATAAATGCCTAGTGCTCACTCTCTCTTCTGGGCTGCTAGATTCAGTTCCTGTTCCTTCTGTAAGGTCTGTGATCTGTGAGTCTGCTCCTACATAAATAACGCTTTATTATACTCAATTCTGAGCTAATGTGGGATTATTTTGTAATTTACATCATCAAACTTACTTTTTCATTTTACGTACCAATCCCAGTTCCTAAAAAGGCAGTATAAGTAGTAGGGATAAATCCTGGTGCCACTGCCAGTGGCCCCAAAGTCTGCCCCAGCCATACAACTGTCACCTACATTCAGGGGGGGGCTACTTTGGTCCTATGCTGGTTCCTTCCCTGTCTGGCTGAAGCTCGCTCTTATTATCTCAGATAAAGTGAAACAGTGGATGTCCCCATCATGGTCTTGACCTCTTTGCTCATATTCTTATTTCCCCCACTCTTCAACTGGATTTTGGGAGCTCAGCTCCACAGTGGGTCTCTGCTTCTGTTTCCATCAGTTTCTGGATAAAGGTTCTATGGTGATATTATATTCATCAATCTGACAACAGGACAAGGCCAGTTTGGGCACCTTCTCCTCTGTTACTTAGGGTCTTAGCTGGGGTCATCCTTGTGGATTCCTGGGAATTTCTCTAGTGCCAGGTTTCTTGGTAGTGCCATAATGGCTCCCTCAATCAAAATATCTCTTTCCTTGCTCTCATCTTTGTCCTTCCTCCATCTCATCTATCCCGTTCCCTCAAGTTATCTTCCCCCCCTTTCTTTCCTCCTGTTCCTCTTTTACCCTCCCTTCTCCCTCACCATGCTCCCAATTTTTTCAGGTGATCGTATCTATTTTCCCTTTCCAGGTGGATCTATGTATGTTTTTCTTTGGATTCATCTTGTTACTTAGCTTCTCTAGGATCATGGACTATAGGCTTTTATTCTTTGCTTTATAGCTAATATCCACTTATGAGTGAGTACAAAGCATGTTAATCTTTATGATTAACATGGGTTACCTCACTCAGGATGTTTTTTTCTAGTTTGATCCACTTGCATGCAAATTTCAAGATGTCATTGCTTTTTACTGCTGTGTAGTACTCCATTGTGTAAATGTACCACATTATCCATTCTTCGGTTGAGGGGCATCTAGGTTGTTTCCAGGTTCTGGCAATTACAAATAATGCTATTGTGAACATAGTTGAACAAATGTCCTTATAGTATGATTGAGTATCCTTTGGGTATATGTCCAAGGGTGGTATTGCTGGGTCCTGAGGTAGGTTGATTCCCAATTTTTTGAGAAATTGCCATACAGATTTCAAGAGTGGTTGTACAAGTTTACATTCCCACCAGCAATGGAGGAGTGTTTCCCTTTCTCCATATTCTCTCCAACATAAGCTGTCATTGGTGTTTTTGATATTAGCCATTGTGACTGGTGTAAGATGGAATCTCAGAGTTGTTTTGATTTGCATTTCCCTGATGGCTAAGAATGTTGAACATTTCCTTAAGTGTCTTTCGGCCATTTGATATTCTTCTGTTTAGTTCTGTACCCCATTTTTAAAATTGGAATATTTGGAATTTGGATGTCTAATTTCTTGAGTTCTTTATGTATTTGGAGATCAGTCCTCTGTCTGATGTGGGGTTGGCAAAGATCATTTCCCTTTTTTGTCTTATTGACTGTGTCCTTTGCCTTACAAAAGCTTCTCAGTTTCAGGAGGTCCCATTTATTTGTTGTTGCTCTCAGTGTCTGTGCTACTGGTGTTATATTTAGGAATGGTCTCCTGTGCCCATGCATCGAAGGATACTTCCCACTTTCTCTTTTATCAGGTTCAGTGTGGTCAGATTTATATTGAGAGCTTTAATCCATTTGGACTTGAGTTTTGTGCATGGGGATAGATATGGATCTATTTTCATTCTTCTTTATGTTGATACTCAGTTATGCCAGCACTATTTGTTAAAGATGCTTTCTTTTTTTATTGTATAATTTTAGCTATTTTTAAAATAAAAAATCAGGTGTTCATAGTTGTGTGGATTAATATCTGGGTCTTCGATTCAATTACATTAGTGAACCTGTCTGCTTTTATGCCAATACCAAGCTGTTTTCATTACTGTAGCTCTGTAATAGAACTTGATGTCAGGATCGTAATGCCTCTGGAAGTTCCTTTATTGTACAGGATTGCTTTGGCTATCCTGGATTTTTTTGTTTTTCCATATGAAGTTGGGTATTGTTTTTTCAAGATCTGTAAAGAATTGTGTTGAGATTTTGATGGGGATTATGTTGAATCTACAGATTGCTTTTGGTAGGATTACCGTTTTTATTATGCTGATCTTAACTATTCAAGAGCATGGGAGATCTTTCAATTTTCTGGTATCTTCTTCAATTTCTTTCTTCAAATACTTAGTATTCTTATTGAACAGGTCTTTTACTTCTTTTGATAGTGTTACCCCAAGGTATTTTATGTTATTTGTGGCTATTGTGAAGGGTGATATTTCTTTGATTTCTTTTTTAGCTTCTTTATCATTTGTATGTAGAAGTGCTACTGATTTTTTTTGTAGGGGTGACCTTGTATCCTGCCATATTACTGAAGGTATTTATTAGTTGTAGGAGTTCCCTGGTAGAGTTTTTGGGGTCACTTATGTATACTATCATGTCATCTTCAAATAGCGAAAGTTTGACTTCTTCCTTTTGAATTTGAATCTCTTGTTCTCCTTTTTGTTTTCTTCTTTCTTTAGTCAGAACTTCAAGAACTATATTGAATAGATATGGAGAGAGTTGGCAGTCTTGTCTTGTCCAGATTTTAGTGGAATCACTTTGAGTTTCTCTCCATTTAATTTGATGTTGGCTGTTGGCTTGCTGTATATTGCTTTTATTATGTTTAGATATGTTCCTTGTGTCCCTGATCTTTCCAAGACCTTTATCATGAAAGTGTGTTGGATTTTGTTGAATGCTTTTTAAGCATCTAATGAGATAATCAGATGTTTTTTTCTTTCAGTTTATTTATATGATGGATTTTATTGACAGATGAACCATCCCTGCATCTCTGGGATGAAATTGACTTGATCATGGTGGATGATGTTCTTACATCCGTTTTTCCAGTATTTTATTGAGTATTTTTGCATCTATGTTCATGAGTGAGATTGGTCTGTAATTCTCTTTCTTGGTTGAGTCTTTGTGTGGTTACGGTATCAGGGTAACTAGCCCCATAGAAAGATTTTGGCAATGTTCCTTCTGTTTCTGTGATGTGAAACTTTTTGAGGAGTATAGATATTAGCTCTTCTTTGGCATTCTGGTAGAATTCTGCACTGAAACCATCTGTCCCTGAGATTTTTGTTTTATTTTTGTTTTTGGTTGGGAGGTTTTTGATGACTGTTCTATTGTCTTGTAGGTTATAGATCTATTTAAATTGTTCACCTGGCCTTGATTTAATTTTGGTATGTGGTACCTATCTAGGAAATTGTCCATTTATTTTACATTTTCCAATTTTGTGGAGTACAGGTTTTTTGTAGTATGACCTAATGGTTTTCTGGATTTCCTCAGTGTCTGTTGTTATGTCCCCCTTTTCATTTCTGATTTTGTTAATTTGGATGTTCTCTCTCTTCCTTTTGATTAGTTTCGATAAGGGTTTGTCTATCTTGTTGATTTTCTCAAAGAACGAGCTCTTTGTTCCATTGATTCTTTGTATTGTTCTCTTTGTTTCTATTTTATTGATTTCAGTCCTCAATTTGATTATTGCCTGTCATCTACTTTTCCTGGGTGAGTCTGCTTCTTTTTGTCCTAAAGCTTTCAGGTGTGCTGTTGAGTTGCTAGTGTGAGATTTCTTAACTTTCTTTATGTAGGCACTTGGTGCTATGAACTTCTATTAGCACTGCTTTCATAGTGTCCCATAGGTTTGGGTACACTGTGGCTCCATTTTTGTTGAATTCTAGGAAGTCTTTAATTTCTTTCTTTATTTCTTCCCTGACCCCAGGTTGATTAAACTGAGCATTGTTCAATTTCCATGAGTTTGTAGGCTTTCTGCAATTAGTGTTGTTGTTAAATTGTAACTTTAAACCATGGTGATCCGATAAAATACAGAGGGTTACTCCAAATTTATTGTACCTATTGAGGTTTGCTTTGTTACTGAGTATGTGATCAAATTTAGAGAAGATTCCATGAGGTGCTGAGAAGAAGGTATATTGTTTTGTGTTTGGGTGGAATGTTTTGTAGATGTCTGTTAAGCCCATTTGAGTCATGACATCTGTTGGTTCTCTTATTTCTCTATTAAGTTTCTGTCTGGTAGACCTGTCCATTGGGGAGAGTGGGTGTTGAAGTCTCCTACTATCAGTGTGTGGGGTTTCATGTGCGATTTAAGTTTTAGTAATGTTTCTTGTACATATGTGGGTGTTCTTGTATTTGGGGCATAGATGTTCAGGATTGAGACTTCATCTTGATGGATTTTTCCTGTGATGAGTATAAAGTGTCCTTCTCCATCTCTTCTAATTGATTTTAGTTTGAAGTCCATTTTGTTGGATATTAGGATAGCTACACCTGCTTGTTTCTTAGGTCCATTTGTTTGGAAAATCTTTTCCCTTTGCTATGAGGTAATGTCTGTCTTTGAGGTTGAAGTGTGTTTCTTGTATACAGCAGAAGGATAGATCGTGCTTTCATACCATTCTCTTAGCCTGTGTCTTTTTATAGGTGATTTGAGTCAATTGATATTAAGAGCTATTAATAACTTGTGATTGTTAAGTCCTGTTATTTTTTTTTCAGTGGTAATGTTCATGTGTTTCCCTTCTTTGGGGTTTGCTGCCATGAGTTCTCTAATGCTTGTGTTTTTGTGGATGTAGTTAGCTTACTTGGGTTGGAATTTCCCTTCTAGTACTTTCTGTAGGGCTGGATTTGTGAATAGGTATTGGTTAAATCTGGTTCTTTTATGAAATATTTTGTTTTGTCTGTTTATGGTGATTTAAAGTTTTGCTGGGAATAGTAGTCTGGGCTTGCATCCATGGTCTCTTAGTATCTGTAGCACATCTGTCCAGGACCTTTTGGCTTTCATGGTTTCCACGAGAAGTCAGGTGTAATTCTGATAGGTTTGTTTTTTACATGTTACTTGACCTTTTTCCTTTGCAGTTCTTAATATTCTTTCTTTTTTCTGTATGTTTTGTATGTTGATTAGTATATGGTGAGGGGACTGGTTTTTTTTTTTTTTGTGGTCCAGTCTATTTGGTGTTCTTTAAGCTTCTTGTACCTTCATAGGGATATTCTTTTTTAGGTTGGAAAAGTTTTCTTCTGTGTTCTTGTTAAATATACTTTCTGTGCCTTTGAGCTGAAATTCTTCTTCTATCCCTATTATTCTTAGGTTTGGTCTTTTCATAGTGTCCCAGATTTTCTGTATGTTTTGTGTTAAGAATTTGTTGAATTTAATGTTTTCTTTGACCAATGAATCTATTTCCTCTATAGTATCTTCAACACCTGAGATTCTGTCTCCATCTCTTATATTCTCTTGGTTATGCTTGCCTCTGTTGTTCCCATTCTTTTATCCAGACTTCCCATATCCAGAATTTCCTTGGTTTGTGTTTTCTTTATTGCTTCTATTTTAGTCTTCTAGTCTTGAACTGTTTAAACTGTTTGCTTCACCTGTTTTTTTTTCTTGGTTTTCTTTGGGAGATTTATTGAGTTCTTCCAATTTTTTTTGTCTTTTCCTCTATTTCTTTAAAGGAATTTAATTTCCTTTTTAAAGGTCTCCATCATCCTCATAAAGTTATGTTTAAAATCATTTTCTTCTGCTTCTTCTGGGTTAGGATGCTCAAGTCTTCCTGCTGTATTACCACTGGGTTCTGTTGTTATATTGCTTTTTAGGTTGTTGAATGTTTTCTTGCATTGGTGCCTACCCATCTCTTCCTCTGATTGGTGCAGGCAGTGTCTTTGCCTCTTGGTCCAATCCTTGCAGTGGCTGTCTGTGTCTTTGAGCACTGTGCTTGGTCTGTTCTGCACTATTACTGTCTGTGTTCCAGAGAGGCACTGAGATCTCTCTTGGCCTGCTCTCTTGGCCTATTCTCTAGGTCTGTTGTCTTGGTCCACTCTGTGCAGTCACAGCTTGTACTTCTAAGTTCCCCTCTTGGTCCTCTCTGTGTAGTTGCAGCTGTGTTTCAGTGTTCCTCTGAGGTTGTGGGAGGGAGGGGTGATAGGAGGGTTTGTGGGCAGAGTGGGATTTGTAGCTTGCAGAGTCTGATGGATGAGGTGAGGGTGGCTGGAGCCGCCTACCTACAGGAAACTGGCTTTCTGACTGGCTAGAAGAAGCTAAGGCGGGTGGGGGAGGGGTCTGGGTTTGCCCCAGTATGGAGGGCCTAGAGAGTAGTGGGATGTCCTGCTGGGTGGATGGTCACTCACCTCTTTGTCCTTGGTCCTCTCTGTGTAGTAGCAGGCTGTGTTTCTCATTGGCTTACTTCTAAATTAGCTTCTAAGGTAGTTTTTTTTTTTTTTTTTGCCATCAAGTTATTTGTATTTTGGAAATTAGCCCCTTAACAGATTTCAGGTTTGTAAATATTTTTACAAGCCATAGAATGCTTTTTTATTCTGTTAATTATTCTTTTAGTATAATATATTTGAGAAGAATATGTTTCTGCTGTTGTTTGGGAATGTTATGCTTGTGTCTGTTTGGTCAGTTTGTCTATTGTGCTGTTTTTATTTGCTGTTTCTTTGGTAACTGTCTGTTGTAAGTGAAGTATTGCAGTCTCTTATTGTATTGGTATTTTTCCTTTAGCTTTGTCAGTGTTTGTTTTATAATTACTTTGATATTAAAGGTATATGTACATATACATACATACATGCTTTTACATATACATATAATCTTGGATGATTAGACTGATATTATTTTTTGTGTTATCTCTTTTGATCATTCAACTTATAGTCTATTTTATACAGTATAGTTATTTACATTATTTGTTTACCATTTGTATAATTTTTAATATTTCTTCATGTTTACCCTGTGTACGAGCTTAAATCTAAAGTGGGTCTCTTGTAAATAGTATAAGTTGTGTAATTAATAACTGATCGGGAGTTTTAATTCATTTGCATTTGAATTAATTACTGATAAGAAAAGATTTGTTATGTTGTTAATTATTTTTTGTGAGTAATTAATTTCTTGTTCCTCTCTTGTTCTTTTCCTTTTTTTGTTTTTTGTTATGGACATTTTTTTGTGGGTGTTGTATTAGTTACTTTCCTATTGTTGTGATAAAACACAAAGGCCTAGGTAATTTATAAAAGAATGTGTTTTAATTTGGCTTATGGTTCCAGAGGGTTGGTCCATGATGACAGAGCAAAGACATGGTGGCATGAACAGCTGAGAGCTCACGTCTTGAACCATAAGCAGAAGGCAGAGATGGCTGCCTTTTGAAGTCTTTTGAAACTTCAAAGGCAGGCCGGGCGGTGGTGGCACACGCCTTTAATCCCAGCACTTGGGAGGCAGAGGCAGGCGGATCTCTGTGAGTTCGAGACCAGCCTGGTCTACAGAGCTAGTTCCAGGACAGGCTCCAAAACCACAGAGAAACTCTGTCTCGAAAAACCAAAAAAAAAAAAAAAGAAAAAGAAACTTCAAAGGCAATCCCCAGAGACACATCTCCTCCAATAAGGCTGTACTTCCTGATTATTCTCAAACTGTTCCACCAACTGATGATCAAGTATTCAAACACAAGTCGATGAGGGCCATTCTCAATCAAATTAACACAGATATTTTGTTTGTGGTTACTATTGAACTTATATATACTTATAATCCAATAATAACTTTATTTATATACAAAAATTCTAGACATTTATTTTCCTCTCTCCATTTCATATTATTAATGTTAGGAGTTAAGTAACATTTCTTTGTTACAGTTATTTTAAATAAATTTTCTTTAATATTTTACATTCAATTTAAAAGTTATTTATTTAATAACACTAGAATCAAATATGGTGCTTTTTATTTGATTATATATATTTTTTTGCTTGTGAACTTTATATTCTCCTGAGCTATTATAATGTTCTTTTAAAAATAACTAAAATTTTATTTTAGATTTTCTTATTTTATATGCATGAGTATTTTACCTGCATGTATGTATATGAGCATGCCTACTAATATTTGTGAGCCACCATGTGAGTGCTGGGAATCAAACCCATATTCTTTGTTAAAACAGCAAGTGATTTTAACTGCTGAGCCTTCTCTCTAGCTTGTTTTCTTTTGTTTCTACTTAGAAGCACTTGTTGTAAGTGAAGTCTAGTATGTAAGTAAGTGTGATAAACTCCCTGAGCTTTTATTTATGGGGGGGGGGTCTTTGTGTATTTATGATTTTTTTTTTTTTTTTTCGAGACAGGGTTTCTCTGTGGCTTTGGAGCCTGTCCTGGAACTAGCTCTGTAGACCAGGCTGGTCTCGAACTCACAGAGATCCGCCTGCCTCTGCCTCCCAAGTGCTGGGATTAAAGGCGTCCGCCATCATCGCCGGGCTGTATTTATGATTTTCAAATGACATTTTTGTCAATATTCTGGGTTAGCATTTTGAAGATATTATTCTGCTTCCTCATGACCTGCAAGGTTCTGGATGAGGAATGTGCTGCTAGTTTAACAGACATTTCTATGTTTATGATAAGTCATCTTTCTCTTGGTGTTTCTAACATTCTCTCTGACTTTGGATGTTTAGTTTTAGTGTGCTTTGTTGTGGATTTATTTGCTCTCCTTTTTGTCAGATGTTGCCTCCCTTAGTCAGGATGTCTCTTTCCTCCTACAGACTTGTGAAGTTGTCTACTGTTATACCTTTAAAATATTTCTTCTTTGTTTTTGATAATTTTATACTGGTACACAGTCAAATATGATCATCACTGTCTCTAACTATTATATCTTCAAACAAAGTTTCAGACTTTCCTGGCACTTTTTCTGCCTAGTCTCTTTCTTGAGCCCACATCTCTGTCTGTCTCTCTGTCTGTCTCTGCCCCTGTCTCTCTCTGTCTCATACATGTGTGCGCACACGTGTACACACACACACACACGATAGTGTTCCATAAGTCCTGTAGTTATCTTCATTCTTGTTCATATTTTCTTCTTCTCAGCTTCTTGTGAGCCCATCTGTTGCATCTAATTCACTCATCATGGCATCTCTCTCAACATTGAAGCACAGATAATCCCAGCATTCATTGATAAATACACATCTACAAGATGTGGTCTTGCAAATTATACAGTTATTCAAATGTAGGGCTTACTAAGAAAACCCAGGGTTTCCCTGAAGGTTTGTTAGAAGATTAATGTGTGAGTTGGTTGGTGGGTCCTTCCTTCATTTTCATGAAGAGAATGAAAAGTACATATGAATGTAGTTCATAGAACACAAACAGTCAGATATGTTCAGTTTAATATCACACGCAAGGACAGTGTAAGAGAAAGGCCTCAATGGAGTCAGTCTTAAGAGCTGTGTGTCTGAATAGAGAGTTCTGTTAGGAGGCTGTGCTGTTAGGCTGGATGAGTGCTGTATAGACAAGGATCAGGCTATGTGGTATCACAACAAAAGGTGCAAAACTTAGCAAAATGGCACATTGGGATTAAAATGTCTGGGAGTGATGGTCTGTGTGATGGGGGCCATTTAATGAAGGTCTCCACCTTTAAGAGGGAAAGTGAGTTTCACTTTTGCAGTACTTAGTTTAAGGTAATGTGGAATAACCAGCAGGACATGTGTTTTTGAACCTTAGGGGAAATCAGTGCTTGATAAAGGTTTAAGATTGATTAGCATAATATTCTGGCAGAGAAGGAAGGTGGGAGAGCAACTGCCAGGAGAACACACCATTGTGGATAAATGAGAGGCTAGAAAACACACTCTGAGAGATTAATTATGCCACTGGAGCTGGAAGTCATTGAGGGATGAAATTCTGTCTCCTGATTTCTATATCCTCAGCATCCATCACGATCCTGGTACTTAACAGATGTTTGCTGAATGAGTCAAACTTTACCATCATCGAGTCTCTAAACATAACAAAAGCTATCTCCACATTCCGCTGTAAGTCTTGACGGTACTGCCATCTATTTTGTTTATTTGATTGCTAAAAATGCCATCTGTGTTTACCTTGCCTAGTCAATAGCTACTGGAGAAAGTCAGTGGTTAGTGTACATCTAGGAAAGAGAAGTGCTAACTGACATATAGGTAATGACCAATTTGACTATGCTGAAGTAAAAAGACACTCACTTCTATTTAGAGAATGCTGGAGAATAAGAGGGAGCAAGTCCAGATATGACTGAAGAAGACATCACATAGCCAGGCCTTTGTAGTGATATTTCATTTACATTTTAATAAGTAAAGCTTGCCTGAAGTTTAGAGAGTGAAACAGCCACACTGGCCAGCCTCACAGACCAGGCTGCAATAGTACACACCTTTAATCCCAGTAGCCATACTAGTTTACCATAGAAAGAGGGCCTGGCACGCCTTTAATCCCAGTGGAGCCCGTCTTTAATCCCAATGCTAGAGAGGATTATAAAATGGGAGGAGACAGCTCCCAGTCTCAGTCTCTTCATGAGATTCCTGAAAGCAGAATCACCATTTCAGACTGAGGCTGAGTTAAGAGCCAGTGGCTGACTGTTTTGCTTTTTGGGTCTTCAGGTTGAACCCCATTTTCTCTTTCGGAGTTTTTATTAATTGTGCTTTATGCCTTTAAATGTGATTGTATAATCTTTTCATTAACGTGTTGACCAGGATATATTATGATGCGTGACTATCTTTTGACTTGTCTGCCAATGAATTAAAAGGAGTGAAAGATTATGAGATCATTTTTTTTCCTTATGGAACTGATTGTATTTTAAAAGTTGTCTTTAAAAAGCCAGTAATTAGTGTCTTGTCAATGATTGTCTACACATTGTTTGTGATCTTTGAACTCCCTAGCCTCATTTTTTTTTACCTGTTTCACATCTGAAGGTCAAACGGCACATAGGTATTAGCACAGCCAGCTTGACATCGACAACCCTGTCCATATAGCCTTCTTGTGTGTTGTCATTTACGTTGTTCAGTGTCATTTTGAACTAACAGGACTGGAAATGGCGCACCAGCACAGGAGAGATTTAGAACCCTGACAGCCAAGGCTAAGACAGTACAGAGGGCCATGTGCACATGCTCAGTGGCTTTCAGTTTAGAGAAATCTATGGCTTGTGTCTCATTGAAACAATTTATTTTGAGAAAGAATTTCATTTTGGAGGACTTTAACAATTTGTAAACATATTTGTCTGTTCTCAAGTTTGGGTTTTTATGGTTTTTTTTTTTTTTCTAACCTAAGGCCATGGTAATGTAATCTATTTGTGGGAGCATTATATGGCAGCCTAAAGATTTTCTTGATGTCTAGTGCCCGTATAAAATATGAATGATTAAATCACCTGACTTTCCATCTTGATAATTTGATCTGAATGTTCAGTTTTTCAGATCTTTAAGTGGGACGCAGCCAACTTGCGGTGGTTGTGATGGGATGTAGTTGTCCAGGGTGATGGTTGTGATGGGATATAGCTGTCCAGTATGGTGGTTGTGATGGGATGTAGCTGTCCAGTGTGGTGGTTGAGCTGGGATGTAGCTGTCCAGTGCGGTGGTTGTGATGGGATTTAGCTGTTCAGTGTGGTGGTTGAGCTAGGATGTAGCTGTCCAGTGCGGTGGTTGTGATGGGATGTAGCTGTCCAGTGCGGTGGTTGTGATGGGATGTAGCTGTCCAGTGTGGTGGTTGTGATGGGATGTAGCTGTCCAGTGCAGTGGTTGATCTGGGATGTAGCTGTCCAGTGCAGTGGTTGATCTGGGATGTAGCTGTCCAGTGCGGTGGTTGAGCTGGGATGTAGCTGTCCAGTGCGGTGGTTGAGCTGGGATGTAGCTGTCCAGGGTGGTGGTTGTGATGGGATGTAGCTGTCCAGTAGGATGGTTGTGGTGATGACCTTGCCTCTTTCCTGGTGACAGCCGTTTGAAAGCTGCAGGTCAAGACTAGTTTCTCACTTCCTGCTTTGCCAATTGTGAAAGTCCATGCTTGCTACAGTGACTCTGCTGAGGGATTTCCAAGATCTCTTAAATGGGTGGGGTCAGGGGACTGTTTACTTTCTGAGACATCATAGTGTTGTGATTGTCCCACAAAACTTAGGCCTAGTCAAAGTTGTGGTAGACCTTGTGAAACTTGGAAACAATTATAAATAGTATTCTTAGTTCATAAAATTCATTATTGAAACGAACCATAAAGTGTTTTTGAGATGGCACTCTGTGTTGGTGACATAAGACTGACTCAATAGACAGCATTTATAGATCTCTGGTAAAAATAATTTTGTAATATTTTATAGGGAAAAATACTGTATTTTCACTTTGCACCTCTAGGGTAGATGGTAGACTTTTCCTGAAAAATACTATATAGTAAATTTTTTAGATTATGTGGCTTATATGTGTCTCAACCACTCAAGCTGCTTTTGTAGGCAGAGACAAAGTGTATCTAATGCTAACACATGGGTGAGGTTGTGTACCAGTAAAACCTCATTTACAGTAAAGGATGTGTTTGGTACCTGAGCTATAATGTGCTCCTATACACTGCTCTCTAGTATTTAACTGGAAAAGTAGTAAACCACTGTTGTTTGTAGGAGGAACAGTAAAAGGGAGAAGGGAGAGAAAGCAGTGTGGATCAGCAGAAGTGGAAGGCTACTCAAGGCAGCAGATTAAAGGCAGGCTGGAGGAGAGTGGATTATGGGCATGGGTGCTACAAATACAGACTGGAGCTGTCTGCGTTTGTATTGGAATTCTTGTAGTAAAAGATTTATTTTGAAGCAATGTTGGCCGTAATAAGTAAAGTTTTAGGAAGATTTTAAGTATGATATAAAGCCCTAAAATTAGTTGCTTTTATCAGGCGTTCAGGATGCAGAGTGTCTGTAAACATCTTCTTATGTGTGGTAAAAGTCTATTTCACTTCTTATTTACAAATCTCTTTATACTTTAAAAGTATAAAGTACTTCCACAAGTTCTAATTATATATTTTATAAGTAGATATAATACTGTAATAGTATATATGTAAAAATTATATATAATTATTCCATTATTGATCTTGTGTCAGAATCTCCAAACAGTCTAAATATCTTTAATTTTTAAAATGTTTTTCCTGTCTTGTACTGGTTTTCTATGGCTGTGATAATGCATCATGAACAAAAGCAACTTGGGGAGGAAAGAGTTTATTTGACTTACAGAATCTAGGTCACAGTCCATCAAGGAAAGCCAAGACAGGAATCTAGAGGCAGGAACTGAAGCAGAGGCCATGGAGGAACACTTTTACTGGCTTGCTTCTTCTGACTTGCTCAATTTATTTTCTTACTCACACCAGAACCACCTTGCCTAGGGGCTAGCACCACCCACAATTGACTGGGCCCTCCCACATCAATCATTGATGAAGAAAATATTCCACAAGCTTGCCTATAATCAGATTTTTTTTTTAGAAATTCTATTATTTATTGTATTAAAGAAGATAAAATCTAATAATAATGGCTTTGCATTGTTTTCAGAAAACATCAGAGACATATATTTTGTTTCCAAAACAGAAAATTACAATTTAATCTGAGCTCATTATTTCAATATAAAATCTTTTTTTTTCTTGCTGATTTTTTTTATTAATTAATTAATTTAATTATTAAAGATTTCTGCCTCTTCCCCGCCACCACCTCCCATTCCCTCCCCCTCCCCCAATCAAGTCTTCCTTCCTCCTCAGCCCAAAGAGCAAGCAGGTTTCTCTGCCCTGTGGGAGGTCCAAGGACCACCCACCTCCATCCAGGTCTATTAAGGTGAGCATCCAAACTACCTGGGCTCCCACAAAGCCATTACATGCAATAGGATCAAGAACCCATCCATCCGTTTTTTAGACAGGGTTTCTTTGTGTAGCCCTGGCTGTCATGGAACTCTCTCTGTAGTCTAGGCTGACCTTGAACTCACAGAGATCTACCTGCCCCAACCTCACAAGTACTGGGATTAAAGGTATCACTGCCTGGTTTGAAATTATAATTTAATCCATGAACATGTGACTGATTTTTAAATCCCAATTTATATTAAAATAGGAACTTCAAAAAGTGAGCTCCTACTGGGTGGTGGTGGCACACAACTTTAATCTTAGCACTCCGGAGGCAGAGGCAGGTTGATGTGAGTTCGAGGCCAACCTAGTCTACAGGGCTAGTTCCATAATAGCCAGGGCTGTTTCACAGAGAAACCCTGTGTCGAAAAAAAATCAATAAAGAAAACACCTCTCCCCCAAAAAGAAAAATTAACTCCTTTTAGAAAAAATAGCTGTATTTTTCTAATTTTGTTCATAAATTTTTAGTAGTTATGAGTTTGTTTTAGGCTCTCTTTCTGGAAAAGAGTAATTCTGCATTCGGTGGGCAATGTTTCTAGGAAATGCCAAGGTCTCTCCTTTGAAAATGTCTCTTAGTTACTTGGTGTTGAGCCTTTTTGTTCCCTCGGGCGCAGATGCCAAGCCCTGAGATTCCTCTCTGCCATTCAGTCAGTTCCTCGTGTCTCCGGAAGTTCGCACAGCCTCTGACTGTTCTCGCTAGCCTCTCCTTCTCACCCCGAGTCTTCTCTCCCTTCCGCCCTTCACGCACCTCCTTTCCAGCATTGCAGTTCTCTCCCCTGTCCTGGTGTCAGTTACCCATACCCTCTCAGCTTGATGGTTTTACTCTCCTTATCCATTAAGATAAAAGAAATCCTACACAATCCTTTTTCAAGATTTTTCTAAAAACTTCTCCTACAGCTATTTAAAGAACATTTTTAGACACCTTTCAAAGTTTCTGTATAATTTAAAAGTGGAGGAAAAATCTCTCAGAATTTTAGTGGAAGTACTTGTGATGTGGTATCTGTGATTTGTCCTGGCTCTCTCAGTAGCACCGCCAACTTTCAACAGAGTCTTTTTTGCCTAATTAGGAGTATTTCACATGAAAATAGGCCAGGCATGATAGCACAGTGCTTGTAGGCCCTCAGGATTGGTAGAGCTTAGTCCTGAAAGGCCAAGATGGGGAACTGAAAGTACCCACATTTTAAATGCCAAGAGCCTCAGCTTCTGCCCCAAGGCTTTATTAGCGAATGTAAGATATGACTCTCCGCTCGCTGCATGCCAAACCTTCATGGGTGCAGGCTAGTGACCGATGCCACTTGGGTTAAAGATAACCCCATGCTTGCACTGCAGCGGGTTGCATCTGCATTGCATGGTTCCCCCTCTTTGCCCATATTAGCAATCTGCTTTTGTACTTTGACATCTAGGAAATCCCTAGTGAATTTTGTCACAGAAAAAAGAGAATCATCAATATCGCAGTTAAACTTGACTTTCAAAGCTAATAGTATCTCATTTGGGGGCTCAAATTTAATAAATTTTCTTTGATTCTGGGTGAGTTTTTAAACATCAAACAATGAATTGGCCAGGGTGCAGTAAAATATTTAGATCTATTGACTGTGGTTCAGAAGGGTAGAAGGCAAAACACTAGTGGTTTGATGTTGATAAATTCTCAGTACCTTAATCCACATTAATGTTTTCTTTTATCTGAGTGATCACTGGTGACAAAAAAGGAAGAGGAAAAAGTGTGTATACTGAAGAAACATACAACCTTGAGCAGCTCTATTTGTAAAATGTAGTTTATTTTGTCCTCCTAAGCAAGTTCAGTGCATTTTCATCAGGAAAGAAGACTGTTGTTGGAGATAAACCACACATTGTGAATTAGAACTCCAGAGAGCATTTAATAGCCACTCTTCTGTGCGACATACCGCCCCCCTGCTGTGTTCGCAGCATTCCCTTGGACATTCACTCATTGATAGAAAATCTCGGGACTGGCTTGGGAAACAAGGATTCTTATTTTCATCCATATATTAGCATGGACAATTAAAGATGTCTTTGTCTGTTTATGGGTGTTTTCTGGTTTAAGAAAAAAACCTACAGAATATGACAGCCTGTGAGATATTTATATTTCTCATCTAACTGATTTATATGGTAATAAATAATTCTAACAGTTTTACAAGTTGCCCAAGTAGAATAGAAAAATGGAGAGTTTATTTATTTCATTGATTGATTGATTGAATTAGGCTATCTCTGTATAGTCCAGGCTGACCTCCAGCTTGATATGTAGTCCAGGCTGACCCAGAACTTGTGATTCTCTTGCCTCAGCCTCTGTGTGCCAAGAATACAGGCATGAACTACAATGTTATAGCTGAGGCTGCTCAAATAAAATAAGATATATAAATGTATTCATTTTGGCAGTTAACCTTATTTTTTACACTTCACACCATACTTGATGCATGTTTCTGCATAAAAAAACTGTAATATGGCTGTTAGATTGTGTGTGTGTACATGTGTGTGTGTATGTGATAGAGAGAGATATATTTGAGATGTTTGTGTGTGCACATGTGCGTGCAGAGGTAGCACATGTGTACACAGGAGTATGGAAGCCAGAGATTGATGTCAGTGTCTTCCTCCCCATTTTGGGGGATAGGATCTGTCGCTGACCCTGGAGCTCTGGATTGTTTGAACCAGGTGGCCAGAGAACCCCAGGACCACACCTGTCCCTACCTCCAACCTATGCCTGGTTTTTACATGGATGCTGGGGAGCTCTTTAGTCACTGAGCCGTCTCCCCAAATCATATAAGGTAGTTTTATAGTATTTGTTAAATATAGGATAGCAAATAAAAAACATTCAAAGACCTACCCAAGAACACCAAAAGGTAGAAAATGTGTCTGTATAATGAAAACTCATCTTACTCAGCTGACTGATTAAAAGTGAGAACTTTAACTGAAATGCAAACTAGACTGTAGAATTCCTAAGACTAAATACTGGGGTTTCTTTGTATTACTTATGTGTGTGCTGGTTTGTCCAGAAGGTGGCAGTGTGATATCAACTGCCTACGGGGCCTCTGAATTAGAGCTCCATCTGGACACGCCTGTGTCCTTACCTTCCTGAATCTTAAACTACAGTACAAATGCTACTGCTTTAGTTCCAGTTATCTCGCTTAGAGGTTTTGTGACCAAGCTGGTTTCTATATGTTTATTGTTAAGACTTAAGTTTAATTAAGCCCTACAATTTTATAAGTCTGAGAGGGCTAAACAAACATCTTACTTGTACATTTTTAAGTATCCTTTTGTGTTGAGTGTATTTGTTCTTATCCCAGAGTATGCATAGTGAAGTTTTTCTTTTAAAACCCAGTACCTAGTAACTGTTATGTATAACACACATGATCTAACATCAGCTAAACACGCTTTTAGGAAAGTGATAACAGGGGATTGCAGCTTGCTTTTGATTTTGTTACCCCCCCCCCTTCCGAGTGGAATGGTGAAAGAATAATTCAAAGCGTCTTGATCAGAAGGCTCCTGCGCCTCTTCTCCCTCTTCATTTCAAGCAGAAGGATGCTTTTTCTTCTTAACATTCTCCCCCAGCACTCTGAATTAGAGATTTATTTGCAACGAAAAATCAATTAGTCCTAAATTTATTCATGGATTTCAGGTCCAGCGATCAATGCAAGTCCACTCAGTGGGCTCAAGGGGACCCAGTTCATCCCAGTTAATGTGTCTGAAGGGGAATTACCATTGATGCTGTTTTTTTCCCTTTAGGTCAGAGATCAGATCTCGCTGTCACGGACTGCAGCAAGTAGGAATGACTTCACCCTGCAGCTACCCAAACTGCACCTGGAGACCTTTGCAATGGAGGGGCTCAAGGGTGGGCCAGAGGTTGTAGCATGCCAGGTTAGAGTCTAAATAACATTTTTTGCTACTGAAATGTATAGAAAAATAAATTGTACAAATTGGAAGAGAATGAAAGCCTCAAACTATTGTGAATAATTTAGATGAGATGCAAATAAATGTTTTCTATCATATAGTATAAAAACATATTTCTTTAAAGCCACAGACGGCCTATTAGAACAATGTAGAAAAGCATGTCACAAAGAAAAGTATGTGCTTATGTCTAAGTGCAATATTAAAGGACCACTTTCCTATCAGTGGAAGATGGTAAGAGATGAGGCTGCTGTCTTTTCAAGCTGATCGCTATTTGTTGCTTTTGTTGTTTTAAAATAAGTTATTTCACATAAAAATCTTCAGGAGAGCTATCTGGAAAAATTCCATGCTAATTCTAAAGTGTATCCACCTTTTAATTTCAGAAAAACTTAGAGTCTGATTGTATTTTGCATTAAAGAGTTCTTTACCTTTTAATATTTAGCATTATTGAGCATTGCACTACAGTGCACAAACCAGGCCATTTCATTAAAACTCAAAATATCAATTCTTGAAACCTTGGGTAACTTTAAACTTAATTCAGGAACTTATTGTCAAAATCATTCATTTTCAAATGCTGTGGCTGTCCTGTCCTAGCATGATTGCATTTTTTGTGATCATATTCCTTAAGGTTTATATTACATTGTCAGTTGGAAAAGACAAAATTCAGCACATGCTCTATTTTTCCTTTAGAGCCTAAAGCCTTCATTTGGAAATATTTATCAGTATTATGTGAGTTATAGGAAGCCTGATATTACAAAGGAGATTAACAGCTCTCTTGATTGCCCAATATATTTAAAAGCAAAATGGTTTTCTTTTTTAAACTCACTATTAGCATTAAGCAAAATGGTTTTCTTTTTTAAACTCACTATTAGCATTTAGAAGTTTAGTTTTAATTTTGGACAAATATTAGTTTGTATGGTCTGTGTTAACTTTTGCATCTAACTGGTTATTAGAGTCCAGGTCATCCTCGGCAAACAAAAATGTTCGTTGCTTCTTTATCTAAAAATTTAATTTTATAACTAGGCATAAAACATTTCTACTTTTTATAGGCTTTATCATTATTTAGTACAAGGTTAAATGTGTGCTTTAAATTTGATTATCAATATTTACAAATTTATTATAGACTTGAATACAATATGAGCTGAAATTTTTTTTAGTAAATGTAAATGTATTTGGCTATCTTGATTTGCTCTCACAGGCTTAGTTCTTGTCAAAATTCACAAATAAAGATTTCCCCTGAACTAGATCTTATTGATTTAAAGGAAACTTATTCTAGGAATGCTATTTTGAGGGTAAAAGCATTAATTTTCTATGGTTCTGATATATAGGAATAGCCAAAAAGAAATGCAAGGGATTTATAGTTTAACTCTTCTAACAGTTGTACATGTTAATACATACCAAATGCTCAGGTAAGTTTTCATATGCTATCCACAGGACACTTGTGATTTATTAATATCAGGTAGTTAGAAAGTTGGGAAGGCAATAAAATTTATGCTGCTGCTGCTGACAGCTTCTGTTTCAGTTCCGTGTCCAGACATTGTCAACCCATTCAGTTTTCTAATGTGACTGCCGGACTAGTGGCAGTGTCTTCATTTTAAAAGTGGGGAACAACAACCGTAGCAGGCAGTTCTCCTCAGATCGAAGTCTGGTAGATGGCAGAACAAATTTAAGTCTCAAAGTAGGAGACTGTGAAGCTGAAGTGCCCAGCCTGACACTGAGGGCTTAAACAGCCTGTGTAAGTGATGATAGTAAACCTTGGAAACATATTTTTATTCCATTTAGAAGATATTAATTATACATTTGTGTAGGTTATGGTTTATTGTATATTGTAGACAAATTTGCAGGTACAATTTTCCATCCAATAGCAAAATAAAATTTAGAATATACTTTTCAACTTTCTACAGGATAATGTGTGTGTTCATTATAACTACTTGTTTTTAGGAATTCAGTATTTAAAACTTTTTAATTGGCACATAGTAATTGTGTGTGTTTAGGAGCACAGTATTTTCATGCATATGTGCACTCTGTAGCAGTAGGTGATAATCGAATAGAGGGAGTTAGGGGCACGTCTTCACTTCAGACGTTATTATTGGTGTCAGGAGCATTCAGAATCCTTTCTTCTATAATTTGGAACTACATAGCAAACGGCTCGAAACCACACCCACTGCACTGTGCCGCGGAACTCTGGCACCCGCCCTCCTAGCCTCTCAGCTTCCCCTGAAAGCATCTCATTAACGTCCACACATGAATGAGAACATGGAGCTTTGGGTGTCTGTGCCCAGCTTGCTTCATTGACCGTAATGGTTTTCAAGTTCATCTGTGTCACCAGGACATTAATCCGTTCTACTTATGGGTATTATTATTGCCAAGACATTACTTTATATTGATTAATAATATTCCAACATGTATATGTCTACACTGTTAATCCACTCATATGTTATGTACCCTCGGATCGACTCCATGTCTTTACTTGTGACTACCGCTAGGAAAGAGTGAGAATACAGGCGTGTTCTCAGGTGCTCATGTGGAGCGCTAGCCGTCTGTCCCAGTGCCTCTATTTTCAAAGTGAATTGTTCCCATTTTACAGGCCGGTGTTAACAGCGAGTGAGGTAGTGGATGTAGAGTGGCAGGAGGAAGCCTCGAGAGGGTGAGGGAACAATGGGCTCACTCCACTGCTGCCAGGGGTTTATCTGTTCTCTTTCTAGGATGGTAATTCGGTCCCTTTCCTTCATTGTTTCTTCAGAAGCTTAAGTACTTTATCAAGTACAGCCCACTTTAACTTCCTGTTTACTTTTCCAGGGAGGTCATACGCTCAGTGAAACCTCTTGTCTAAGTGCCTATGGCAAGTTTAAAACTGTGTTTTAATATTCCAATTAATAGCCTTTCAAGCTGTCACTGTAATGCCAAGAAAAATTAAACTGCCCAGACCAAAGCTTTAACTAAAATGGCCAGTGTGAATACAGAGGACTTCGTAATAAAAGCCATGCTGCTCAGACTTTGTAAAGATAGTACCTGACTTTTACCATCCAAAGTATGTTTTTAAAGTAATTTTGATCTGTAATGCTATTAGTATCTAGCAAATATTGACAAGTGACCAATAAATATTTGTATTCACTAGCATTCAGTGATAAGAAGCAGCCCGGCAGTAAACACTGGAGTAGCCCACTCATGACGTGTTTGCTGTGTGCAGCAGACCCTCCAGGCCCACTCAGAGTCTGCGGATTCAGTTTCACTTTTACTACTCTCTGTCCTAGCCTGATGCCCAGAAGCAATCGGTTCACTGAGATGATGTAAGATATTAACAGACCGGACATCTAATGACTGGGGTAACCAGGGCATTCTGCTCTTAACTGTGGCTCTTTACTTTTTGCAAAGCATGGGTCACTAGATTGTGTTTGTATTTTAAGATGACAGAGAGAAAGAATGAAACTAGGGTTTTTCTATAAAATACAATTTCATTCAGGTAGAAAATAGAAATCCAGAAGAGGATTAGCTAAATATGACTTGTCTATTTTAGCCTCTTCTTTTCCAAAAACAAGAGTAGCAGTTCCCAGCTCAACATTGATGTGATGGTTAAATGGGCTCATCTGCTCCAACTACAGGGTAGTAACAGACATGCTGTAAATACTGAGATTTTGTCAGAGCTCCACAGCTTCCAGAGGTCGGGAATTAGCCTTGTTCCTGACTGCAGCCTGAGAGCTCTGAGCAGAGGGGGCTCACAGTACACATGGGTGAAGGATTTCAAAAGCCACACTAGGCTTTTGTCACAGCTCTGCATGTTTCTAAGGGACTTGGTGCTCATTTCTTACTTCTAGCTGAGAATCTTCCAATCTGTTGAGTAAAAGTGTTTTAAGACTTGGTGCATAATAAACTCTACCTCTGGAAACGTAGTATATTTTATAAATATGTGTTTAAGAGTACTTCATTAGAGAGCCTTCATTTGAAACCACTTACTTACAACGACTTTAAACAACACAGGCTTTCCTGTGGATGCAGTGAGCCTTGCTCACTGTTTTTGTTCTATGCTCTGATCGTGACTTTTGGGGTACCATCATTTTTACATTTATAGTCGTTATTAGATCTATCGATTTCTTTGAGCTATTTTTGTATTGCTATTGATAAGTTATAAATAATTTTCTGGAGGAAATATTTTAACTTTTCATTTGAAAAAGGTGAAGTAAATAGTATCCGTACCTAAACCATCTGAGAATAAAAACACCAGCAATCATCTGTAGCAGACTTCTCCACACGCTTCCTTGGAACACTTAGTGCTACAGCCTTCTAATTGCTCTGCCAGAAACTTCTACATTCTTGGCATTCTTAGAAATTAAGAGATGTTAGACGATTTCATTTATAAGACTGTACTATCTTGATATTTTCCTCTTCATGTCATCCCATCTGCATACATGAATTTTCAGAGAACTATTATCTTTTTAAACATGAAAACGAGCCACTTTCAGTGAAAATCTTGTTAAATATAACAAGCATTACTTTTTAAAATAAAAGTATATCTGATTAAAAATGTTATTACTCTGGCTCATTAGTTTTATAACATATAGTGTATTATTATGACAGTATTGTATTCCTTGGCATATGGTGACATTTGTCTCAAAAATGTAACTTGTCAGAAAACTTGCTAACATTAAAAATTGGATATTTTTAAAAGATATGAAAGCTGTACATAATTGACAAAAAAATCATACCCCCAGTGAGTCTTAAAGGAAATTAAGATCATCTAAAATTTGGCATCCAGACAGCCAGAGCTAACCTTTGCATATCTTTCTTGTTATTTTTAGCCATAACTACAAGCTCATAACCAGGTATTATTATTTATAATGTATTTCCATATTTAAATAATAACTAGGCCATACATATTGTTTTGTAAGTATTGTCTTTAACCCAGTAATACATGGTTATCTTTTTTTTGGGGGGGTGTATCAGTTTTACAGGATAACATGCTGCCCTTTCTCCTTTAGTTTCTCTGTTTTATTTCCAATGATGTGTCATGATAAGGTATTTTTTTTTACCTCCATTGATGAAATGTCGTCATGGACACCGATAGCCAGAAACTGTCTGGTAAAAGCTGCTAAGTTTGTGCTTTAAGAAAAATTTAATGCATGTGATATTTCACATCTCACTCGCTGTATGTGTTGTTGTTTGGGTCAGAAGTTTGACCACCCCCACCCCATCGGGACCTTTCACCTCTCCTTCTGGAAGGAAGAGAAGTGACACATGAGGGTAGAGAATGGGACTGCAAGAGCTTCTGTGGCAGTTCTGCAGACTCTCCCAGGCCCATGTTTGCGGGGCATGCACACACTGAATTGTGTCGTCCGCGGCAACAGTGGGTATCAGCGGCCTGAGCTAACACTAAACTAACTTTTAAATGGGTATGATTTACAAAGTAATCTTTCTAAATTTTCAATTTTATTTTTTAAGCAAGACATACTTAGGAAGGAAGTAAAGCCTTGGTAGTGTGGGTATTAAAGGGAATTTGCAGAGGCTGTGTTCCTCCGCTGTGGAGCTGACTCAAGCCTTCCTTCTGAACACAGGTTGCAGGTAGCAGGGATTTTCATTTGTACACCTACTGTCCTTCCCATAGGACAAAGCTTTATCCTTATTTGGAAAGAATAAACATGGAGTATCATTCTCTGGGTGTCAACAGTGCAACTGGGCTTTGGTCCCACAGTCACCATTTCCCAGAGCTCTTAGCGCTTCCCTCTTCCAGCACATCAGTGTTTTCTTCTGTGAAATGGAGTCCCATGGTGCATTTTGGGATGACTGTGAGGAGCATATGGCACATTTGAAATAGTTTTTTCTTAATATTTGGTTCATGTTCCTGGGTCAGGTATAAGATACATTGGTATCTAGCTATGACTAAGATGCTCTTGCCAGATGTAAGCAAACAAACCAGACTCTGCAGAAGCTGGAAACTGTGAGGCTGCAGGTTTCTGTTTATCACCGAATGTGCTAAAACATCATGTTAATTAGGATGGTAGCTTCTTAACAGATGACATTTGGAAAGGATAAAATTGTTGCATTTTTAAGGAAGAAGGCATCAAGGTAGGGAATCAGAATAATGGGGCTGACGTCCATCAGTATCCCCGAGCTTCCACTCCTACCTCTGGAAGGGCGATGGAGCCTGTCTTGCTTTGGCTCACAGGACTGTGCAAAGGCCAATGAGACAATGTGCATGTGAAGGTGTTTTCCACATCAGGAAGGGCTGTGTGAGCAGCGGCTTTGTTGGAGTGGGCTGTGAAGATCAGAAATAGTGACCTAAGTGCACTGAGGAATATTTTAGTGATTTGACTCTTACCAGTTTTTGATGGAGGATGTGTACATCTGCCTTCAGAAGAATAAAATGCTAAGAACTGCAGGGTTTCATTCCAGTGTAGTTTAAAATCATTGCCAAGGTGGAGGTGGAGGATGCTCACCACATACTTCTGTCTTAATTACTATTACTCTTTTTGTATTTTCCTTTAAACCCTCTTTGTTACTGTGATGCGCATTATTTACATATTTTTGTTTGGACTTTACATTCCAACTCTGTGGAAGTGTGGCGATATTTGTCTATGTGTAAAATATTTGATAGGCACTTATCAAAAAAGACAAGTGACAAAAAAAACCAGAGAGTACAGATTTTTTATGTTACACTTTTCAGTTGTAGGTGGCCCCGATAGAAAAAGTGATGTAGGATGCAATTATTGTCATTAATGCACAAAGGCAAAAGCTAAATCCTAAACTTGATCTTTTCTCTTTTTTCTCATTTTTGAAGCCAGTTTTAAGCACAAGCGTAACCTTGCTAGCTATCACCTTTTGTGGCTTATTATCAAGAGACTGGAGCCTGTGAGCACTTGAACTTTCAAGTGCTACAGCCAGAATTGCTATTCATGTTATCTTCCTGTTTGATGGACTGCCTAGGTGAAGACCTGAGCGGGAAGGGTTATCTGCAAATTGAGTGAGTTTATTATGGCTTAGTGATTTGCTGATTGATTTCATTTGCTGTCAGTTAAGGCTCTTTTAATGTCAGTTTTCTTTGCATAATGCCTTGAAATAAAGACTGATGAAGTTCTTCAGATTGATGGCGCTTATATAAACTGACCCTGATTTGCCCTATTCTCCATGACAATTTAAGTGACGGTAGTTAGAGGAAGATACAGCAATGAATATGCAACTTAAGGATTAAGGGAGGTGCAGTAAAGCATTCAGTCTAAAACTCTATACAAAAGTCATTTCCTTTGTGATTCCACAGATGCCTTACATTTCTGAAGTAGTTTAGCACTCTTAAATATATTTTAACATGTTATTGTGTATATATACGCACACACACATATATATACATACATACATATAAATACATTCATACATATATATATATGTGTGTGTGTGTGTGTGTGTGTGTGTATGTATTTGAATTGAAGAGGAAAACTTATGTGGTCCTGAGTCCTCTCATATTGGTAAATCTCTTTACTTGCTAAACGTGGAGTTGCCAGAATCATAGCTTAAATAATTATTTTGAACTCATACATGCGAAAGAATAAAATTGGAGCTGAGAGCTCAGTTACTAAAGCCCTTGTAAGAAGATCCCAAGTTTGATTTTCTTTCCTACATAAAACAGTTGGGCTTGAATATACATACTTGTTTTTTTATTAATTAATTTTTTCATTTATTTTACATACCGACCACAGTTTTCTCTCCCACCTCTCCTCCTGTTCCCTCTACCCTAGCTTCCCACCTACCCCCTCCCCATCCTTTCCTCCTATGTCTCCATTCAGAAAGGGTCAGACCTGCTATGGGCATAAACACATCAAGTTGGGACAGGACCAAGCTCCTCCCCCTGGCATGTAGGCTGGGCAAGGCAACCCAGCAGCTTGTAATCATAGCACTGGGGAGACAGAAGCAAATGGATCCCCACAAATGCACACATGTAAAAAGAGTAAAGAATAAAATGGACCTTTATCTTATGCCATAAGCAAAACCAACTCAAAATGTTTTCGTACATTCAACTTTAAAACTCTTAGAAGAAAAGTTGTAGTAAAAAAAAGGAGTAAAGCTCGTTGATATTAGTTCAGGTAGTTACATTTTGAGGATGTACCAAAATCATAGACAACAACAGTAAAAATAAATACGTGGGACTTTATTAAAGAAAAAGGATTCCTAGGGGCTGGAGAGATGATGCAATGGTTAAGAGCATTTACTGCTCTTGAAGAGGACATGAGTTCAGTTCCCAACACCCACATGGCAACTCACAGCTGCCTGTAACTCCAGTTACAGGGGATCTGAATCCCTTTTCTGACCTTCACAGGCACACACCTGGTGCACATACATGCATGCATGCATGCATCCATAGAAGCATCAAAACACACACACACAATATATATATATATATATATATATATATATATATATATATATATATATATATACACACACACACACACACACATATATATGGGATAAATCTTTTAAAAAACTTGCTCTTTGATGTATTTTAATCATATATACTCTCATTTCTTCCCTCCACCCCTGCACACAGTTGTTATATAACTAACATGTGGCTGATTCCTGAGACCATTGTTTCTTCTACAGCCTTCTTGTGTCTGTCTCTGTGCTGTGATGAATACTTGAAATGATTTTCAATGAGAGCAGGTGTATTTTGGGTAGATGTTGGTAGATTGCTTGCCTAGCAAGTACAAAGCTTCAAGTTCTGTATCTAGTACCATATAAATCCGGTTAAGTGGCACAGGCACCCAGGAGTTGGATACAGGAGAATTAGCAGTTTGAGGTCATCTTTGACTACTCATTGTGTTCAAGGCCAGCTAGAGATACATGAAACCCTGTCTCAAAAATTTTGTCTCTCTTTTAGTGGTAAGATTCTTCATTATGTTCCGGTATTGTAAGCCCTGATTCATCCATCATAAAGCATTCTGTTAGGTATATCACCTAAATGTGTTTAGAATCCATTGGTCACAGTTGTTTAGAACTAGCTTTCACTAGAGGTTGTAACATTCTGATAGTGAAATTCTAACATTTCTTGTATTTATTAGCTAGACTTCTTCTAGGGAGGACTTTGTCCCCTCATCTTTCTTGTTACCCTGAGATGACAGAAATATTGAATTATAAAGTAAATAAATCTTTAAAAAATTTCTGCAAAGAAAACCTATCACCAAAATGAAAAGGCAATGTGTGCAATGGGAAAGAAATTTACAAACCTGTATATGATAAGATATTAATGTTCAAAATGCACAAGAAACTTATAGAACTGTGTAGCACAAAACCTGGTGACCCAATTTAATAATGTTCAAAAAACTTGAATGGACATTTTCCCAGAGAACACATACTGTGGCTAATAAATGTATGAAAAATTGTTCAGTGTCACTAATCAGGGGATTAATAAAAACAGCACCATAATGACCCATTCCTTACAACTTTAAAGATGACTATTATCAAAAAGTCAAAATTGATTAGGAATAGAAGGAACACATCTCAACAGAATAAAGACAATATGCTATAAACCAGGAACCAACATTAAGCAAAATGGGGGGGGGACCTCAAAATATTTTCATTAAATCAGGAAGAAGACAAAGATGTCTAGTTTTCACAGTCATACTCAATAGGGTCTGGAAGTCTTAGATACATCAGTAGGACAAGAGATGGAAACAGGGATGCAGATAGGAAAGGAAGAAATCAAAGTATCTTTATATGTAGATGATATGGTTCAGTATCACAAGAGATCCAAAAGGCTTCACTGGAAAACACTTAGGAGAAACAATTTCAACAAAGTGTCACAATAGAAAGTTAACATAAAAAATAATCTAATAGCCTCCCCAAATACCATTAATGTGCATACCGAGGAGGAAATCAGGGGAAAAAAAATCTTGTTCAAAATGCCTCGAAAATTTCTTGGAATGTAACCAAGGCAGGGAAAAGACCTCATACTGAAAGATTTAAAATGCTGAAGAAACTGAAGACACCAGAAGATGGAAAGGCCTCCATGTTCATGGACCAGAAGCACTGTGGAAATGCTTGCCTTGCAAATGCAGCCTCCAGATTCCGTCTCCATCAAAGTTGCAATGCCATTGCTGGGTGTAATGCCACACCTATAATCCCCATGTTTGGGAGGAAGAGGTAGGTGGATCTCTGTGATTTCAAGAGTGGTTTACATAGTGAGTTTCAAGGCAGTGAGGGACTACATAGTGAGACCCTGTATCAAGAAAAAAAAAAGGTTAAAAAATGCTGGAGGGATTAATCAGTGGTTAAGAATGCTTGCTGCTGGACCAAAGGACCTGAGTTCAGTTCCTAGTACCCATGTTGGGTGGCTTATCACCATCTGTAATTCCAGTTCCAGGGGATCTGAGACCTCTGTCTTCATGTACACAAACCCACATGCACACAAACACACGCCTACGTATAGTTAATAATAATAATAACCAGTCTTTCAGATGTCAGTGCTATTTCTTTAGAGAAATAGAAAAAGATTGGTCTTTAAAATTCATATGGAAGTGCAAAAGACCCTGGATAGCCGGGCGGTGGTGGCGCACGCCTTTAATCCCAGCACTCGGGAGGCAGAGGCAGGCAGATCTTCGTGAGTTCGAGGCCAGCCTGGTCTACAAGAGCTAGTTCCAGGACAGGCTCCAAAACCACAGAGACACCCTGTCTCGATAAGCCAAAAAAAAAAAAAAGCCCTGGATAGACAAATAAATCTTAAAGAAAAAAGTCATGCTGGATATCTGACTTCAAGTTATACTAAAGAACAAGCTATAAGAGCAAAAACAGCATGGTATTGGCACAAAAATAGTTGCGTAGATCATTGAATTGAGTAAAGAAACTGCCTGTAAGCCCATACAACTATAGCCACTTGAATTTTAACCAAGGTGCCCAACCCACACATTGGATAAAAGATAGCCTCTTCAATCAATAGTTCTGAGAAAACTGACTGTCCATGTGCAAATTAATGACAGTACATCCATATCTGTTACTCTATACAAGAAATCATGTTGTAATATGAGCGGCGGGGCTGCGTCCCCGGCACCCAGCCGCCCGCATGGCTTATGCCCCAAAATAATTACACGGAAACTGTATTCTTTTAATCACTTAATCACTGCCTGGCCCATTAGCTACAGCCTCTTATTGGCTAGCTCTTACATATTGATCTAACCCATTTCTAATATTCTGTGTAGCACCATGAGCTGGCTTACCAGGAAAGATCTTAACCTGCGTCTGTCTGGAGTGGGAGAATCATGGCGACTCCTGACTCAGCTTCTTTCTCCCAGCATTCTCTTCTGTTTACTCCACCCTCCTAAGGGTTGGCTATCAAATGGGCCTAGGCAGTTTCTTTATTAATTAACCAATGAAAGCAACAGATTAATACAAGACCCACCTCCATCATTTCCCCTTTTTCTGTTTAAACAAAACAGAAAGGCTTTCACTTTAACATAGTAAGATTACATATAGCAAAACAGTTATCAAGCAAGAATTACAGTTATAATATTTATATCTATTTTATCTTTTATCATAACTAAGGAAAACTATAACTATAACTAACCATTCTTCAACTCCATCAAAGACTCCAGAAGGATATAATATTACCTAAGCAAACAAGAGATCCCAAACTCTAGAAATGACAGAGACATCTCACTGCCTGGACAGTCACCCAAAGTTCTTTTGTACTGTTGGGGCATCCATCTTCAGCCTTCAGGCCCATAGTATCCAGCAGACATTTTCATCAAGCAGGAGATTCCAAAGACAGTTTAGTCACTTTTTGCTGTGTCCTGCAGAATGTCTCACAGACTCTTTTATGAGTCAGGAACCCTGAAAAACCATCTCACCTTTAGGCAAGTTCAGCAGTCCTCTTTCTGCGGGTTCTCTGTGTCCAGTTTATGCAACAGTCCAGGCAAGAGCAGTTTCTTGCCCAAATGGCTATCAAATTCCTTAAGGAGCCTCTTCAGTGCCCATCTTCTTCTTGAAGTAGATTGGTGCTGCCAGGAGCAGACGTGTCTCATTATCATGAAAAGCCCTAAGTTATTAAAATATTTTAAATGCCATATTCTGCAGTCTTTGAAAGATATGAAGAATGTCTATCTAACTGAAATATATCTCTATATATCTAGAAAATCTAACTAACATGACTACAAGCTTGACTATTGATGATTATCCATTAATCTATATTTCTTAATTATACATTACATTTTTAAATGAACTACACAATCACAATACCTTAATCAAGATCAGAAATACATATACACATAACAAAATTGACCTTATAATCCATACCAATGCAAATTATTTATATCTATATCATATCCCCCTTTAAATGTAAAAGAACATTTATAAACCATATTTGGGAACATGGGCACAGTTTTTTCTCTCCAAACTGCTTCCTGCTGAATGGGGGCGTCGTTAATTAGGTCTTTCATGGTATAACCTGTGTGCCAGGGTCATCTCAGTTGGCAGTTGAGTGAAGTAATTTTTTGAAGGTGTTCACAGCAACCTTTCAGGAGGGCGTGGTCTATCATACCATATTGGTATAGACGCAATCCACAGAGCCTCATCCTCTGTGAAAACAAAAGAAGACCCTCTCCAAAGCATCATATCCTTTGACCCATATTCTGAAACCATAATACCCTTATATCCATTCTGGTTTAGCTTGGCAGCCCATATAATGAAATGTCTCTCTGTACTTAGCTCCTTTACAGTCAAAAATTTTAAAGAAAACACAATAATACAAAGAATCCAAACTCTCTGTGAATTTTCCATTTTTACGTGGCTTATTTTTCTTTATTTCTTTTAATCTATAACTATCTGTACTCTGTCTCTTTAAAGACTTTACCCTTTTTTTAAAACATTAACTTTATTTTTTATATATATATATTTTTGTCTCTCTCAAGCCTACGTACATTCATCCAACAGTGTCTGAATCAGTTGTATTGTGAATCTGTAATTTTTTTACTATCCAGGAGCATTTCTTAAAATGTTAAGCATTTTTTAAAAAATTAAGTTGCACCATGTACAGATAATACGGTACCGCCTGTGTCCTGCTCAGTTCAAACCTTAACTGCGCTGTTATTATGGTAATTACGGTAGTTCCTGCCTGAGACCAGCACAGTTCAGCATGGCGGAGCTGAGCCGCTCCTGCCTCAGAGCCATTTGGTGCCCCTGAGCCACACACAGTTCCAGGCACACAGCAGTCCACATTGCCATCAAGCAAGCCGTAGCACTTTACTCCAAATGCTCCATTCAAAAGCTCTGTCTCCCGCAGGAGCCAGACAGAGATCGCAATGGCGGCACAGCCCAGAAAGCCGGCATTTTAAAACAGACAGTTTTTTCCTGTTGCTGAGTCAGGACAATTTCTTTGCCGCACGCAACCCACAAACAGCAAAAAGCTGTCTTAAATTCTCTCTGTGTCCTTTTTAAGCCCTCTCAGGTTTTATGTGGAGTTCATTAGCACGTTGGGTGCCACTCTGTTGTAATATGAGTGGCGGGGCTGCGTCCCCGGCACCCAGCCGCCCGCATGGCTTATGCCCCAAAATAATTACACGGAAACTGTATTCTTTTAATCACTTAATCACTGCCTGGCCCATTAGCTACAGCCTCTTATTGGCTAGCTCTTACATATTGATCTAACCAATTTCTAATATTCTGTGTAGCACCATGAGCTGGCTTACCAGGAAAGATCTTAACCTGCGTCTGTCTGGAGTGGGAGAATCATGGCGACTCCTGACTCAGCTTCTTTCTCCCAGCATTCTCTTCTGTTTACTCCACCCTCCTAAGGGTTGGCTATCAAATGGGCCTAGGCAGTTTCTTTATTAATTAACCAATGAAAGCAACAGATTAATACAAGACCCACCTCCATCAAAATCAGCTCCAGATGTATCAACAATCTTGATGTGAGAGCTGGAACTGTTAGGAAAAATTCTTGACTAGGACTGGCGTGGGAAGTCCTTTATGTGTGTTGCTTTTTTTGGTTACTGAATAAAGAATCTGTCTTGGTCTGTGATAGGGTAGAGTAGAGTTTGGCAGGGAAAACTAAACAGAATTCTGGGAGAAAGAAGGCGGCAGAGTCAAGGAGATGCCATGGAGCTGCCATAAGGTGGTAGCTGGAACCTTGCTGGTAGGCCACAAACCTTGTGGTAAAATATAAAATAACAGGAATGGGTTAAATTGATATGTAAGAGCTTGATAGGAATATTCTAGAGTCATTGACCAAGCAGTGTTTTAAATAATATAGTTTCTGTGTGATTATTTTGGGTCTGAGATGCTGGGAACGAACAAGTGACCTCCTACTACATAGTATATTCTGCATAGTACTATGGTTGCTAGGAAATAATGCCTGCAACTGACAAATGGGACCTCATGAAATTTAAAAAGCTTCTACACAGCAAAAGAGTTGATTGAATGAAAAGACCCTGAATAATGGAAGAAAATATTTTCTAGTTACATACCAACCACTTAGAAACTAAACAACAACAACAAAAAACAAAACCACTCAGTAAGTTGGCTGACGAAGTGAACAGTGCCCAAAAGATGAAATACAAATACCACGAATGTTCATTTGCAATCAGAGAAATGCAAGTTTAAACTAAAGTTAAGATTTCACCTTGCAAGAGTCAGAATTGCAGTCATGAGGAAACAGGCCCCAGACACTGGGGAGATAAGTTGTGAAATGCAAGCCAAGCTTATGGGAAAAGCCAGGCATGGCAGCACCCACTTGTAATTCCATTGGTGGAGAAAAAAGAGGGTCCCTCGGGCTAAGTGCACAGTGGGCCTAGCAGTTTCTGAGCTCTAGGTCAATAGAGCCACTGCCTCAAAACTGTTCATTTGAAGTGACCCAAGGCTGAACTCTGGCTTCTACATGTGTGTGCACACACATGAGCTTATCCACAGGCACACACACATAATTCATTTAATTTAAAAGTAAAAAAAAAATATTTCTAGTAAGTTTTCTTAATAACTTCCTTTAAAAAAAACAGTACTCACAGTTGAAGAACTAAACAGTACTAGACAGTGAAGCCTTTTAGTTTTAGACAGCGGGAATTTGGTATGAATAAGCCTGGGCCAAAGTTTAGATGACTCATGCTCTCTACCTATTTCGCACCTCTCCTTGTCCTCCGTCCCACCCTCAGGGTCTGAGCTGGAGTACAGGACAGGAAAACACTCTGCTCAGCTCTGAAGTGAGGTAGATGAGGTGGCTGTGGAGACTTGTAGAATGTGCTTCTTGCTGCACCCCATGCCTTTTTGGGGACTCACCTGAACTTGCCCCTTCTAGTCACTGGGGAAAGAGAGGCACTAGTGTGGGAAGCAGGTGCCGTGTAGCTCAGGATCTTCTTTAACTAGTGATCATCCTGTCTTAGTCTCCCAAATCTGGGATTTCAGGCATGTCCCCCGGGCTGTTTTGAAGGAGTACTCCTTTAATTCGTTTGGTTGTATTAGTACATTAATTAGCAGTTAGGCACATTTCTTTATATATTTTTGCTATTTATTTTGAGTAGCATTAAAAAATGTTTTTCACTTATTCTGTACAGTGTATCTTGATCATATTCCTTCCTCTCCAACTCCTCCCTCATTTTCCCTCACCTCCCTACCACCCATCATCGTATTCTCATCCTGTGTTTCTTGGTCACTCTTAGTCCTTGTTAAAAAAAGAAAACACAGCACACCAAGTCCAGTTTGTGTTTCCCAACTGCTACTGGGCCCTATGTCCGCACCTGAGTGTGGTTGATTGACCAGGGGTCACTCTGTTGAAGAATACTGACTTTCCTTCTCCCATCAGCAACCAAATGCTGACAGTTCCTCATCTAGGGGTGGGGGATTCATGCCCAGCTTCCCTCCTCTCCTCTGTGCAGGGATTTTTGTCTGGCTTGAGCTTGGCCTTGTGCATGCTGTCACAGCCACTGTGTGTTCATAAATGCATTTACTCTATTGTGCCTGGAAGGCACTATTTCTTTGAAGCCATCCACTACCTCTGGCTTGTAACAATCTTTCTGCCCCCTCTTCCACTTAGATCCCCAAGCCTTGAGGGGAGGGGTATCTATTTAGGACTGAGTATTCTGATATTTCTTTTTTTGGCATATTGACCAATGTGGAATTCTGTGTTAACTACCTTCTATTGCAAGAAGAGGCTTCTTTGATGAGTGTTGAGTGTTCACTAATCTGTGAATTTAAAAGTAAGTCATTAGGAGTCACTACTATGTTCATTTAGCAGAATAACAGTAGTAGGTTCCCCCCTAGGGCCTTTGACTTATTTATCCAACAGGCTCATGGACACATTGACGGTGTTGGGTTGCAAGCCTTAAATGCAATAAAAAAGTGATTGGTCACACCCATAACATTTATGCCACTATTGCACTAGTGACTATATCTTACCAAACAGAATTCATAGCTGGGTGAGATTGATGATTGCTTTTCTCCTTTGGTAGTGTTCATAGCACCTTCCAGACAATAAAAGCTAGACAATATGGATGAAACTTCAATTCAGTACAAGCTAGATATATCCATGTTCTGAGACTCAGTTATAAGTAGAGGAGAGTGTATGGGAAGAGATAAGTAATATTAAAGGCCTTCTGAACAAACCTCATGGAAACTGCTGTAGAAGTTGTGTGTGTGTGTGTGTGTGTGTGTGTGCGTGCACACACGTGTACACTCTTGTATGTGTGTGTGTGCAGTTTCAGTGGACTTACCCTTTAAAGGGGAAGGGACAATACCCCAACTATATGCCACATTCTACCAAAAAAACCTCTGTACCAGAAATGGGTTACCTCTTTTTGAGTTGCTGGCCTGTGGGGCCCCATAGATCTCTCAAATATTATGAGCTTTTGACAGTATTATTGGTTACAGTCCAGAACTTGATGGTAAGACCATATTTGTTGATATATAGCAAACACATTTAAAACTATGTAAATATTATACCAGATATTTAATCATGAATTATGAAATGGTTTATTGCAATTTTTCTTAATATATGAATTTGCATATACTCCACCAAAACATATTCCTGTAAGATGATTGTGCATATCAAGTACAGATGATATATTTTAAGAGAAGACTTATTTTCATCACTCAGGCCTACAACCTCAAATTAAAAATTATAAATGTCAGACACTCTCAAAACTATATAGGCAAAATATCTGAATAATTACACTGAATAAAATGTGATGATAAAGATTCTTGAATTAGTCCTTTTTAGATTTTACTCCAAAACTAATGCTGGCCCGGTGTCCAAGCTTTTATTGAGAATGGGCCCTATCTCCTGATGATGATCTTATTTACTATGTGATGTATTTTCATGTTCCCAAACTCTGAGAAGTCTTGAATGATGGAGTACACTGGCTGTAAGGACTTTGGATGAGGAATCATAGGAAGGGAACTTGGGCTCCAAAATAGACTCCACATGGTGACACACATTATTGCTTCAACCTCCACTGAACTACAGTGGTTTTGTTGATAATGTAAACTGTTCCATCCCATGCATCATGAGCTTACGTGGGATTTTACATCAGTCTTACTGTGTTTTTCTTTCACAGTGTACAGAAAGTAAATGTGTTGCTTTAGTTGGGGATCAGAAATACCTTAGAACCAATATATCCTCATACCCAAATGGTCATGTGTTAATTTATTTCTAAATAGCTAAAAGAAAGAATTTTGAAGTTTAAAGGAGTCTAGGTAAGGAGTTTATTTCAGACCTTGGATGACTCAAAGGTAGCTGCATCAGTGAAAAGCCCACCCCAGCATGAATGGCAAATCACAAAAGCTGTATCCTTGAAGGCAACATGATTGTTTGGAGAGTCCTTCACCCCCAGCAGCCGTCACTGCCTAAATAACCTTGAGGAAGGGCCTATCAAGCCTTGTAAGTTTTAGGAACTTCGTGAGCATTATAAGTTTTATTTACTTCTTGACTCAGTCTCCCCACTTTCTCTAAAGGAGAAGTGTCTATGCTTTCTGGCCTCTTTATTTTATATGTCTGCCTTCACCCCAAATCTTCATGAGCCTCCATTGTTCCATTAACATCTTGCTTCACAATTAACTGAAGAAACCTCTAATGACCTAGGGAACGCCTCCCCTCTCCTCTTGTCCCTGTTGCTCTCACCCTCCCTGATTTACTTTCCTGCAGAGCAATTCTGTTATTGTCTGTCTCACAAGCATGCCAGGTTAGCAAGGCTTTGGCTGACTTAAAGCACTTTATTTTTAGCACCTAGAACATAATGGATACTCGAAGATTGTGTATAGATAGAGATTACCCATGCTGTCACAGAAAACAGGCTGTGTTTGGGTTTGTGTGTGCTTTATTTAGTGTAATCTGGGAGCGTCCTTGTGAGTGAGTCATGTAAATCACCCCACACAGGTGTCTGTTACTTAGTAAGAGTGGAAGAACAAGATATATGATCTCCAAGGAGCAGACTTTTAGTTGTCAAAAGCTTGTGTGGCATTTCTCTTTATCATCACTATGTGTTACGATTTTGACATTGAAACAGGTTTAACTACCTGAATTCCAGATCACACCATTACAATGGAATAAAACTTCTCTTATATACTTTTTTTTTTTTTGAGGCAGGGTTTCTCTGTAGCTTTGGAGCCTGTCCTGGAACTAGCTCTTGTAGATCAGGCTGGCCTCGAACTCACAGAGGTCCGCCTGCCTCTGCCTCCTGAGTGCTGGGATTAAAGGTGTGCACCACCACCACCTGGTTCTCTTACATACTTTACACGGTGTGCCTTATCCATATGCTAGTGAAATCCCAAACAACTTTAATAATCTCCATTGTAAAATGTCTGATTCTGTCAAAGTGTGGCAGTTCCTTAAAAATAGTGACTATAATAATTTCAAGAGCTAACATAATAAAGTTAGGTTTCTTCATTATACATCACAGTTCTGTGTCACCCACTAGCTACATCATTCTCAACTTATCACGTTCTATTTGCAACACATTAATAAGCTCACTGGCAACATATACCTTATCTATATAATAAGCATTTTGTAGATACCTAAAGTTTGAAGTTCCCAAAGCAAGGTAATTTCTTATGATTGTTGTCTTGCGGCTGTAGCTCCTATTGATCTGGCAGTATCTTCTGAGAAACACACAACTCTGAATTTTCCAAGATTATTATGTTTTTCATTGCTTCGTGTCTATATACAGTGGTTTCCAGTAGGAACTTTACCCCCAATCTTCAATTATTCTTCAGTTCCTCTCTGTACTCATGTAGGAATTCAACATGTGAATTCTTTTCTATATGTCATTATCCCTTTAGTACTCCATTATGTTAACCTCCAAAATAATAAGAGCAGTAACCACCATCAGTCTAGCATCTGCACTTAGCCTTAAAATTGGCTTTGATTCAATTCTGATTGAAAAATAACATATTTGAAAAGGGGTTTGTTTTATTTTTGGCACATAAGTTGTATATGCCATGGTTGAGTAGAAGTCAAAAAAATTTAGGGTCTAAACAGGATAAAAAGAAAACATCATTCTAAAAAAAAATCTGCTTTGAAAGTATTCTGCAACTCTGCTGAACATGGTTCCCCACGAGGCCCTTCTCAGACCTGAAAAGCTACTATATTTACATCCTTCAAAGAGGGTACCAGTAGAATCTTGAGTGATGAGATACGTCACGTCTGCTGCCATTTCAAATGCCAAAAGAGGAAATGAACTTGGATTCATGATTCACTTTCACATATATGTGTGTATATATGTGTATTTATGTTTGTACATATGTATATATGTAGAAACTAAGCAAAATGCAGTTGAAATGATACTAGTTCATATGGATGGGGTGGCTCAACTTATAACCCTGGTTCTGGGCCTGGGTAGTTGCAGGGTTGGTTAGTCCGCTAGCTCTCCCTTGCCCCCACCACCAGGGTGAGTTCTCCAGCACTGTGCTGGATAGTTTATCCCTTGCAGCAGTGAGCCAGGGGCAGGGCCAGGTCTCCTGCTTTTATGCCCTCAGGGTTGGCTCTCCTATACTTAAACATAAGGGCCAAGACTACTGTGTTGCCCAGGCAAGGTTGCCCAGTAGTGAGGGGCTACTCTCCTGAGTCCTGAAGCTGGTGAAGGGCAGGAACATTTCTCCCACTTCTATGACCTCGGGACCAGCTCTCCCACCAGCCATAGTTGGGAGGGGCAGGCACGAGGGCATCTCTTCTCTGCTTACACTACCATATGGAAGCGGAGGGGTGGGGGCCAGATCTCCCACACTCACTTTCTTGGACTTGTTTACCTGTGCCCCCATTAGTAGAATCAACCTACTGTGCTGCCCAGATGAGGTGCAGGGCCCACTTTTTGAAGTGTTGCAGCTGGTAAGGAGGAGGGTCAGTTCCCTTGCCCACCACAGGGGGCAGAGGGAAGGGGAGAGGGCATCTTCTCTTCACTCTCACTACCTCCTGGAATATGACGGAGGTGTGGCCGTCTATTCCATCCTCACACCCTTAGGGCGAGCTCACCCATACCTCCCTAACAGGGTCGCTCTACTTGATGTTGCCCGGGTGAGGAGCAGGGTCCGATTTCCTGAGTCTGCACCTGGTAAGCTCCATTATCTGTTGCAGGCAGTGAGGGGTAAGGGTGTCGACTCTCCCCATCCATACCCCCACATGACAGATGCATAGGTGGAGACATCTTTCCCATGCTCACAACTTTGGGGCTGTTGAGGTGCAGGGCCTGTTCTCCCAAGGGGAAGCTCACCTGCTCTTATGACCTCAGGGCCTGCATTCCTACCTGCCTCAGGTATATAGGGGTGGGGTGTGGGGAGGGCATCTCTCCCCTGTCCTTGCCACCATATGGCAAATAAGGGGTTGGACCAGATCTTCCACACTCACTTTCTCGGGTTGGCTCACCCCTGGCTACCATCAACAGGGTCAGCTCTGCTGTGCTGTGTTGCCCAGATGAGGTACAGGGCTCACTTTCCTGAGTGTTGCAGCTGATAAAGGGGAGGGTCAACTACCTCACCAGCTAGCTAGAGGTTGTAGGTGTGAGTTGGGGAGGGCATCCTTTCCTTGCCTTCATTACTATACTGCAGATGATGGAAGTAGTACCAGCTATGTATTTCTATTTTTGACTCATTCAAGGTGTCAACAAATTTGATATTAAGTTATGTTACCATCGTGAGACTGTCTTCCTTAGGGATTGTATCATAAATACTGTCTATTTTCAGTGAAAAGTTTTGTTGCAGCAAATAACTATGGATTAGAGTTTAGATGTTTCTTTAGAAAGAATTTATTTTACTATTTATAAAAATATACTTAAAATATCTTACCTCTGTCTAATACTGATACTCCTCAGAAAAATTTAATCTTTGATGATCTAATACACTAATTTTCCTAATTTGATATAGTTATTGCCATAGCTAATATTTACTTGAGTGTATGTATAGCATTTACTTGTAAGCATAGTATAGTTAATATCTTTTAATGTATTAATTGTCATTTAATTTACATAAATTCTTTAAAACAAAGTAATTATTTTGTGGAAAATAATTATATTTAATACATGTAGTGTATTTGGCATATTTGTTTTACCTGATGCCTTTTAGAACACAGAATGAAAAATATTTATAAATTTTGGTGAAATGTTAGAGTTTTTTGTTTCCCAGTTACTCAACAGTGTGACGAAATGTTCAATTTTAGGATATTTTTCACTGATTTTTCTCTTATCATCAGGACTCTAGTGATTACATTTTCTCTGATGCTCAATTTTGAAGTTTGACTGCTACATAATCTGGAGGAAGCACATAATACAGGAAACACTTTCCTTAAAATGAAAACATGGTGTCCTGGATAGCTTTTTGTCAAGTTGATACAAGTTTCAGTTATCTGGGGAAAAGAACATTTTTTTTGGTTAATAATTGATATGCAAGGGCCCTGCACACTGAGTGTGGCACCATCCCTGGGCAAGTGGACCTGGATGGTATAAGAAGGCAGGCTGAGCAAGCCACAAGAAGGAAGCCAGTAAGCAGCCTTCTTCCACGGCTTCCACTTAGTTTCTGCTTCCAGGTTCCTGCCTTCATCCTCTATCCTGACATCCCTCAGTTATAGACTATGGCCTGAGAATTCTGAGATTAACTAAATCCTTTCCTCCCCAAGTAATTTTTGGTCGTGCTGTTTATCACGGCAGTGGAAAAGTAACAGAGGGGTATTTTGCATGTTTGGCTTCTCTCATCTTGCTAGTGTCAGTTGTTAATACTACATTTTATCTCTAAAACAATTTTTAGAGATGTTTTAGAAATGTTCTCCTGTTTCTAAAATAGCTATGCGAACCCCTCTGAGGTACAGACTCTATTGTATCTGCTAAGTGCCTGGGGTGAAGGGTGATGTAGGACACTCAGGTCCTGGGCATGCTGTATGTGGTCTCGTGCTCTGTCTTTTCCAAGTATGAAACAGTGGTGACTCAATATGGAAATAGAGTGTGTAGTGAGACTGTCAGCTTCAGAGGACTGGTCAGGGTCATGAGATGCTTGTTCCTGATGTGGGATTTCCTCTGTATGCTGTGAGTACCATTGATAAATAAAGGAACTGCTTTGGACCTATTGCAGAGCTATAGGGGAAGAGAGATAGGTGGGGAAAACTAAGCTGAATGCTGGGAGAAAGGAGGGAGAGTCAGAGAGAAGCCATGGAGCCCCACCAGAGACTGACACCAGAACTTTAGCTGGTGAGTGACAGCCATGTGGCAATACACAGATTAATAGAAATGGGTTAAATTAATATGTAAGAGTTAGCCAATAAGAAGCTAGAGCTAATGGGCAAAGTAGTGTTTTAAATAATATGATTTCTGTGTGATTATTTTGGTTCTGGGTAGCTGGGATGAACAAGCAGCCTCTACCTACAAACTGCCATGCCAACGTGGTGGGCTAAATTCATGTAAAACCTAAGAGGACTTGGAAAGGAATTCTTGACACTAAAAAACAAAGCTTAGCTGCATTTATTTTCCCCAGTGGGCTTTGCTTGCTGGTGGCACACTCTGGCTCCTTTAAGAGAGCTTTTCCTGATTCAGTGGTAGCAGGAAAAAAAGCAGCAGTTTTGATATGCCTGCTTTCTGGGCCATGCTGACTCTTTCTGTAGATCCTGCTATGGAGCACTTCAGTGGGGTTTGTGGGCCCAGGTGCTTGTATGCCCCCTTGGGAAAGTATCTGAAATCATGCCCGAAGCTCAGTGCTCCCTGCCTGGGCAGGCGGCGGGATTAGGACTGCTAGGAGTGCATAAGCAGGAGAGCATGTCAGATTCCTGCCACCATACACAGAGATATTTCCATGCAGCGCAATGCTCTGCATGGCATATTTAGCTATTACTCAGATAAAAAGGGTTTAGGTGTCGCATGCTCATTCTCAGAGTTAAAGTGCTGAGCACAGCTCCTACCCACCAGAGCTGGCAGTAATGGTACCTCAACCATTTTGAAAGTGGAGAAAGGTAGAGCTAGCACCAGAGCTGCTGCAACCAAGCTGCTCACCATTTTAAAAGCTCTTCAAGACAGTAAAGAATTTCAGATACACAATGGGACAGATTCAGATATAAAAGACCTCTACATGAGTTGCAGTGTTAGATAAATGTACATAGGCTTGGGAGAGAGAAAAAAAAAAGGGATATAGACAGTTATAAAAAGAAGTAAATGGTTTTAAAAAAATGTAAAATTTTTAAAGAGATAGTGTACAGACAGTCATAGATTAAAGGAGTAAAGATAATAAAATAAATATTAAAAAGTAATAGAGAAAGAATAATAAGCCATGTAACAATGGAAAATTTATAGAGAGTCTGGATTGTGTATATTATTGTGTTTTCTTTGAATTTTTTGACTGTGAAGGAGCTAAGTATAGAGAGGCATTTAATTTTATTGGCTGCTAAACTAAACCAGCATGCATATTATAAAGGTATTTTGACTTCAGAATTTGGGTGTAAGGATATGTTGCTTTGGAAAAGAGGTTCTTCTTTTGTTTCCACAGAGGAGGAGAACCTGTGGATTCATTCCAGGCTAATGTGGTTTGATGCACCAAGATCTCCTGAAAGGTCACCATGAACATCCCCCAAAAATTACATTGCCCAATAAACAGCAGGAAAATGTATGGACAGAACTATGCCCATATTTCCAAATATTATCTATAACTATTTGTTTTTATTTAAAGGGGAATATGCTATAGAGATTTGCTTTGGTATGGATCTTGCTCTATTGATACAAATTTAAGATCAATTTTGTTATGTTTGTATACGTATTTCTGCACTTGATTAAAGTATTGTGTTTATGTAGCTCACTTAAAAATGTAATGTATATCTAAGAAATATAGGTTAATAGATAATCATCTATAACAGTCAAGCTTGTAGTCACGTTGGTTAGATTTTCTAGATGAAAAGATATGTATTTCAGATGGATAGGCATTCTTCAAACCTTTCAAAGACTACAGAGTATGTCATTTAAAATGTTTAAGAATTTAGGACTTTTCATGACAATGAAACACATCTGTTCCTGCTAGCACCAGTCTACTTCAAATGAAAGATGGGCATTGAAGAGGCTCCTTATAGAGTTGGTTAGCCATTTGAGCAAGAAACTGCTCTTTCCTGGACTGCTTAGTGAACTGGACATGCAGGACCCGCAGAAAAATGACTGCTAAACTTGCCTAAAGGTGAGAGATGGTTCCTACTTCATCAAAGAGTCTGCTAGACATTCTGAAGGACACAGAAGAAAGTGACTGACAAACTGCCAATAGAGGCAGAACTGTCTTTGAAATTTTTTGCTTTGTGGAAAAGTCTGCTGGATACTTTGGGCCTGTAGGCTAAAGATGGATAACCTAATTGTTCTTCTCTGCTTTTGTCTTGTCTTGTTCTTCGTCTTGTTAGTCTTCTTAGCCGCGAAAGGAAGATGCAAGACACAACAAAACCCACGTGGCGCGCGAGGTTTATTTCTTGCATGCAGGAGAGAAGGGGAAAAAGAGAGCGAACAGACGGTGGTTCAGCCTTTTAAAGGGTCCCCCACGTGCGTGCGTGCGTGCCTCAAACGCCACGTTCTGTGCCTGTGCAGCCTTTGCGTGGAACGCTAGTGGCTCCTGGGAAATGTAGTTCCCCAGGCGAGCTACGCTCAGGGGCCTTCTGGGGAATAACACTAATGGTACAGAAGAACTTTGGGTGACTGTCCAGGCAGTGAGATGTTTCTGTCATTTCTAGAGTTTTGTAAGTGTATTTCCTGTATACTTAGATAATATTATATCCTTCTGTAGTCTTTGATGGAGTTGAAGAATTTATAGTCATAGTTTTCCTTAGTTATGATAAAAGATAAAGTAGATATAAATATTGTAACTGTAATTCTTGCTAGATATATGTTTTGTTATATGTATTTTTCCTATTTTAAAGTTAAAACCTTCCTTTTTATTTAAACAGAAAAGGGAGGGTGATGTGTGATTTCCCTCTGTATGCTGAGATTACAATTGATGAATAAAGGAACTGCTTTGGACTTATAGAAGAGCTATAGGGGAACAGAGCTAGGTGGGGGAAACTAAGCTGAATGCTAGGAAAAAGGAGGTGAAGTGTCAGAGAGAAGCCATGGAGCCCCGCCAGAGACAGATGCCAGAACATTATCCAGTAAGCAACAGCCGCATGGCAATACACAGATTAATAGAAATGGCTTAAATAAATATGTAAGAGTTAGCCAATAAGAAGCTAGAGATAATGGGCCAAGCAGTGTTTTAAATGATATGGTTTCTATGTAATTATTTTGGTTCTGGGTGGCTGGGACAGACAGGCAGCCTCTACCTACATGCTCCTTGTTCCCTCCACCCCTGGTTAATTTGGATTATTATTTTTGTCTTATGCCAATGGGGCACCTTTGTCTTTGTCAAGGAACTTACTGTTCACTGGCATCCTGTGCTATATTTTTTTGGTTCGTTTGAGATCTTGGGTCAAACCGAAAACCCTATGCAAGTTGGAGGAACTGTCTTTTAAGGCCTTAAATGTTTTATGTTTGTAAAATGAGATTTGTAGGATCTCATATTATCTATTCATTTTACATCTGAGAATTCAGGAAATACTTTCTACAAATTTAGGAAGCAGGATTGCTTTTAAAATATTGAACTGGGCCTCTGCTGGAGCAGGCCCACGTAAGTGACCTCCTCAAGACCAGACCCAAGTGAGTCACCTCTGCAGGACCAGGCCTGAGACAATGACCTCGATGGAACCAGGCCCAGGCCGGTGACCTCTGCAGCAGCAGGGTCAAGCTAGGGATATCCGCAGGAGCAGGCCCAAGCCAGCAGCCTCCATGGGAACAGGCCCAAACAACCTCTAGGATTGCAGAATAACCTCTGGGAGTGCCAAGCAACCTCTGGGAATGCTGAGTGACCTCTGGGGTGACTGGAACTGTGGCCCCCACTCCACCACGAGGAGCAAACTGAGCCACTGGTACCTGGAAGAGTGATCATCAGAGACACGGCCTCAGTTACAAAAATTGGAGGAAAAGATGGGTAGACAAGGTAAGAACATACTCAACACCACAAAGAGCAACACAACACCAACAAAAACTAGTGACTGTAAAACAGCAAGACTTGAACATGATACAGATGAAACAGAAGAAAATGACCAAAAAAATAACTTTAGGAAAATGTTTGAGGCCCTTGAAATGAAAAATTCTCCCAAAGAAATGGAGGAAAAGACAAACAAAAAATTGGAACAAATCAACACGTCTCTTAAAGAAAGTCAAGAAAAAGCAACCAAACAGGTGAAAGAAAGAATTCAACTTGAAAACTGAAATAGAGACCATAATGCAAACAGAATTCGAGGGAATTCTGGGAAGGGAAAATATGGGAAAATGATCTGCAAGCATAAACAGCAGAATACAAGAGATGAAAGAGAGAATCTCAAGTATCTCAGGTGCTGAAGATACAATAGAGGAAATAATTCATTGGTCAAAGAAAATGTTAAATCTAACAAAAGCTTAACACAAAATATCCAGAAAATATGGGACACCATGAAAGGACCAAACCTAAGAAAAGTATGGGTAGAAGAAGAAGTCCAACTCAAAAGCACAGAAAATATATTCAGCAAAATCATAGAAGAAAACTTTCACAACCTAAAGAAAGATATGTATGTGAAAATAAAAGAAGCTTACAGAACACTAAATAGAACATATAGAATAAAGAAAAAATTGTAAGAGTTGCAAAGTAAAAAGGCCAAGTAACATATAAGGCAGATCTACCAGAATTACACCTGACTTCTCAATGGAAACAATGAAAACCAGAAGGTCCTGATGAAGCATTATGCAGACATTAAGAGACCACAGATGCCATCCCAGACTACTATACCCAGCAAAACTTTCAATCATCATAGACGGACAAAACAAGATATTCCATGACAGAACCATATTTAACCAATACCTAGCCATAAACTCAGTCCTGTACAAAGTACTAGAAAGAAAACTATAACTCAAGTAAGTTGGCTATATCCACAAAAACACAGACAATAGATGATCTCACAACAGCAAATCCTAAAAAATGGAAAAGCACGCACAATAACATCACCAATAGTAAAAACTAAAATAACAGGAACTAGCAATCACTGGCCATTAATATACCTTAGTATAAATGGGCTCAACTCACCTATAAAAAGACACAGGTTAACAGATTGGATATGAAAACAGAATCTATCCTTCTGCTGCATATAGGAAACACAGCTCAACCTCAAGGACAGACATTGCCTCAGAATAAAGGGGAAAAGTTTTTCCAATCAAGTGGACCCAAGCTGTTGTAGCTATCCTAATATCTAACAAAATCGACTTCAAACTAAAATCAATCAAAAGAGATTTTTTTTTAAAAAAAAGGACATTTCATATTAGTCACAGAAAAAAAATCCATCAAGAGGAAATCTCAATACTGAACTTCTATGCCCCCAATACAAGGGCACTCTCATGTGTAAAAGAAATACTACTAAAGCTTAAATCACAAATGAAACCCCACACATTAAGAGTGGGAGACATTAACACCCCACTTTCACCACTGTACAGATCTGTCAGACAGAAACTTAACAGAGAAGTAAGGGAACTAACAGATGTTATGACTCAAATGGACTTAACAGACATCTATAGAACATTCCATCCAAACATAAAAGAATATATCTTCATCTCAGCACCTCATGGAAGCTTTTCAAAAACTGACTACATACTAGGCACAAAGCAAACATCAACAGATAAAAAAAAATTGGAATAACCCCATGTTTCTTATCAGATCACCGTGGCTTAAAATTAGAATTCAACACCAACACTAAGTTCAGAAATCCCTAAACACATGACAATTAAACAATGCTCACCTGAATCACCAATGAGTCAAGGAAGAAATAAAGAAATCAAAGACTTCCTAAAATTCAATGAAAATGACCACATAACATACCCAAATTTATGGGATACAATAAAAGTAGTGTTAAGATGAAATGCCTACATGAAGAAACTGGAAAAATACCACACTAGTGAGTTAAAGGAATACACAAAAACTTTAGAACAAAAAGAAGCAAACTTACCCAAGAGGACTAGACGACAGGAAATAATCAAATTGAGAACTGAAATCAGAAAAATAGAAACAAAGAAAACAATATAAAGAATCAATGAGACAAAGAGTTGGCTCTTTGAGAAAATTGATAAAATAGACAAACCTTTATTCAAACTGAAAGGCAGAGAGAGAATATTCAATTAACAAAATCAGAAACAAAAAAAAAAGACATAAGAACAGACATGGAGGAAATCCAAAGAATCATCAGGTCATACTTTGAAAACCTGTACTCCACAAAATTGGAAAACTTAAAGGAAATGGACAATTTTCTGAGTAAATATCACTTACCAAAATTAAATCAAGATCAGATAAGCAAATTAAGTAGACCTATAACTGCTAAAGAAATAGGAACAGTCATCAAAAGTCTCCCAACCAAGCAAAGCGCGGGACCTGTGGTTTCAGTGTGGAATTTTACAGGATTCTCAAACAAGAACTAATACCAATGCTCTTCAAATTGTTCCACACAATAGAAACAGAAGGAACATTGCCAAACTCTCTTTATGAGACTGCAATTACCCTGATACCCAAACCACACAAAGACATTACTAAGAAAGAGAATTACAGACCAGTCTCACTCATGAACATTGATGCAAAAATACTCAGTAAAATACTGGCAAACTGAACCCAAGAACACATCAGAACCATCATCCACCATGATCAAGTTGGCTTCATCCCACAGATGCAGGGATAGTTCAACATAGGAAAATTTGTCAATGTAATCCACCATATAAACAAACTGAAAAAAAAAAAACTCCTCATGATCATCTCATTAGATACTGAAAATGCCTTTGACAAAATACAATATCCCTTCATGATAAAGGTCTTGGAGAGAATAGGGATACAAGGAGCATACCTAACCATAATAAAGGTAATATACAGCAAGCTAACAGCCAACATCAAACTAAATGGAGAGAAACTCAAAGCGATTTCACTTAAATCAGGAACAAGACAGGGTTGTCCACTCTCTCCATCTCTATTCAATATAGTAGTTGAGGTTCTAGGTAGAGCAATAAGACAACAAAAAAAGATCAAGGGGATACAAATCAGAAAAGAAGTCAAATTCTCACTATTTGCTGATGATATGATAATTTATATAAGTGACCTCAAAAGTTCCTCCAAGGAACTTTTACAACTCATAAACACCTTCAGTGGTGTAGCAGGATACAAGATTAACTAGAAAAAAAAATCTTTTACACATATGATAAATGGGCTGAGAAAGAAATCAGAGAAGCATCACCCTTCACAATAGCCACAAATAGCATAAAATATCATGGAGTAACTCTAACCAAACAAGTGGAAGACTTGTATGACAAGAACTTTAAATCTTTGAAGAAAGAAATTGAAGAAGATACCAGAAAATAAAAAGATCGCCCATGCTCTTGGGTAGGTAGAATTAACATAGTAAATGTGGCAATCTTACCAAAAGAAATCTACTGATTCAATGCATTGCCCATCAAAATCCCAGCAAAATTCTTCACAGACCTCAAAAGAACGGTACTCAATTTCATATAGAAAAACAGAAAAAAAAAATCCTCAGGATAACCAAAACAACCCTGTACAATAAAAACAAAACAAAAAAAACAACCAACCAAACAAACAAACAAAACCCAAACAACAAAATAACAACTTCTGGAGGTTTCACAATCCCTGACTTCAAACTCTACTACAGAGCTACAATACTGAAAACAGCCTGGTATTGGCTGAAAGACACTTTAGGAAATGCTCAACATCCTTAGTCATCAGAGAAATGCAAATCAAAACAACTCTGAGATGCCATTTTATACCTGTATGAATGGCCAAGATAAAAAACCCTGATGATAGCTTATGTTGGAGAGGATGTAGCGTAAAGGGAAAACTCCTCTATTGCTGGTGGGAATGTAAACTGGTACAGTCTCTTTGGAAATAAGTATGGTGTTTTCTCAGAAAATTAGGAAACTACCTACCTCAAGACCCAGCAATACCACTTTTGGGCATATACCCAAAGGATGTTCAGTCATACCACAAGGACACCCAATCATACCACAAGAACACATGGCCAGCTATGTTCATAGCAGCATTATAGTTGTCATAGTTGTCATAGCCAGAAGCTGGAAACAACCTAAATGCCCCTCAACAGAATAATGGATAAAGAAGATGTGGTACATTTACACATTGGAGTACTACACAGCAGAAAAAGAACAATGGCATGTTGAAATTTGAGGGCAAATGGATGGATCCAGAAAACATCATATTGAGTGAGGTAACCAGACCCAGAAAGACAAATATAATATGTATTCACTTATGAGTGGATTTTAGACATAAATCAAAGAAAAACCAGCCTACAATTCATAATCCTAGAGAACCTCAACAACAAAACATCCTAAGAAAGACATACATGAATCTAATGTACATGGGAATTAGAAACCGACAACATCTCCCGAGTAAACTGGGAGCATGGCGATTGTGGGAGAGGGTAGAAGAGGATTGTGGAGGAAGGGAGGGGAGTGGAGAAAAATATATAGCTCAATAAAAATAATACAAAATATGAAAAAATGTTGAACTGTTTCATCTCAAAATATTAAAGGTTGTAACTTTTGTGACAACATTGAAATGATAATATAAGAGCATTTTACTGATTGAAAATAATTCTCATTTTCATTAAGTTATATGAATGTTTACAGTCATTTATACATTTATATCCTTATATAGCAAGAATATATTCATATGTACTTGCATTTATATGTGTGTATACACACATATGTGAATCACCTACCAGAGGTTGTGTCATTAGGATTTCAGTGCAGAAGTTAAAATAGAACAATAGTATTACAGTGAGGTTCAGGAGTTTATTATTTTAGAAGCATGTCTTATAAGAGATATAATACAGTACAATACAATACAATACAATTAGAGGTGTAGGGGAACAGCTTTGCTTTATATGTTCCCTGGTTTCAATCTCATTGCCATATTGCTCACTTGGTAATATCCTTCTGCTTTACCCTGAAAAATTAAAGACAGTATTTGTCCTATCTTATTACTATAAAGAGATGTAATAATAGTTGTTGATTGTAGTAAATAACTAATAAACATTATGTATTTTAGTTGTATGGATCTCACAATAGTTTTGGATGTAGAGAGTAAAGTTTCTTTTATTCCTATTTTATATAGCAAGGGAGGAGATAAAGGCCCTGGAGATTGTATCATATTTTCTGAGAACACAGTGCTATGTATGTAACAGAGCAAGAACTGGGTGAATTTGGAGAAGAGAATGAACTTAGAACAACGAAGAGAGATTGGACATAGAAAGAAACAGATGTAATTGGATGTTTTTGCCACCTTGGTGACAAATGCAAACCTTATGCACTCTACTGCTGAAGTATCCAGCCTCATTTCTGTCTGAGTTTTACAGACTTTTGGCATCTCAGGAAATACCCGTTATTATTAGATATAAACTTACTTTAAAATGACTCAAGGTGGGGTAGGCTAGGACACACGAGATCTTCCCACACCCCAGGTGGTATCATGATTTACTGTTCAGCAGAGAATTTACATTTAGGTAGCCTGTTTTATATCTATAGCTATGCTTTTTTCCCTTCCAGCTTGAGAAAAATGTGATTAATACTTTATCCATTAGGTTGGATATTAAAATGATATTTTCCAAATACCTTTATTCCTTTCTATAAGGTAATTTATACAAATAGGTAGGTTGCAGTTCTTCATTTCTTCTAATTTCTAGTTAATGCATGCTTCAGAGGTTGTTACTTCGCCCATTTGCTCAAATACTCTATGAACTACACTCTGGGATACAAACTTGTAGACATTGAGCCTGGCCTCACAGACTGCTTGTCTGACATACAAGAAAAACATGTAACGTACTAAATATCTCCAGTGAATGCGACTACCAAAGCTGGTGTGAGCAGCCCACGGGGAGTGAGGACAGACACTAAGAACAGTTTTGAGGCTTTGTAGATGGTTCTTGAAAGAGCTGCTGTCTCAGAAGGATGTTTGAGGGCAAATAGGAATTTATTAGGGGAAACCTCCGAATTTTCTAGTAACTAGCCTACTTCTGCTTTTCAGACACTGAACACTATTTCTTACTTGTTCACTAAATTATTCTCCACATGCATTCAGAATTGCTAAAATAAATACCTGGTCTCTCAAGGCCTTTTCAGTTTAGCCCATCAGACTGAATGTAATTTGCACATTCTTAGACTCTATCGCTCAATGCGTGATATGTCTATAGTAGGAACATTTCCTTCATAAATGCTATAGTATTGTTTTTGAACATATCTTTGAAGTGTTTGAATTAATGTTGATGTACTTAAAGCATTTTGTAAGATTAGTTGAAGGGGGTACAATAGAATCCCTTTGGGTTAAAATTCACTGAAGGTTTCTTTTATAAGGAAAAGTATATAGAATATGGTTAAACCATGTTGCAGAGCTTAGCAAATCCCCAGTCTGCACTATTTAGGGAAGATGGTAAGATAGCCAGCAGCTGCTTGTATTGTTATTACTATGCAGATTGTATCTGAGGATGCCTCTGTGTTATATGGTGGACAGAGGACACTTTTCTCTCAATATAGGATTCAGCAGTTACTCACAGGATTATTTGAAGTCTTTGTTTCAAAACATTTGTTAGGTAGATTAGAAGTTTTACTAACTCAGCTCATTATGAAATATTAATATGTTATTCATATACCCATGTGTTGTCTCTTATAAGATTGAAATTTAGGTCAAATTACAACCTGAATCTAATTTTAGTACAGAAAGTAAGTGTGCCATATTTAAAACCTGTGTTCTGAATTTTAAGCACAATAGATCACAGTACATCTGATTTAAATAAAGCCTCTGAAATAAAGACTCAATTGTCTTTTCCCAAAACTTTCTATCTCTCTGTATATGTGCGCATCCCTGTGTGCAAGTACGTGTGTGCATGTGGAGGTGTATGTGTGCATGTGCACATGTTGAGCCAGTCTTGTTCCTTAGGGGCCATTCACCTTGTTATTTGAGACAGTGTTAAGGTAGCCTGCTGGCTAGTGATCCCCATGAATCCTCCCATGTCCCCCCAAACTGAAGTTGTAAATGTGCAACACCATCCCTAACTTTTTGCATGGGTGCTGGGGGTTGAACTCTGCTTCTTACTCTCCTGCAGCAAGCGCTTTCCCCACAGAGCTATCTCTCCATCCCGTTCCTAGGCTTTCTCAGTGACTATTTTCAATATAAAAAAGGTGTTTATTTGTTAATTGTAATGATTTTGCTTTCAAATAACAGACATTATGTTTTGGAGACAACTTCATTTGGATTGTAAGTGACATTATTTTTGTTTCTCAAGGCCATGATTAAAAGTTTCATGGATGTCTACCAGCTTGCAAGCGCTAGAATCTCCACATTAGAGAAGGAAATGACATCGCACCGAAATCACATCGCAACTCTGAAATCCGAGCTCCACACAGCTTGTCTGAGAGAGAATGAAAGTTTACAATCAGTAAGTTCTGACCAAAATGGTTTTGTCTTCTTTGGGTCTTTGGTCCCATGTATATTTCTGTTTTTATTGCTCCTAAGATCATTTGGCTATATCTGTGTGTGAGTGTTTGTGTATGTAATTTAGGATAAGTGATCAGTCATATACATAAAATTAGTATGGAGGAACAGTAGAGAGGGGAAAAAAGCAATTAATTTTTCCACTGTATCCTGTCCGGAGATATGCATATTGCTATCACTCTCAGGCACTACAGCAGGGCTCCTTTGTTTGGCATTGCACTGACAGTTGGGTTTGGTAGTATGCATAGTTACAGCTTATAACTGTCTGAAGATTCAGTGTGTCCCATTAAGACAGAATATTATTAATTATGCGTATAACCAAAATGGTAATTAGAACATGTGATTATTCTCTGTAGAAAACGAGACTTATTCATAATACATGCCTATCTAAAGATGCATGTTGTGATTCATCTGTATGATTAAAATTCCGCTTCAGCACTCATTGTATGTCTTAAAATTTTAGCAGTGATGAAATTTGGGCTAATTTAAAACTAAAAGTAAAAAATTCTGCTTTTGGGATGTGCATTTGGGGAATTTTATAAAATGAATATATTTGTGATGTACTGAGATGTAACAAATGCTCAGAGGGTTGTTAGTAATTGGAGTGGATGTTTTCCTGTTTGGGTTTGGTTATAATGTGTGGGGTGACTTCTAAGTAAAAACCACAGTTTTTAGACTCAGCTGTAGACCTCTTATAAAGGATGCCATTTAGCAGCACAGGAGTTACCCTGGCTGACCTTAGTGGGTGAGAACTGTGGTTCGGCTCTGCTTTCTTTCCCGTTTCAGTTCCACTGCCAGCATTTCAGTGACACCTTTGGGACTGTGGTGTTTGGATTTGCATACACTTGTGAGCTGTCATGTGGGTGCTGGGAATTGAACCCTGGTCCTCTGGAAGAGCAGCCAGTGCTCTTAACAACCCAGCCATTGGGACTGTGGTGTTTGGAACCGCAGTCACCAACCAACCCCTCCCTCCTTGTCCCAATCTTCTCTGCCTCTCCCTGCCCCACTCTCCCTTTCTTGCTGCACTGTTTTTGCCATAGCTCCTGTCATCCCCTGACCCATGGGGTATTTTATGCATGTGCTTACAGTCTGTTTGCTCCCTGACCTCCGCTGAACCCCGGATAAGCTCTGTGAATACAAGCACGTTTGAGGTGCTCTTCACTGCCGCAACGACACCTGGGCCAAGAGCAGTCTGGCTACAGCTGATATCTAGTGTTTATAAAGACAAATATTAGGAATTTATCTAATATATCAAAAGCCAGTTACTTGGGACCTAGAGTGTCAGTTCAATTTTATATGCCTTTATTAGATTCTTAATGAGAGTTTAATGATACTTTGACCTCTACTAAGATAAATTAAGATGAAAGAGGGAACACTGCACATTTGAACATCTGAATTTACATATTGACCTTTCTCCATGTTTGTTCTCTTCTCTCATTTGTTAGTACTGTATTGTACTGGTTAGCTCTGGTAACTAGTTGGGCTGTACCAATTCTTATTACTTGCTACTATCAGTCACATAAAACGAATTGCTTGCATTTTAAGAAAGGCAAAACTCGGTGAACAGAAATTGTTTCTCGAATTGTTATTTTTTTTAAAAATTTCTTTTTTGATGAAATTGTACTCAGCCTCATACCCGAACTGCCTGTCAGGTCTGCAAACACTGTCCTCACCTTGCATGGGAGATGCGCTCCTTCTCGCTGTGGTTCTCAAGCAGGGAACACATGCACCGTGCATCCTCCTCCTGGTGATGTGACATCATCCTGGAGAGTTCGGTGTCTCCACGTATGTGTGCTCTTTTGTTTATGTCCTTTGTTGAGCAGCACTTTTTCCAAAATGTCAAGGCATTTGCACGTGCTCTTTCTAATCTGAACCTCTTAAAACTTTGAGGGAGGGGGTAGAGCAAACCTTAGACTTTATCTTATATGGATGAGAGGCAATAGTGTTTGCTGGGTTAAGAGCATGCATGAGCTTTGAGATGTGTATCCATTTGGAATTCTACTAAGTATACATTACAAAAATTAACATAATCTTTTATAACATAAAATTATAGTTATAAATTATAACCCACTTAGTAAGTGCATTTCTGTTACTTTTGAAAATGCAGTATTTTTATTGTACAGGGTCTTATTTTTACAGTAAGAAATCTAGACATAGGTGGTTATTTTTGCTAGTTTAGTGGTTCATTTTATAAGTACAATGCCTTCACTGCTTCCTTGTTGTCCTTAGGTGTAGTAATCAGCTTTAGGATTCTAAGTCACATCCACGTTAGAAGGACAGGTTGCCTCAGCAACATCTGGTACATAGGTTCTAGTTCTGTCTTGCTAACAGTAGGGTTTGGATCTCAGAATTTTCTACTGAAAATGAGGGTGGTGATACTGCTTCCTGACACAGATATTGGAAAGTTGACTGAGTTGTTCAAATACTTTGGACTTGGCCATATACTTAGTGAGTAGATGGGTGGTGTGTGTGTGTGTGTGTGTGTGTGTCTGTGTGTGTGTGCACATGTGTGTGTGTGTGTGTGCTGTTAGTTTAGTCACCTTTATCCAGGTAGCAGATTGATTGCATCACCTCAGGAAGGTTATTTGCTAGCACTTTCTGTGGCACATTTTGTTCTGCTTTGTACTGTAGCTTGAGTGTGTACTTTTCCGTCGACGAGCACATCAGTGTATACCAAAAACTGAACTCCTTGATGCTTCTGAGGCCTGTCTTCCTCTAGTTTTTCATTAACTCATTCTTAAAATTCAGTCAAAAAATGCCCGAGGATAAAACTTGGAAAATTCGACTTATAAAGGAGGATGTGAAAGAAAAGCCAAAAGTAAACCCTGGGGACAACATGTTGCAAGAAGACTCTGTAGTCAGTAGTGGCATTGCTTTGGAAGCCCAGCAGGACAGAGGTTGAAATATCCTTTAGGTCTGACCTGTGGCAGCCACTGGTTACCTTGACAAAAGCTCTTCAGGTAAGATGTGGGTGGGTATGTGGGAACTGATCCTTTCCAAACCATAGTGAGTTTACATTTCTTCAAATATTTAGCAGCTGGATGTGAGACAGAGGCAGTATATTCTGAGGGTCCGGAGAGTCCTAAGGTAGGAGTGATTCCTGTGGTCTATTGTCTTAAGACCCCTAAATATAGACTTTCAAAATTCTGTCCAATACACTATACTTTTTCATTTCAGTTCATAGCATGTCTTTTCCCAATCTTTTTCTTTGTACCTGATGATGTTTTATATTTACTGTAAGTTTCTTGTAGAAAGGAATGTGTAGTAGGAGCTGCGGGCTGTGTTCCTGCCGCCCCAGCTCCTGGTCTCCTGGTTAGCTTATGCCCCGAAATAACAACACACAAACTGTATTCTTTTAAACACTGTTTGGCCCATTGTATCTAGCCTCTTCTTGGCTAACTCTCGCACCTGGACTAGCCCATTTCTAATAATGTGTGTAGCACCCCAAGGTGCGCTTACCGGGAAGATTCTAGCCTACGTCCATCCTGGGTTGGAGCTTCATCGCATCTGCCCCAGAGAGGAGAGCTATCGAGTCTGAGCTCACTTCCTCTTCCTCCCAGCATTCTGTTCTGTTTACTCCATCCACCTATGTTCTAACCTATGAGGGCCAAGCATTTTCTTTATTTTTTAACCAATGACCTTCCTCCATCAGGAATGTTGATTTTCCTTTATGTATTTTTACTCTCTGGTTTTTAGTTAAGTAATTAGGGCATTTATAATTAATAGGTTGCTGATAGGCTTGCGAGAGGCCAAGGACAATGGCACGGGGTTTTGATCCTACTTCATGTTCTGGCTTTGTGGGAGCCTAGACAGTTTGGATGTTCACCTTCCTAGACCTGGATGGAGGGGGGAGGACCTTGGACTTTCCACAGGGCAGGGAACCCTGACTGCTCTTGGGACTGGAGAGGGAGGAGAAGAGGAGTTGGGGGGGGAGAGGGGCGGGAGAAGAGGGAGGGAAATGGGAGGCGGGGAGGAAGCGGAAATAAAAAAAATGTTGGTTTTCTTTGCTTTATGTCTAAAAGCCACTTATGAGTGAGTGCATATGATATTTGTCTTTCTGGGTCTGGGCTACCTCACTCAATATGATGTTTTCTAGATCCATCCATTTGCCTGCAAATTTCAAGATGTCATTATTTTTTTCTGCTGTGTAGTACTCCATTGTGTAAATGTACCACATTTTCCTTATCCATTCTTCAGTCGAGGAACATTTAAGACAAAGAGCACATGTACTCACTCATAAGTGGCTTTTAGATATAAAGCAAAGAAAACCAGCCTACAATTCACAGTCCCAGAGAAGCTAGACAACAATGAGGACCCTAAGAGAGACTTACATGGTTGTAATCTACATGGGAAGTAGAAACAGACAAGAGCTCCTGAGTAAATAGGGAGCATGGGGACCATGGGAGTGGGCAGAAGGAGAGGGGAGAGGAGGGGAGGGGAGCAGGGAAACATGTATAGCTCAATAAAATCAATAAAAAGGGGAAAATGTTGATTTCTTTTGTGTTCTCTTTATGTTTTCTCTTTGATTATTTGAATTTATTTCAGCATTCCATTTTAGTTTGTCTACTGGCTTTTTATATATCTCTATTATTTTAGTGATCTATAGGTATATACATATCTAATTATCTTAATGTTGTTATTAACACCATCAAGAAAGGCATAAAACCTTACAAGGAAGTCCTTATGACCCATCAAGGATCATTACAGAAAACCACACCAATCAAAAAGCTGAATTGTGAAGCTCAGTTCTAATGGATACAGCTACAAAACATTTCCTCATCTTAAGCTCAGGGAACGTTTTGGAAGAGGGGCTAAAAGATTGGAAGAGCCAGAGAGAATCATGGAATTAGCTGTGAGACTGTGTCCCCTAGTAATGTCATACACTACAAGCCATAAAGTCTCACCAACCAACTGACGGCCCTAATGTGAGCTAACCAAGGACAACTACAATAGACAGGCCACAGTGGATGGGGAATGAGAACTACAGGCAACTAAGGAATGCTGAGAGCAGGAAAACTTTTCTAAGGAAGAGTACACCAACTAGTTACCCAATACCAATGATTAGCCCATTTCGCCCTGAAAACGTACATATAAGTAAATTTGCCTAGACTGAGCAGGCTTATTTAGGAGTTTATATTTATAATCTTAGCCATAAATGCATGCAACAACAATTAATGAAAAAAGAGTTAATGAATTTGAAAGAGAAATTAGGAGGGGAATATGAAAAGATTTAGAGAGAGGGATGAAGAGTGGGAGAAATAATGTGATTGTATTATAATCTCAGAAATAAAAATCCTTACTAGGATGTAAGTTATTTGTTTTCTCATGATTATATCATAACTGACATATATATTATATATACTTTCAAAATTCTGTTCAATACACTATACTTTTTCATTTCAGTGTATACACACACACACACATACATACATACACACATTGAAAGGGCCTTCAGATATTTTTATTTTAACAGCTAGGCATAATTCTCTTAGTATTTGTTTTAGAGATTAAATATTTTAATGGATTTTCTTATTTCTCTTTCATTTTACAATATTTTTATTTAACTTTATTTGTAGAAAATGTTTTCATTGAATATGACATTCCATATTGACAGTAGTCTCCCCACACTGTAAATGTTTTCTCCTACGTATTTCTGGTGTGACCTCTCCAGTCATCAAGTGATTGTCTCCTACATCTGCTATCTCATCTTTTCTCTGCTTTCATTCCAGATTTTCCTGTCAGTTTTTCCTAGTTTGATTTTAACATGCCAATGCATATTAGTTAGTTATTAGGTTTCTGAGGGGTAGTGAGTGGAGTTTGTCCTATTCAGTGAGTTTCTTGAATCTCTACATTTATATCTTTCCCTAGATGTGGGAGGTCTTCCACCATTAGTTCTCAGAATCTCTGCAGGACCAAGTTGGTGCAAAACTCTATTCAAGGTTTCTTTTTCCCTCTCTTTTTCCATTATTTTCTTTCTTGGTTGTTTGAATTGGATGGATTCTGTGAATTCACAGAAGTTCACTATATATTTCCTCTGTCATATCTGCTGTGAACACATATAATAAAAATTTAATTTCAGTGTTATATGTTTTCTACTTCTAAATTTTCAATTTGTTCTTTTATAATTTTCTCTGCTGAAAAACTGTGTGCTTTCATTCATTTCAATAGTGTCAGTAACTACTTTAGACTTTGTTTTATAATTTTACTGGTTAATCCTTTTTGGGAGGACAGTGTACTTATTGTCTTCTTGTACTTTTAGTTGTGACCCTGCCTTTAATGGCAGAGCTGTCTTTCCAGTCCTATTGTCTTTTCTAGGAATGTGACAAAATTTCTTTATTTTGCTGTGTTGTGTAAGTTTAGATTATTTCTTGAACATTTTCACATTGTATGGTTTGAATTATAATTCTTATTATAATCATTAGAATACTGATATTCTTCCAATTTATCATAGATTTTATTGGTTTTCTTGATGAGAACTGGTAAGTCTGTTTTTGCTCACTTTGTTTGCTCTGGTAGGCATTCTGGAGTTTTCCTTGTCTTTCTGGTCTCATGGGTGATTGCACTTCTCCTAGCCTTACAATTTAGGTCTTACTAGGTGAGTTGCTTAACCAAGAAAAGATAAATGGAAGTGATATGTATTTTCCTTATGCAAGTACTCAGTAATTCCTACATGAGCCGTGTATGCTCAATTTTAAAAATATTTTTTTTATTTTTGAGATGTAATATAATTACCCCATTTCTCCCTCCTCTTTTCCTATTCCGTATTCTTTTTCTTGCTCTTTTACAACTCATGTCTTTTCATTAGTATATGTATATATGTATATTTCTAAATATAATATATATATATATTACTTTAAAATACACAAATACAACCTACTCAGACTGTGTAATGTTACTTGTCTGTGTGGGTAACTGGCTGGTGTGTTCTTCTTTGGGGAATACTGTTTCTGCCACTCTCAGCATTGCTTAGTTGACTGTACTTTGTGTAGGGTGAAGCCTCACAGACTTTCTCCATCCACTTTGGCATGTCTATTGTCCTTGTTCAGTTCATATTAGGCAGTCATATTGATGAGACTTTATGCATTTCGCTTCTGACATTCCTAGGAGACACAGTCTCAGAAAATTTCCTGTCCCTCTGGCTCTTAGAATCTTCCTCTGTGATCCAAACTTTAGATGCAGTAGTTTTATTGCAGATGTATCAGTTGGGACTGGGCTCCATGACTTAATTTGTTAACTGTGGTTTTCTGTAACGGTCTCTATCTGATATTTCAGAGAGAAGTTTCTTTCTTTTTTCTCTTTTCCCTTCCTTCCTTCCTTCCTTCCTTCCTTCCTTCCTTCCTTCCTTCCTTCCTTCCTTCCTTCTTTCTTTTCTTTTCTTTTCTTTTCTTGCATGGTTTCTCTGTGTAACATCTCTAATTGTCTTGGAACTTGCCTTGTAGACCAGGATGACTTGAAACACACAGAGATTTGCTTGCCTCTGCCTCCTGGGTGCTGGGATAAAAGGCTAGCGTTTTATCTATCTATGCTGCCATATAGTTGCTGAGAGTGAGGCTTCCCTTAGTGTAGTGATGAGGCAAACAGGCCTGGTTTTCGTCCCACCCGGCTCCCGCATGGCGAGCTTAGCCCAAGAATAATTACACAGAAACTGTATTCATTTAAACACTGCCTGGCCCATTAATTTCATCCTTTTATTGGCTAACCCTCACATCTTGACTAACCCATATCTAATAATCTGTATGCCACCACAAGGTTGTGGCTTACCAGCATGAGTCTAGCCAGCGTCAGTCTCAGGAAGGGGAATCATGGCGTTTGACTCACTCCCTTCTTCCCAGCATTCTGTTCTGTCTTCTCCACCCACCTATGTTCTGACCTATCAGGCAAGCAGTTTCTTTATTAATTAACCAATGAAAGCAAAACATAGATAAAAGACCCACCTTCATCACCTTAGAACAAAGTGGGGAAAGAGAGAAAGGGAAGTGGAGATGGTCCTCTACCCCAAGCTTTCAGTACCCCATTTAGTAAGCTGGCCAGATGTAGCTCCATGTAAGGGAGCAAGAACAAACAAAAAGAAGCAGGAGATCCAGAGTTCTGTGGGGGCACACCTTGCTCTCCTCTCTAAGCTCTGCTTACTTTCCTTTGCTTTCCAGAGCCTTTAGTGGGTCCTTCTAGTATTTCCCCAAGATACTTAAGTTGTAACAAATTCAAGAGTTAGGCTTTATGGGTTACTTTATCTTAGGGGACAGCATGTTGTGCACTAGAAATAATGGTGACAAGTGTCTCATCATTCAAATTTCTCTGTTTTTTGGGTAAGATCTTTAACTTCAGTGAGCTGCTGCTATTTGTTCCTTATCTAATAGCTGGGAACATTAATGCCTGCTGACATAGGTGTTTCAAACATCAGAGAAATAGAGTTAGTACTTTGTACCACCTTGTATGGAAAGCACTGACTGTATGCATGGTCTCCATCAGAATTCAAGCACTGCTGTGTCTGTTATGTATAGATCATTTTTATATCTTATTTTCCGGATGAGCATCATTTGAAGCATGTGGATTAAGGTGGATAAGACATGATCTCTGCCTTTGTGGTTTCCTGTTCTTTCCTGGGAACATAACTAACACAAAAATAGGCATAGAAAGTCCATGGGAACACAGGTGAGGGAGAGGTCATTCTGCCTAACATTGTCAGAGGTATTGAGAAGGTCAGAAATGTCTGTGAGAGTCTCTGTAATGATTTGATAGCTTGTTAAAAGGAAAGAGAAACCCAAATATGTTTTTTTTTTTCAGTGAGGGGTGAGCTTTCTATATAATGATTTGTTTAATTAATGATATCATCAATTTGAAATTTGAATAATATAATATTATTCAAATTGTATTGTTTGTATTGATTACATACTCTCTGTTTAAAAAACCTCACTGCACTCAAGCAGCTGTATACAATAGGATCCCGAACTGCCCCATCTCCATGTGTTTCCACTCTGTTCTCACACAATAAGATCCCCTTTTACTTTATAATCCGATTTGATTATGCTTCTAATCATCATGTCCTTGATGCCTGTGTTTGGTCTCTCTAGTGTTTATTTTGGTCATTTCAGAATCCTGTTAACTAGTTCTGTCTTCCAGCGCACACCTCACACGTCAGCACCAGGTTCTCCCAGAGCCCACATACAAAACTTTCCAATAATGGAGGCCTGTTTATGTATCCTGGCACTGTTATTTGTTATTCGTACAGATACTCTGAGAATCAGTTTTGATGTTTTTAATATTTAGATGGAAGTACCTCCACTGTAATGTTGTTGAAAGAGTAAAATAAAGACAATGTCTGGCATACTAGTAGGTGCACAATAAATACTGATTCTCTTGCCCACATACAACCATATTTTATCAGTTATGCATTTACTTCAGTTGAGCTTTGAAATATGTCAATTATGAGGAGATGTTTCTTATGTATAGATCATACTCTACTCTGCCTGGTACAGAGTGCACATTCAGAATCCCATTCCATGCTCAGGTAGAACTCACCTGGGTCTCTGATTCTTTGGTGCCTTCCTGAGACTGCGGCGTGGAGCGTGCAGCTTGCTGGTGCACTACACTACAGGGAGAGAGGAGGATGAGACAGCTGTCAGCAGAACTACACTCTGAGGAGATGGAGAATGCAGCCGGAGCTGGGGAACTGAATTCAGGTGTCGGGTTGAAGGAGCTGCCCCAGGAAGATGTGGGGAGCTTATGAGAGCTGAACCTGGAGGATGCGGGGAGCTTCTGAGAGCCGAACCTGGAGGATGGGAGGACTTGAAGGAGCTGACCCTGGAAGACGGGAGGGGCTTCTGAGAGCCTAACCTGGAGGATGCGGGAGCTTGTAAGAGCAGACACTGCGGGATGTGGGGTGGGAAGCTCAGTGGTCCGTGAGCAGTGATAGACTCCACTTTTAAGAACTACCTGGACTAGGAATTTGGACTGCTCTTCAGTATCGAGAGGGAGGGGGAGTGGACTAGGGGGAGGAGAAGAGGAGTGGGGATAGGGGGAGGGGAGCGGGGGGAGGGGGCAATATGTGGGAGGAGGGGGAGGGAAATGGGAAACGGGGAGCAGTTGGAAATTTTAATTAAAAAAGAATAAAAAAAATGAGAAAAGAAAAAAAAAAAACTACCTGGACTAAGTTCTCTCTGGTAGCTGTTAAAAAGCACCACCTTCCTTTGCTTTAGTTCTCTTTCCCGCTCTAAACTTATTTTTCTCCTATTTGTCTTCCAAATTCACCCACATTTTATGCAAGGCAACACTCATTTTACATTTTGCTAAATACTGCCTGCTTTCTAAGTGAGCCAATTGAACTCTCTATGTGTTTATCATAAGCTCCAGCCTTGGCCTTTGGGTACTAATAGAACTAAATAAGGGAAGCATAAAATACCCATGGTGTCAGCTTGGCCAACACCAAACTTTTTTATTTTAATTTTTTTATTTAAAAGTTTTTATTCCACTTTACATACCAATCAAAGTCCCCCCTTCCTCCGCTACCCAAGGTCCCCCCTACCTTTTCCCCTCCCCATACCTCATCCACTCCTCAGAAAGGGTAAGGCCTCCCATAAGGAGTCAACAAAATCTGGCATATTAAGTTGAAGCAGGATTAAGCTCCTTCCCCCCATCAAGGCTGAGCAAGGTGTCCCTCCATAGGGAATGGGCTCCAAAGACTCAGTTCATGCACTAGGGAAAAATCCTGGTCCCACTGCCAGTGGCTCCACAGACTGCTAAGCCACAGAACTGTCATGGTAAAATCCTGTCTTGAACAAAATGACAAGATAAAAACTTTATATGCTTCATAAAAAAAGAAATGCTGATCTATTTGAATTAATATTAATTGGAGGAGCCTTCCTTTTATAGTAGCTGTCCAATACCTACTTACTGTTCATCATGTCCTAGGCACAAACCACAGGTCCCCTGAGCTTACCATACATTTTCCTGATGAATCCCCATCACACTGCGTGTCATGGTCTTCCTTGATGAACGCATGCTCGACTGGAATAATTTACATATTACTCTGTCTATGGTAAAATAAAATTGGGTACTTCTCTTTTGTATTACTCTTCATAAAAAGGGACAAAATTCCGAGAGTGTTTGTGTCCAAGCAGAACATTACTTTGACATATCATCTAAATAATTTACACTTTGTTGAGTGTTTTATGGCTCTTGCCTTTGTACACATAAAGTGACCAGCATAGTATCTTTTACTCACATGATGGGGCTCAGGAAATGCTTGTTGATAACCATTTAAAAAACAAATCAATGTGAAATGTGCCTCAGTCCTCCAATAGCTGGGCATGTGAGAGGATTACTTCAGGTAGAAATTAATTTACACAGATCAACTTCATTCTTAAAAGGCGCTTCATTCTTAAAAGTGTGTTGTGGGGGCTAGGGAGATGTCTCCGCAGTTAAAAGCACTTGTTGCTCTCCAAGAGGACTCAGCTGTAGTTCCTGCCATCCACATCAAATGTCTCACAACTATCTATAGCTTCAGTTTTGGGAGATGATCCAGTGTCCTTTTCCGGACTCTCTGGTACCAGGCGCGAGAAACAGACTCATTCATTTACATACTCAGGAATCCCATAAATGCATTAAACTGGAAGCCATAATGAATATAGAAAGGACCTATAGGGTAAAAAAAAAAAGAGAGACTAAAAAGATAAATAAAATAAAAATAATAAAATAAAAAAATTGAAAAAAGGAAAAACCTTGACATGACATTATGAGACAAGGACCCTCCAAAGTTGCTGTTGGCACCCATTGCTAGGCGTGCACCCCACCCTTTAGAGCAGTTTGTTTCCTCAGTGAGACTCCCCTGGAGGAGACTAAGTTTTCATTTGTAAGTGGTTCAGTTGGAGATTGCTTGGGTAGGGATGGGGACGTGTGTCCACCTCTTTCAGCTCTAAAACCCCATTTGCCACAGACCTGTGCAGGCCCTGTGCATGCTGCCTTTGTGTCTGTGAGTTCACCTTTGCCCCGTTCGTGTTGATGTAGAGGACCTTGTTTCTAGGTGTTCTCCATCCCTTCTGACTCTTGTCTTCCTGCCTCCTCTCCCATGGGGGCTCCCTGAGCCCTGAGACATAACAAGTGATTTAAAATTGTATTTCCTTGGACACTTACCTCCTATCGTAGAAAAAATTCACTAAAAGTGGATCAAAGTCCTGAGTATAAGATTCACAATGAGAAAATTCATAAAACCCATGATTTAAATCCTCAAGTATTTAGATTTGATAATTGATTCATAGATATAACTGCAAAAGGGTGAGAGTCAGGAGAAACTCATGTGGACAGAATTCTTCAAAATTAAAATGCTTTTATGAGTGAAAAGACAAAGCCAACACAGAATAAATATAACAAATAGACTGGGGGAAAATATATATAGTTAGGTATCTAGTTAAGGTATGGTATAGAGAATATAAGAGCCCCTTAACTCAATACATAAATGATAACCTAATTTCTTTCTTTCTTTCTGTCTTTCTTTCTTTCTTTCTTTCCTTCCTTCCTTCCTTCCTTCCTTCCTTCCTTCCTTCCTTCCTTCCTTCCTTCCTTCCTTCCTTCTTTCTTTCTTTCTTTCTTTCTTTCTTTCTTTCTTTCTTTCTTTCTTTCTTTCTTTCTTTTGGTTTTTCGAGACAGGGTTTCCCTGTGGTTTTGGAGCCTGTCCTGGAACTAGCTCTTGTAGACCAGGCTGGTCTCGAACTCACAGAGATCCGCCTGCCTCTGCCTCCCGAGTGCTGGGATTAAAGGCATGCGCCACCACCGCCCGGCTAATTTTAAAGCTAGACAAAGGATTGTCCTAGCCGCTTTTCTAAAGAACATATTCAACAAACACTTAGGAGATACTTGACGTCACTTGATGACTCCTCAGTAAATTAAATTTGAGGTTTCCATTTGACACAGCAAGTTCCTCCTCGGTTCAGAAGAATCCAAAGCAGTTCTTCAAACAAAATACTTCTGCATAACAGCAGGTGTCTGTAGCCAAGGGGGTTTGCTCAATGGATGTCAGTTGCGGAAGTGATAAAAATATACATTGTGTCTAGACAGAGGTATATCCTTTAACCACAAGTTTCAAAGCATTTAAATTACATTTAAAAATCCATGAATATGAGTATTTGCATGATTGTATGTATGTACACTGTGCATGCGTCCAGTGGCCATGGAGGCCAGAAGAGGGTGTTAGGTCCTTTAGAACTGGAGTTGTGAACAAGCAGTTGTGCACTGTTGTGTGGGTGCTTGGACCTGGACCTAGGCTCTCTTCAGGAGCGGCAAGTGCTCTTACTGCCAGACCATCTCTTCAGTCCCCAGGGGCCTTGAAATTTTGATTCATGGTGCAGTATGCGTAAAAAAACAAGGCTCACCAGGAGAGTCCACTTAGTCTTCCCTACGGCACACCTGTATGATTCTATTTGTAAGAAATGTCCCAGATTGGCAAATCCATGTTGACAGAATCAGATGAATGGTTGGCAGTCACCATAGGAGGCAATGGAGGTGTTTACTGAGGGAGTACGGGTCCCCTTGGGATGAGGAAGCTTTCTGGAAGGAGATGGCTGTACAGAATTGCGGGTGCACTTGGCGATTTAAAATTAAGAAGATGGTAAATTCTATGTTGCATTTGCTTTACCACATTAAATTTTATTTTTTTACGTGAAGTTTTTTGACTGGTGTGGGATTCTTCTTACACAGGATGGCTAAGTGTTACACTGGGAAGTAACATGACACAGAGAAACAGGAAGTTGGGTTCTAGAGAAAACTCGCCTATTGACTCACAGAGCTTTGGGAAGCAAACCATGCGGTCTCCATGGTCTTCATTTTCTTGGCTATAGAATGAAGAGTTTTAATGAAAAGAAATCTGAATTCCTGCAAAACTCTAAAATCTTTTTATTTGAGTTATAAATAGCAATTTAGAATTCTGAATTCTGTGCTTTATGTTGTTCCTGCTTCAACTTACATCAATAAAATGAATATGTTTCTAAATTTGATTATATCCAGCACCAAGAAACCATTCACAAAAGCATACTAGGCATATAAACCCCAGAATATAACTTATAACTAGGTAGTCAAAAAGTCCCCAAAGTAATTGGAAAATGGATTAGTATACTTGTAAGAAATATTTCCTTTTTAATGCACAGTTTTTTTGATATTTAATATGTCAGGAATGTGAACTTTTAACTTGTCAAACTATTGTAACATATTTGAAAATTATAGTAATTTGATTAAAATGTTGCCTATAAGGCAAGAGGTTTAGTTAATGGAATCCATATGTAATTAAAATGCAGAACTAAATGTAATCAGACTCCAGTGACTAGTGCCTTCATATTGATAGTTTTACAATGGCCTCTGGGGTTGAAAGTTGAAATGTTACAGAATACAACAGTGCTGTAGAAAACAAGCTGGCTATTTAATTGTGTTAATGTTGCCAATGCACTCACTTAATGATATGTGACTATGGCATTCTGGATCATCATCGTGTTAGTACTGTCTTCTGTTGGCAGGTGGTAGACGCACATGGCTGCTAGGCCACTGGAAGAGCATAGCGCTGCAGTATAGACAGATCAAGATGAGGGTCCCTGCGGCGAGCCAACCCGCACTCCTTCTTAATAACAGAGTTGCTTAATTTGGGTGAATTCACTTGAATCATATGAATGTAATAGACGCAACACTATGCACCAACCCACAAAAAAGTTAATTTTTTCCCCCTGAACTTAAAAAAAAAAAGATTTTCTCTGGACGATTTTAAGAGTCGACATCCTGTGCTCGAGTTCTCTAATCATCAGCAGCACAATTTACAGTCAGAACACACAGAGAGCCGGTTCAGCCCAGCTCATCTGTTGATTTTGGCAGCAGCCCTTAATCTTACTGTGTACAGCTGCTACTTAAGAGCGGGGGACTCGGCAGAGAGTCAGGGAGGGGGCTGCAAGGCTGGTCAAGGCAGGAGCATACAGACCTGCTTCATCTCAATGGTCTTTCCTATTTTACTGCCCTCCACCCTTTTTAACCCAAAATTAAATACGGACCTCTCCTGAGCCGCTGCGCCCCAGGCAGAAGAAATTGTAATGTCTGGCTTCCAGAAACTGGCCCGTCAAAATGTGCTTCTGATTAGGTGGCTTAATTACAGCTGTGCAAACACTGTTGATTTAGGCCGCAAGATTCCAGGGCATGTCAGCTGCTATTAGCTAACCTTGGACCGAGTCCACCGTTTTAAAACCCTGTACCACTAACGTCACCTTGCTTGACAACTTTTTATTTAAGTGGAAAAGTTGCCAAAACCAGTACATTTTAATCAATGTATTGTTCAACACACAATTTCATTTGTTTGACCATTAATGACTTTATCAAGAATAAGAAGGCTCTGTTTGTTCAAAACAGTAAGTTTTGAGTAGTATTTTTGAAGGGCCAACTGACACAAGAATTACTTTTAATTCCTTTAATTCAGTTTTATTTTAAATCTAACATGTTGGTTTAGCCACCCAACTTTATTACACCTAAATTTTCCTGACAGTTTCATTTGCTGTTAGGAAATAAAATTGCATTTTTTCAACATGGGAAATAATGGCTAGTTTTTAAACTGTTATGTTTGAATCTTCCCTTTCCCGAAGCTTGTTCAGGCCTAAACTTGGTTTACTTTTGGAAGGAAATGAACCTCATTAAATAGTTTTTAATATTTTAATATTGCCTGTGTTTTTTCTGTGGTGGGAAGGCTGATTAGACTTGTCCATTTCCACCTGCAGGGGAAGTAAGAGTTGTAATTATTTGATGACTCCAATACTTTGGACTTTTGAATACAATTGCCGCAGATACTGTGAATACCTATATATTTTAGGTAGTTATAATTCTGTACAATACTGGATGCGTAAACTTACTCTTATATGACATGAAAGGCAATATGACAGTTTAAAAATTTTCCAGCAGTTGAAAAGAACTTTAAAACATGATAGGCAGGTGGACAACAAATGTCAAAGGCATAATTCTTATAATAATTTTGTGGACTTAAAAATTCAGTTTATGCCAAACTGAAAACTTGAGAGAGACCCAAATGCTTTCTTTAAAATGAGACCCCCATTAAATTAATTGATGTCTGTGATCAAGGAGTATCTTTCTTGCTGATCAGACTCATTGAATGATTAGTGAGCTAACTCAGCATTTGTTCAAGTTGAATTAAGAGTTCACACATAAGTAGTTCATCATAGGAGCAGACATGTGTGTAGATAAGTGGATTTGTGTACTGAGGGCTCCTGATTCAAAATAGGTTTGAAATCTGTATTCCTGTAAGTATCCAGTAATAACCAATAACATCTTCAGAATTCCAAATTTTTATGGAGACATGCTTTACAGCTGCTCTTCTTTCATCTACTATTTGAGTGAATCTTCATGTCAGACTTATAAAATACTATCTGTCCATCTCTAGATGAAGGAACGCAGGCCCAGAGCGGGGATGCAGTGTGTCTGAGATGAGAGTCTGGGTTGGAGCTACTGACTGCATAAACCTATACCCTAAAGATGTAAATTCTTTGTGGAAAAAAGAATTCCAGGTGACACAGTAGTGGAAATATATTAAGAAGGACCAGGTTCACATCAACCACTAAGGGACAGGTACATTTTAGATCGAAGAAAAGTTTTATAGTTTTCTTTGTAAAAAAAACTAACTTTTTAATTTCAGTATAAAGCGGTTGTGTCTAAAGAGTGTCAGATTCTCTAGGTCTACAGGTATGATCTTTTACCTAGAACAAAAGGACTTCCTCCTTTCCTTTTGAAGCTGCTTTCATGCACAAAGAATTCAAGGTGTTTTCTTCCATGGTAGAAAGGTTTGAAGTTTCTGTCTTGCGTTTGTTCTTATGATTCTGTGTTAGCTGAGAAATTGTGAAGAAATAGCAGTCTTCATTTTCCAGAACTTTGGCTTAGGGCATGCTTTGATAGGTGCTGCCTTTGGCTTATTTTGTGGCTACCCTCTGTTCTCAGTGGTTGCCTGACACAAATTGGGACTATACGCTTCAAGAAGATGAGGGGCCAATGAAGATTAGAAGACTTTATTTTTGTAGTCTTCCTCATTTTATTTCTGTTGAAGTCTAGTTGAAACTAATGAATTTGGTTGAAAATGTGTCATATAGATTTATGCAGTATAGATTTTATATTCCCATAATAAAATGGTTATTTTGATACAGCCTTGCTGATCCTAACTGGTGTCTTATGATTCATTTTGAAAAGGCATCTTATTAAGTAGCATTGAGTATAGATCCTTGTGATTAAAATTATATATATATATACACATCTCCTAACTGGTTATGCCTTTTCTTGATAATATAACATTTTTCTTTAAGGAAATACAAGAACAAAAGGGTTTTGAAGAATGAATACATTTCTACCTATATAGATGTTTCACTCATCATCTTGTGATTGTACAATAATTTGTCTATGAATCAATCTTTATTGAAATACCATGCTTTCACATGTTTGTGTGTTTTCATACATATTTCCTATGATGAATCCACTCACCCCATTACAGGTGCTATGGGAGAGCATTCTTTTATGTTAGTACACCTGGTACAGGATGTGAGGAGTCATTTACTAACAGTTACACTACAGATTCCAATTTGTGTGTACAGTATATAGTTCTCATCCTACTTGGAAATGTAGATGACAGAGGCAAAGTTTTGTGGCTGTGCTCGTCACCCTTTCTCTGTGGATCCAGAATTTCCCTGCTAGCCAGGCCACCTCCTTTGTCAAACAATTACTAAAAATCGTATTTCAACAGCCTTCCCATTTTCTTTAAGAGGAGGAGACAGAAAAGGAGAGAACTTGCTGATGTGAATGTATTGACTTGTCCGCCTTAGATCAGGGTTTGGGTATCTTATTCAATGTGTGTGTGTGTGCGCGCGCGAGGGCGTGTGCACGCGCACACACACACTTGCACACACACACTATTTTTTTTTCAAGACAGGGTTTTTCCCTGTAGCTTTGGGACCTGTGCTGGAACTAGCTCTTGTAGACCAGGCTGGCCTTGAACTCTAGTTCCTGAGTGCTGGGATTAAAGACACGCACCTAGAGGATAGTAAATTGTACATAATTTATTTCTGTAATTGAGGAGAGTACTGTATGCTTAACAAGACCACCTGATTGACATGAAATCATTTAACAATGTAATGATAATGAGTTAATATTTATTAAATTAATAAATGTTTGCTGACAAGCATCTTAATATTTATTTGGGGATCACATAGAAGAATTGAGATGTATTTCTGATGATATTTATGTGCATTTGTATATAAAAATTCAATGCCTCTGTTATTAAACTGTGTAATTCCCAGTCCCACGCCTTTGGAAGTTCTAGTCTGGTCCCAGGGCTGTGATTGGTCATGAAAGGATGATGTGAGCATTTTTAAGCCTTTTCCTGTGGTAATCTAAGTTTCTGGAATCAGCTCACCACCTTCCATGTCTTCCAGATCTGTTTCTCATTCAGTTCAGACTTCATATCTAGGACCTGATAAAGACCATGGCCTCTATACCTTGCTCAGCTTTGTCTCTACTGAGCATAGGGTCTGCAAGTTAAGTATTCTGCACCCATGCTGTGCCTGATTCCCATTACTGAGTGGATTATAGAATCAACGAATTCTGCTTCCTTTTGAAGGGCTCTTTAGAGCTCTTTCTCTTCCTATCTTTTATGCAAGAAAGCTAGTTGTGTTCACACATGGATTGAATACAAAGAGATGTATTGAGTTGCTGATTTGATGGAATTTATAATCTAGTCAGTGAGTCAGGACAGAAACATAATGCAATAAAGTGATAAATGCTCATGGGGCTTAAATATGATTTATTTGTACTGGACTGATTAGGTAATAGTTTTTGAGCACTTCAGCTTTATTTTGAAGCAAGGATAGGGTTAGAGAACAAGAAATTTCAGGCAGGGAAACCTATGTGAGCAGACAGCATATTGGTTTATAAGAAACTAAAGCTAAATTGTGAGTTCTCTTTCAGTGTTGTTATTTTAACCTATTTTTGCGGTTCTTTATAGTTTTCTATATATACTCATTCTTTTTTGTGAGAGGTATTATTTATGATGTTAGGAAAGCAAGGTTATTTTTTTTCAGCCTCATCCTGTTTAGTAAGCCAAGAGCTGAGACTGTTAGCTCTTTGCGAACCTCCATGGCTCCTTTTTCCTTCTACCAGGTCACGTACAGTTTTCCATTGAAGTTACTTCCTACCTGTCCAATGACCAAGGGAGATTATTTTCAAAAGAAAAGTATAATCTATGAATATGAAACAAAGCAGAACTTGTTGATACCTTACATACTTACATATGTATGTAGTTTTCAAACCAGAGGCGTGGTGAAGGGCTGGAAGGGAAAGAGGAGGAGAATTAGCTAACATTTATCTGGTACTTTCCTTGTATGAGACACTGTCATGGCCTTATATATTTTAACATATTCAATACTTACAACATTCCTATACAGCTGTATTACTCTGAGGTATGGCCATTATCCCAGAACAATAGGTGATGAAGTAAGGATGTGAACACTGGTTGTCTAATTAAGTAGCTCGTTCATGGTGGCTAGTTATGTGGACTCTGCATTCTGTGTGGTCCTGGTTTGACCTCTTTGGCCTGGTTTGGCCTATTCAGGAATGCTTCAGCTTCTTCATATGTTGAGAATGAAGGTACCAATAGCACCTCCCTCTGGGCTGTGTGATGGTTAATTGAAAAGGATGCTTGTAATGTCCTTGCTATAACATTAACATTTTTTTCATTCTGCTCTGACCAGTTGAGGATAGAATCACTATTACTTGTTCTTAAAGTAGGGGTTTCTAATAGCCTTAAAGAAATTCTTGTCTTGGAGGAAAATATTGTTTCCTTGGATTAGATTGTATGAAGTAGAATGCTTTTGATTGTACTTTCTGTTTGTCTAAATACTTAGTTAGGCTTTAAAATATGCTACTTTATTACTGACTCATTGATAAGAAGTAATGCTCTATTATATTAATATTTTCCCCGAATATAAAATTTTTGTTTTATAGGTTGTACAATTAGCATTTTACTACATTAATACAATCCATCACAATAAAATGAAGTACATGCAAAACCTGAAAACATGATCCTAAGAAATCAAACTATTCTGAGCTCTGGTAGAAGCAGCAGATTGCTGTGACTTCTCAGTTGTGTATGTTACAGACATTCTGAAGTATTAACATTCATAGACATCAATCTGCAGAGTTGTTGTGGAATTTTTGGATGGAAGTTTATGTCATAATATCATTTAGTATATATTTAGGTCATCCCAATTGATTTCTGGATATTTGCTTTATTATGAATGTAAGATAGTCAGCAAATGGAAACGAAGGGGAAACATATCACTTTATGATGTAAACATAAAATATTTGATCTATTTGTTTGGTAGTATTTAAATATCAAATGACGTTTACTAACAATGGTCTTTAAATGTAGTAAGGAGCTGCTTATTTGTCCCGGCTGCCCAGAACCGAAATAATCACACAGAAACTATATTAATTAAATCACTGCTTGACCTATTAGCTCTAGCTTCTTATTGGCTAACTCTTATATATTAATTTAACCCATTTCTATTAATTTGTGTATCACCATGTGCTTGTGGCTTACTGGATAAAGTTCCGGCGTCTTCTCTGGCAGGGCTACATGACTTCTCTCTGACTCTGCCTTCTTTCTCCCAGCATTCAGTTTTGTTTTTTCCACCTATCTAACTTCTGCCCTGCTATAGGTCCAAAATATAATTTCTTTATTCATTAATGGTAATCATAGCATACAGAGGGAAATCCCATATCATCTCAAAGCTAACTTAACTTAAAAAGTTTTAAGGTTGTGCTAGACTAGTCTATATATTGTTATCTAAAATAGTCAAGTAAAATTTGAAAGATGCTGCCTTGGTTTCTTTTCCTGTTGCTGTGTTAAAACACTCTGACAAAAGCCACTCAAGTCAGGCAGCTGCAGCTTGAAGCAGCTGGCCAAGCAAAAGAAATAGATTAATTTCCTGAGGTGTATCGTTGGCCTTTCTTCCCCATCTCTATCGTGTGATTAAAATACAATTGAACTATTTTGAGTGTAATCTTAGATTTATTCATAGTATAAATTCTTACCTCTGTCTACCTCTGTATCTCTTTTTCTTTTGTAAAACTGAGACACTATACTCATTAACCATCTGGCAATTAAAAAAAAATTTAAAAATCACTCTCCATCTCCAAACTTCTGCTACCATTTTACTCAATGCCATCATTGTTTTGACTGCTTTATGTATCTCCTATAAAATATAACTTTTAGTAGATTTTTAGTACAATGACCTCAGAGTTAATTTTATATAATGTTGTAGTCATAATTTCCTTTCTTTTTGACTATTTCACTGTATTATTATTTTGTAAATTATTTTTTTATTTTTATGTGTATGGAAGTTTTACCTTTATGTATGTGTTTGTATTACAAGCATATAACATCCTCAAAGTCCAGGATAAGGAGTCTTATCCCCTTGGACTAGAGTTACAGATGGCTGCGGTCACTAGAAATTGAACCTGTATCCTCTGGAAGTGCAGCCAGAGCTCTTAACCACTGAGACATCTCTCCAGTCCAGTCCCCAAATAGTGCAATTCCTTGTTGTTTTTAAGAAAGTGTCTCATTTATGTAGCTTTGGCTGACCTTGAACTCACAATATACACAGACCCCTGAGTTATGGAATTAAAGCTGTACACCAACAGGCCCAGCCTATTTCCCTGTATTATATACTGCAGTTTACTTATTAATTCATTTGTCAATAGATTTGAGTTACTTTCTAGTTTTAGTTACTATGAATAATACTGCTAAATAACATGGGTGTCCACATTTTTTTTTTTTTTTTAGATTTGCTTTCAGTTGTTCTGTGTGTTAACTCTGAAGTGAAATTGCAGGATGTTACAGTAATTTTGTTATATTTTTTAAGGAATTGGCATGTGATTTTCCATGGTGGTTGTATGGTTTTATAGCTCTATAATCATTGCACAAAATCTCCAGTGTTGCTGCATCTTTACCAGCCTGCTTAGCTTTGTTTCTTTGATAGTTGCTACTGATAGGAGCAACGTCACACATCACTGGGGTTTGGCTTTTCATCCCAGTGTTTTTGTGATGTTTGTTGTCTTTTCATGTGCTGATCAACTTTAAGCAGTCTTTGGACGATGTTCCCCCAACGTCCTTGCTCAGTTTTGAACTTAGATTTTGCTGCTGAGTTCCAGAACTCAGTATCTATGTGGATTTTAATCTCCTAGCAGGTGTACAGTTTACTGTGAGTTGTTGCTTTCCCCTGCTGAAGAATCTTTTTAAGTTATTATCACCTATTAGTCTGTTTTTTTTTCTTTTTACTTATATCTTTGGAATCACACTCAGAAAATCTTTGCCAAAATCTATTTGCCATAGAACTTTGTCCTGAGCCACCCTCTGAGAGCGTTATAGCTTTTGGCTTTACCTATGGGTGGTCTTTTACCCATTTTTACTTTATTTTGATATATGGTATTTAGTAAGGCTCTAATTTCAGTTTTTCTGCATGCAACAAGTTTCTCTAGAACTATTGTTGAAAATAGTATGTTCCCCCCACCTGTAATGGTCCTGACACAGTGTCAAAAAATGGTATTTTACATCATGTAAACAACAAAACATGCCAGGCAATGGTGGCACATGCCTTTAATCCCAGTGTTTGGGAGGCAGAAACAGATGGATATCGGTGAATTTGAGATCATCCTGGTCAACAGAACAAGTTCCAGGACAGCCAGGACTGTTATACAGAGAAACCTTATCTTGAAATCAAATCAAAACAAAACAAACCACATTTATAGACGAAAATTATAGCTTGGATACCTTGAATGTGCCTCATTGTAGATGTACTTTTTGGGGGGGCCACCAACTCACACACACAAAAAACTGACACAAAGACTTATTATTAGTTACAAAAACTTGACCTATAGCATAGGCTTGTCCCACTAGCTCTTATAACTTAAGACATAGTTATTACTATTTCTATTAATTTACATGCTGCCATGACCTGTGACTTTTATCTCTCCTCCTGTATGTCTGTTCCCTCTGCCTCCACTGGTGACTCTGCCTTTCTATTTCCCAAGCTCTGTCTGTTCAGCAGCCTCTGCTATTCCTCCTGAATAACTACTGGTCATTTAGCTTTTTATTAAACCAATCACAGTGATATATCTTCATACAGTATAAAGGAATATTCCACAACATTTCCCCATTTTTGTCTAAAAAAAGGAATTACTCTAACACAGTAAAACTATATACAATAAGAATAACTATCAGGTAAGAATTATACTTACAATATCCAGTCCATTTGTATTTAGCAAAATTGGAGAAAGTACCATGTTATCTATCTTATTTTGGTGAGTCAAAAATTTTGTACCTAATTTACTTTTTATCATAGCTTGTAATAGCAACTTAAAATATTTTTTTATACTTTAAACACAACTTAAGCTTTTGTCTTTCACCCTTTTACACTTATATCCTTTTGTAAGTCTTTTTTTAAAAATCTGGTAACAAAGAAAACTATAGCTATCTCATTTTAAACTCCATTGGAGACCAGAGAATAATAAAATATTACTTGAATAAGCAGAAAGTTCAGAACAAGCAACTTACAAAACTATAGAGATGATAGAGACATCTGCCTGCCTGGACAATCACCCCAAGATTCCTCTGTACTATTGAGACACCTATCTTTAACCTATATGCTTAGAATATCTGACATACATTTTTCATAAAACAGGAATTTTGAAGGATTATCTTACCTTGTCTTGGCAAAGTTCAACATTGCTGTCTTTTGGTGTCTTGCTTTTCCATTTTGTATAGCACACTGTCAATAGTTGAAGTAAGGGTGGGTTCTTGCCCAAATGGCTAACTTTTGCCAAAAAGAAGCAAACTCCATATGGAGACTCTTCGATGTCCATCATCTTTTTATAAAGTACATTGGTGCTATAAGGAGCAGATGTATCTCATTGTTATGAAGAGCCTTATGTTATTAAAACAACTTAAATGCCTCATTTCTAGATTTTTTAATTGTTTGAAGACCATCTATATATTTAAAATATGTCTCTGTTTGACCTTGAAAAAATACCTAACATGACCGTTTGTTTGTATTTCTTGAATATCTTAAATAAAGGATAAAACTTTGCATAACCTTTTTAAATGACCTGCATAGGTACAATACTTTAAACCAAAGTAGAAACATAAATACAGTATAATAAGATAACCTTAAATTTGTATCAATACACAAAAATTCATACTAATGTAAACTATCGGAGACCAGTGGTTATCTAAAAGTAGACTCAACAATCCACCCTTTATCCCACCATTTTTATACTGCATCCCACATTTTTCCTTCAGAAAGAGATCCCTCAATCTAATCTCCTTTGTTCCTTTGTTTAGTTTTTTTTCCTGACCATAACCAGTAACAATTTGTAATCAACCCTTCTCAACAATGACAAACATTTATAACCCATTAAATGGCCACAAACTTTCCACCCCACTTCTTGGAATTTTGGGAGTTGTATTCTCTAGATTGTTTTCTGTTTTGGGGGATCCTGGCATCTTTAGGAGACCCTGAAAAAATTAAGATAATGGCAAAATCCTGGGGTAGCTATCTGTTGTCCAGTCTCTGTGTGGTAGGATAATGTAAGATTTATCTGAAATTCTGGCTGGAATAGCCTATGGGGTGGATTATCTATCTTGTCCAGCAGTCTTAAAGCTGTTCTAGATGCAGAACTCTGAGATAACTGTAGCAGAGTCACTCTGAGGGGCTGGACCACCTAGTTTCATTGGTGCCTGATCCCTTTGCTCTGAAAACACAAAAAACTTTTAAAGGTAATATACATATCTGCATTAACACAATTATGGAATATTCTATGTGCACAAATAAGTTAAAATGATTTTTTTTGTTCTATGTCTGAGCAGGTAAAAGGCTGTATAGCCAAACTGTATTATAAATCTCCGTTCATGCCAGTATGAAAGAATAGAATGTAAAAATAAATCATGAAGACTCTGTAGCCAACAAGAGTTATCATGTCTCATCTCATTTCTGAGCTTTTCTCATGCAGAGGGATCAACTTACACATCACCTATCCTGTAGTCTTTCTTTGCTTCCTCAACCATGTCTGTAGCCAAGATACTCATGAGGTCTCCTCTAGTCAAATCTGATCTCTATTAACCTTGAATGAATTCTCAACTTTTTTTTCTCCTTTGGAACCAAAGGATAACCTCTTCCCCAATGCCATGTATTTTTTGACTTACATTTTGAAATTCAGACATTTTAAAAATTTATAGGTTTGTTTAATTTAGCAGCTTTTATAATCCAATGTCTCTTAGCATTGATTATTTGTTCATTAGCAATAAAAAATTTAATATTTCCTGTGTTTATGTCTTATCTTTTTATATTATTTTATTCTCTCTTTAAAGACTTTGTGATATATTCATAAACTTTATTTTTTCTTTGTCTGTCTATAGCCACTTTCATTTTTTAAAATGCCTATGCATATTTTTTAAATCCACTGTAACCTGTTTAGAGATTTTCCCCCCATCTAGATCTGTCTTTACTAAGCATTTGCAGCATTCTCTAATCTCTCGAGACATATTTTAAACTTCTGTGTGACTCAACTCAACATGTTTGTGACTGGCTCCAGCTGGTAGGCAACTGCCGGTAGCCATGTCTCTGTACACTGCCAAGCCAACCCAAGAGACCATGGTCACCAGGAAGCTGTGTGTGACTCCATGTTCTGGACTTCGTTTTTAAGGCTTGAGAAAGCCTTATGTGGTTATATGTGGTCCCATGTTGGGTGCCATGTGTAGATGAACTTTTCTTTGGGCCACCAGCTCACACACACACACAAAATCCACATGGAGACTTGATTGTTATTATAAAAGCTCAGCCTATAGCCTAGGCTTGTCCCACTAGTTCTTGTAACTTAAATTAAGCCATTTATATTAATCTACTCTAATATATATATATATATATATATATATATATATATATATATATATATATAATGCCATGTGACTTGTGGCTTTTACCTCTCCCCCTACATGCTTATTCTCTCTGACTCTGCTGGCAACTCTACATTTTTTCTTCCTGTTGCTCTGTCTGTCCAGAAGTTCCTGCTATAGCTTCTGTATAGCAACTGGTCATTTAGCTTTCTATTAAACAAATCACAATGGCTCATCTTTACACAGTATAAAGGAATATTCCACAACAACTCAACAACTCTTACTAATTTTAAGATTCGCTGTCTTCTCATGATCTTGGGAATAGTCACTCTGAATGCATCCAGCTTTACATTTGTTGAGCTTTTTGTATTTATCAAATTGAGGTCATTTGTAGTTATCATTTTTTTCTAGATATTCTCTCTCCCTCACTTTCCCTTGGGACTCCCACAGTCTTGGTCCCTTGACTTAATCCCTCAAGTCCCTTTAAGCTTGTTTCCCTTTCTTCCATCCTTTCCTCTTTATGCTCTTGGGGAGCAGTGGTTTCTAATCTCCCACCTTCAGTCTTTCTTTAAGTTGATTTTTATTGAGCTCTACATTTTTCTCTGCTCCACTCCCTGCCTCTCTCCCACTTTCAATCCTCCCCCAAAGTCCCATGGTCCCAATTTACTCAGGAGATCTTGTCTTTTTCTACTTCCCATGTAGATTAGATCTATGTTTATCTCTCTTAGGGTCTTGACTTTTCTGTCTGTTCTGATTTTAAGATTTTCTCTTGAATAGCTGTCATGGATTCCTTTTATTTTTTTATTACTGTATTCTTCAGCTTCTTCTTCTTTAGTTTCTTGTAGATTTTTCTCTTTATTGATACTTCTGTTTTGTTCAGAAATCATTTTCTTTGTTTTCTCATGCCAACCATTAGTTCTTTGAGCATCATCAGGACAGTTGTTTGAAAGTCTTATATCATGACCAAGTAGGTTTCATCCTAGAGATACAGTGTTGGTTCAACATATGAAAATCTGTAAATGTCATCTGCCATATAAACAAACAGAAAAAACCCACATGATCATTTTATTAGATGCTGAAAAGCCTTTTTCAAAATCCAACACCCCTTCATGATAAAGGTCTTAGAGAGATCAGGAATGCAAGGACATATCTAAGCATATTAAAAGTAATATACAGTAAGCCAACAGTCAACTCCAAATTAAACGGAGAGAAACATAAAGCAATTCCACTAAAATCAGGAACAAGACAAGGCTGTCCACTCTCTTCATATCTATTCAATATAGTACTTGAAGTTCTAGCTAGGGCAATAAGACAACAAAAGGAGATCAAGGGGATATAAATTGGAAAGGAAGAAACAAACTTTCACTATTTGCAGATGATATTATTATATACATAAGTGACCTGAAAAATTCTACCAGGGAACTCCTACAGCTTATAAGCATCTTCAGTAATGTGACAGGATACAAGATTAATTTAAAAAAAATCAATTGCCCTTTTATATACAAATGAAAAATGGGTTGAGAAAGAAATCAGAGAAGTAACACCCTTTACAATAGCCACAAATAATGTAAAATATATTGGGGTAACTCTAACCATACAGGTGAAAGACCAATATGTAACTGGAGATTTCTTTCCTGCCCACCAGTTTCAGAATAACCGCTCTAAGGCTTAATAATAATTACAAACTCTTTGGCCTATAAGCTCACTCTTATTACTAGCTAACTCTACATTTAAATTAACCTATTTCTAATAATCTGTTATCGCCACCTGACCATGACTTACCAGTAATACTCAAGCATCTTCTCCTGTGACTGTTGGCATCTCCTTCAATTCTGCTTTCTTTTCCCCTGTATTCAGTTTAGCTATATTCTACTCTGCCATAGGCCAAAGTAGCTTTATTTATCAACCAATAAAAGCAGCATATATTTGTAGCATACAGAAGGGCATCTTACATCACCCATATGACAAGAACTTTAAAGAAAGAAATTGGAGAAGATATCAGAAAATGGAAAGATTCCCATGCTCATGATAAGTAAAATTAACATAGTAAAAATGGCAATCTTGCCGTAAATGATGTACCGATTTAATGCAATACCCATCAAAATCCCAACAAAATTCTTCACAGACCTCAAAAGAACAATACTCAACTTCATTTGGAGAAACAAACAAACAAACAAACAAAAACCCAGGATAGCTAAAACAATCCTGTATGATAAAGGAACTTCCATAGGCATCACCATCCCTGACTTCAAGCTTTATAATAGAGATTTAGTAGTAAAAACAGCTTGGTATTGGCATAAAAACAGACACATGGATCAATGGAATCAAATCAAAGTCCCCGACTTAAATTCACATACTTATGAATACCTGATTTTTGCCAAAGAAGCCAAAATTATACTATGGGGAAAATAAGGCATCCTCAACAAATGGTGCTGGCATAAGTGAATATTGATTGATATGTAGAAGATTACAAATAGATCCGTACCTCTCTCTCTGCACAAAACTCAAGACCAAATGGCCCAGAGACCTCCACATAAATCTAGTTACAGTGAGCCCCATAGAAGAGAAAACGGGAAGAACCATTGAATACATTGACACAAGATAGTACTTCCTGAATATAACACCAGTAGCACAAACACTGAGATCAAGATTGAAAATTAATAAATGGGACCTCCTGAAAAGCTCTTTAAGGCAAAAGACCCTGTCAATAAGACAAAATGGTAGCCTACAGAGTAAGAACAGATCCTTACCAACCCTACATCTGGCAGAGGGCTAATCTCCAAAATATATAAAAAAACTCATCAAAATACCAAATAATCCAACTAAAAAGTGGGGGTATAGGTCTAAACAGAGAATTCTCAACAGATAAATCTCAATTGGTCTAAAGACACTTAAAGAATTATTCTTAGTCATCAGGGAAATGCAAATCAAAATGACTCTGTTCTGTCATCTTATACCTTTCAAAATGGCTAAGATCAAAAAAATTGATGACAGCTTATGTTGGTGAAAATGTGGAGTAAGGGGAACACTCCTCCACTGCTGATGGGAGTGCAAACTAGTCACTTTGGAAATTGGTGTAGTGATTTCTTAGAAAATTGGGAATCAATCTAACTCAAGACACGGCTATACCAAATTTGGGCATATACTCAAAGGATGTGCAATGTGATACCTTGTGATACCACAAGGACACTTGCTCAACTATGTTCATAACAGCGTTATTCATAATAGCCAAAACTTGGAAACAACTAAAGAATGGATAAGGAAAATGTGGTATATTTGCATTTAGAAAGACAAGCATGATATGTACTCACTCATAGGTGGTTATTAGAAGTAAAGTATAGGACATCCAACCTACAACCCATGGCCCCAGATAGTCTAGATAACAAGGGGGCCTCCTTCAGCCAATAGCCTTTGAGAAGCTAGACCAGGTTGAGGCATGGCTTTGGGTACCAAAAGCCATGGTTCTGCCCTGCTCGACCCTCTCTTCCCATGCTCCACACTTGGAGGTTGGACCCCTATTCCTGTTCTGTGAGTTTTCCCATTTAATAAAGAAAAACCTTAGGATACCCTATTTGGAGCTAGTGTGAGATTTTTTTAATTCATGTTCCCCTTACCTGATGTGTTCTGCTTTATATGGCAGTCCACACTTACTGGAACCCTCCCCACACTTGCTGCACTCCCAGCTCACCACCCAGGCATGTTTCTTGTCTGCCCATGGCCCATCTGCCGCTGTAGGAACCTGACTTTCCTCACCCATGGCTCATCACCCACTTGCCACTGCTTCTCCAGCTGGTGATCCCTGTGGTGTTAATTCTGCTGGTAGTGCACAGTTCCCAGCTGACAGAAAGCTTTGGGCTTCCTTCATATTTTGTTTCCCAACTCTCAAATTACTTTAATTGTCCTAATAACGGCTCATAATTTGTTAAACAAAGTATCTAAGTAGGCGACACTGGGTGTAACCAGAGCGAATGATACCAGAGAAGCAAGTGGGAGCTCTGAGTCCTTCTGCCACGTGTCTGCAACTGCGACACCTGCTGGCCAATAAAGATTATTACACCTACTTCAATTCAGTGTAATTGCCTATAGCAGGTAAGATTTGAAAATTATGTGATGACTAACAATATTACCATTCAGGAATTTAATAACCATTTTGCAAATACTATGTATGGTATTCTTCAAGGCTTATGTGATTTTCCCTTTATATCCATTTATTTGATTTTGGGACTTAGTTTTGATTTTTATATTATATCTTTAAGAAAATGGTTTGATAGCAGAGCCAAGAATGAAACACTTTTAGAAATGATTCAGTCTTTACAGACTAATAATGAACAGCTAGATGAAAAATTAATACTATTGATAAAAATAACATTGATTTGACAGACAAAGTCCAATATATGTCTAAGGGTGCTGAAAATTATCTAAAAGAATTCATACTGTTAAATTTGACAATCAGAATTGGTTGAAAAGTTATGGTAAGTTAACAGATAGGCTATATCTCCAGGAATGTAATATGCATGCTATCAAAATTATGTCCAAGGATGAGACATTATTGTTACTTGACAAATTTCATACCTTGGAATCATATGTACAGAATAAGAACCAGAAGCTAAACGAATCAATGAGGGCACTAGAACAGCACATAGGACTGGAGATTCAGACTTTACAAAAGGCAGTGGTAAAAAGATTAGAAACGATTGTGGAAGTTATGACAAGAACTGCTTCTCCAGCAAGTCAGGGAAGGTACAAGAACAGGATTTAGCCTCTCCAGTACAGGTCAAAATCAGGAATGACCTACCCAGAGTTTTAACTGCTTATCTGGTAATCTTATCTGAGAAGCCATCTGGTACAAAGTACTAAGGTAGTCAAAGAATATAAATGGCAACCTATAGGTATGAGTGATCTAACTTAAGCAAGCAATAGTATCTTATTCTTTACGCTCACCATTTGTTAGGAGGAATAGTGAAACTGTGGGCTCCAAGCAATAAGACTACCCCATACAATTGGCTTCAAGTAGTCTCAGCAGTCCTAGAATATGGACCCCAGTTGCTATGAAAATACTATTGGTGAGAAGATGCAAAAATTTTAGAAAAACAGGGGAAAGCAAAAGGATTTGAGAGTTCTCAAAATCAAATCCTTGGTGAGGGCTATTACTCTGTTCCTCAGGACCAGGCTCTCTATGATGAACACACCTTGTTCCTATGCAGCACAGCAGCTTGAAATGCTTGCAACAGGATTCAGAAATCAGGAAAGAGAAATGAATCATATACCAGTGTTAAACAGTGCCAGAGAGAACCCTTTAGTGACTTTTTTTTTTTTACAAAGATTAACTGAGGCTGTACAAGAAGGAGTAACAGACCCAGAAGCTAGATTGTACTTATTGAATCTCTGGCTTTTGAAAATCCCAACTCAGAATGCAAAAAGATACTTAGGCCTTTAAAAATCAGATCAGCAACAATAGATGAATGAACCTTACATACGATGAATTTTGAGAAATTTGACTATAGTACTGAGGCTTGGGTAGGAGAAGAAATCTCCAGTGGTATGAGGAGGCACCAAAATGCCAAATGTTTTAATTGAGGTAGAATAGTACATTTGAGGAGGGACTGTAGGCAAGGAAATCCTAGTAATAATGTCTCCTCTGGGAATGGCAAGAATAAATGGTCTCAATCATCTGTAATATGTAGGAGATGTGGCAAAGGCTGACATTGGACCAATGAATATAGATCAAAGAAAGTCAGACAGGGCAACCTGATACCATCAGGAAACTCCTTGGGGGAGTCTCTGGCAGGTCCCCATGTCAAAAGTGGTCCAATTATTCCCAGTCACTGTGGAGAATATGTCTCACCAGGAAAATTAAACAACCCAGTGCCTATCGTAAAAAAAAAAAATTCTGTTCTGAATGTTCATGGAATAGACATAGAGGATGAATCAAAAACTCCAGTAGGAAATAGGAAACGTTTATTTTGACAGACTTCTATAAATGATCAAATACCAAAGCTAAGAGTGCAAGTAAATAACATTGTAATTGAAAGATAGGCTGTGACTATCATTACTCTAGAATCTTGGCATCTGAATTGGTCTCTTCAAGAGACAGATGTCCAATTCCTAAGAACTGGAACCCTATCTCAAATGAAACAAAGCATGAGATGGGTTGAATGCATAGGACTAGAAGAACAGAGAGGAAGGCTGAGGCCATATGTAGCTAATATTGCAGTGAATATATGGGGTTGTGACTGGTTGCAGCAATGGAATATCCAGATTAACATTCCTGAAGTCCCCAAAACTCATGTTTCTGGGAAGGATATTATAATGTACTGCACATAAAGGTCACCAGCCATTCAGGCTGTACAAGAACACATAGCAACTAGCAAATCTTCAGAGGTACTAACAGCCCTGCCTTTAAAATGGTTAACTGAGAAACCAGTATGGGTTAAACAATCACCTTTAACAGAAGATAAACTTCAGGCTTTAGAACGGCTGGTACAGGAGCAACTAGATGCCCATCATATTGAAGAATCAACCAGCTTTTGGAATTCTCCTGTATTTGTTGTTAAAAAAAATCTGGAAAATGGAGAATGGTGACAGATCTAAGAGCAATCAACAATGTTATTCAACCTATAGGCTCTCTACAGTCTGGTATTTCTCTTCTTTCTCTATTACCAAAAGGATGGTCTTTAATAGTTACTGATTTAAAAGATTGTTTCTTCACTATACCTTTAGAAGAAGAGGACAGAGAAAAATTTGTCTACACAGTGCCTACTTATAATAATTCTTAGCCTATTAGGAGATAACAGTGGACCTTCTCCCTGAGAGAATGCTCAATAGCCTCACGCTGTGCCAATACTTTGTAAGTCAGCCATTGGAAATAATATGTAAGCAATTTCCTAAGTCTATAATTTACTATTACATTGATGACATTTTGCTATCTGATTCAAATGCAGATACTTTAGAAAGGATGTTTGAAAAAGTCAGGAAAGTTTTGCCTAAACAGGGATTAAACAAATTTCTCTCGAAAAATTACAGAGAGGAGATTCTGTCAATTACTTAGATTATAAAATAGGTTTACAGAAAATTAGAATACAAAAGGCTCAAATTAGTAGAGTCTGATTGTGGACTCTTAATGACTTTTAAAGATTGTTAGGAGACATTTCCAGTCTACGATACGCTGTTGGGATAACACCTGATCTAATAATTGATTTAAACAAAACCTTAAATGGTGACAAAGACTTAAATAGTTATAGGGAATTAACATCTGAAGCTGAGAAAGAATTAACAGTTGTTGAAGAGAAATTTCAGGAGGATCATGGTGATAAGGTGGATCCAGATCTTAATTGCATTCTAGTCATATTGCCTTCCAGAGTTTTCCCTATGGGAATTTTAATGCAGAGGGAAGCTATCCTCTTAGAATGGATCTTTTTGCCACATAAACCAAATAAAAAATTAAAAATATATATGGAAAGGTCTCTGAATTAATTATTAAAAGGAAAATTGAGACTTTGTTAACTAGCAGGTATAGATCCAGCAGAGATGATAGTGCCTTTTACTACTGATGAAGTTAAAATATTATGGGAAGACAATGAATCCTGGAAAAGAGCTTGTGCTAATTTTTTAGAGAGATTAAGAGCAATTATCTCAAAACAATAGATTTAACCTTATAAAGAGAACTTCTTGGATTCTTCCTTGAATTGTACATGATGCTCCAATAACTAGAACATTTTATAAATAAAATAAATAAAGCTGAACATTTTATACTAATGCAAATAAATCAGGAAAGGCAGGTTACAAATCAGAAGGATTAAGTAGGATAGAACAAAGCCCTTATAATTCTGTCTAAAAGGCAGAACTATATGCTATTTTCCTGGTACTACAGGATTTAAAGAACCTCCTAAAATCATTAACCTAGTTAATGATTTGCAATATGCAGAAAGAGTTTTCTTGATATTAAAACTACTGAATTTATGACAGATGATACAGAATTGACTTCATTATTCATTCAGGTTCCATATATAATCAGGAATAGGCTTTGTTTCATATATGTAACATACATCCAATCCCAAACAGGACTTCCTGGTTCTCTAGCACAAGGTAATACAGAAATTGATTGATTATTGATTGTAAGTGTGCTGACAGCCTCAGAATTTCATAAAAAAATCATCTCAATAGTAAAGGTTTAAAGAAAGAGTTTTCTATTACATGGCAACAGGCTAAGGAGATTATAAAGAGATGTCCTACTTATTCTTCCTATAATCAAATACTGTTACCTGCAGGGAGTAACCCAAATGATACTCAAAGGAATGAAATCTGGCAGATAGATGTGTTCCACTTTACAGAATTTGGAAAATTAAAATATATACACCACACCATTGACACTTATTCAGGTTTTCAATGGGCACCTGCCTTGAGCTCAGAAATGGCTGATTCAGTAATTACACATTTATTTGAAGTTATAGGTATTATGGGTATACCTGCACAAATAAAGACAGATAATTATTTAGCATATGTCTCTAAGAAAAATAAAAGTTTTTTTCTTATTATAATATAAAGCATATTATAGGTATATCAAATAATCTTACAGGTCAGGCAGTTATAGAAAGATCAAATTGAACTACATAGGATATGTTAAACAAACAGAAAGGGATGGAAAATACCCCCAGAAATAGATTGTATGATACTTTATTAACCTTAATAAATTTTTTAATGCTAATGAGAAAGGAACAGTGCCAGCTGAGAGACACTTGATAATAGAAAAAACCTCTGAATTAAATCAGGTGGTATATTTTAAGGATGTGTTGACCTCAGAATGAAAACCAGGAGCTGTGCTACATTGGGGAAGGGGCTTCTCTCTTGTTTCCACAGGAGAAGAAAAGCTATGGATACCATCAAAATTAATAAAGATTTGATTTGAAAAGTAGAAACCTCTTGAGATAGAGAAATGATAGCTCATCCTCAGAGGTGACAATCATACAGGTGGTAAAGAAACCTTATGAGGGTTAGGACAGGGTTCTGTTCTTGTCTTTGCAAGAAAATACACATCCTCAAAAAGTCAAGAGACCCTGGACATTTAGATGCCTAAAGAAGAAAAAATAACTATTCAGAAAGGATCACCAAACAAAAAAGAATATGACTTATGAGGACAGGTCATCTGAGAGTTAAAAATTCATTATATGTATATATGTATCTGTCTGTCTGTCTGCTTGTCTGTCTGAGTGTCTGTCTGACTTTGGAGTTGGACAATGGCTATTATTCTCTAAATCCAAGCATTTGTTAAAAGAAAAAGATCAGAGTTTCTGTCTCATGTCAGGAGCCATCTAGTATGGGACAGAAATAAAGATTTTAGGAAAAATTTTACTTTTCTCCATACCTATTTTGTCTATATTGTATCTTTCATTGAATATATGTCTATATGAATAATGTTTATGTTTTCCACAATGAACAGTAGATTTTCCTGCAGTAATCTTTGAAGTTTTCAGGTATAAGATGGGACCCCACAACAATGACTCCACCTGGTTGATATGATGTCATGATGCTGATAGCGCTACTATGAGACTGGATTTTGGGTACCAGCTGGTCAAGATGGTTCCAACTTGGTTCGCTGAAATGGTGCCCCTTTTTACAATGTTCTGGCCAGAACTCCAAATATGAACTTCAGACAAAACCCTATCTACTACTCAGAGACCATTTACAATTATATCAGACAGTAATCTTGAAACTTAACCATCATTTTAGTTTTACAGGATCCCATAGAATGAACTTTGCCCCCATGACAGCTGGAAATAATTCTAGAAGATGATGGCCCTTCTCCAAACAAAGTTTGTCCTCAGGTTGAAATACATCATTTAGGGGTTAATTATTAATTGTATAGGGTTGGGAGTTGGAGTAGAAATTATGTAGGTTTAGAGATCTCTTTGGGGAAAAAAATGGGAAAATTGAATGGAAAAATAGGTAGAGTAGTGTGAGCTCACTCACACTGATAATAATAATAGTAATAGAGTGAATATTTGTGAGCTATTATTGATAGATATTTACAGTGGTATAGATTTATATATTCTCATATATTGATATAAATTCAAAGTATATTTGTTATATTGAATATGCTCCTATTTCTGTTTCCAATATTTATACACCTATGCAAATTATTTTGTCAGATTGTATGCATACATGTTTCTACTTCTGTTTAAGACATTTTATATATAGATACAATTTTTAGGATATATTTATCTTATTGCATTAAACATTTCTATCTCTGATCAAGGTACTTATACATTGTTTACATTTTGAGGTCATTGACATCATTTGCTGCACAGATTTTTAAAGATTGTTTAATATTCTAATATGAAGTCTTTGTCTTTAAGTTATGCTGTAACATGAGGGCCTACTTGTTGCGGTTTTTGTCCTGCCCGATTTCTACAGCTGGTAAGCCCTAAAGAAAATCACACAGAGGTCTACATAAGTTATAAATTGATTGGCCCATTAGCTCAGGATTCTTATTAACTCTTGTAACTTATATTAACCCATTACTCTTTTTTTTATTATTTTTATTCTTTTTTAATTAAAATTTCCACCTGCTCCCCGTTTCCCATTTCCCTCCCCTCCTCCCAAATATTGCCCCCTCCCCCGAGTCCCCTCTCCCTATCCCCACTCCTATTCTCCTCCCCCCACACCATTCCCCCTCCCTCTCGATATTGAAGAGCAGTCCAAATTCTCTGCCCTGCGGGAAGACGAAGGTCTTCTATCTATGTCCAGGAAGGTGAGCATCTAAACAGGCTAAGCACCCACAAAGCCAGTTCATGTATTAGGATCGAAACCTAGTGCCATTGTCCTTGGCTTCTCATCAGCCTTCATTGTCCGCCATGCTCAGAGAGTCCAGTTTCAACCCATGCTTATTCAGTCCCAGACCAGCTGGCCTTGGTGGGCTCACAATAAATCAGTTCCACTGTCACCGTGGGTGGGTGCATCCCTCGTGGTCCTGGTTTCCTTGCTCATGTTCTCCCTCCTTCTGCTCCTCATTTGGACCTTAAGAGCTCAGACCGTTGCTCCAAATTGAGACTCTGTCTCTACCTCGATCCATCGCCAGATGAAGGTTCTAAGGTGATATGCAAGATATTCATCAGTATAGGATAGGGTCATTTCAGGTTCCCTCTCCTTAGTTGCCCAAGGTACCAGCTGGGGACATCTCCCTGGACACCTGCTAACCCCTCTAGAGTCAAGTTTCTTGCCAACCCTAGGATGGCTCTCTTAGTTAGGATATATACTTCGCTGCTCCCGTATCCTCCCTTCCTATATCCCAACCATCCCAATCCCCCGAGCTCCTCCCATCCTCCCCTTCTCATGTTTCTCATCCCATTTCCCCTTTGCCCCTTGCCACCTCACCCGCAAGTTCCCAGTTTTTGCCCTGCAATCTTGTCTACTTCCCCTCTCCAGACGGATGACTATATGATTTTCTTTGGGTTCACTTTCTTATTTAGCTTCTCTAGGATCACAAATTATATGCTCAATGTCCTTTATTTATGGCTAGAAACCGATTATGAGTGAGTACATCCCATGTTCCTCTTTTTGGGTCTGGGATACCTCACTCAGGATAGTGTTTTCTATTTCCATCCATTTGCACGCAAAATTCGAGAAGTCATTGTTTTTTACCGCTGAGTAGTACTCTAATATGTATATATTCCACACTTTCTTCATCCATTTCTCCATTGAAGGGCATCTAGGTTGTTTCCAGGTTTTGGCTATTACAAACAATGCTGCTATGAACATAGTTGAACAGATACTTTTGTCATTTGACGGGGCATCTCTTGGGTATATTCCCAATAGTGGTATTACTGGATCTTGGGGTAGGTTGATTTCCAATTTCCTGAGAAATCGCCACACTGATTTCCAAAGTGGTTGCACAAGTTTGCATTCCCACCAGCAATGAATGAGTGTGCCCCTTTCTCCACAACCTCTCCAGCAAAGGCTATCATTGCTGTTTTTGATTTTAGCCATTCTGACAGGTGTAAGATGGTATCTCAAAGTTGTTTTAATTTGCATTTCCCTTATCGCTAAGGAGGTTGAGCATGACCTTAAGTGTCTTTTGGCCATTTGAATTTCTTCTGTTGAGAATTCTCTGTTCAGATCAGTGCCCCATTTTTTTATTGGGTTCATTAGCATTTTAAAGTCTAGTTTCTTGAGTTCTTTATATATTTTGGAGATCAGACCTTTGTCTGTTGCAGGGTTGGTGAAGATCTTCTCCCAGTCAGTGGGTTGCCTTTTTGTCTTAGTGACAGTGTCCTTTGCTTTACAGAAGCTACTCAGTTTCAGGAGGTCCCATTTATTCAATGTTGTCCTTAATGTCTGTGCTGCTGGGGATAAACATAGGAAGTGATCTCCTGTACCCATATGTTGTAGAGTACTTCCCACTTTTTCTTCTATCAGGTTCAGTGTGTTCAGACTAATATTGAGGTCTTTAATCCATTTGGACTTGAGTTTTGTGCATGGCGATAGATATGGATCTATTTTCATTCTTCTACACGTTGACAACCAGTTCTGCCAGCACCATTTGTTGAAGATGCTCTCTTTTTTCCATTGAATACTTTTAGCTCCTTTATCAAAAATTAGGTGTTCATATGTTTGTGGGTTAAAATCAGGGTCTTCTACTCGGTTCCATTGATCGACTTCTCTGTTTTTATGCCAATACCAAGCTGTTTTCAATACTGAGGCTCTATAATAGAGTTTGAGGTCAGGGATGGTAATGCCTCCAGACGATCCTTTATTATATAAGATTGTTTTGGCTATCCTGGGTTTTTTGTTTCTCCATATAAAGTTGATTATTGTCCTCTCAAGATCTGTGAAGAATTTTGATGGGATTTTAATGGGGATTGCATTGAATCTATAAATTGCCCTTGGTAGAATTGCCATTTTTACTATGTTGATCCTCCCAATCCAAGAGCAAGGGAGATCCTTCCATTTTCTGGTATCCTCCTCAATTTCTTTCTTCATAGATTTAAAGTTCTTGTCAAACAGATCCTTTACTTCCTTGGTTAGAGTTACCCCAAGATATTTTATGCTATTTATGGCTATCGTGAAGGGTGATGCTTCTCTGATTTCCATCTCTGCTTCCTTATCCTTTGTGTATAGGAGGGCAAATGATTTTTTGGAATTGATCTTGTATCCTGCAACGCTACTAAAGGTGTTTATCAGCTGAAGGAGTTCTTTGCTGGAGTTTTTGGGGTCGCTTATGTACACTATCATATCGTCTGCAAATAATGAAAGTTTAACTTCTTTCTTTCCAATTTGAATCCCTTTGATCCCCTTATGTTGTCTTATTGCTATTGCTAGAATTTCAAGCACTATATTAAAGAGGTATGGAGAGAGTGGACAACCTTGTCGTGTTCCTGATTTTAGTGGAATAGCTTTGAGTTTCTCTCCATTTAATTTGATATTAGCTGACGGCTTGCTATAAATAGCTTTTATTATATTTAGGAACGACCCTTGTATTCCTTATCTCTCTAAGACCTTTATCATAAAGGGATGTTGAATTTTGTCAAATGCTTTTTCCGCATCTAATGAAATGATCATATGGTTTTTTTCTTTCAGATTATTTATATGATGGATTACATTGATAGATTTTCGTATGTTGAACCAGCCCTGCATCTCTGGGATGAAGCCTACTTGATCATAATGGATAATTTTTCTAATGTGTTCTTGGATTCGGTTTGCCAGTATTTTATTGAGTATTTTTGCATCGATGTTCATGTGTGAGATTGGCCTGTAGTTCTCTTTCTTGGTTGTGTCTTTGTGTGGTTTTGGTATCAGAGTAACTTCAGCTTCATAAAAGGAATTTGGCAATGACTTCTCTGTTTCAATATTGTGAAATACATTAAGGAGTATAGGTATTAGGTCTTCTTGGAAGTTCTGGTAGAATTCTGCATTGAAGCCGTCTGGACCTGGGCTTTTTTTGGTGGGGAGGTTTTTTATAACAACTTCTAATTCTTCGCGACTAACAGGTCTATTAAATTGTTCACCTGGTCCTGGTTTAACTTTGGTATATGGTACTTATCTAAAAAAGTGTCCATTTCTTTTACATTTTCCAATTTTGTGGCATACAGGTTTTTGTAGTAAGATCTAATGATTCTCTGAATTTTGTCTGTGTCTGTGGTTATGTCTCCCTTTTCATTTCTGCTTTTGTTAATTTGCGTATTCTCTCTCCGCCGTTTGATTAGTTTGGAAAGGGGTTTATCAATCTTATTGATTTTCTCCAAGAACCAGATTTTTGTTTCATTGATTCTTTGGATTGTTTTCTGTGTTTCTATTTTGTTGATTTCAGCCCTCAATTTGATTATTTCCAGTCTTCTACTTCTCCTAGGTGAGTCTGCTTCTTTTTTTTTCTAAAGCTTTCAGGTGGGCTATTAAGTCTCCAATGTGTGCTTTCTCCGTTTTCTTTAAGTGGGCACTTAATGCTATGAACTTTCCTCTTAGTACTGCTTTCATAGTGTCCCATAGGTTTGAGTATGTTGAGTCTTCGTTTTCATTGAATTCAAGAAAGACTTTAATTTCTTTCTTTATTTCTTCCTTGATCCAGGTGTGGTTCAGTAGTTGACTGTCCAGTTTCCATGCGTTCATAGGCTTTCTGGGGATAGCCTTGTTGTTGAATTCTAACTTTAATCCATGGTGATCTGATAAGACACAGGTAGTTACCGATATTTTTTTGTAACTGTGTAAGTTTGCTTTGTTACCGAGTATGTGGTCTATTTTCGAGTAGGTTCCATGAGCTGCAGAGAAGAAGGTATATTCTTTCTTATTTGAGTGGAATGTTCTATAGATGTCTGTTAAGTCCATTTGATTCATTACCTCCCTTAATCCTCTTATTTCTCTGTTAGGTTTCTGTCTGATTGACCTGTCCATTGGTGAGAGAGGAGTGTTGAAATCTCCTACTATTAGTGTGTGTGGTTTGATGACTGCCTTGAGTTTTAGTAACGTTTCTTTTACATAAGTGGGTGCTTTTATATTAGGGGCATATATATTCAGGATTGAGACTTCATCCTGGTGAATTGTTCCTGTTATGAGTAAAAAATGTCCCTCTCCATCTCTTTTGATTGATTTTAGTTTGAAGTCAACTTTCTTAGAAATTAGTATGGCCACACCTGCTTGTTTCTTAGGTCCGTTTGCTTGATAAACCTTTTCCCAGCCCTTTACTCTGAGTAGATGTCTGTCTTTGTGGTTGAGGTGTGTTTCTTGTAAGCAGCAGAATGTTGGATCCTGTTTTCGAATCCAATCTCTTAGCCTGTGCCTCTTTATAAGTGAGTTGAGTCCATTGATATTAAGTGATATTAATGACCAATGGTTGTTAACTCCGGTCATTTTTCCTTTCTCTCTTTCTTTCTTTTGGTAGTAGAGTTTGTGTGTTTTCCTTCTTCAAGTTGTGCTGGTGAAGGGTCATTAGATGTCTGAGTTATTGTGGGCATTGTTGGACTCCTTGGTTTGTGATTTTCCTTCTATTACTTTCTGTAGGGCTGGATTTGTGGCTACGTATTGTTTAAATTTGTTTTTATCCTGGAAAATTTTGTTTTCTCCATTTATAGTGAACGAAAGCTTGGCTGGGTATAGTAGTCTGGGCTTGCATCCATGGTCTCTTAGTTTCTGCATCACATCTATCCAGGACCTTCTGGCTTTCATGGTTTCCATAGAGAAATCAGGTGTAAGTCTGATAGGTTTACCTTTATAGGTAACTTGGCCTTTTTCCTTTGCAGCTCTTAATATTCTTTCTTTATTCTGTATGTTTTGTGTTTTGATTATTATATGACGAGGACATGTTTTTTTTTTGATCTAGTCGATTCGGTGTTCTGTATGCTTCTTGGACCTTCAAAGGAATATCTTTCTTAAGGTTGGGAAAGTTTTCTTCTATAATTTTATTAAATATATTTTCTGGACCATTGAGCTGTACTTCTTCTCCTTCTTCTATCCCTATTATTCTTAGGTTTGGTCTTTTTATTGTGTCCCAGATTTCCTGAATGTTTTGTGATGAGAATTTGTTGGTTATGCTGTTTTCTTTGATCAGAGAGTTTATTTTCTCTATGGTATCTTCAGTGTCTGAGATTCTTTCTTCTGTCTCTTGTAATCTGTTGGTGGTACTTGTCTCTGTAGTTCCTGTTCATTTATCCAAATTTTCCATCTCCATCCTTCCCTCGGTTTGTGTTTTCTTTATTACTTCCACTTCATTCTTCAAGTCTTGAACTGTTTCCCTTACCTGTTTGATTACTTTTTCTTGTTTCTCTTGGTTTTCTTGGGTATCTTTGAGATATTTATTCATTTCCTCTACCTTTTTGTTTGTAATCTCTAATTGATTATGGCAGTTTTTCACCTCCTGTTTAAGGTCCTCTATTATTTTCATATAATTCACTTTTGAGTCGAATTCTTCTAATTCTTCTGGATTAGGGTGTACACTTCTCATTTCGGGATTCCTGGATTCTGGTGATGTCACGTTGCTTTTCAAGTTGTTGGGGGAATTCTTGCATTGGCGCCTGCCCATCTTTTCCTTCAAATGGAGCCAGGAGAGGCCTGGTGTCTTGGACCAGTCTTTGCTGTGACTAACTCTCTGGGTGTATCTCCTCAGTGTAGGGGCAGGAACCGTTCCCTTGCAGGTGAACTCCTCAACACCAAAACAGGGATGCCTGGTATTCCAATGACCCGCGGAAAGAAGGCCAAATGCAAGGTGTAGGGCGGGGTCGCGTAGGACACAGGTGACACTGCAGTACAAGCTGGAGGTGCCTGCGCTCCCTTTCGGGGGTTTGCTGAGGCCTGCCCGCTAGGCAGGCACTCACCGCTCTGGTTGGGTAGCCTTAGTGTAGGGGGGTTTGTGCTCTCTACCGGGACAGTCCGCCCCAGGCTTAGTACACACTCACCCGTCCAGATGGAACTTCTCAGCACCTACACAGGGACTCCTGGTAGCCCCAGTGAGCCAGGGACCAAGGGAAGTAGGGGGCAGGCAGAGCAGGTCCAGGAGAGCACAGCAGACACTGCAGCCCCAGCAGCAGGGGCCCGCGTTCCCTGACGGGGACCTTGAGGCCTGCCCTCTAGTCAGGCACTCACTGCTCTGTAACCCATTACTCTTATTTATGTTAGCCACATGGCTCAGTACCTTTTTCAGTGGGGCAGGTCACATCCTGCTTCTTCGGTGTCTGGATAGGACTGGGGAGGGAGCTTCCTCCTTCCCAGAATACTCCTGTTCTCATTGCTCTACCTCTACTTCCTGCCTGGTTGTCCTGCCTATACTTTCTGCCTGGCTACTGGCCAATCAGTGTTTATTTAAAACATAATTGACAGAATACAATTGTCCCACACCATTATATAGGTATTAAATATTATAGCTCAATAGTTATTGATGTTTGTCATACTTATAGTTAGACTTATCAGGTTTTTTTAGATACATAAAGATTGTAGTCTGCATAGATAGATAATCTTCAACCACTTCAAAGAACTATAGAACATGGCATTTAAATAAATTATGGTTCTGTTGACATGAGACACAATTGCTCCTGGCAGCACCAAACTATTCCCAAGAGAATGTTGAGCACTGAAGACACTCCACTTGGAGCTTGTTTTCTTCTTGGCCTTTGGGCAAGGAACTGCCCATGCCTTGACCACTGACAAAATGCACAGTGTCTGGAATGGACGAGCAAGATACAAGAGAAAGTACTGCCAAGTCTTGCCAAGACAGGGTGAGACAGTTTTGAAAATTTTTCTGACCTCTGAAAATGGTCTGTCGGTTACTCTAGGCCTTAGCCAAAGTTGGTTGCTTCAGCATTGCAAATGAGACTTTGGGTGATTGCCTAGGTAGCCAGTTGTCTCTGTCATCTACTGCACATTTTGGAAGCTGTTTGGTTGACTTTCCTGCCTACTAAAGTAATATTATCTCCCTTCTCAGGCCTTTGATGGTGTTGAAGATTAGATAGCCATAGTTACTGTCCTCTTATGATCTAGTCAAGCCATTTCTAATAAAAGACTTAGACTTCTTAGGTTAGAATAATTATTGAAACATTTAGCATGTTGTTTGCTTGATATTGTTTATACTAATTTTTATATTTGATATCTGTTCTTACTGTATATAGTTTTGTATTGGGTTTAGAACTCTCTTGTTTAGACAAAAGGGGGAGGTGATGGGGAGTCTCCTTCAGCCAATGGTCTTTGAAAGGCTGGTCCAGGTTGAAGCATGACTTTGGGTACCAAGAAAACCAGTGTTCTTGCCCACTTGCCCCCCCTTCACACGCTTCACACCTGGATGTTGGACCCCCATTCCTATTCCTTGAGTTTTCCCTTTTAATAAAGAAAAAAAGGAGCTATTGTAGGATTTGAAGCTAGTGCAGGAATATTTAATTTGCATTCCCCCCACCTGATGCATTCTGCTTCAGAAGGATGCATGGATTTCCTGGGAGAGGGGAAGTAGAAAAGATCTGGGTAAACTTGAGGCACGGATGGAGGGACAGGAACTAGAGGGAGCAGCTTGTACAGACTGGGTGCTATAGGTGGGTTGGAGGCAGGATGGAGGGTAAGAGTAGCAAAAGAGATGTCTTGATGGGGAAACATTTGGGGTTAGGATGAAACCTGGTGCCAGGGAAACACCCAGGAATCCAGGAGGATGAACCCAACTAAGAGAGGGTTCTGGCCACCTACTGTAAGCAGATGGTGACTTCCCTAATTGCCTCTGCCTGATGGAAACAGAGGCAGAGATCTACAGACAAGTACTGTGCTGAGTCTTGTGGAAGAAAGGGAGGAGGGATTATATGAGCCAGGGATGTCATAATAGAGGAACCCACAGAGACAGCAGACCTGAGCTTGTGAGAGCTCATGGACCAGCGCTGGACTAACAGTCAGGGAGTCTGAATGGGACTGATCTAGGCCCTCTGCATGTGTCTGACAATCGTGTAGCTTTATCTCTTAGTAAATCTTCTAACAGTGGAAGCAGTATCTGTCTCTGGTGCTTAGCTGGCTTTTGGTAACCTGTTCCCCATGCTGGAATGCCTGGCCCCACCTAGACTTGAGGGAAGGAGCTTGGTCCTGCCTCAGTTTAATGTGCCATGCTTTGTGCAAGCCCATGGAAGGCCTGCCCCTTTCTGAGTGGAGATGGAAGAGGGGCAGATGGGGAGTGGGGTAGATGGGAAAGGGGAGTGAACTGGAGGAGAGGAGGGAGGGGAAACTGGTTGGTATGTAAAATAAATGAAAAAAGGTTATTTAAATAAAAAAAATTTAAAAAACTTTAAAACATTTTTGTCTTACACACCTTCCATCAATTTCCTCTTAATTTGCTTTTTTTCTTTGAATGGGCCATTTATTCTTGATTCTTTAGATTTCTGGTGATTTGTTGGCGTTATTGTATACTGGTCGTTTGCATTTAACAGTGTAGACTCTGGAAATCAAACCCCACACCCTTTCTTGGGGTTTTCTGGACTTTGTTTTGCTTTTGCTTTTTATGGTTGTGGTTGTTGTTGTGACTGTCTCTAGTGCCAGGCGTCACCGTGAGGTGAGGTATAGACTAATTTTCTCTAATGCTTCCTGACTGAACCTGTATACCATATATGAAGAAGGCTTTGAATATTGTAGCCTTACTGTCTGGCTTTGGGAAAGAATAAAGACTGGAGAGGGAGTAGATGCCCACTTGACAGCCTCTGGTTGTCACTTCAGCGGCGGGGGGGCGGTGGAAGGCACACAGCGACAAATCCCTTCCTCTGCACTGCTGTCGTGGGCCCTGATGCTTGAACGGGCTCTGTGCTCTATCGCCACTCAAGCTGCTGTACGCTGCTCCTCGAACTTGTGCACAGGATTGGCCACGAGGACTGGCGAGACGAATGGACAGCTGCTTAGTAAGTGCTGAGGCAGGCCAAGATGAAGCGAAGCAGTCCAAGCTCCCCTGGAGGCCGACAGCCTGGAGGAGTCCAGAGGTCCAAATAGTCTTGTTCTGCCAGGGCAGTCATTGTGTAGATGGTCCTTGGTGCTTTCACCAGTGGTGCCTTTCCAGAATCCTCCAAGTCCTTATTTTTGAGCACCACATTATGCCATCGGCAGAATGAATTGATATACCTTTACTCATGGGTCTGATGGCTTTGTGTGCGAGTGTGTGTGTGTGTGTGTGTGTGAGTGAGAGAGAGAGAGATCACAGACACATTTGTACTTCTTTAAAAATTATTTTAGATTTATTTTATGTGTATGAGTCTTTTGCTTGCATATAAATATACACACATATATACATATGTGCATACATACATACATACACACATACACATATCTATCTATCTATCTATCTATCTATCTATCTATCTATCTATCTATCTATCTATCTATCTATCTATCTGACACACCACATGTATTCCTGGTGCTCCCAGAGGTTCGAAGATAGTGTTGGATCCTTTGTAACTAGAATTACAGATGGTTTCTCACTACCTCATGAATGCTAGTGACCAAGCCCAAGCTCTGCAAGAACAGCAAGTGCTCTTAACCAGTGAGCCATCTTTCTGGCACTGTAGATGCCAGATTATATTATAATTAACAAATTATATAAGTGCTGCTAACTAATGCAAGTCACAAGTGTAATTATCTGTGTGAGGGTACTGAAAGAGGTCTGGCGATGAACCGGATTCTAGATTCAGACGGGTGGTTCCTAAGTTACCCACCTCTGCACTCGCATGGCTTCCCACCTTCAGTTTAACGTGAGCTGTGCTCAGCACATGCTAGTTTTATGCAGAGGAAGATTTCACTGTGAGGAGACACCACGGGAACACAGCTGCTTGAAGACCTGATTCTAAGAGCTCCAGAAGTCTGCGCACACTCACTCAGACTGGTGAGTTATCGCTGAACCACTTAGCCTGGCACTGAGTTATCTCTTCTGGGGTTACCTCTGCTGGCGGAGGCTACAACTCCCTATTCTTTAATTAGATTTTCACCTGTGATTATGGATAGACTATTTGGAATTGAAATCACAAGCCTGCCTGAATCTCTACAGGGATCTGCATTTGAATGTCAATAATAAAAGCCCCGTCTTAAAACCATAACCCTTTGTGCTGTCTTCATCGTGTAGCTTTATGAATATAGGTCTACAAAGGCCGTAGAATTTATGTTTCTTTCCTTTATTTTCAGTGTAACATTTATTCTTTTCATAATCTTCAGATTCTCCCTAAATGAAAACTGATGATATACTTAGGTCTGAACATAGAGGGAGATGAAAGAAAATACATGAACAACTCAGATCATTTTTCAAAATAGTACAAAAATTCTACATCTTAGCCAGAAACATTTGAAAGTACAATACATTTCATCCAAAAATGCTTTGAGTAGCTTAACAACATTTTCCAGAAAAATTATTGATATTCATTCAGTTTTCATCATAGAGGCCTATTTTAGAGCCACTTAATGTATTGTTGTAATATTTCCTAGATTTCCTGTCCAGTTCAATCCATGAAATGACTAAATTGTGTCATCCTCGTTCTGAGCACACAGGCAAGAAGAAAAGTCGTTAAACATTTTGCTGGGCGTGAGCAGTTCGAGGGCAGGCAGACACCACGCACCCCGACCACCTATTATGAAGCTCTTCGCTGCTGTGGCAAGTGAAAGGGAGTTAATTGGGTGAGGCTGTGGAGCATGTTAGGGGCCTGGGAAAGGGTTTCCGTCTGACAGCTGGATGTCAGCCAAAGCCAGTCAAGTGGAGCTGAGAGACAGAGACCTGTCACGAAGTTCCCGCTGACTGGAACACAGTTAGGAAGCTGAAATACGGTTTCGGCTCACTTTCTCCCTCATTGAATCCAAGCACCTTCAAAGATTTTCCACTGTGGATGTCAACTCTTGTTCTCCAAGCTGTTTCTCTCTAACTGTCCTGCATTCAAATGATCGAACAAAAGATGCTAATGTTTAGCAAAGTGAATGTAAATTCCTTCTTTTCCCCCTTTCTACCCAAGCAGATAGACATCCACCTCAAAGGAAACTTTGAAGGTTTACATCAAACCGTTACATCACCTCCAGATTTAGCTCCTAACGGGATCTTCTTCGAGAGGAGGTGAAAATGGGCAATTAAAGCAGCGGGAGTGCCATGCATTCCCTGCCTCAGGATGTCCCGTCACGTGACCTGAGAATGGACACGATGAGAGTCGGTGGCGACTGCCCATTCTAGGCTTCCTCCCCTCGCTTCTCTGAGAGGTCTAGGCAAAGCGCCGTGTAGCAGCTACCAAAGGTCTAAACAATGAACAGACGGGAAGAGTGAGGAAGCTGTAGACGCTTCAAAAGGAGGGGCTGAAGGAAACGGGAATTAAAGAAAATAAAGTCAGAGTACAAATAAAAATGTTTTCAGAAAGCGTCTGGTATCAAAACTGTTCTTTCCATTGGAGTTCATTTATTCATTCACTCAGCTAATGGTAGGCAGGCTTGCAGAGGACCCACTGTGTGTCTGCACTGCACAGGGCCCTGGAAAACAGAAACAAACAGACCCGCCCACACCTGTGTTCCTGAAGGAATGGTCACCAAGTCAGTGCCGTCCACTAGAACACACCGCGTCTGAGTGGTTGGGAAACGGCTTGTTTGAGAAGGAAAATGAGCTTCAGTTTTAATTTGAGTTCTGATGAATGTGTAACCACTGGCATGTGGTCACCGTATTAAATGGTGGGGTCTAAACAAGCGGAGGGTCGGTAGGATAAAAGGAGAGGCCCCTCACCCTAGCGCAAGGCCATGGATGGCAGAGAAATGTTGCTGCAAAGGGGAGAGCAGACATGAATCTTGAAAACTGATAGGAGTTAGGCCAACAGAGAAGCCTCTTCCTAAGCCGAGAGCAGGGGAAAGCAGGGCAAGCTTTGGGATCCTCACTCTGCTGAGCAGAGGTGACGGTCTGGGGGAGGCTACCTCACTACAACAGCGTATGCTGCTGAAAGTTTCCCCAGAGAGGTGAAACTGAAGATCGCACAGGCCCAAGCCCCCAGGCTGCTTCAGCGGATTAAAGCATACTGCTGAAAGCGAAAGGAGGCTCTAAGGAGCAAGCAGGGGCAGTCACAGCAGCTGCTTTTTTAGCTAAGCGATGTTCGGATGACCTACCTCTCGCTACTGTACCAACTCGCTCCATTCTGAAGGTTAGGAGGACCAGGGATAAAGTTTGAAAAGGAGGTTCCGAGAATCACTTACACAGACATAGTTTCCAAGAGAGACTCAGGGGTGGTGTTTGCCACATAAGCTGTTGAGTGGCTCTGGTCTTAACTGCAGTTCTGGGGCCAGTTTTAGAATCTCTACCTTATGCAGTCTTTCCATCACTCGCTACAGAGTAGTATGTCCTATAAGCTACTTATTTATTCTTATCAGATGGATTCTGTCTGTGTCTTTTTTTTTTTTCTGTCTGTGTCTTGAAAATTACTTGCTGATTTGTTATCTGTGCTTAATACTTCTTAGGCGTTTCATTTATCGCGTTTTATTGCTCATCTTTAATAGTAAATTTAAGTATTCTCAAGTAATTAGTGGATATACAATAAAGAAGAGATAAGGTGGGAAACAGTCTGAAAAAAAATGACTTGTTTAAAAAATTAAAAATGCATTCAAGACACTGGGGATGTAGTTTGGTTGGTGAGTGCCTTCCCAGAATGCACAAGGCCCTGGATGCAGCCCCAGGCACTTCAGTGAACAAATACATTAAGAATGGGGAAAGCGAGGCAGTTGGAAGAACTGCTGAAAAATTCCAGTTAAGAGTTTTGAGGTCCGTTTGAAATTATTGTCTAGGGGACACCTTATTCTGACTCCAAACTCCATTTCAAACACGTGCAGACCTTCCTAACAAACTGATGGGCGGTAGTTAATTTGGAAGAAAGCCCTAGCAGTTTATGAGCAACTACTGGCATTATTGTTTTGCACACAGCCAGAGAAAAAGATGGGCAGTGGAGAGAGTGACCTCTGTGTAGCTCTAGGAACTGGCACTGGTCTTTCAGTGAAGGAGCTGGCGGCTGAGAATGTTTTGAGTCAGAATCTGCTAACACCGGGTTCCAGACAGAGTGGCCTGACCACAGTTCTCAGAAGACTGAGAGGTGATTGTGAGATAGGGCCAGTCTGGGTGGTGACATCACCTGTGTGGCCCAGGGAGCCTGCTAGGACATCCGAGGCAGGACGTGACGTGGGGATCGCAGATCTAGGAGTGGCAGATGGTGGTGCTCTGGATCGGGACTGCACCAGGGTTCACAGGTTTGTGTGAGTAGGTCAGAGAACGGGGCAACCTGGCTCATTCCCGAACCTTCTCAGTGCGCAAAGCTGGGGATCTTTTGGCTGCATTGCTGTTTAAAGCTTGCAGGAGGAAGAGAGCAGTCGTGTCGTTGCATAGTTAGTTACTTTGGCAAATTGTGACTCAAGGAGAGCTAGTTCAAGTGTACAGCTTAATTAAGGATTAGAAATTCATTCTGAAAATAGGGAACGTTTTCGTGAGTAGGTCACTGCTGCATCTTCATAGCTGGAAAGGCTATCTGATACTTTGTAGGCACTTTCTGCATAGCAAAGGAAACATTTAACAAAGCACAGAGAAAGCCCACAGATTGCAACTAAGTCGTACATCCAAGGAGGGCTCATGTCCAAAACATACTAGGAACTCAAAGAACTGAATAGAAAACAATCCTGGTGTCTGGAGAGACTGGTTAGCTGGTGCCAGTGCTTGCTTCTCCTGTAAAGGACCTGAGTTCAGTTCCCAGTGCCCACTTCAAGGAGCTCACAACCGCCTATAACTCCAGCTCCGGGGGAACCCACACCTCTGGCTTCCTCTGGCACCTGTACTCACGTGTGCATGCATGCGTGCACACATGCAAACACCCATCCACACCTTTTAAAAAGATCTTAAAGAAAACAACCATATTTAAAACTATGCTATGATGAGATACCATGACAATGGCAATTCTTATGAAAGAAAACATTTAATTGGGGCTGGCTTACAATTCCAGAGGTTTAGTCCATTATCCTCATGGTGGGAAGCGTGGCAGCAAGCAGACAGACATGGTGCTAGAGAGGGAGCTGAGAGTTCTACATCTGGATTAGCAGGCAGCAGGAAGAGCAAGTGAGCCACTGGGCCTGGTTTGAACTTCTGAAACCTCAGAGGCCACCCACTATGACACACTTCCTCCAACAAGACCACACCTTCTAATAGTGCCATTCCCTATGAGCCTATGGGGGCCATTTTCATTCAAACCACAATCTTAGAATGGTTCTAATATTTTAAATTGTAGAAAAAAGTCAAAGAAATATTTCATGAATCATAAAAATGATTGAAATTTAAATTTCAGTGCCCGTAAACAAAATTTTATTGGGATATAATTATGATAATTTATTTACATATTTTCTGTGACACATTTTAGGTATTGTAGAAATGTATAGCTGACAAATATTACCTGTCAGATATTATCTGGTCCATTGTAGAAAATGTTTGCTGACCCATGTTCAGCCCTAAGCATTTGCCTGTGTGACCTGAAGGTATAAAGCTGTAGGTCTGTACTGCACTGTGCCCTCATAGGTGAGGGTAGCGCTCGAGCTGTGCCTCTGGGGTTGAATATTGGATCGCTTCTGGGCTTTGTCTTCCCTTACTAGAAGGAACTGAATCATTGTGGAGCTGTTCAGTCACAGTGTTCAGGACAGGTGCCCAGTCATGGTCACCGTGGTCCATCACTGTGCCTTCCTCTTCACCATGCTTTCTCTAACACTCAGTACCATCATTTTTAAAGTTCACTTTTCATTAGCATGAAATATCTCATTTATTTCCCATTCTTAACTGCTGATAAGGATGCATTATTTCCTCCAATTTATTTGTTAGTCACCTATATTTCCAATTTTGTGAACTCAGTTCACAACCTTGGCTAATGAGTCAAATAATTTTAAACATAAGAAATCATGGAGAAATATAAAAATTTAGTGCTTTTTTATGATTCACATTCCAAAGTTAATTTTTTAATGTTTCATTTTTAGCAAAAAGCTGTTCATGCATGAATGTACTTTGTTTCTTAAATGAAAACACACATATACATATTATTGTATACCATATATGTACACACATGCATATGCATGCATGTGTGTGTGTGTGCACAGACATACACGTAATGCACACAGACCTGAGTTACCATGGATGTACTTAGGGTTTTGTTTTTTTTTTTTTTTTTACCATCTTTCCTCACCAACATTTGTCAGTAGAAATTGTACTTCTGTTTGGATTTGATTTCCTGGAATAGCCACATGCCCTAGGATGTTTTTCTGTGGTGTTGAGTGGCAGCAATGAGCTGTATTTCCCATCAGCCTTATAGGCACAGGAGTAAACAGCTGCACCAGTGTGCTTTGTTGTCAACTGTGCTTGATAGATGTGTTAAAATGCATGGTCACCGTATGTTGTGTGTATGGGGTGTGATCTACTATGAGTCAAGGAGCTTCTGTGCATATATATGTATGTGAATTTACATATAAATTCTCATTTGAGCTTTTTTTACATGAAGATATTCCTATATAAGAATTTAAATATTTGCCTCAGATTTTAAACATATTATATTATTTGAATATGTCATATATCAATTAAATGGACGTCTACTGATGGAGACTTTAATTTTCTTCTTGGAGGTTTTACATGAATTGACCAATGATTAATTCATTTTGAGACCTGATCTTTCTATGTATCTTAGCCTGATCTCAAGTTTGCAAGCCTCCTGTCTCAACCTACAAAGTACTGGGATTACAGGCCATGGTGCTTGACTTTTTTTTTTTTTTTTTTTTTTGGGTGATTTGTATGAGGTGCTCATAAAAGAAATGCCTTGTGGCAGAAATGGTGAGTATGTATCCAGGGTGATCATCTGAGTGGTTTCCATCTGATGGATGGAATATGTTTCTCCTTGGCATATTTGTGTTATGTTTGTTTAATCATAGTGAAACTTTACCTTTCCATATATTCACTGGCTATTGTGTCCTCCTACCCCAACCAAACAGGCTATTTGTGCCTGGGACAGAGCCTACCGGACCTTCCTCCTCTGCGCTTTTCTTTCTTAGTAATAGAGTTTCTGAATATTACCTGTGACGTTCAAGGGGAAAATAAGCTACATTACCTAGACACCACCCACCCCAAATAAACTAAATTAGCCATATGACCTGAACTCCAGCGAGTGAGATGTAACTAAAAATGCTAGTTTTAAGGGGTTGGGGACGTGTTCAAGTTGGTAAAGTGCTTGCCTTTAAGACATGAGGATGCAGATACAGCAGCCAGTTCTTCAGCAGTTTTTGCAAGGAGCATACAGTGTACTGGTGAGAAGGGCTTCTTAAACTTTTCCCAACCATGACCACTTTTCCCCCCAAGCAGCTCTTCTGCAACCCTGGATAAATAGGTGTATAAACTAAGTATTCAAAGCAAACATTTGCTGCTATAAATCAAAGAGATTACTTCGAAAATGATTCTTTGGTATATATACCATTTTACTATCCATTGAAATAAATTTTTATTCTAATAGAATGGATGCTTATTTATTTTTACATAAAGAATTAAACAGTGGCTAAATATTTCATGTTTCAGGACATAGAGCATCTGTAATACTTTTCAGAGTTGACTGATACTTTGGTTTTATAATGGTCAGTACTGAGAATGCCATTTTGTATGAATGTATACATGACAGAAGTAAGTTTAGGGCCATTTCAGAAACTTATGGAAATTCTCTCCTAAACCAAAGTTAATATTAATTTTTTTTTAAAAAAAAATAAATTCAAGGCCGGTCAGTGGTGGCGCATGCCTTTAATCCCAGGACTGGGGAGGCAGAGGCAGGCGGATCTCTGGGAGTTCGAGGCCAGCCTGGTCTACAAGAGCTAGTTCCGGGACAGGCACCAAAACTACAGAGAAACGCTATCTCACAAAACCAAAATAAATAAATAAATAAATAAATAAATAAATAAATAAATAAATTCAAGTCAGCAACTTCCTTTTAAAAATATTTGTATTTGTGTGGGTGTTTTACCTGACCATATGCAAGCAGTGCCAGCGGGGGCCAAAAGAGGGCATCAGATTCTCTGGGACTAGTGCTGCAGACAGTTGTTAGTTACCGTCTGGGTGCTGGGGCTGGAACCTAGATCCTCTGGAAGAAGAGCCAGTGATCTGAACTGTTGAGCCATCTCTCCAGTTCCTCAAACCAAGAGAACGTTGTGGAGTGATTCTTCTGTGCACTATGGATATGCATTACTCTCATTGGTTAATAAAAAAAGCTGACTGGCCTATAGCAAGGCAAGATTAAGTTAGGCAGAACAACCAAACTGAGGATACTGGGGTGAAGAGGAGCTGAGTTGGAGAGTTGCCGGCAGATGCAGAGAGAGCAAGATGAGTACTGAGGGAAGGTACCAAGCATAGATAAGAAATATGGGTTAATTGAAGTGTAAGAGTTAGCTAGTAACAAGCCTGAGCTGTTGGCTGAGCATTTACAATTTATATTGAGTCTCCAAGTCAGTTATTTGGGAAGTGGCCACAGTACAGGAAAACTCCGCCTACACAAACTTATCATCAAATATTCTAACAAAACATAATTTGAAGGTGCACTAATACACGTCTGATTTTGGAATAAGTTTTGGTGATTTTGTGTTAAGAAATCTCTTATTGTTGACAGCTTTTTATATAGCTTCCACATTCAGTTATAGGGTTGCAGCCCACAGTTTAAGAAGTGAGCTGTAAACCACCAAGATAGGAATGGCCTGGATTCTACTTTGTGTAGACTTTCTGTTATAGCTGACTGCTGTTATAATAAATATACTTCATTGGTTTATCTTCCAATTAGATTTTTCTTTTAACTGCATAAGTCTTGTAAATTAGGACAATCACTCCTGTGATTAGCATGTGTATTACACATATCTAAAAACCAGTTCACCCAAGGATTTCCTCCATTGTATTCTTGTGTTTGTTCGGTTCTTGTTCTTTTTGTATATTTGATCATATGAATATATTTACATTTTGAATTCTCTCTGAGTTGTTTGGAAATACAGGTTTCTAAGACAGGAAAAAGGTGATTTTTTTTTCCTGCCCATTTCTGGAGCTCTCCACTCAGGTATGTAGGAAATAAGAAGTCAGGAACAAGCAGAGTGTGGGATGAGAAGGGAAGTGGGAGAAGAAAAAACAAAAACTGTCCAGGAAAGTTCTTCCCTTCCTTTTCCAGCTCTTACCACATCAGGAAATTTAAACATCCAAGAGCAGACAATGGAGCTGTTATCTTGTCAGGTACAAGACATCTTTAAAATAATTTAAAATTAAGTTAAATGTTCTGGGGTAATTCACAGCTTCAGCTCCGAATCTCACATTGGGACCTAACAACAGCTTAAAGTCCTGGTAAAAAGGCTGGGACTTTCGCTCCATGTCAGTGCTGTGTAGCTCGTTTATCTCCTGTGCCGCGGTGGCTACTCAGAGCCTAGATTGTGCTACAACCATGCTTCCCAAAATACAGCATCCATTTCTGCCTCCAGCACAACGAATGCATTTGTGTTGCCCAGTCACCAAGACTTCTGAACCTTTACCATATAAAATGGCTGTGATGTGAGATAAGCCCGAGACAGTCTCTGCTTTGGGTGGCATGAGAGGGCAGTGGTTGATGTTTGAGCGATTGAACCAGATCAGGATTCACAGCTCTCTCTGCTACAGCAAGCAGTAACCTGTGGCAACATAATTCTAACCCCTTGAGCCTTAGTTTCTTCAACAGTAAGATATGGGGACTCATGGGATTTTTCTCTTTGAGTTATGAGAATGTATGCAATGGCTACCAAGCTGAGCCTACCATGATGCCTGATATACAAACTAATAGATGTTAGCTATGAAAATAGACTGGAGTCAGGCGGTGGTGATGCACATTCCTTTAATCCTAATACTAGGGAGGCAGAGACAGGCAGATCTCTGTAAGTTCAAGGTCAACCTGGTCTACAGAGTGAGTTTCAGGTCAGCCAGGACTGTTTCACAGAGAAACCCTCTCAGGAAAAACAAACCAACCAAATAAATAAAAAAATAAATAAATAAAAAAAACATATCATTTACTGTCACTAAGAGCAGAAAAGAGAAGTCAAACACAAATTATTGCATTTTTGTGGATTTTATTTCATTTATTTTATTTCAGATAAATGCTCAAATAGGGTAAGTAATATGTCAAAGATCACATATTTACTAAATAACAGAATGAAATAGGAATCTGAGAAGGCTTAGCTTCCAAACTCATTTCTTTCTGCTGTGCTGTGGGACTTCTATGTGAGATATACTCTGTTATGCATAAAATAATCAAATATCAACGCGAGACCCAAACTATAAAGTGATAATATTGATGGTTTGTTCACTTAGTCGCTCATCAATCAGGAGCCTTATTTAGTCTTAGCTAAGCGGCTATGCTAGAGATACAAAGTCATGGTTTATCTCGCCATATGGTGTGCTCATGGTTCTAAGGGAAAACCAAAAATATACAAATAATTATAAATGCTTACAAGGAAATATGAATTGTGATTTGATGTTTGTCATCAGTGTAGTTGGGAAAAGGTAGGGAGAGGTTCTGGAAAGCCCTTACCGGAGAAAGAAGCTCTGACCAGAGAGTTTGAAGGGTGGAGAAGTCACCCGCAAGGAAGACGTGGATGGAGCAGGGCTGAGTGTGTACTGTGGAGTACATTCTGGCACAAACTGGATTCACAGCGCCAGCAGAAATGTCGATGAGGCTGGACAGGGGAGCAGAAAGCTCAGAAATTGCACAGCAAAGGTCCTGGTTGTGGGGAAGCATAGAAACACAGAGTCATTAATCCATCAAATTTCCATGTCAGGAAAGCTGTTGCGGCTGAATTGAGACATAGACCTGGGAGCTGGGTTCTGCTGGAGGACAAAATTATGTGACAAGTGTGTAGGTGTCTCTGCCAGGTTTCCGATTTCCTCTTTATTTTTATGATTGACCTTTCTAAATCTCTAGGTATGTGGGGCCTTTAGGATGTTTGTTGACCATAGAGAGTTCTTTCTAAAGCTCCACTGCCTCCTTCCCTATTCCGTCATCAGTAAGCTCGAGTCAAGCTAGTCTGTGCTAAGGGTTAGCAACCTAGAGGGAGAAGGATGTATAAACCGTAGATAAGGTTTGGAATATCGTACTGGAAGTTAGACTTAGTAGCTAAATGAAATAAGTATTTTAGTGTAATAACAGATGTATGTGTGAGTGCATGTATAAATGTGTGTGTGCTTGAAGGTGGATGTCTATGTACGTGTTTGTGTCCCAGGGTGGTGAATTTTCCACGGGACAAAACAATTTCCTGCCTCATTTCCAGTTCTGGTTGTGTAACTGTGGTGTCCCATGACTCCAGCTCGTGAAACTGGAAAGCAGGGAGGTGGAACATGATGCACAAATATTTCTGGGGGAAAGAAAATTTTGTTATGCTAAGTATTGAGAGTCTAGCGCTAGGACACATTAGGAATCCGAGTGGAAATGGTGAGTCTCATTGTCACTCCCTCTGTGGGGGCTTTGGTTTTGCCATCAATATAAATGCTGCTATTGCACTCTGTGTGAAAGCAGCCAGCAGCATACGGGCTTGAAATGCCAGCTTGGAGATTACGGTAACAAAAGTATACTACAGAATTTAACCGAATGGAGTTTTGGTTTACACAAAAGCTGCGGACAGTATGCATTCCTTCTGCCTCAGAATCAGTGCCAAATGGGACATCTCCTTCCCATGGCTCAGGGACCATCGCTACAGAAGGGGGTGGAAAGATCGTTAGAGTCAGAGGTCAGGGAGGAGAAAACCATGTCTTCTGGACATGACAAGACCATTGCCCTCAGGAACGCACAGAAGCCCGCAAGATCAAGCCAGGCAGCATGGAGCGGGCAAGGGGCTCAGAAGAGCTGTAGACAGTGATGGCTTCTGTGGGAGGGAAAGTCAAGTTTCTTTTTTCTTTTTCTCCGTTCCTTTTTTTTTTTTTTCCCCCAAGACAGGGTTTAGGATAGCCCTGGCTGTCCTAAACTCACTCTGCGGACCAGGCTGGCCTTGAGATCCGCCTGCCCGGGCCTCCAAGTGATGGGATTAAAGGAGTGTACTGCCTCTGCCCGGCTAGAGTCAGTTTTCTTTAAGGTTTGACTCTTGGTAGGTTGACCATGCTTTAGTGGATGGGTATGCTCCATGCCCAGAAATATGAGTCAATGGGTATTAAATTTAAAGAAAAAGAGCAGACATAAAGTTAGGGGGTGGGTAGGGAGGTGGGGGTAGACCTGGTCGGAGTTAAGGGGGAGCAGGAGTGAAGATGAGCAAAATACATTGTATGAAATTCTCAAAGAATCAAAAAAAAATTTAAAGAAAGAATATATATCTAATCCAAGAGGAGTTCCACAGTGTAGCAGAAGTCAGTGGTCTCATGGCAGTGAACACTTATAAATAAAGATGCACGGACAAAAGGGTCTACCGTAAGACTCAATGGTCCACACTATAGCTTCCATGCTGAGATTCTTTTACAATGTATTTTTGTTGTTGTTTGGTTTGGTTTTTGCTTTTGCTTTTAATTTTTGTTTTGAGGGGGCAGATCACAGGGGCAGAGAGTAGAAGCGAAAAGATGGGGCGGTGAAAGGAATCGGGATGCATGATGTGAAATCCACAAAGAGTCATAAAAAGTTAATAAGAATATACATCTAAAGTAGAATGGTCTATCATGGTCTATCTTACCTCTCTTAATCTTAGTATTAAAACCGTAAGTATTATATCTAGAAATCCCGAGTTTTAAAGTCAGCGTCACACAGAAGTTAGATGCCAGTATGTTATCATACAGCAGCACACATGGGGCTGTAGCTGACTTGCAGTATTTCAGAGTTGAGGAGTCCGACCCTTATTTTATAGGCAAAGGATTCAAGACTTTGGAAGGCTAGCTTACTGCCTCAATGGCTGATTCAGTTATAGCAGAACTGGGCAGCGTGCTGCAGTCTGCTAACCTGTACTGGGTGCTTAGCATGATCTGCATGTGAGTGAATCATGCTTCTCCTCATCTCTTTAACCATAAGTCCTAGAAACACACCTGGATCATGGGTGCTGCGCTGGAGACAGCAGCCTGCGCTAGCTGTTTAGAAGCCTCGGCTTTGATTTATAGACAACTTGTTGTGTGATTATTTTATTATTAGATGAATGCTTTATTTCTTGTTTGGAAACATTCTTAGAAAATCATAATTTTAAAAAATGGCTACTGGGTGTATTCAATTACTGCATTTCACAAATTTTTTAAGTGGAGAAATTTAGTAGGTGCATCTATATTGTGAGTGTGTATTTACCTGATCAGTTGAAACAACTCTAATAGAATCATTTATAGCTCATTGCAGAAATAAAAGCGCTTCCATGATTCACATGACACCTAGCTCTTATTTCAGGGAACCAATTTCTTCTTTAAAAATTGCCCAAATTTAGAGTTATATGAGACGACCAGAACTCTAAACAGTTTATGAAGAAGTCTAAACGGCCACAGGCTTCTCAGACTTAGGGTGTAAGATCAGATAATGATATTAACTCTTACTGATCTCTGCTACAAAGTTATTTTACTATCCTTACCTCTTTGTTACATTAAAAAAGCATTTTCATAGGTCTTTTGATATTATTTGCAACAAGAAAAATACTTAATATTTAATTGTTATTTAAACATCAAATTTTCAGATCAAACTTTCACTAGATATTGTGCTGGCTCTTTTGAGGCTATGTACTTAAAATCAAATTTTACCTCATTTCATGAGAACAACTTGCTAAGCAGTGTAGCAAGTGATTCTAGTAGCAGGAGCAGCCATTTGTTTTTATTTACACAAATATAAGCCTGGCTGCTGGCGAGAGGCCGTTGAGGAATAAAATCTTTAAGGAAATTTGTATTCTCTCTTTTTTCTCACTGCTGTCTTCTCTCTCTCTTCCCTTCCTTCTTCCCTCTTTCTCTCCCTCCTTCCCCTTTTCCTCTTTTCTTCCGTCCATCCCCCCCCTTTTCTCCAAGGCATTTTCAATGTTTTCTGTGTTAAGAACATAAAGTCTGGAGAAATGTACAAAAGTTGAGAGTGACTTAAAATAGTATGGAAATACTACACACAGCTTTTCAGGGTCATTTAGTAAAAACACTCTATCAAATGAAAGGGTGTTTTTACACATGCACAAAATTAGACACATAAAGAGGAGGGCAGGAGCAGGCAAACCCTAGCCTTGTGTAGATACCTAGACCTGCACAGTCTTCAGACTGCAGCGCTTGGTGGAGCTCTTCCCTGAAGGGCGGCTTTCTGGTTCCTCAGGTACTAGACTGGAGGACTCACAGGAGTAAAAGGGAGGTTTCAAGTGCAGCAAATTTCTGGAAGCTGCATGCATCTCTGCTACTGGCAAACAGTAGAACATGAAGAAACCCCAGGAGGAGATCAGATCCCCTGATCTGATTCTGTTTGTCCTTTCACAAATAGATTTCTTAGACCAGAACCTGAAACATAAAGATGTAAACTCATTCTAAAACGAAAAGAAAAACAACAACAAGAAGAAAAACCCCACCTAAAATAGTGTTATCATATGACCCCCACCCCGGGCTGTGCCGCTTCTGTATATTTACCCAGACTGCTTGAAGTCAATGCTGAAGGGATGTCTGCGTGCAGTGTTTATTGCAGCAGCTTTTTACAAGTCAGGTTATGCAATCACCCCGTGTCCTCCAGTCAGTGAGTAGACAAATCTGAAGTATCTGCACAATGGAATACCACCTAGACTTAGTAAGAATCCTGTCATGTGTGACAGCACTGGTAGGCGTGAAAGACGCCTACCCCAGGACCTGATTTCTCCGTTATGTGTAAGGGACACCATTGAGAATCTGCTGAATTCACAGGGCAGAGAGTCAAAGGGTGATTGCCATCAAGGGAGGTGGACTGGAGAGAGAACAGCCAAAAGGTTCCGAGTCTTAGAACGAGCAGCAAAAGTGTGATGAGTTAGAGTTTGTACCTTGATGACTGGAGCTCACACTTCAGCTAACAATAAAAGGGAGATGTTCTCAAAACAGAGCACCCAGTACCTGATATAATCACTCTGCATTACATTCAAATTGCAGTTTCACTGTGTGAGTCGCAGCAGTACACATTACTGTAACTTACCAACATTGTAAAATTCTGAAAGACTTAAAAACAAAACTTGAAGCTTCGCCCAAACGCACCGAAAACCCCTATCATAAGGAAGCTAAAGAAAGCGAGGAAGAGAGTCCATCCCCACTGTCCTCTGCTCCTTCAGCATTCTGCCAACATTTCCTCTGCCTAGGTCTGCAGAGGAAAACTTAGGAGGTGGCCTAGAGCACTTCCAGCTGCAAGCCCAGTTGGGTAGTGAGGCCACCACCTTACACAGCCAGCCGAAGTTCTGAATGTGGCTCTGTAACAGAAAACCTGGAGGGTGAGGCTGTCCGTGGTGCCTCTTCTGCCCGCGGTGCCCCCTCTGCCTGCGGTGCCTCCTCTGCCTGGTGCCCCCTCTGCCTGGTGCCCCCTCTGCCTGGTGTCCCCTCTGCCTCTGCTCAGGTTTTAGCCTGAGGTACCCAGGCCCGGAACAAGAGCTCTGAGTGAGCCGTAGCTCTGCTGTCCAGGACTGGTGCTTGCTTTTGGGAGTTCTTTTCCTTCCATGGGACCCACTAAACCCCATGCTTCATGGAGATAGCTGAGTAGCCACTGTGGGCACTTTTTTTTTTTTTTATTAACTTCCAGCATAAAAAGAGATGATTTCCATCAGCTGTCTGCTTGCGGTGGAGTATCAAGAATCAAAAGAACAGAGATCAAAGAAAATTGCTGAACTAGGTGTTAGATGCAGACATCGATTTTTTCCAGTTGTACTTTTAAAAAAATCCACAAAAATGGTAACACATACAACAGTAGAATTTCTAATATGTTCCTAACGCCAGCAGTGGTTTCTTCCTTGTCTCCACATGCAGAAATAGTTTTGTATAACATGACATAGTGAGTCGGACTCTTGTATCTTATGTTATTTTATTATAAAAACTCAATCCAAAAGAGGGGTGTTTTAAAAGCTCTGTAAACTGGAATGTTTTTAGTGGGCACTCATAACTGACCCTATTACCTCACCAGCATTCATTTGCTGAGAATCTGGAAAATTCTGATTAAAAATTAATCATTATTTTCTTATATGTGTAGATATTTTAAAATAGCACCTGCTTCATGTTTAAGGCTTCAGTCACATTAATATTAACTCCTATTTACTGGTATTTTGTTTCTTAAGCCTTAAATTGTAGCTTTATCAAATGTTAAATTTGTTTTCAAATATTTTATGGGTATATAGCAGTTTTAAAGTTTGATTTTTGATTCTACCTATGTTTTATATGTTTATATATGAGAAATTGATTTCATAGTATAATCTGTATGTTATAAATGATTCCCAGATGTTTAAAACAGTCTTCATCAAAACAGGTTGTATTGTCATACTGTTAATGAAGGTATAACATAAGTCCTCACTAGACTCTATTCATAGTGCATTGTTTTCTAGAAATCACTGGGATGCACTTATTTTTCTTTGTGTTATACCTGTGAGTTAAATCATTAAAAGTAATTTAGAAATGAACACCATGGATCATTTCCTAAGCAGTCCATACAGCACATTATAAACTAATGGAAGAAACTCTACTAGGGGTTGGCTCTGTGTATGACCAAAGAATTGAAGCTGAACTGAAAAATGCCTGGTTGCATTGACTTCTTGCTATAAAACTTATACAAAGTTCTGCTGTTCCTCCATTTCCTGAAACACCTGGGACATAGGATGTTATGGGATATTTATACACTGGGTGAAGATACATTGCTGTGATTGGTGTAATAAAGAGCAGAATAGCCAATAGCTAAGTAGAAAGAGGTTAGGTGGGACTTTCGGGAACAGAGAGGTCTCTGGGAAGGAGAGAGGTGGGAGATGCTGGTGAGACTCTGAAGAAGTCAGACATAAGATACAGAGCAGAAGTAACCAAGCCATGTGGCACAACGTTTATTAAGAGAAGCAGATTAATCTGAGTTATAAGTGCTAGTTTCGGACAAACCTAAACGAAGGCCCAACTTTCATGATTAACGATAAGTCTCTGTGTTATTTGGGGGTTGGTGATCTAAAGATAGTCCAACAAGGAAGCATCCTATTGCTTGCTGCAATAGGATGAGTTGATTCAGTCACAGTTGGAAATTGCTTCCTTTATGTACATTACTTAGTGGCAAGCTCCGTCTGCTTTACACCTCCAGCCTTGTCCACTTCCTCGTTTGTCTTTGTAGCGTCTACTTAAGAGTTTACAATTCATTGTGCTTCTTTCTTCCCACAGACAGGATCCCGAGACCATTCCAACCTCTCCATTCCTCCAAGAGCTGCCCTTCCTGGGGACACAGTTGGGGACTTTCTTCCACTACAAGCGGAACTTGATACACCTTACACCTTTCTAAAGGAGACATTCATAAATACAGCACCCCATTCTCTAACATCTTCTCAGTCATCCTCTGCGGCGATTCCTGCTAATGCCAAAAGACCATCTCAGATTGGATTATGACTTTATGAAATAAAAAATGGAGGAAGAGTTAATGGTACAATTAAAATTGTTTTGAAGGGGGATTTTCTTTTCAGTTGAGTTTTGTTTAATACAAGCGAGGGTGGGCTTTAAAAAATTGTGTGGTATCTTGATGTGCGCAGGAATCTCTGTCTCCTCAAATAATGAAATAACCCACTTTTTCCTCCCTAAGTTTTATTTATTATCACAGTTGCTCATTTTTATGTAACATATTTTTAAATGTTAAAGAATGACACATTTTGGGTAATTTCCCTCAGACTTAAAAAAATCAATAAGCCATTTTAGTCTCTATCTATCAAAGTTGTTTCATACTTGTCTATTTTAAAGCCAGACTGCAGTACTTTAATAGGATTGAGAGAGCTATTTGAAATGTATGCCAATGATTCCTGTCATTTCATGGCAGCGCTGCCATGGTTCACTGAGCCCCTCTTCTCTCTTGTCAGCTCGGCTGAAGACAAGCATTTAGTTGCAAACTTTAAGCAGGTTGTGCAAAACAGAAATGATGTGAGCGCTTCTGCTCCCGCACACTAATGTCACTCCTGGTCAATGTGAGAAGGTCAGCTTGCTCCTTGTAAAGCTACATGATACCACTTGCCCATTTGAACAAGTTAAGTTAACTGCCGAATCTGGTCCCTGTAGGCACTGAAAACCTTGTCCTTTTATCAAGTCTGTGTTTGAAAGGAAGGAAGAGCGGCTCTGCTGGGAAGGGTTCCGTGGTCCGCCTAGGCACTTCCTAAGGACAGTTCCCACGCCACTGTAGCAGGTGATATATTTAGTATAAGCTGAAAAACTTCAAGGTAACGGCCGTTTTGACCTTCAGAATAGACTCCGTTTTTTGTTTTTGTTGTTGGTAAGACCCAAGAGTGACGACCGTCTTTGATGCTGACAGAATTTAAAACAAGGCCATTGCCCTGCATTTTCTGCCTTGTAGCACACAAAAGTAAAATTGTATGTCAGGCCGAGATGTCGGGGAGCTGACAAGATGCCCCAGTGACATTTCAGCTAGAAAGAGCAAGTGTCTTGCAACCAAGTGGTCAAATATCAAATAATAGGTCAAGCAGGAAGGAGCTGAGTTCTAACCACAAAGAGGTTTCTGGTAACTTACTTGACAAGCTTTTGGGCTCTCTGTGGCTTGACAAAGGGATGTTCTGTAGGGTATCGCTAGACAGACTGTTCTTTATCGCCGTCAGAAGATCGGGCATTGACATTGATTAAACTCTTTAACCCTTAAAGGTTAACTCCTTGCAGTTTGCATCATGGTAAGCGAAGAACAAAAGAATACTTGTAATGTGTGTTTGTTTTTATATTTGTCATTTAACTCCCCAGTGACATTAACTTCTAATGTGACTGTAGTTTTTGACAAAGACGTTTAATATAAAAATCTATATTTGATATTATCTTTCATTATAGAATTTTTTTTCATTACGGATACATTAAAAAATAGCAGTTTGTATTGTGAAACCCATATTGTGTTTTGTTACATTTGGCCTTGGGAAATAAAACCTGTATTCTGTCCACTGTGCATCCGAATCGCCCCAGTGATGTCTGCTGTCTGAGGTCAAACAGCGCCCTTGCTGTCATACTGTGTCGAGCTATTTCTTAAAATGCCGGGCCAGGATAGTTAGCTTTGTATAAATCTCTAGAAAGCTTTTTACGAGGAGTAAAATTCTATTTTTAACCAAATTGCTCTTAATTCTTTTTATTTAATTTTTTTAAAAATTTTTTGGAACTCTCCTTGTGTTCTGAATAAATTTACCTGGGTGAAATATCCAGACAAAGGATGTACTGCTGTTTTCATGAAGGGTGTAGACTAATTTCTCACATTTCAAGGGGCTTCCTTCTGCCATCCCTGCAGTGTGGAGGCTGCTCGGCACGGATGTTCCCATACAGGCTTGCAGTTCACATGTTCTCGCTGGACTGTCAGCCCTCTCACAAGGAGGGCACCGCTACCCCATGTAGCATGTGTGTGTCGTCTACTTCCAGATCCTCGCAGTTCAGAGGGATGAGTGGTGTTTGTAAAATATGCCCTGCACAGACCTTACTCTGCTTACTTTAATTTCACAGTATGAATGGGAAAACTCAAAAAATAAAATCATGTAGCTGTGTGTGCTCTTACAGACAGATTATGCACCGAGAATTCTGAGCTATCAACTAAAAAAAAAAAAAGATTATTAAATCAAACGGAAGCAGGCCACATTTATAAGCAACTGGATGGTAACCGCCATAGGAGCCGAAGGATGGGCCTCCTGAGCGGGCGTTAGTATTCATGGGCAAGTGCAGTAATATTTATACCATACGCTTTCCTCCCAGAAGTCAGGCGCAGCAGGAGGAGGAGAGTTAATGACATGTCCTATGGAGATCTGAGGAACTCTAGACTGCTCTGAGCACCTCAGTGACCAATTGCTGCATATTTGAGATCTGTATCTCCACGGCCAGGACAGTTGCTCTTCAGCTTCTCCAGCTCTTTAAGCGTGATGCATGGACTTGGCGTCTCTCAGGAGAGCGACTTCAAATACTTCTGTAGGGAGGGGAGTTTTGCTTTACATTTCAGGATGTGGATTTTCTGTCTAACTTTCTGTGATCTAGGAAAGCACCTGCATCGCTTATCACTATCTGGGGGATGCTAAAAGCTATTGTTCGGACAGCCAAACCATGTGGACTTAACGAGGGTTTGTCAGCGTTTTTTTTTTTTTTTTTTTTTTGATTTTGGGTTTTTGGTCTTTCATGACAGGGTTTTTCTCTAACTTTGGGGCCAGTCCTGGAACTCACTGTTGTAGACTAAGCTGGCCTCGAACTCACAGAGATCCTCCCGCCTCTGCCTCCCGAGTGCTGGGATTAAAGGCGTGCACCACCACCGCCCGGAACTCTTGGTGGATTTTTAATGCTACTTTATTTCCAGGTCTGAATCCATTCCAGACAGTGGTGGGTTGATCCTATTTCACACACAGGTTTTATAGACAAGTTTCCAAACGTAGCAGTCGAAAGGTAATTTTTATTCAGCCACATAAAAAAAGTAGTGCTATCAAAACAAACAGCTGAGATTTGTATCACATCTTATTCATGCACAACAGAATATCTAAAATGATGGCACTTTGCTACCTAGTAACAGGTATAACAGGAAGTAAATATGCCGGGGACTTAATTCCAAAGCCCACAGCATTTCCACCTTGTCAGGCCTGCCTTCCAGCAATATTGGATGCTTTTTAAAGATAAAATTTTTAAATTTTCTTGTCCAGTTAGTAGTATTTTTTTAAAGTATGTTATTGTTTGAAATCTAGAGTGCGAGTGTACTAGTTTGAAATCTGGTGTGTGTGTGCGTACATGTGTGCATGTGTATACATATTGAAGGAAACAGCAGACAGGCTTCACGAGCTTCCAGCTATCCAGACAGGTCCAGTCCGGGAACGTGGAGAACTAGGGGCCTATAAAATAGCCAAGTTGACCACTAGCTTTATGGCCCTTCCCATACTAAAGCGACAAAGTTACTTTCATTTTATCAGTGGCTTGGTCTTTTGTCTTTCTGGGATGTTTGGCTCTCTGACCACACCAGAAAGGAAACTCAATGATTCCAGTCATCCCATAGATGAACACTAACATCCCTCCTGCCCGTTATAGCATGGGTGTGACTGCATCGATCATACCATAGATGAACACTATATCCCATCCCCCATTTCAATGCGGCTATGACTGCATGTGATTGTCCCATAGATGGGCACTAACACCCCCTCCCCGTTACAGCATGGGTGTGACCGCATTCATCATCCCACAGATGAGCACTGACACCCCTCCCCGCCCTTAGGATGTTGGTTTAGCTGCATATGCACGCAGTGGGTGTGCAGGCTAGAGGTCAACCCGAGGTGTCACCCCTCAAGAGCCATACCCTCTGTTTTATTCCTCAGTAGGACCCGAGGCATGGTCATGAGACTAGGTTGGTTGACCAGTAAGCCCCAGGAGTCTTTCCTGTCCCCACCTCCCCAGCTGTAGGAGTCCAAGCGTGTGCCACCATGTCCAATTTCTTACTTGGGTGTTAAGGAACAAAACACAGGTCTTCAGGCTTTCATGGTAAGCCCTTCAGCAGCTGAGCTGTCTTCCCCATCCCTGTTCCAGGCAAGGTCTCTTGCCTGTTGATCAGCTGTAACAACCTGCATGCATACTAATCAATCAATAGTACATGTACAGCTGGGAACTGAAAGATCGGTGAGGTTTGTACCTAATTTTGAAAGGAACTCACACCCTTACTATGTTGCCCAGTGTGTCTAGCTTGGCCCGGTAGACTGCATACTGTCAGCAATAGGCCTTCATAAACGATGGGTAAGCATCTTGAGAAAACTATTCCATCCATTGAATATGGCTGATCAAGAAAGTATTTACTGTATAACTACTAGGGTATACCCATTAGATTTTTTTTTCTGGTAAACTGAATATTGGCCCCAAAGATAGCCATTTTAATCTCTGGAACATGTGAATATTGCCTCACATGGCCAAAGGGTGTAGGCATTGCTCTGTATTTTCCGGATGGGACCCAGGCACAGTACAAAGTGCCTTTTAGGAAAGAGAGGTTGAGGTGGGCTCGGCTGTGGAGAGTCTCGAGGAGGCCGCATGATGACGGAGGCAGAGACAGATGGAGCTGCTTTGGAGACAGAGAAGAGCCAGGTTCGAGGAACCCACAGTTCAGAAATTGAAAAGTCCAACTACCCTAACTGTGCTCACAACTTGAGTTTCCACTTATTTATTTATTTGGCTTGCATTCCATGTGCTGGGCTTTTGCATCAGATGAACAGCAGCTGCCTGTATTGGGTCATCATACAGTCACACTCTGCTGCCCTCATACTGGCTAATTCTCCAGTTAACCGGGGGTTCTAGTATGCATTCGAATGTCTGTCAGTCATAACGACACCCCACTCTGAATGTATTTCGCTTATCTTAAGGGTCTATTTTTAAATGATTTGTTATTTACCTGATCTCATTTTGTTGGCATATTTTTATAGTGTTCTTAGAATTTCAGCCCTGAAAGAATTTATATTAAATGCTGTTTAACATGAAGGTTTGAAGTTTACAAGTCCCCTTTTCTGGCAGGATATCCCCTCCCCCGCTCGCTGTGTACTCATGAGGGCAACATATGTCTGGTCATTTATCAAAGCATTTGTTACAAATGAAGTTAATTAGTTTTAATGATTTCCCTCAGTTATGAAATTTTCTAAAATTTTCATTATTGTAATACTTGAAATCCTTTTCTCTTTCTCCAGCAAAACAATATTCTCTCTCTCCTCTCTCTCTCTCTCTCTCTCTCTCTCTCTCTCTCTCTCTCTCTCTCTCTCTCTCTAGTTAGGGAGAACAAGTAAAGCCTTTCTAACTAATATGGCTGTGCTCAAAATTGTGAAAGCTAAAAGATTGATGTTTTAAATGTAAAGTGTTAAGTATTTCAAGCACAGAAAAGCAAAGAGAAAGAAGCAAGGAAAAACACAAGTCTCTGCTTCAGTAAGGAGCACGCCTCGTCCTCATGGCTGGGCGGCACGTGTGTCCACTGAGCAGTAGCAACGTCATTGGATGGCTCTCTTCCGCTGTGCGGTGATCGACACGCCTAAACGCCAGACATCCTATGACTCCGCCATTGGCTGCTTACATACGTTTAAAGCACCCCCTGCATCATGACCTATTATAGATGCTTAACCACATTTTACTCCACTGGTCTTCCTAAGTGTATCTTATATACAAGTTCCACTTCCATCGGCACCGTCATAGGTGGATTTGTTCTTCATTTTACAGTGCTAATTGATAGCGCATGCTATGAGTTGCCGAATCTCTGGATACAGTCTAGGAAGGACATGCAACAGTTTCTCTCTTTCAATCGTCTTGCGTGTAGATGTGTTGGATCCTTAGGCACACGTGTTCAAAGCACTGGCCTTAATGTTAGTCATACAGCAGACGCGTAGAAGCTTTGAACACCACTGGCTTCTTGTTATCTGAAGATAGTCTTCCCGTGGTTTAATGGATTTTATTGTCTTTTACTGCACATGATACCAGAGAGGTGCGTTGTTGACAGAGCTCATCGCCAGAACTACCTGTCTGCGGGGAGACAGAATCTCAGAATCCATAGTCTTCTGGAAGAAGCCCCGAGGAAGTCCAGCTACTGGACTTCTGGACATCCAGACAGCTGTTCCTGTGTGTCAGGTTCATCTGTGTAGAAAGTGAGTGTGGCTTCAGCTTGCACAGAACTTTACACCCTACAGCATCACAGGCACCCACTGATTGGGCCCATCCACTTTGCAACAGTTCAAACAGGAGTTTAGACAACTATATTAATGCGTGTGCGTATCTGTTTAAAATTACAGATATATTGAGATCTAATCCACATAAAATTTTGTTTTGAAGTATTCAACTCATAGTTTTTGGAATATTTATAAAATACTTATAAAAATATGCCTCTACAACCACCAATTACAGAGCATTTTCATGGCCCCTAAAAGAAACTTCATGGCCACGGCCATCACTTCCCACTTTCTATTGTCATATTCCCCATGACCAAACTTCAGCTCCTCTTTCTATGGATTGGCTTTATTTTGTGTGTTTACAACTCTTGCCTTTTATATTTAGCTTCTTTCATTTCTTCTTTTTTTTTTTTTTTTTTATGAGTTTTTGAAACAGGTTCTCTACCTGTTCCTGGCTGACTTGGAACTCACTCTGTAGAACAGACTAGCTTCAAATTCAGAGACCTGCCTGCCTCTGCCTCTTTTCTTGATAAGTATTTAAAGGTGTGTGCCACCATGCAGCTTCTCTTTTCCTTTTCAATGTTTCTCTTTCTGTAAAGCTTATAAAAAGTTTATTTTTATTGTAGCACACCTCAGTGTTTCGATCCCTCTTAGTGGAGCTCATATTCCGCTGTATGAGTGTACTACGCTTTGGTCACCCAGTCATCAGGTGGCTGACATTTTGAAGGGCTGTCATTCCTAATATGCACACTTCTTTAACTAGCTCTTGTGTGGGCATGTTTTCATTTTTTCTAAGCTATGAACCGATGGAATCTGCAATATCATACGCTAATTCAAGGGTTTTAAGGATTTTAAAGGTAGTTTCCCAAAACTTTCCATTTTGACCCATGAAGTCTTGCCATTCTGATTTCTCCATGTCCTTGGTAGTGCTGAGGTCATCTGTTGGATCGTAGCTATGCTAGTAGGTGTGAATAGGTAGCCCGTGGCTTTGATTGAATTGTATTGATGAACGATGATAGTGAGCTTCTGGTCTGTTTTGTTGGAGAGATCTTGCTCTGCAGGCCGGACTGGCCTCCAGGTGCTGCCGCCGCAGGAGCATAACCACCAGCAAGCAGCCAAGGTTGCTGAGCACGTGCATACTATCATTGGGGATTTGTATAGATTTTTGGTGGATATATGTCTGTCTATTCAAGTGCTTTTTTTGTTTGAAAGCAGTATGGCATTTTACTCTCCAGCTGTAGGAATTCCCTAAATATTCTAGGCATAATACTCTTGTCACATAGATTTTTTTAAAAATATTTTTACCTGTTCTACATGAATTTATCTTTTGAAGCATCAAGATTAAAATGTTCATTGAAGTCTAACTTAGGAATATTTTTCTTTTTTCATTTATGATTTTGGTATCCAGAGTCACGGAAATATTTCTTAACCCCAGGTCCCAAGGATTAACTCTGCTGTGTCCTTTAAGGGTTGACATGTTTAACTCTTCTATCTCAGTCACAGTTCATTTGGCTTAGCTTTTCTCTACTGTATGAAGAGGTCTGATTTCATTCTTTCTACCTTCCCTGACTACTGTCTGTTAGCAAGCCAGTTTTTCCTCATTAGGTTGTCTTGGCACACTTCTAAAACTCAACTGCCTCTAAGTTTGGGGCTTGTTTCTTTACTGACAGTTGTATGTTATTGCTCTGCATGTCTTCTCTTAGCTGGTACACACCGGCTTGATAGCTGTAGGTCTGAAATGTGTTTTAAATAAGTAGTGTAAGTTCTCTAGAGTTCTGTTTTTGTTCTCAAGATGGTTTTGGTTACTGTGGAGTGCTGCTGGCCATGTCAGAGAAGCCGCGTGTGGCAACTGACGTTTGGAGGATGGCCCACTAGAAAGCACAGCTCTGACGGGTGAATCTCAGCTAGGCAAGGCTCCTGAAGGCTTTGGTTCCAGACTGGCTTTTGCTGCTTCTGTACCACTACATATTTGCCATTGCTGTTTTCCTCTGGTGCCTGGCATGGAGTGTGTGTGTGTGTGTGTCGGGGGGATCCCTAATGACTTTAATGGTGTGATTATCTCATGGAAATTACTCATTCTACTGGGCATTTTAATCTCTGGATTATTATGAAGATGATTTTCTCTTAAACTGTACTGTTTAACTGAAGCAATGATTTTATACAATAATAGTGTCAGTTTAAATAGAATTTTGATGACGGAGGGTTTTCATAAATATAATAAGGGCTTATGTTAGAAGTTAGTTTAGAGGGAAAATTAATATAGGTAAAAGCAAAATATGGTGTTGCTCCTGCCCCTGATAAAGCAGGGGCTGCAAAGGATGGAAAATAAAAACAAGCTGAGACTCATGAGTTTCTTCTGAGGAGCTGTGTAGACTGTGGCTTAGATTAATGATTAAGGAAACAGTTGTGTCCCCGAAGCTAAGTGAACTCAAGCCCCTTTAATCTTAATGTTGAGAGATGTGCTCGCAGGTCTCAGTGTGCAGAATTTCAGCAGGTTTTGTAGCAGGCTTTCTCTTTGGGCTGCCAACCAGCTCCCAAATCAAGACATGGGGACTTCTTACTAGTTATGAATGCTCGGCCTTGTCTTAGGCTTGCCCCACTAGCTCTTATAACTTAATTTAACCAGTTTCTTTTCAATTATGTTTTTGCCTTGGGCCTTTTTATCTTTCTTTTTCTGTATGTCCTACTCCATGTCTGTCTGGCTGGTGGCTGGCCCTGAGCATCTCCCTCTCATTTTCCGTTATTCTTTCTTCTTTCTTTCTTCTCTCTTGAGCCTAGATTCTTACCTGTTCTTTCTGCCTGCCAGACCCAACTGTCCCTTTGCTGCCATTCATCTTTTTATTAGACCAATCAGGTGCCGGAAGAGGCAGGAAGCAACTGGCAGCTGTTCCCTGTTCTCTGATTTTTCAGGTTTTTACCTCGGTATCGGATTCCCAATTCTTTATTGATAAAGATTGATTAGATTAATGCCTCATCTGGCATCCAACTTTGGGGGCATGAATTCAACTGGCCTCCAAACACCCTGAGTGTTAACCCCTCACCACCAGCCAGCTCTGCCTTTGGGCATCTCTGTGCTCTCATTTCCCGCCAGTCACAATGGCAGCTTTTGCATGTTCCACCATGTCCCCCTTCCAGACAGCTGGCTCTTTGACTCCTTTTCCCCACGGGTTGTGGGCTTTCTCTGGCTCCCCTCCTCAGGTTGCTGACATACACTCAGTGGCAGCTGTCCTCAGTCAGGCTGTGCACTGCCTGTGTCCTCTGACAAGATGTGCTACACAGGAGCAGCCAGCCTCACACTTCACTGGCATCAGCAGATTTGGTAAGACAACTAGAAATTCTTAAAAGGGGGAATTAGTTTAAAAAAAGATAAAAGGATTTTCACACACACACACACAAACAGAAAACAACATTATGATAGAGGGAGTATGGTTTCACAATGGATGGTTTGAATGTGGAACAATTAAATGAAGAGATAATTAACTTAGCTGGGATTTATGTAATGTCAATTATAATCATTAGTCATTTGGCAATTCTTGGTTTATTTCTAAAAAAGTTATTGCTATCAGTGCCAAGATACAGGCCTGAGAATATACATAATGCAGTTTATGCAGAGAATAAACATAATGCAGTTTCAATTGATAAATTACAAGCCTTAGAAAAACTTATTAAAACAGATAATAGAGATATTCAAACAAAAACAGAGAAATTTATAGGAGAACTAACCTCACCATTACATCACAAAATTAGAGAGGAACAGCCCAAGGTTATAAAAAAAATTATGCTATCACTATCCAGGAACAACCACCAAATATCAAGCTCCCGCCAAATGATAAGAAATCATCCAAAGATTGGATTTGGACTACAAACTCCTGAGGACAATTTCAAGATGGTTAATTGAGATGGTCCAGTCTCACAGACTACTCTGTCCAGGACTGGAGATAAGCCCTATGCTTTCTCATTACACAGAGACTGGACAACAAATGATCCAGCTAGCTCTTCCAGGACTTGATAATTATTCCAATTTTTTAGGGTTCCCTAAAGATGCCATCACCTCTCCAGACAAAACGAAATAATTTTAAGAACATGATGTTGACAATTCAAAGAGATAGGATGGGTGGTTTTAGGTCATTCTTGGGTTATAGATATTCGTCATTGTTTAAGGGGATTGGTTAAGTTATTGTTATTGTTAATGGTCAGGAAAAAGCTAAACAAAGGAGGTTAGATTCAGAGATCTTATTCTGAAAAGAAAAAGGGGAGGGGACATAGAAATGATAAGTTAAAAAAGGAGATTATTGAACCTACCATTAAACCAAAAAAAGCAACTACTAGTCTTAAATATTTCACATTGGTATGAATTTTTGTATATTGATACAAATTTGGGGTTATTTTTGTTATTACTCTTATTTAAGATATTTCTGTATATTGATAGGAATTTAAGGTTATTTTTGTTAGAACCTGCTGTACATACTTTTCTACTCTTGTTCAAGGTATTATACTTATATAGTTCATTTAATAATGTAATGTAAATTTCTAGTCCTTGAAAGTTATTATTTCAAACTATTTAGGATAATAAAGAAATGCGGGTTAGTAGATAGTGACCTATTACGATCCAACTCGTAATCATGTGAGGTATGTTTTCAAAGTCAAATAGAGATATATTTTAGATAGACAAGTGGTCTTCAAACACTTCAGAGATCCACAAAATAGGGCATTTAAGATGTTTTAATGTCATATGATTTTTATGACATTGAGGCATGTCTGCATTACCATTTTACTTCAGAGAAGAAGATGGACATTGAAGACACTCCATATGGAGTTAGTCACTGGGCAAGAAAATGCCCTTACCTCAATTGCTGACAGTTACTGTCCAAACTGAACAAGCAGGACACAAAAGAGAGTGACTGTCAAACTTCGCCAAGACAAGGTTGCACAGTCCTTCAAAAATCCTGCTTCACAGAAAAGTCTGTCAGATATTCTGTGCCTGTAAGCCAAAGAAGGATGCCCCAATGTTACAAGGGACTCTTGATGAGCATCCAGGCAGCTGGCTGTTTCTCTCATTTCTTAATATTGGAAGTTGTTTGTTCTGCACTTCCTGCTTCTCATGTAATATTATATCCTTCTTGAGACTCTGATGGAGTTGAAGACTAGATAGTTGCAGTTATAATTTTCTTTATTACAAAATTCATAAAAGAAACTCATAAAAAGTGTAAAGTATATATAAGGTTGAGAGAAATAAACTGATAGTTTTGGGTTGGTAATACAAGTAAGGATAGAAAATGAATTGGGTACAACACTTTGAACTCACCAAGATAGGTAGATAATGGAACATTTTTTCTCTGAATTTGTCAAATGCAAATGGACTAGATATTGTTAATGTAGTTCTTGGCTGTACATATTTGTATATAGTTATTATACTGATTGTAAATAGTTTTGCTATGTTAGTTAAAACCTTTGGTTTTTGTTTAGAGAAAAGGAAGAAACTGTTGTGTGATGTTTTGATTGTATTCTGATAAATAAAGCTTGTTTGGAGTCAGAGGCAGAGCTAGCCACTAGCTGACTATAGAGGTTTGGAGGACTGTAGACAGAGAGGAGACAGGGAGTAGTACTTGGGGCTGAGGGAGGAACTTGACTGTTTTGGGTGGAGAAATGGAAGAGGCTGGAAACAACTGGAGGCTGCTTCCCATTCTCTGATCTCTCAGGTTTTTTATCCCATATTGAATTTCAGTTCTTTATTGATAAAGATTAATTAGATTAGTGCTTCAGTCTCGTCTCCTCCTTTGTTCTTTCATCTCTCTCAAGCCTAGATTCCCCCTACAACTTATTCTCTCTTCCTACCAGACCCACCTATCCCTTTCCTGCCTATCTATCTATTGGAATTCAGCTTTTTTATAAGACCAATCATGTGCCTTAAACAGGCAAGGTAAAATAGCAACACATCTTTACACAATTAAGCAATGCAGCATAAACAAAACGAACACATTGTTGCCTAGGTTAATAATTGCAGAATAAACAAATGTAACACACCTTTATTTATTTAAAATAATATTCCACAGCAAGGTTTGCCCCATATTACCCCAAAATCTAGTCATTTCTCTCAGTATCCTCCACCACATCCTTCTGGAGAACTGTTGTCTTAAGTACACTTTTACCATTTGAACCAAAGTGTGGCTGTCTTTGTCTTTCCCTTTCTTTAGAGCTTATTTAATTTTTATCGATTTTTTTCTTTTCCATGTTCAGGTATAATTCTTACTTGTTAAACTTATTCTAAGAATTCTTTTTGAAGCTACTGTAAATGAATTCAATTTTTTGTTTTGGATTGTTTATAGCTAGCACAAATAGCCAACTGCATGATTTCTATGTTTTGTCCTATGCCTTTTAACCTTGCTGAGTATTTAAAAAATCCTTGCAGGTTTTTAAGGTGTGGGTTGTTGTGTTTTTTCCTGTTTACTGGGTGATACCATCTGGGAGACAGATTCTGCCTGATTTATTCCTTTGAGTCCAAATACCTATTATTTCTTCTTGCCAAACTTCTTTGACTATAACATCTAGCATAGTGTAGAATGGTAGTGGCTAGATGGGACATGCCTTTCCTGCCCCTGATCCTAGCTGGTTTGTTGGAAGCATACAATTAGTATTATACTAATTATACAATTAATATTATGAAGTATTATTATGTATTATAGGTATTTTATATATTATAAGTATTATTAGTATTATCAAGTATTATGGGGTTTCATATATTACTTTTATGAAGTAGATGATACCCTGTTCATAGTTATTGAGTGTTTTTAACATTGAAATGTGTTCATTTTTTTCCACATGCTTTTTCTCTATATTTTGAGAGATCCTGTAATTTTCTCCCTCTATTGATATGTGTTGTTAGCATTCGGGCATTATGCTGGGCTGCTATTAGGGTCCTCAACTGTAGCCACTCCGAGCACTCCTTGTGCGCATGCACCGATTAGCACCGAGGCATTTATAAAGGCCAGTGCTAAGGGTATTGACAGGTATGTTATCGAGCCGCTGGGGCTATGTAGACCTTTCCCTGTGTGCATGCACCGTACCCCTTATAAAAATCAGGCCCCTTTCATGTCTTTCTTTTTCTCCCACTGCTCCTAAATCAGAGGCTGCTCTCTACTTCCCTTCCCCTTTCCCCAATAATCCTCCCGCGTGAGTTCTGTTGTATGGTGTAACTTTCCTCCCTGCCACCACCATGGGCCAAACAACACCACTGGTTCCGCGAGACTCAGACTTGCTATCCTTGCGGCTCCTCCCACCCACAGGAAGTTTGAGGCCCGCCGGGATCCAGCTCCCAGTCTGCCTATGACAGGCTTACTTTTCACCTGATGGATCATCGCTGGGCCCTCCACCCAACACCAGCACAATTGGTAAGTTTCCCTTCTCCCGTCAGGGTAATCGCTTCTCTGGATCGGTCAGAGTGACTGTCGAGCATCTGGCACCCTCTGGTGTTAGAAGCGGAGGAACCACCAACCACAGTCTTCAAGGCTACAGCTGACCCCCTTCGCCAACTTCTGGCAATTTCTCATGAGTGAGGCCTACTCTCTTGAGCATGGTTTTTACGCTTTGGCCCCTCCAAGCCCTGGAATCTCTCTTGGTCTCAGAGCCCTTGGCTCCTGTTCTTTGTGTGATGATGAACAGTCTGTGCCTCCCTGAATTCCTGGGACACTAGTCATTGCGGACCATTGGATCTTATTCTCTGTCTCACTCATAGGAACCGTGTCATCCCCATACCTCCCAGCTCCCCACTGGGATGTCTATTGGAAACCCTCACACCTCTGCACTTAGCACCCAACTTAAGGGTTTCTACACTTGACTGCCTTTGCGGTCAGATATAGTCCAGATATCCATTAGATCATCAATCAAAATGGCTGTCTACCTGCCACCTGGATCCCAGTATTATATGGGCCCTTTGCAATTTTTGCCAGTGATTGGGCAGTTGGAAAGAGGAACCTTAGTTCCAAACCTTCCCTCTGTCTTTCCTGTCCCCCAATTCCGCTCCTCCTAGCTATGAACTCTGAACTAGGGGAACCTCCACTACTCGGAAACCTGCTAATGAACCTCCATTCTATTGACCTCAACACTGCTCCTCCTTCATCTCCTCGGCCCTCTCCATCTCTCCAGTAACAGGCCGTTCTAACCATCCAGCTCTGGTACCCACTTTAACTCCCCCTTACTCGCTTCCATTCTGCTATGGGACCCTCTTCATCTGTCTCTACCCAGCCCAATCTGGCCACAGTTCTCCCTTTGTGAGAGGTTACCCAGGGTGGTTGGACTGGTTAAGGTGCATGCCACCTTTTCATTAAGTGAACTCTCCCAAATATAAGAAAAAACTGTGATCTTATATGTCTAGCTTTACTTCTTTCACTAAAGAATTCCAAAATATAACTCAATCATATATCCTCACCTTCATCTATCTATCTATCTATCTATCTATCTATCTATCTATCTATCTATCTATCTATCTATCATCTATCTATCTATCATCTATCTATCTATCTATCTATCTATCTATCTATCTATCTATCTATCATCTATCTATCTATCATCTATCTATCTATCTATCTATCTATCTATCTATCTCTATCATTTATTATCTATCATCTATCTATCTATCTATCTATCTATCTATCTATCTATCTATCTATCTATCTATTCATCCTAGCCAACAACCTACTTCCCGAGGAATGCAGGCAAAGTTTGGGAGCAGGCTAGAGCACATACAAAAATTCACAAAACTAACACAGCAAAACCAATAGGGGCAGAGTTGGTCCCCGACTAGGATCCCCATGGTACTATAATACCCCAGGGGTCAAAGGGAGAACTGTGGCCAGGTCAGGCTGGGTAGAAAATGATGAAGAGGGCCCCATAGGGGAGCAGGAGTAACAGGGGGAGTGAAAGTGGGTGCCAGCATAGCTGGTTAGAATGGCCTGTTACTGCAGAGGAGGAGGGGGCTGAAGGAGCGGAAGGAGGAGCAGGTGTGTGTTGAGGGTGATGGAGATGGGTTTACAGCCTGCCTTCTGGTGGGTCTCTGTAGGTGTCCTTAAACCAGTTAACTATGAATAGCTTCAAGAAATTGTCCAGGACAAACAGGAAAACACATCTCAGCTCCCAGAAGGCCTCACAAAGGCCCTTTTATAGTATACCAACCTAGACCCTGAAAACCCAGAGGGCAGACAACTCCTCGTGACTATTTCTTTTCCCAAAACTTCTCCAACATTAGGGCTAAGCTTAAACATCTGGAGAGAGGACCCCTAACCTCACAGGCAGAAGTCTTACCATGGGAGAGATGAGAATGCCCATGAACAGAAATACCAATGCTGGCCAAGGCGTTCAACCAGCTTTGGAGACTTCCAAGGCTCCCTTGCTTCCTAGGACTTGAGGTCCCTGATTCAAATGCAGTCAGGAGGGTCACTGGGACTGGGCCTTCCCTAATCTCTCCGACCACCTAGGCCATGTCCAAGTTCAAGGTGCCACCAAAAGGGATGTTGGGTTGTTGACTGTCCCTGTGTCCCCCATGGCATGGGGACATCAACACAGACCCCAACACTACATCTCCCAGACCTAACCTGCCCCTTCTCTCTCTAGGTAACAGAAAACAGGGATTTGCCCTTGGGATCCTGGGCCACCAATTGGGACCTTCCTTTGCTCCTGTAGCATACCTATCAAAGAATTAGACCTTACCACCTAGGGATGAGCACCCTGCATGTGCACTTTAGAGGTGTTGAGCTTCTCATTCATAAATCAGAAACTTACCTTTGGGTCACCCACCACTATCTTCTGCTCTCACAACCTCTCCAAACTCTATCTCCTGCCGGGTTCTTTCTCTCCAGGTGGCACTAATAGAAGATGCCACACTTACTTTCCAATCTTGCCCACCCATCCATATCTCAAATTCTTCCCTGACCAAACCCCATCTCATTCTTGCTTTGAAACACCATAGGAACTACTGCCCCATCCCTCACACATACAGATGGGCGTATTGCCTCAGGTCATCTATACCTGGTGCACAGATGGCAGCTCCTTTTTACATGAGGCTATGCCATCCTGTCAGACACTGAGGTAACCGGGGCACAGGCCCTCCCTGCGCACACCACTAATAAACAGGCTCTCACGGGTGTCCTCCAGTTAGCGAAGGGCACTCCCTAAATGTTTACACAGACTCCAAATATGCTTTTCTTTTCCTCTGCTGCCCCGCTCTGCTGTCTGGAAGGAGCACGGGCTACTTACAGCAAAAGGAGGACCCACAACCAACTCAGGTCAAATTAAGGCCATGCTAAAAGCGTCCCATCTGCCCACAACCATAGGGATTGTCCACTGCTGGTCCCGCAAGGCTGACGACTCCATCGTCTCTAGGGGTAACAACCAAGCTGACGAGGCAGCTAGAGCTGCAGCCTTCCAAGGCTCAGATTGAGCTCACCCGCCACAGGGAATCTTGTACGACAACTCACACCCTCACTGTCAGCCCCGACACCTGACACCTGTCCTGTCTACACCGGCTCTTTTATCCTAATAGCCAGGCTCTGGCTCACTTTGTCAAGGCCCACCTGCAGCCCACCCCTGAGGACTTGCCTTTCTTAAGGATTATTACTGACTTTTGTAATAACTGTCAAATGTCAGACCTCCAACTCCAGATACCACGGCCCTCCTTTTCCTACCCACTGGGCCAGAGGCTTCCTACTGGGGAACTGACTGGCAACTTGACATCATCCACAGTCAGCTGATTTAGATACCTCTTGGTCTTAGAGGGTACATTCTTGGGATGGGTAGAGGCATTCCCAACCACTAACAGAAGGGCTCAGAAAGACTCTTACCTCCTCCTCCTTCTCCTCTTCTTCTTCTTCCTCCTCCTCCTCTGGGAGCTCATTCCCTGATTTGGAATCCCTGCCTACCTCAAGACAAACAATAGTCCTGAATTCTCTTCCCAGATTTCCCAAAATTTATCTAAAACCCTCAACATTGCTTGGCATTTTCATATTCCATATCACCCCCAGTCCTCAGGAAAGACAGAACGAACTAACTGCTCCTTAAAAAACACCCTTGTTAAAATGACACAGTAACTTCACCTCAGTTGGGTAAAGTTCCTGCCTGCTCCTCACTCTTCTTAGGCCCTGGGCTCCCCCGAAGTGACCCCTTACCATCTTGCCATTTGAACTCGTGTATGGACGGCTGGTTCGAACGCCTGGTCTCTCAGCCAAACCCTCACCTCTCCATGATCACCTGCTCCCTCCCTTTCTCTGTCATTTCCACCCTTTCGTATGAAACTTACTGACCACTCCCTACCCCGACCGTGTGCCAATCCCTGTCCATCTCCACTCAGCATCAGGGATACCTACACTATCTCGTCTGCTTCCCTCTCAGTGAAGACTTCCTTTCCCCCAGGGTCTGATACCATTGCCAAGTACTTTGTCCACAACATTTTTCAAGTGATACAAGGTCTCTGGCACTTGTCAAGGTTTACCATTCTGTTTGTACAGGCTTCCTGCAACAATGCCATGGATGATATTCACGAGTGATAGTCATATTGTTATATTGATTTCTAAAATAATTAGTTCCTACCATCTGCTTTGGACTTAACTTTGCTCCTCGGAAGCCCAGATCTGGCGAGTGGTGATATCATGAAGTATTTACATCTTGATCACAAGATGTGGTATGATGTCGGAAGCTGCTGTGCAGGATGTTGTGGTAGAAGTTGTCAACATTTCACCCAGTGGTGAACCCTGTGAATGGCAATAATGGCCAGCTCGCCAAGACATACAGTAATAAGGAACATGCTTGTTATGGGGGGAACCAGCCACTTTCTGATAGGATCTAAGGCTTACATCTTAGGCAGGTGCTCACGGCTAGGACTGTATGTAACCTTGGCCAAGAACCCTGAGCTGGTGAAATCATAGACCTGAGAGAAGAATCTGTTACTATACTTTGCTAGAGGGACACAGTATCAAACTATCTTCTCTGTAAGTCTCCTCATATCTCTAGATTAGTGCAGCTCTCATCCCTTCTCAGAGATGCTTGTTTTTGAAGTGCATGATAATTAACACAGAGACTCTGGATGCAGAAAATAAGTGACAGTGGAGTGATTACCCTTAAACGGGACATCTTTCTATCACATGCCTTTCTTCTTGGCTCAGGGAACATCAAGGAGGGAGAAGGATTGTGAGCAGAGGCAGGGAGGGCTGGTGAAACAGTGTCTTTCAGAGATGACAGGATTGTTGCGCTCTCATCTGCTCCCAGCAGCCAGAGATGCCTGTCCATGAACTGCATGAGACTGAGGACACCAACATTCAGCACAGAGGAGGCATGGGCTTATGAGGCCTCATCTTGAAGTGAGGGACTCTTAGCAGTTGCTGAGAGTGGGGGAGTCGGTGGATAGCCCTACACTCCCCCACATGGTCATAAGCATTGGACCCATTGGGTTGTATAAGAAAATAAAAAGAAAGCTAGGAAGGGTGTGGAGGGAGATTGGTGAGGAGTTGGAGAGGAATGCGAGAAGTAGATGTGATCAGAGCACACTGTACATGTGTGTGAAATTCTCCAAGGGAAAGACCTTATAGGTTGAAATACGAAGCGCTTAGAGGGAAGGAGGGAGGGAGGTAGGGAGGGAAGGAGGGAAGGCCAGGTGAATTACAAAGCTGAGGCCTTCATGGTATGACTAGTAACTTGATAGGGAGCGGAGGAAAGAGAAAGCAACTCCTCTACTATAGTCTGGAGCTGGAATGTTCTTAAAGTCCATGTATTCAAGGCATTGTTGCCAGCTTGCTGCTCTTTTGGAAGTGGTGGTGTCTTTAAGAGACAAGTTCTAGTGGGGAGCCTCTAGGTCACTGGGAAATGTCATTGAAGGACACTGTGGAACCCCCAGTCCCTCTCTTCTCTTTTTTCTTCATTTCACAGCCATAAGTTGACAGTTTTGTTTCCCAATGTGTCCTTCCCATGAGTTCTCGCTGCAGGCCCATCTGATGGTTTTGAATGGCACCCATTGGCTCATAATACTTCATCCCCAGTTGGTGGAACTGTTTGGGAAGGATCAGGAGGCGTTGCCTTGTAGCAGAAGGTGCCCCCAGAGCCTTACTTTGTGGTTTCAAAGACTCACACCATTACCAGGGTTCTCTCTGCCTCCTGCTTGTCAATCAAGATGTGATGGAGCTCTCAGCTTACTGTTTACGCATCTGTCCCATGTTTTTACTCCACCATCCTAGGCTCTAACCCTCAGGAACCATAGGCCCATTAGACTTTCTTCTCTAAGTTTCCCTGGTCACCGGGTCTTATCACAACAATAGAGAAGAAACCAATACACTAACCTGACATGGATGGGCACCTCTGTGAGGCGTAGTAAACCCCTTTCTTGAGTGTGCCATGTCAGCTGTTTCCAGACCAGCAGACTCTCTGTGCCATGAAGGAACAGGGAGAGGGAACCTGTGTGCAAATCAGTTAAAGAGCCCCCTCCCCGCCCTTGCCTTAGGAACCATCCTAACTAGGAACCTGCTTCTGCTTCTCCCACCATCTAAACTCCCAGACACAAGTGTGCGAAGCAGAAAGTGCCCGCCAGACAGCTCTTTGTGAATACGTCGAAACTTTCTGAAAGAGTGTCCTGACATCAGGGAGTGGGGTGACCACAGGTAGGATGGTGTTTCTAGAGTAAAGAAGCAGACGGCTTTAGGAGCTGAAAGGCCTAAGCAGCGGCAGCCATTCTCTGTGAAGAGAGATGCCCAGCTTATTTTAAAGTAGGCCAGAAACCTGGGAGACTCCCACGGCTTCAGAAGTATCTCACCATCTTCTCTCCCGGCCTCTCCCTTCCCCACCCCCTCCTCTGTCTCTGTCTGTCTCCTTTCCAGATACTCTCAGCATGACTCCCTAAAGGGATAGATTAAATGATTGGGGTTATTTGAAAAAAGTGTCTGAAGCTGTCCTTCGAGCCAGAAGGAATTGTACTATAAAGCAGAATAATTTGAAAGGGAGGAGTTTGCCTTTTTAAAAAGCTGAACAATAGAAAGTCTCAAATTCTTCTAATAAGCGAAAAGGTTTTTACTTCTGCTCGAGACTCTAAGAACTTCTGGTGAAGTTCATCTTGTAGCTGTAGTTTATCCGGGAACCAGGCGCATGCAGACTGCTAAGAAGACCCTGACTCCTCATGTATGCTTCCTCTCCGGGAGCCATGAATACCCATGCGTGAGTCACACAAATGTGTTATGGTCATAGTTCAGCATGGAACAACACAGTCTTCGTGCACTTCTGAGGACTTATCAACAGTAAGTAAGTTCATGCTTTGTGTTTATTGCTCGGGGTTAGAGGTATGAGAATCTCGAAGCAAGTTTGCTCAGCAGCTGTGTGACCTTCGGCTTGTTATTTAACCTCCTGGGCCTCTCAAGAGAAGGGGGACAATGAGACCTTCTTTGTGGAGCTCTTGGGAGCATCCTGTAAGAATATTAAGTGCACAGCAGAACGGCACACAGTAGTCGCTGTCCCAGTGAGGCTGATGTGGTTAGGAGGTGGTAATCCCACTCACAAGTCTCTGGGTAGAATAGGGGACTATGGCGCACAGCCCAGGTCTGGATGGAGCAAAGGGGCTGTTTCTTGAAATGTGGCCCCCTCCGGTTTCTGGGGCTCTGTGTCTGCTCCTTGCTGCCACCTTCTGTACCTCTACACTTCCCTCCCTGCTGACTGCCTCCCTCAACTCCAGTTCCACCTGGTCCAGGGCATGGCTGCTTGTGACTTCAGCTTTAGAGCCTAAAGAATTTAGTGTAACGACTCACATCATGTGGCCCTCTTCTCTATAATCCCTGTGTCTAGAGAAAAAGGACCCTGCTGGCTGTTTGCTGCAGCAGACACAGGAGGGGAGACTGAGGTGGACTCTGAGAGGTGGAAATAGGGCATCTGATCGGACTCACTTAGGACTCACGGATTCTGCACCTACATCTCACCTACCCATCACTTCTTGCCCTTAACCGCATTCCTTAACCATGGTCTTACTTCTGCTTCTTGGAAGAGTTGGGGCTCCTGTGCCTGATGCTGGGGGCCCTCCCATGCCCGATCCTGGTGACCCTCCCATGTCTGATCCCGGTGACCTTCCCATGCCTGATGCTGGCGACCTTCCCACTCTGACAGGTCCTTATCCTAATCCTTTTACATTTTTCTTCTTTCTCTGTAATAAAAAAGTACCTTTTAAGGCCATATTTTCCTGTTTTCTGGTTCTCCTGTCCCTTGTTAAAATCAACCACAGAGTATGGGAATCTACTTTTTTTCTCTTAGGTTTAGTTTTGTAGAAACATCTGTCTTTTATTTTACATAAACATGATATTCTCACTATTTTACTTCACTTTCTAGACTCCACTGAGTGCTCTCAGACCAGGAAATGTGAATGCTGTCTTTATCATGTGCTCAGTTTGCAGAGTGGGGATTGATTCTCTGAAGCATACACAATATATAGAAATGTCCTGAGTGTCTTCTTGTGGTATCTTCAACCATGCTTCCAAAGACTCATAAGCAGTTGTTCCTGGGGAGCAATTTGTTTCTAATATTGCTTGAGAACTCTCTTGAAGTGTTGCCAGAGACCTGGATAAGGTGGCGTAATAGCCTCTGCTGTAGGGTAGCTGTGACCGTCTGTATGAGAATGGCCTGTAAGAACTATATTGTGCCCCTTACTCCACAACCTCTCCAGCAAAGGCTATCATTGGTGTTTTTGATTTTAGCCATTCTGACAGGTGTAAGATGGTATCTCAAAGTTGTTTTAATTTGCATTTCCCTTATTGCTAAGGAGGTTGAACATGACCTTAAGTGTCTTTTGGACATTTGAATTTCTTCTGTTGAGAATTCTCTGTTCAGTTCAGTGCCCCATTTTTTAATTGGGTTAATTATCATTTTAAAGTCTAGTTTTTTGAGTTCTTTATATATTTTGGAGATCAGACCTTTGTCTGTTGCAGGGTTGGTGAAGATCTTATCCCAGTCAGTGGGTTGCCTTTTTGTCTTAGTGACAGTGTCCTTTGCTTTACAGAAGCTTCTCAGTTTCAGGAGGACCCATTTATTCAATGTTGTCCTTAATGTCTGTGCTGCTGGGGATATACGTAGGAAGTGATCTCCTGTACCCATATGTTGTAGAGTACTTCCCACTTTTTCTTCTATTAGGTTCAGTGTGTTCAGACTGATATTGAGGTCTTTAATCCATTTGGACTTGAGTTTTGTGCATGGCGATAGATATGGATCTATTTTCATTCTTCCACAGGTTGACAACCAGTTCTGCCAGCACCATTTGTTGAAGATGCTCTCTTTCTTCCATTGAATACTTTGAGCTCCTTTATCAAAAATCAGGTGTTCATAGGTTTGTGGGTTAAAATCAGGGTCTTCTACTCGGTTCCATTGATCGACTTCTCTGTTTTTATGCCAATACCAAGCTGTTTTCAATACTGAAGCTCTGTAATAGAGTTTGAAGTCAGGGATGGTAATGCCTCCAGACAATCCTTTATTATATAAGATTGTTTTGGCTATCCTGGTGGGAATGCAAACTTGTGCAACCACTTTGGAAATCAGTGTGGCGATTTCTCAGGAAATTTAGGATCAACCTACCCCAAGATCCAGTAATACCACTCTTGGGAATATACCCAAGAGATGCCCTATCATATGACAAAAGTATCTGTTCAACTATGTTCATAGCAGCATTGTTTGTAATAGCCAGAACCTGGAAACAACCTAGATGCCCTTCAATGGAAGAATGGATGAAGAAAGTGTGGAATATATACATATTAGAGTACTACTCAGCGGTAAAAAACAATGACTTCTCGAATTTTGCATGCAAATGGATGGAAATAGAAAACACTATCCTGAGTGAGGTATCCCAGACCCAAAAAGAGGAACATGGGATGTACTCACTCATAATTGGTTTCTAGCCATAAATAAAGGACATTGAGCATATAATTTGTGATCCTAGAGAAGCTCAATAAGAAAGTGAACCCAAAGAAAAACGTATAGTCATCCGCCTGGATAGGGGAAGTAGACAAGATTGCCGGGCAAAATCTGGGAACTTGCGGGTGAGGTGGCGTGGGGCTAAGGGGAAATGGGGTGAGAAATGTGAGACGGGGAGGATGGGGGAACTTGGGGGAATGGGATGGTTGGGATATAGGAAGGGTGGATACGGGAGCAGAGAAATATATATCCTAATTAAGGGAGCCATCTTAGGGTTGGCAAGAGACTTGACTCTAGAGGGGCTCGCAGGTGTCCAGGGAGATGTCCCCAGCTAGTACCTTGGGCAACTGAGGAGAGGGAACCTGAAATGACCCTATCCTATACTGATGAATATCTTTTTTTTTTTTTTTTTGGTTTTTCGAGACAGGGTTTCTCTGTGGTTTTGGAGCCTGTCCTGGAACTAGCTCTGTAGATCAGGCTGCTGATGAATATCTTGCATATCACCTTAGAACCTTCATCTGGCGATGGATGGAGATAGAGACAGAGACCCAATTTGGAGCAACGGACTGAGCTCTTAAGGTCCAAATGAGGAGCAGAAGGAGGGAGAACATGAGCAAGGAAGTCAGGACCACGAGGGGTGCACCCACCCACTGTGACAGTGGAACTGATCTATTGGGAGCCCACCAAGGCCAGCTGGACTGGGACTGAATAAGCATGGGTTGAAACCGGACTCTCTGAACATGGCGGACAATGAAGGCTGATGAGAAGCCAAGGACAATGGCACTAGGTTTCGATCCTAATACATAAACTGGCTTTGTGGGAGCCTAGCCTGTTTGGATGCTCTCCTTCCTGGACCTAGATAGAAGTGGGAGGACCTTGGTCTTCCCGCAGGGCAGGGAATTTGGACTGCTCTTCAGTATTGAGAGGGAGGGGGAATGGAGTGGGGAGAGGAGAGGAGGGGTGGGGATAGGGGGAGGGGAGTGGGGGGAGGGGGGCAATATGTGGGAGGAGGGGGAGGGAAATGGGAAATGGGGAGCAGGTGGAAATTTTAATTAAAAAAGAATAAAATTAAAAAAAATAAAAAAGAACTATATTGTGTTTATTCACTCGGGAAGCAAGGGCCTGGGTGTCTGTGGGGAGGAGGGCTGTGGCATCCGCACATGTCTGTCTGGCTTTTGAAAAGTAAGTATTCTGGTGTCTTTTGTCTTCAACTCAAAGATAAGGAGGAAGTTTGAAGTTAGGAAACCAGAAATTCATCTTCGAAAGCATTCTGTCACCCAGAACAACTGCGGCAGCGTAAACAGACTTTCTAATACAACACCAAGTGGACCAGGGCCTCTGCAGCCTCGGCATGAAACAGACCAAAGTATAGTTCTGCGTCAAATGAAACTGGCCGTTTTGGACTGACATGGTTCATGAGAAAGAAGACAGTTCCAGTACTCAGGAAGTTAGCATCTGCGAGATAAAGTCCAGCTTCCTGTCTTTGGACAGGACCTAGGATGAGGGCAACTTTGTGCAAGCATTAGTTCCTCCAATATTGCACAAGTATTGTGTTTCTGGAAAATGTGTGTACGCGCGCACAGACGTGTGTATGTGTGTGTATTAGTGGGTCCTTTTCCTCTCCGTCCACCCCATTCTCCTATTCCTGGTTGCCACAAGATTAACAGTCAAAGGGTGAAATGATTGTTAACTGGGGCCTCTGAGGCCCAGAACTGAACTCAGCCTTTCTCCCCATCCTGTCTCAGGTGCTTCAGTTTAGGAAGAAGGTGACAGTCACATCCGCTCAGTGGAGAGCTTTAAGAATCACAACTAAACTGACAGAATCTTGTAGTTTTGTATTTGATGTAAAAGAGGCTAAAAAAATCTGTTCTACTTAGAAACTCTCCTCAGATTTCCATAGGTCTGAATTCAGCCACACAGCACAATGGGTCCGTCTGCTTTAACCACCACCACGACAAATTTTACTGAGCTTAAAGTCACCATGGACATTTAAAAAGAACAATTTCTATTCCAGAACCAAGCCTGATTTAAGCACTTTTATAAACAGAGGTTGAATCATTTGAATACTTATATACAATGTAAATATCCATATTTAGAGACAATAGAAAAACTATTATCAATAATAAACTACCAAGCGTTTGCCTCCATCATGTTTTAGGCATTTCTAATTTTTTGAAATGAACGCATATGCTCATACGTTTGGATTAAATTAGGGGCAGGCTGTATGGTGGATACGGAGAGCTTCCAGGCAGTGGGACTCCTTCACTGTGTGCCACTTGGACACAGTTTTTCTTGACTAATGCAGCACAGTGAATAAAAAGATGACTTTTTTAAAATTTCTGGTCACACGCATTCTTTTTCTTCCTGAGTCCCACGTGGTGCAGTCACACGTTAATACAGCTGACTAACTAATGGCCTCTTTCCACCGTTCGGTTCCCTTTCTCTAGTCTTGAGAATGCAATGCTGTCAGCATGGTTTGCAGTGCGGGGAAACCCATCCTTCCTTTGGGTTCTGAGCCCTTCCTTTAGCCTTGCAACAAGGCTCTGTGCAAAAAATCCATTATTCAGGTTTCCTCGTAAGTCCCAGAAATGGCCTAGCATGATCTTCCTTTACTAATGAAGTTATCACAGAGACCTGGAGCAATGAAGAGGCTTGCCTGAGCTAGGCAGCGAAGAGTGGAAGGGTCTCCTGACTCTTCAGCCTTTGCTATCATAGAAAACACTGACAGTTTGGAAAGAAACAAACTATTCTGTGTTTGCAGCATACTAGATGGATGACCCAGAGATAATTCAGCACTTAGATGAAAGAAAAGAGAAAACCTATGAGCCTGCTGCATTGGAAAAATTTACAGTGTCATGAAACTCTTGGATGCTTTGAGTTTTGTGTGGAGCTCTTGATGACGTTGGCTAGACTCGTTAACTGATGCCAAATTCCAGCACATTCTGTTTCTTCTTGCTATTGTCTGGTTGTAGACTCTGTCCTCTGTTGAAAGACACACCGGGAGCAAGTGATGACCAAGAAAGGAAAACTTTGTGAAAGAAAGAAAGCAGCAACTCAAGAACCTGCTGATGCTGAAGAATTGAAAGGAGCTGATAATAGCAATTAATGATTGTGAAATCTTTGCTTCTTTGCTGTGTGTCTCAAAACCAGTTCTAAAACAGGAAGATTAAAATACATATCGATTTGCTGATGGGCCAAAGGTAAGGTTTAAAAGCAAAGAATTGACTAATATGTATTGCGTTAATTAAACCCTTCTCTGGGATGTGAATAAACACGGTTGATAATAGTAACTGTGAGTTCTTGAATTGATTCTGCATCGAGTCAACTTCAAAGATGCAGGGCCACATCTGTCTGCAGTCACCTTCAGAAAGGCTATCTGGCTGCAGAGAGATGCAGAAGACACAGCTCTCCCTGCGGCTGACCTCCTTACTTATGTGCTCAGGGCTGCTGGTGGAGTAGCAGCAGACTTTGAAGTATAAAGCCTTCTTTCGGTTCCATGCTAGTTAAAACTGCCGCGCTCTTATGAAGTCCGAGAGCTCTGATGGGAAAGAGTTTATATCAAGAGGATGGAACCAACCAGATTGCTTCAGACACATGCCATCTTGTTTCTATGGGGACCACTGAACGTGTGGACCACCTTGTTACACTTTGGACAGAGCACCAAGAATGAAGTGGCCCCTGAAGAACATCTGACCGACATGTCCACGTGACTGTTTCCATTCTGTTATTTATTTCAGTTGTTTTTCACATGTGGCTGATGAACAAGGGTTCTATAAGGATCCCATGGGATGGAAAATGTGATAATTAAGAGATATTATGGGACTTTAGCGTATTTCAAATTGGAGGGGAAAGATGTATTGCTTAATACATGACACTAGAATTACCGTCAGCTAGTTGGCAAAGGATAAAACCCCACTGTTTATGTTGAAATAAATCCCCCAAAGTCAAGATTAAATACTTAAAATGAAGAGTATGCTAGGAATATACAGATGTTTGCTTTGTTGTAATGCTGGTACAGATAAGGCCTTTTAAAACTATTTTTAAAGATTTTTTTTTTGTGTGTGTGGAGGGGGTGTGTGTGTGCCAGCCACATTTGTGCAGGTGCCTGAGGAGACAGAAGACAGGATCCGATTCGCTAGAGCTAGAGATACAGGGAGTTATGAGTCACCCCAGGTGGGTACTAGGAACTGAACCGGGTCCTCTGGCGACCAACTAGTGCTGAGCCATCTCTCCAGCCCACACAAGGCCTTTAAAAGAGTCTAAACCTAAAATCTATAACAGAAAACACTAGTAAATGTTAATGTTTTATAATGATAAGTCTTTTGGCTTTATATTTTAAAAAAATACAATAACAGTGTCCAAAGATGACTGGTGAAGAGAAATATTGGTACCACACATACCTGAAAATGAGTAATTTCTTTAATATTTCAAGACAGAGACTCACTGTGCTGCCCATGATGGAGTTCCTGGGCTCAAGTGATCCCTGTTTTAGTTTTCCAAATAGTTGGACTCCAGATACATATGACCACACCTAACTAACGAACTACACAGGACAAGATGGACATTCCAATAAAAACATACAAAGATCTGGAGATTCACTAATGCCTTGTTTTAGTAGACAGATCCTAGTAAAACCTGCTGACAAAATTATGATAGCAGCTGCTAAAAAGAAGAATGAGTGTATTGATACACAGAGATGCTCCTTTGTCCAGAGTAATAGCTTTAAGTTAAAAACACTCAGAGGTTGTGGAGCAATGTTTACTGACCATTTATTTGTCTGTAAAAACACATGTCAAATCTGGAAGATTATAGAAGCACTATAAATTGTTAACTCTAGGGATTGAGACTAAAGTTTTAAAAATATATATTATTTTAGATCTGTGTTGCTTGAATTATATGCTGTATTGTTCAGAACACTGATTAATATTAAGACAAATTCTAATAACCACTCAAGCAAGGCAATGAAAATGAGACACAAGACAGGCATATTGTGTGTTTATAATGAACACTCAGACAAACCTTGTCTTCCATTAGGAGAGGGTGAGAATCTTGCCACTTGCATCTTGAATTACATATATTTTACTATCTATGTCAGTTTGAGGCCATCCAGAAAGCAGACATTGGGACAAGGTCAGAAGAACACAAAGTTGACTGAGTAGAACCTGTGAATGGTAGAGGAAGAAAATGCCTTCAGGCTGTGGTGCTGATCTCTACCTAAGGAGCAAGAAGGGCTGTATGAAGGGACTCAGCAGGAAGGCTATGAGACACTGCCAATCCAGGGTGGAGTTCCCAGCAGTGATGACCTATCAGAATAGTCCTCTTTGAAGGACAAATAAGCAGACCCTAGCACCCCGCTGTGCTCTACAGGTGGCTAGGACAGCACAGAAGAACATAGTCTCAGTTCCTCCTGTGTGTGTGCAACCAAAGATGCAATGGCGGTGGTGGTCAGTTAACTGCATCCTTTGCAGAGTTCACTGCATCCTTTGCAGCATTAACTGCATTCTTTGCAAGAGGAAAAGCAAAATTTTCTTGGAAAGAGAATAGTAGTTACCTGCTTGACTGCTGGGGCCATATAGGCTCAAGAAGTGATTCTTCCAGAGCTCCAACGGACATTTCCGAGGAGAAATTTAGAAGAGGAAGGGTTGGGGAACAAACTGCAGCCCTTACTCTGGCATTTGATCTCAGGACTGTATAGAAACTCATTTTCTCCTAGTTGCTTCCCATTTTAAGATTCTCCTCATCCTGGCCCTCTAGATGACTCAGTGGGTAAAGAGGTCTGCCACCAAGCCTGATTAGCTGAGTCTGATCCTCAGGATCTACGTGGAGGAAGGCAAGAACTGACTTCTCAAGTCCTCTGACCTCCAAATGTTTCCTCAGCATGCGCGCCCCACCTGTACACATGCACACAAAAAAACTGCAATAGTGAAAAACTTTCCCTTTGCCCTTTGTTGTTACCTCTTCTTGTCTCAACAACCTGGAAACATTACCCAGATCCCTGTTCCTGAGACAGTACAATCTTGGATAATACAACCTTTCGGATCCTTACTCTTCACTATTGAACTGGCAGACGACATCTCAGGCTGTGCCAGCTGGATCCTCCCTGCATCCTTACCACACCGTGTAACAGATTCTCTTCCACCCTCTGCTGACTACACCAACTTCCTCTGATAAACCGGCAACTCCTCCTTGCTTGTGTCCAGACTCATGGATTCTGCATGCTCAGATCACAGCTGTAGAGTCAGTCAATAAAGATTCATAATCTATTCTTTGGCAAAGGGGTTTTTCCCTTGAGGGTTCTTTACTTCCAACATAGCAGAATGCTTTTCATATTGTGGGAACAGGACACCCAAGTCAAGAGTGTCATCAGAGTGATGGCAATGGAGCCTCCTCTGCTTCCACCTTTGATGCTAGAGCTGTGTAGTCTCCTTGCAACACACAGCCATATAGTGTTCTCTGATTCTGTCTGTGTTCTGCATCCCAGAACAGAACATCTCGTCTTGGCAGAGCATATACCTACTCATAGCTTATTATTTCTGGGTGGTACAATATGCTATAGAACCAGTGGATCCCAGTTTTCCTCATGACCTCAGGAGGAAATGGTGGCCTCAGGGCGAGACACTGTATTGTGTGGCCTTCCACATCTGTATGAGAGCGATGTTTGTTTAGGTACTGTGCAGGGAAGGCAAAGGCATTCTCTCATAAAACATCTGTTGTCTCTTCTCTTGAGACCGACCACTGGTCTCCCTAGTACAACAGGGGACCAATGTCGTCAGTTCCTCACCAAGTGGCCAATTGTGCCTCATCCTTAGTATGCTGATAGGTTAGACCTTCAGAGTCAATACTGGCTAGGCAGGTTCACGCAGTTGAGAACCCTCTGCATCTGTTGCCATGGTTACTATGTGTGCTAGCATGCCAGGTCTGCAGTAGCTGACAAAGAAGAAGAATATCATATGCCAAGTTATTTCATTTGTTTGGTTATTTGGTACCCTCTCTGAGGTTGGTAACTTCTAGTGGGCTTGGTCAGGTGATACAAAATTCCTCCCATATACTGTGTCCTACATAGTGGCTCATGGCTCTAGACCAGGGTTTTGTTTTATTGCTAGTCTTTCAGGTCTGTGGCCATTCAGCCAAAATATTCACCACTGCCCAAGTTCATGTATATTCTTTTTCCTTTATAAAAAGATGTATTTATCTTTATTTTGTGTGCATTGGTGTTTTGCCTGCATGTATGTCTGCATGAGGGTACCAGATTCCTTGGAACTGAAGTTGTAGACAGTTGTGAGTTGCCATGTAGGTGGATGAAATTGAACCCAGGTCTTCTGGAAGAGCAGCCAGTGTTCTTAACTGCGGAGTCAACTCTCCAGCCCTCCATATATATTCTTACTTAGGGCTACTCTTCTTTCCACGTAAAGTAATCTCTGGGTGCCTGCTTCTAGTGGAAAGCTCACCACCTCATCAGATCCTGACCACCTTGTACTTTTGGCATGCACCTACTACTGATCTGACTTGTACCTGGCAAGTTCTAGGTCATTCCTTCTTCATGTGACTCTATGGGTGACCTAAGAACACGGGTAAAGCTGTTCCCAGTGTCGCAAGGACCTGAATATCAGCTCAATAACCTTGCTCTTGTCTAACATGAGGGTCTGCTCAATGGGGTTTCTGTCCTGCCCAGTTCCCACAGCTGTTAAACCCCAAAGAAATCACACAGAGAGGCCTATATTAATGATAAACTGATTGGCCCATTAGCTCAGGCTTTGTATTAGCTCTTATAACTTATAACCCACCCATTATTCTTATCTATGTTAGCCATATGGCTCAGTACCTTTTTCAACAGGGCAGGTAACATCCTGCTTCTTCAGTGGTCTGGACAGGACTGGAAGGAATGGGCTTCCTTTTTCCCAGAATTCTCCTGTTCTCATTGCCCCACCTCTACTCCCTGTCTGGTTTTCCTGCCTATACTTCCTGCCTGGCTACCGACCAATCAGTGTTTATTTAAAACATAATTGACAGATATAGAATTGTTCTCCCACACCACCCTTGTTCTTTGGCTTTTGGTTCAGTCATGAATTCACCTTACTGCTGAGTCTACCTATCTGTAAGACAAAGTAAGGCTAACAGAATGGTCACAGTGTCCCGACAATCTATTTAATCCAGCAGGGAGTGCCTGATCAAAATTGCATGTTGAGCAGAAGTGGTTAGGCCCTAACACTTACATCTTTCCCAGTTGATGCTGGGAACTAGGAGCTGTCCTAGGAGATCACAGCATGAGCGTGAAGAGTGAACAAAGGTGCCACAGCCAATGGCTGTCAACTAATGGTTCTTTCTACAGATGATGGCAAACTCCTCTGGGGAGGTGCAGGCAGCTTTTATGTGTGGGTTTCCCATCTACTCATTTACTTATTGGATGTTTATTGAGGGCCAGGTGCTCAAATGACATAGGAGTACAGCTCTAAGCAGATAAGAGGGACAACCCTCTGGAAAATTGCCTTATGATGGAAAGCATAACCAAAAGAGGGAACCAGCACCAGCTGGAACAGAAACAACTACAGGTAACAGTAGAAAGACTCAGAGAGCTGAAGATTTCTCAAGGCTGTAATTGGGATGGGAAGGTTTAGGGGTGCTAATAGCCCAGAAAGCAGAAGAAGGTGCATGTTCAGTATGAATCCCTGAGAATTGCATGTTCAAGGAGCTTAGAAGAGTGGTGTGTGTGTGTGTGTGTGTGTGTGTGTGTGTGTGTGTACATGTACACCTGAGTATGGAGTCTTAGGAGTTCACCTAAGACTTACATCCCTGCCAGGGCACATTAGCTAGATTTGACTTTAAGGGAATTAGGTTTTTCATCAGGTCCAGTAGATCAGGTGAGAGATGGCTATGGCTATATCCAGGCATGGCACCTGGGCATTTTCCAATGAGGAGAAATGATTACCTTCATGGTGACAAGCTGGACAGCACTCCATGTTCCTCCTCTTAACCCCAGGTTATCCATCCCATGCTGCCCTCCTTAGCCCTGCCTCTCCACGTTATAGACACTGCAGATAAAGAACTGCCAAGTGACCTCCCACTGTAAAGGTAGAAACACCCCAAGGGAGCTGAAGAGGGTTCTTGGGTACTTAATAATATGGAAGGAGGTGAAGTGGAAGAGAACGAGAGGGGGTGAGACTCCCATTTCTCTAATTAGATGAGTCTTACCGTAAGGAGGACAAGAGAAGAGCTAGAAAAAAGAGGTTAAAATAAAGGCTTGAAAGATGCTTCCCCCTGCTAATCAATGTTGTTCCTTCTCTGGCAGTGGAGCCAGAATCCATTTCTCTTTTAAGAACCTGACAAGGAAGCCATTGAGGTTCCTGTGGGTGCTGGACACAGCTCTTCCTCCCCCCCTCTTTTAATAAGAAAGAAAGGAACAGCACAGACAATGGGCTTATATTGTAGCAGCTTGGACTTTGCATTTTCCAGAGCCAAGTCTGCAGAACATCGAGCTGGTTTTCCCAGCTCGACGGACCTCTAATCTGACTCTGTTTCAGCATGAGCTGTAAACTCAGTGCTCACCTTCATGGTTCTCTGCCTCCTTATGCTCAGACATAACTCCACAGGGTCTCAGGTGGTACCCTCAGGACAGAGTCCGGCATTTACAGCTCATCCCACTATCCGACCTCATCAGGGTGGCAGCCCCTGGCTGTAGATGGAATCGTCATAAAGAGGAGTGTCCAACTGCGGTACCCAGAGCCAGAGCCACATGGGAAGCTCGTTGGCCCCCTGATCTACCAGGGCACCATGCAGTAGTTTTTTTTTTTAAATATTTATTTATTTATTATATATACAATATTCTGTCTGTGTGTATGTCTGCAGTCCAGAAGAGGGTGCCAGACATCATTACAGATGGTTGTGAGTCACCATGTGGTTGCCGGGAATTGAACTCAGGACCTTTGGAAGAGCGGACAATGCTCTTAACCACTGAGCCATGCCCCCATGCAGCAGTTTTTATTTATTTTTGTTTATTTATTTATTTATTTTTTGGTTTTTCGAGACAGGGTTTCTCTGTGGTTTTGGAGCCTATCCTGGAACTAGCTCTTGTAGACCAGGCTGGTCTCGAACTCACAGAGATCCGCCTGTCTCTGCCTCCCGAGTGCCATGCAGCAGTTTTTAAAGCCTCTTGCTTCCACAGCAGTGCCAGCTTCACGTGCTACCCCGCCTCATTCTGATGCTGCACCCTGGACTGAAAACTGGTGCTTCTCTGCTGCTGGATTCCACACTCCATCACACCACCTGGCTCCTGAGTGTCCTTCTGGACAAAAGGCCTGAGGCGTTTACCTCAGGAGGACACTGACGACTAAGATCTCTTTTTCCCTTCTAGCCCTTATCCACCAATCCATCCACCATCCATCCATCTATCAATCCAATGAGGATTTTGAAGTAAATCTAAATAATTATGACAGAAGCATAAATCCCGTGAGAAAGTATGATCTAGTGGGCCCTCATTCGCTTCAGGGCAGGATAATTCCTCCTGGTAAGAGTCACATTGTAGGCCCTGTGAGTGTACACACATTCATTTCCATATGGCCCCTGGCGAAAATCTATGAGACCCCAGAGTGTGTAAACCTGCAAACCCAAAGCCTTTCTCTCCAGAGACCTTTTCACTCACCATGTTTGGCTACAGTTTGAGGCAGTATGTGTCTTCCAGATCGCCATGTCTATGGCAAGGATGGCCAGGTGGGAAGCTGCATTACTGCGGAAGGTTTGAGGTGGAAAAATGGTATGAAAAGTCATTTTTAGTCAAGATGAGGGCACCAGCAATCTAAGAGCAGAGAGCTGCAGAGATCTGAGGGGAGAAATGGGCTTTAGAGAGTGGGGGAGGAGCATCGAGGGGAGCCTGTCAGCTTGGCTGTGAGGCTTTTCCAGTGGATGCTCAGAGGGAGATGTCAGGATTGCTCCACCCTGTTTGGGATGGGGTTTGTCCCAGACACAAGGCGTGCCAAGGAGAGACAGGAAGGGGAGAGTGGTACCCATGGAGAGGTGGATACAAGATGTCACAGTCTGGATAGACTGATGCCCTCTTCTCTTCATACTTAACACCTCGCTGCCACCTCTTAGAAGGCATCAAACCCTCTGGTTTTCAAGTCATCCTCTCCTGTTCTCTCCCTTCTTCCCCACCCTGAGCTTCTTTTATTCTAGCTCCTGCCTTTTCAGCTGGACAGACTTTCTAAGTGTCTACCTGTGAGCACAATTTCCTCACCTCTTTCCACTCAACTTACTTCACACTGGATTCTGTCTTGTTCAAAACCGGAACAGACTCATCAAGATCACCGTGATGTCAATGACACTAAGTCCAGAGGGAACTCAATCCCTTGTTATTGTTACCTTGATATCTGGCAGTTTGGATTATTCGCCCTTCGTGGCATGTGTGGCACAAACACCACCACAGTGTCCCTTCCCCAGTAGCTGCTCTTTCAGTTCCTCACTATCAGCTTATCCTTTTCTTTTCTTATTTTTTCTTTTTTCTTTTTTCTTTTTTTTTTTTTTTTTGGATTTTTCAAGACAGGGTTTCTCCGTAGCTTTTTGGTTCCTGTCCTGGAACTAGCTCTTGTAGACCAGGCTGGCCTCGAACTCACAGAGATCCGCCTGCCTCTGCCTCCCGAGTGCTGGGATTAAAGGCGTGCGCCACCACCACCCGGCTCAGCTTATCCTCTTCTGCCTCACTTCTCCAGTTAGGATTTAGTGTGGTTGCATTTAACGGAAAACAAAATTTATGTAGCTCAAATAAGACAAAACAGTATTTCTATTAGAGACCAAGGTGATCCAAAGGCAGTGTGTCTAGGAATCCACCTTTGTCCCTCCTTCAGTTTCCCAGCATCCCCAGGATCACCTTATGGATGGGAGCCATCGTATGTGTGCCATGAACTATCGAATCCAAGGAAGGAGGGAGAGAATGTTGGAACTGCTAACTGGATCATTAAAGAGGTCATAATCCTAGCAATTCAGAGGCAGAAATAGAAGGACTGCAAGTTCGAGGTCAGCTTGGGCTACTTCTCATAAAGCAGGAAGGGAGGTTTTAGAAGGCTCATAGACACAATATAACGCATGTTCTGCATTCCTTTGACCTTGTAGCTGTAAAAGATACCGAGAAACAGTGTCTTGAATGAATCGGAACCTTGCTATTAACAAAGAAGAGGTGCTGTGGAGTATTAGTTGAAGATGCGTTACATTCATTTATGCTGTGGAATATTTGTTTAATGATGCAAAGATGTGTTGCATTATTTTATGTTGCATTTGTTCAACTCTGTGAAGCTGTGTTACTTTGTCTAAAACACCTGGTTTGTCTAATAACAAGCTGAACATCCAATAGCTAGGCAGGAGAGAGAAACAGGTGGGGCTGCCAGGCAGAGAGAATGGAGAAGGGCAAAAGGAGAGAGAGGCACAAAAGGAGGAGAGACTATGCCAGGGACCAGCCATCAAGTCACATAACCAGCAACAGGGTAACAAATAAAGAAACTCATATAGAATAGAGAAAGATAAAAGCCCAGCGGCAAAAGGTAGTCGTGATAATTTAAGAAAAGTTGGCTAGAAACAAGCCAAGCTAAGGCCAGGTATAAGTAAGAATAAGTCTCTGTATTTATTTGGGAGCTGAATGGCAGGCCCCCCAAAGAGCAAAGAGTAAGAGTAAAAAACAAGCAAGCAAGCAAATAAACAAACCCAATTATAAAGATTCTGGGAAGCTAATTGGTCTGGTCTGTGCCATGGCCAGCCTGGGACAGCTCCTGGGTCACTGCACTGAAGCCCCCCCCTTTTTTTTCATTCCAAAATTTTCGGGCATGGCTCAAGACCATGATCTTAGTGCCATGTTACACAACAAACCCTCCTTTCTCCAGTACTCACTGCTTCTTCAGCCAGAAGGGTGTGTGTGTGTGTCTTTGGCCTTGGCATCCTGACTGAGAACTTCAGTGATACATACTCTTAGAATCAGGTGCGCTTCTCATCACAGATGTAATTAGGGTTCAGGAGGTAATTCTTATATCACAATATTGTCAATATTGAGGAAGCTGAAAGAACAAGGGGCTTTTGCTTAAGTTGTAGCTGCTATTCTGGGGTCTCTGTGCTCACTGAAAGTGAGGGAGAGCCGAGCTGCCTGCTTCTTCTCCCCCACGTTCCTAGGAGAGACCTCGCTGCCTGCTTGCTCGTTCTCCAGCGACACCTCTGCCTACATTCCTGCAAAACTCTGGCAGGTTCAAGTACCTTGCAAGCAACCTGGGTATTAAAAGTACTCCGTCTATGAAACTTTGGTTGAATACTATACAATTATAATGATAATGGGAGCTTAGCCTGTTTGGACGCTCACCTTTCTGGACGTAGATAGAAGGACCTTGGTCTTCCCGCAGGGCAGGGAATTTGGACCGCTCTTCAGTATCGAGAGGGAGGGGGAATGGAGTGGGGGGAGGAGAAGAGGAGTGGGGATAGGGGGAGGGAAGTGGGGGGAGGGCAATATTTGGGAGGAGGGGAGGGAAATGGGAAATGGGGAGCAGGTGGAAATTTTAATTAAAAAAGAATAAAAATAAACAAATAAGTAAAAAAAAAAAAAAAAAAAAAGTTTGGGTGATGAGAACCACCCCCACAAAACCAGCAAGAAGAGGGTAAAGTTTATCTTGCAGAGGAGTTTGACTGGACACTATGGGGAAGCAAGGAATCTTCTTTCTACAAATCACAGCACGCCGAGGGAAGAACATTCACATTTCCCCTCCGCTTAATTCAGCAGCATCTTGCGTGAGCTTCTCTGTGTTGGGTACTCTGCTAAGCACTTGGGATGTAAAGATGTAGATTACTCAGACTGCAAAATAGTTTTTTTTCCCCCTGAATTTTAACAATGAAGAAATGAGGAGGATCAATTCTTGTTTGGGAATAAAAGCAACATCATTTATTTTTAACGGAGTTGCCAGCATTCACTTGGTCCATGATGTTATTTTGTTCAAGGCCCAATAGATTACTGCCATTAGCTGTCTACTTGCATGATTTATGTTTTCCCCAAATTTATTTTTATTGAAGCTCAAATAAAATATGTGCTGTTAAAAATTAGTTCCCTATCCTTTCTAGATAATACTGAACTAAGCAACTCAGAAGCAGATCCGGGCCCTGGAAGCTGAATGGGTATCACTTACATTCACATTATTCTTGTCCACGGAGTTTGGGTCTCTCAGTATTCCACGACTTTGGCTGCTGATGTATGCGCTCGTCTCTGTTTGGGCTGAACGATATTAGATGTACTAAGTGATTCTCGTTTACTCCCCAGAAAGAATTGTGGAGAAAATGAACACAAAGCGTAAAGATAACAAATCCATGTTGCAAACACATTTCCCTAAAGCTTAAATTGGAAATAAGACACAACATTATTTTTTAGAAAGATGACTTTAGGAAGATGTTTACCAACAGGAGAATCAACCACAGGGTGAATGCCAAGTGATCACGATGCAACGGGCTAACTAATGGCTTTCCAGAACCCATACCTGATATGCAATGTCAGAGGAAGGGCAGGAGGTGAGGATATACTGCTTTGAGAGGGCCAGAGTTTCCTTTCTGGCTACTGGACGGTCCTCTTTAGGACAGGCAGATCTGCTCTTCGGATTTAAGAATACTTTTATGAGCTTTGTGTAAACCAGCTGTTTTCTGGGAAAAGGTGTTGGAGATAAAGAGGATCTCAACTGCTCTCCTCAGTAACCTGAAGAGAACCAGGCAATGGGCACTTTTTATTTTTGCAATATTGTGATGATGGTGACTTGGGGAAAGAGAAGGTTTTCTTGTCTCTTTGGTGGAAGGGACTATAGGGCCTGAACCAGTCAAGCGTACACTTATGTGGGGGATGCCCTCTAACATGGGAACTGGGGCCATAGACGAGGCTTAAGGTTTGAGTTATCTAGTTGATACCCCATGGATAGATGTAGTGGGAAGATCTCAGGTTATTTAAACCATGCACAACTGAGTGTTATCCCCCACAATGTCTCCTCTGCTTACCTTGCACCTTCAAGACATGGTCTTGGATGTGTTTGTTGGTATAAAAAGGAGGCTTTTGAGAATATTTGAGGCCTAGAAGTCCAGAGGACGAGGTAGGAGTCAGTGGCAATTTCATGGACCAGGGAGAAAGTGCTGTATTTCATCTTCCAGGGCTCGGAGAAAGACTGGGGTAAGCCTGGCGGAAGGGAGATAGTTTTGCATTCATGAAAGATGAGAACTCTGGCTATAGTAGATGAGATCTAAAGGAAGGATGTACCCCACAGCTAGGACTGAGGGGATTTCTATGCTATAAGCTTAACATAAAAATCTATTAAGGGTGGCAACAGCGGTCAGTGGAAAAATAAATAAAAGTCTTTGGAGGCTGTGACTGAGTGGCAGAGCTCTTGTCTGGCTTGCATGAAGTCCTAGTTCCAATCCCAAACATGCATGTGTGTGCACACATACACACACACATTGCATGATCTTTTTTTAGTTTGTCCTTCCTTCTTTCCTTTTTACTTCCCTCTTTCTTTCTCTCTTTCTCTCCCTTTCTTTTCCTTCTTTCCTTCCTTCCTTCCTTCCTTCCTTCCTTCCTTCCTTCCTTCCTTCCTTCTTTCCTTCCTTCCTTCCTTCCTTCCTCCATTTGTTTATTCATTCCTTCCTTTCTGTGTATGCAGATGTTCACCATGGTGTGTAGGAATTGGAGGAGAATTTATGCAACTCAATTTCATCATGTGGCTTCAAGTGTCAAACTCAGGTCAACAGGCTGGGCCGCAAGCACTTTTGATTCCTGAGCCATCTTGTCAGCCCAGAATAGTCTTTTAAAACAATAATACTGGGGCAATTTGGATAATCACATGCAAAAGAGTGAAATTTGACCTCTAGTTCACATTGAACCTTATGAAAAATTAGTTAAAAGCAGATGGAAGACCAAAGGTAACAATTCAAACTATAAAGTCTACAGAAAACCCAGAGGAATAACTCTTTGTGGTCTGCCCATTAGCAATAGAATGTTTAATGTGACAACAAAAGCATGAGCAAAAAATATGTAAGTTGTAGGTCATCAAAAATATAAAGTTTAAGAATCATTATCAAGAATGTAAGAAAATATTTCAAAATCACACTATCTAAATAAGGGTCTTAGATCCAGAATGTTTGAAGTGTTAAAACTCAATTATAGAAGGGAAGCAGTTCAATTAAAACAGCAAAAGATCTGCATAGACATTTATTTAAAGAAACGATACAAATAGTAAATAAAATGTGATCAACATTATTAGTCACCAAGAAAATGCAAATCAAAGTCAACAAATGTGGCTAAGAATACAGCAGGAAATAAACACTTTCACGTGGTTAGTGGATTATAAATTGCTCCTGCATTATGGAACTTAGTGTACTTTCTTACAAAGGAGACTTCATCACATTTTTGAGGAAACCGCCTATCCAAGAAAAACTTAATCTTTTATCCATATCACTTTATTATTTATGTCTTTTGTAAACTGATGTATAACATGAATTCTAATTGGTCTTAATAATAAAAACCCATAGCTAGATATTAGGGGGTGAATACTGAAAGATCAGAGAAGCAGAACAGCAGCCAGCCACTAGTTCTTACCTCTACGAAATCCTCAGACAGAATGGGGTATCCTGTCTCTACAAGTCTGAAGACTGAGTGCCATCTCTATGAAACCTCAGATTGAATCTCTGAGCTCCTGTATGCTCCCACCTTATATTCATCTCTCTGCCTAGCCATATCATTTCCTGTCTCCACTGATGCTCAAACCCAAAGCCTTTCAGAAACTTATTAGATAAAAGGAGATTTGGCAATAGAATGGCAAGTGCATATGAAGTTCAAGAGTCCAGACTTGAACATGAGGGGGATATCTTTCAGTGCTCATAGTTTGCCCTCTTCTTATTTACTGTGGGACAATGCTCCTGTACCCTGTAAAGATTTGCCACTTGTATTGGTTTAATAAAATGCTTATTGGCCAATAGCCATGCAGGAAGTATAGGCAGGGCAACCAGAATAGGAGAATTCTGGAAAGAGGAAAGGCTCAGTCTGTAGTCATCACCCAGACACAAAAGAAACAAGATGAGAATGTCTCGCTGATAAAAGGTACCAAGCCACATGGCTAACACAGACAAGAAGTATGTGTTAATTTAAGATGTAAGAGTTATTTAATAAGAAGCCTAAGCTATAGGCCAACCAGTTTATAATTAATGCAGGACTCTGTGTATTTCTTTGTGACTGAATGGCTGTAGGACCGGGCAGGACAGAAACTTCTGTCAACACTTACTCCAACTGTCCTTTGCTAAAGTGGCTGCTGTGGTAGCAGCTGAGTATGTGTGGGCAGCAGGGGACCCATTCCATAGCCTGGATGATTTCTGGTGAAGCACAGAATTCTGCCAAGGACTGTAGCTTTTTCTCTCACACTGATGTGAGAAATTGACCAGGTGAAGCAGCCCCAGAAATCAATGTAACATCAATGAATATTGCCATTGGGAACAGAGGGGAGCCAGGGACACCTTGGAGAAAATGAACCCACAGACATCCTTGTCTATATTATGGCTAACTGCCTTGTCTGGCCATTTCACATTCAGATACTTCAAGGCTCACATGACTCTTTGTATCTTGAGATCAACAGCCTTGGTCTTGGTCTTAAATGATGAAGTGATTAAGACCCAACTAGAACATTCAGTCCTTCTATGCTACATGTAATCCAAGCACTTGAAGGCCACCCTGAAGATCATCAACTCCATTCCTCTATTCTCCACCTCCAACAACTTAGCTGGTGGGTAAACATCACCACTCTGAGCTGAATCAGAATGTGCCTTCCCAGAGGCCTTTTCTTGACAATGTGTCTGTGATGACTCTATTTCCAACTCCCCCAATACATTTCTGGGCAAATTCTCCATTGTGTGTCCAGAAAAGTGAGGAGGTCATTGTGTTATGTGATCTTGTGTGCTCTGAAGCAAAGGAACTCTGATGTCAGATACAGAAGCCTTGAATTGTTGAGCTGAAAAGGAACTCCACAATCACCTGGCCTACCTTCCTCAGCATAGACAGTATCTGGGGGCACTGACTGGTTGGGGCATACTAAAATATACCAAATACCCAAGCTTCCACAACGCTGCCTCCCTTCTTCCTGCTTCTTACCATATCTATTGAGATGCAGAAAATCATTCCAGAGGTCATTATCATGATGAATAATAAATCTGTATGATATACTGTCAAAATGCAAGCCATCAACCCTTTGAGAACATTTGGAGCTAGGTGAGTGAATAGAAGCAAATCCAGGTCTTGCCATACCCTCAGATTTATAGAGATCCTTCTAAAAATTTATTTACCTTAATCAGGATGCTAGTGATATGAGTAAAACAAAGAAAATATTTAGTTTGGTGAAGTCATGGAGAGGGCTCTGTATTTACTGGACTGAAATTAATTGGCCATTGTTCAAATGAAAACAGAGATAATTCACTGGGCTTTTGAGAAATTGGTGAAAACGTCACAAACGTTTGCTGAATCCCTTATGTTCTTCTCTTAATTACCTGGTCTCTACCTTGACTTTCTTCTCTTAATTACCTGGTCCCTACCTTGACTTTCTGTACAACCTGGTTCTAAAAAGATGAGTCTTTTAAAACAGACTTGACCTTTTGAGTTATTAGAATAGTCTCCATACTGTTATAAGTTTGTTTATGTTTGTTTGGACACAGGATCTTATGGAGCCCAGGCTGGCCTTGAGTTGATCCTTCTGCCTTCACCTCCCCATTGCTGAGATAACAGCGTTAGCTACCATCCAGCATGTATGCCATCATTAGTTAGCATACTATATTCGGATCTGTATATCTCTAAGTTCAGCTACTATACAGTAGTCAGTCCTCTTTAGACCATGCAGAACTAAGAAGCAGAAACCAGACCACGGTGCTCTACCCTTCCCACAGTACTCCTCTTTTCTTTCCCACAGAAATGCCGTAACTCTTGAGGCCCAGCTGGAAGCAGCGTCCTTGTTTATTATAGTTACTAAATGGCACATAAGAATATGCAGATTTTGTTTCATAAATGGAACAGTGAAAGATAACATTTATTGTGACAAGGAGTCTTTGCAGAAGTTTTGTGGATATAGTAGGAGAAGTGCAGGAGACTTTCTTCTTACTAATTATTATTGAGGTGAAATTTCTAGAATGGATTGGTATAGTAGTTTGAATGTAATTGATCCCTGTAATCTCATAGGGAGAAGCATTATAAGGAGGTGTTGCTTTGTTGGAATGGGTATGGCCTTGCTAGAGGAAGTGTGTCACCATGGGAGTGGGCTTCTTATGCTTGGGTACTGCCCAGTGTCTCAGTGAATTTCCTGGTGCCTTCTGATTAAGATGTAGTCAGCATCATGTCTACCTGCACCCAGCCATGCTCCCAATTGTGATGATAACTCTGAACCTGTAAGTGAGCTTCTTCAGTGAAATGTTATCATTATAAGACTTGCTGTGGTCGTGGTGTCTCTTCACAGCAATAGAAATCCTATTTAAGACAATAGTTTTATTGTGTTTGAATTTGTAAAGACTGTGGGACTTTGAAAATTATTCATGACTTTAATGTGAAATCTTGGGGAGGAATAAGGAAGGAAGAGTTGTGACTTAATCCTGATGGGTTTGAGAGCCATCTCCCTATGCCCGGATATAGTTTTTGCTTCTCTGTTTCCTGGGGTTACCAACTGTCTTAGTTAGGGCTTCTATGGCCGGGACAAAACATCATGACCAAAAAGCAAGTTTGGGGAGGAAAGGGTTTAGTTGGCAAAAGGTCAGTTGTACTAACTGGTTTTGTGTATCAACTTGTTATATGCTAGAGTAATTAGAGGAGGGACCTCGGTTGAGGAAATACCTCAATGAGAACCAGCTGTGAGGCATTTTCTCATTCAGAGATCAATGGGAGAGGACCCAGCCCAGGCTGGTGGTGCCATCCCTGGGCTGGGAGTCCTGGGTTCTATAAGAAGGTGGCTGAACAAGGCATGGAAAACAAGCCAGTAAGCAGTACTCTTCCATGGCCTATGCATCAGCTTCTGCCTCCAGGATCCTCTCCTGCTTGAGTTCTTTCCTGACTTCCTTCTGTGATGAGCAGCAATGTGGAAGTGTAAACCAAATAAACCCTTTCCTCCCCAAACTTGCTTTTTGGTCATGATGTTTTGTCACAGCCATAGAAACCATAACTAAGACAGTTGGTAATGCGCCAGGAAACAGAGAAGCAAAAAATATATCCAGGCCTGGGGAAATGGTTCAGTGAGTGAAGCACTTGACACTCAATGTAAGGATTTGAGTTATCCATGTAAAAGCTAGGTGCACTACTCTAGTCTCCTGTGGTGAGTCAGGATGCAGAAACAGGATAGTTCCCAGAATCTTGAACGCCAGTTAGACTAGTATATGCTTCGTGGATGAGACCCCATTTCAGACAAGGTAGAAGTCAAGGGCCAACATCCAAGTTTGTCCTCTGCCTTTCACTTGAGTACATAGCACACCAATGGTACACACACACACACACACACACACACACACACACACACACACACACACACACTGTACATGTGTCCATAGATGGATAAGCTATAGGACACTTAATTCAGTCTGTCTCAATCTCCAGCTCTTTCCTCTGATGTCCCTGAAGGGAATGTAAACAAAGAGGATAAATCAAGACAGTGAGAATCACTATTGATTCCAGCTTTGTTTTCAAAGTTTAATCTAAAAGTTCAAGAGCCACAATGAAGAAAATGGAGAATTCTCTTGGCTTACACTAGTGACAAGAGAAAGAGGAAGAATTTCCCCCTAGGTTATTTAATTCACTTGCACTTATTACTCTAGGGTGTTGGGCCAAATAAATAAGCAAAAAAGAAAGGAAGGAAATCTCAGGAGACAGGAGCTCTAGCCTGTTCTTAACCTCACAACCTAAGCACCAGCAGCCTTGAGCACTCCAGGAAATGGGTTGGCATGCAGAGAGACAGCAGCTGAGAGCAGAAGTCTATGAATCTGTGGTTAGAAGAAGACAAAGGGAGGAGATAGGACTTAAGCTCTTGTGAGAGGCCAGTAACAGTAATGTAAGCCACCTAAAGTAAAAGTTTGCATCCACACCCCCCTTCCCTGCTGAAGTACCCGGGCTTCAACCTTCCTAATGCTGCAACCATTTCATACAGTTCCTCATGTTGTGGTGACCCCTCTACCATAACATTATTTCCTTGCTGCTTTGTAACTGTAATCTTGATACTGGTAAGAATCATAATGAAAATATCTGATGTGCAGCCCCTTTGGGGTCGTGACCCACAGGTTAAGAACCATTGCTTTAGGGACTGGTTGACACACAATTTAGACTTAAAATAAGGACGGATATGATGTAATTTAAGAAATGGATAGTTTGCCTCCAGTTCTTATGCCCTTGTGATTTCTTGAGCCCCGTGAGTGAGAGGACCATCTTTTGTTATTCATATTTCATCCCTCTCAGATCTCTTACCTAATGGGGTGATCTTTCAGTGGGCCCTTGAATAGCTCCAAGGTAGATCTGGTAGCCAGAGGAACCAACCTGTGGTTAGGGGGTTGAAGCTTCCAGTCCCATCTCCACCCTTGGGGAAAGGAAGGGGCTTGAGGCTGACTTAATTCCCAGTGGCCAGTGATTCAGTCAATTGTGTTTAGGTTGGATCTGTAAAACCTAAATGGTGAGTCAGAAAACTTCTAGTTGGGTGGGCATCTGGTCCTTAATCTTGGTTTTCTGAGGGTGGACTGCTCAGCTCAGAGAGAGGATGGGAAGGCACTCTGCCCACTCCTCCATGTTTATACGTCTCTTCTCTGGCTGCGTTACAGCTTTGCCATCCGAAATAAAGTTGCTATAGGAAACAGACTTCTCTCTGCATTCTATGAGTGCCTTCACAAATCACCACACGTTAGAGGGGGCTCGCGGGCACCTGGTTTAGAGACGGCCGATCAGAAGCGACTGGAAGCAACATGGGACTAGTGGCTGGCATCTGAACTGAAGGCAGCGTGTGCATACAGACTCTGCCGTCTAACGCTAATCCCAGGGAGTCAGTATCAGAATTGTCCTGACCTGGAGGATATGCAGCTGGTACCCAGAGAGTAGGAGATTAGTTGTTGGTATGGAAACAAAACCGGAACCAGGACCCTGCACAGTGGTGTCAGTATTCTGAAGAGGAGCCTAAGACTGTATGAGTGCTGAGGGCATGGGTGCTGGATGCCTTGGAAGCGATGGGGGAAGGGACTTATTCCCAGGCCACATATATGGAATCTCAAAGCTAGGACATGGAGTCAGAACCCGGTGAAGACCTCCTAGGGAGTGCCAAAGTGCTAGAAATGTGACAGGCAGAGACGACAAATTTCCGCAGCGACATTGAGGAATAATTGCTGGAAGACAGCCCTGGGAACAGAAATGAAGGCTGCAATCTGCGCAGGGCAGTGGTGCTATGGAAATTTGTGTTTTAGATGTTTGCAATATAACTCTCTTAGACATGAAGTTTTAATGACCCATGTAAACTTATTATTCATATATTTTTTAAAATGATGACAGGCAAATGGACTTCTCTGTTGCTAGGAGTGACAAGAGAGACCTATTGTGTTGAGTTTCTTTTGACAATAGAGAAGAGCGTACATGCTTTACAGATGCAGACTGTGGTCACTGTCACCCTTCTGTGTCACAGAGGAGACAAGCCACTCCGTTTCTCTGGGTGTCGCAGGCAACCGGTATTTACTCCTGTTGAGTGATAGGGCTGGTCAGGTACCAGGTCCAGTGACAAAACGGCAGTCCCCATTGTCCAGAAGTCGAGAGCTAATTGAGAAGCCAGATAAGCTGGGGGAGCAGCCGAGATCAGCCCTGAGAAAAAGAAGCTCTGCCTCGCCCTTCTGAGGGCAGGGAGGGTATGCTCGTCTCCTGCCGCATGGACCATGTTGGGTCTGCTCGTCTTAAGAGCTGCTCTCCAATATTCACACAAGGACACCTTCACAACCCAGAGTCTTTGTCCTCCGTGGGCTCGTGTTTATTTCTTTTCTGTAGAGCCTGCAGAAGTGAGAGTGGAGGGGACTCTCTCTCCCTTCCCTGTCATACCAGTGGGTCCAGCAGCTAGCGTCAGAGATCCGCTTGTTATCCACAAACAGGTAATACTTTCCTGCAGGCCAAGGCAAGCAGGAAGATTTTCATTTCTGCCTCTCTGGGGCTTTCCTGTGTGCTGCCTTTACGCGGCAGTGTTTCTTGTGTGCCTCCCACTGGCACTTAGCTGTTATAGCCACAGCAGTCATGCTAGCACGCTGTCTCTTCCGCTCTGGAGGATTGGAGGATCTCCGTGATGTAGATGCTTCGCGAGAATGTCTAGTTATGACTCTTCGGTTCCTTTTGCTGAGAACCTGGTGGGCACATATAACATGGTGCACGAGCTTTCTCTCACTCGTGGGGTAGGTCTTTGATTGGTCAGAAGTTGGCCTCATGGATTCATTATCTGGGTCTCTTCTCTTTTTCTTCCATAAAGGATCTTGTCTACTAATTGTTTTTTTTTTTTTTTTTTTTTTTTGTGGTGACAGTTTCTTAACTTTATTGCCATTTTTTTCCATTGAAATTTTGTTATGATGCCACAGGACTTTTGTTTCAAGTCATTCTGTAGGGATTGCTGTTGCTTATTATTCTCCCATGATCTCTTCATGGATACAGTTTTATCTCATACTCTTGTAGAATAGAATATGATAGTAATAGTTTCGACTCACTGAATGGTCACATATTCCTTTGGGCTCATTCACTTCTGTTTCGGCATGGTTCTTTGATGGAGGTGGTTCTTGTATCTTACCTGTTGCTTTCATTGGTTAACTAATAAAGAAAACTGCCTTAGCCCATTTGATAGGCCAACCCTTAGGTGGGTGGAGTAAACAGAAGAGAATGCTGGGAGAAAGAAGCTGAGTCAGGAGTCGCCATGATTCTCCCACTCCAGACAGACGCAGGTTAAGATCTTTCCTGGTAAGCCAGCTCATGGTGCTACACAGAATATTAGAAATGGGTTAGATCAATATGTAAGAGCTAGCCAATAAGAGGCTGGAACTAATGGGCCAGGCAGTGATTAAAAGAATACAGTTTTCATATAATTATTTCGGGGCATAAGCTAGCCATATGGGCGGCTGGGTGCCGGGGACTCAGCCCTGCCGCTCATATTACAACAGTTCTCCCTGCTCACACTGGAGACATCAGTGTCCACTGTTTCTCGGTTGTCTGATCATGGGTGACTGGTAGGGCGAGGGTACATTGGTGGAGGGTGAGCAAGCAGGAGACAAGAGAGAATCCTGGGGATGCATATGTCCTTAAAACATGCAGGTTTTAACCCAGGAATGCAACTATGTTTTTCTCAGGCTATAGTCCAACTCCAACACCTCCGTTTCCAACAGTCTAAGGAATGGCTTCACTGGTCAGACCCGGAAGCACTTCCAGCCTCAGATGCCCATGCAATGGGAGTTCTTCTTTCATATACCTGTTTTTCTACCTGGGCTTCCTATTTCTGAAAGTTGCATTGGTGTTTGGGTAATAAACATCATAGCTTATCTTGAATGGATTGTGTTCCTCTTTAGTCTGTCCCAGAATCCTGAAAGATAACCCCTGCCTCCATATACCTCCTCTTCTAGCTCAGCCTCCTCAATCAGGCCAGCGTTGCTAATTCCTTGTAAAAATTCCAAGTTTCTTTCTAGCCTCTTGCCTCTCAACCTTCCTATACTCAACTGCCAGGTGAACATTTCCTAGGCGTAATTCTCAATGTGATATTTAAACTCCAGGCTTCTTTTCCTCCAGTAGAGATAAGTGTGCAGTATGACCTCTAGGACAGACAGACACAATGAGGATCCGATTCCCACATATTTAGGACAAATTATTTGCCCTCTCTGAGCTCTAGTTCTAATTTTGAGATAATACATGTGTTCTATGGCATTTTCTTATAGTCATAACATGATACCGTCTTTGAGTGGAGAGCATTTTGGCTGAAGTCACTAAGAAACAGAATGATACAGTCACAGCCAGTTCTATGGCAATAGTGGTGGAGCTACTGACATTCCTTGGTGGAGAGAGGAGAAAAGGGTTATAGAATCCTTACCTTGGAGTCAGCCTTTACTCCATCTTGGGGAAATGCTAAAATATATAAAAAGTGGAAGTTTAAATGAAAACAGGATGCCATGATTCAGCTTCTGAGTGTCATCATCCATGATGGGGTAGAGCCGCATTGATGGAGTTGTTTGGGGGAATCACTAGTCCTCTTGTATACAACCCTTCACAACAAATTCAACAACTTGCCAACTTGCTCTTTGTGAAACTCTATTTTGGTCTGTCGTTGATGCCCCATCTGGGTGAACAGATGCTGTTCAGTCTCCCCAGGACAGGTTAACACAGCAAGTGTCTAGTTTGGGTATTGTCTGGAAGCCACCCAACGACATAATACAGAAGAGATAGATAGTGTAGGGATCGGGATAGAACAGACACTCTTTTGAAATGTGTTGGGCAGAGGGGCTGCCTTTGAGAGCTACCAGAAGCTTCCTAGCCTCAGGTGGACTTTAGCTCAGGAGTTGGGATGCTGGAAGCCCAGGGACACACAAAATGAGTTAGTACATCTATGTTTTTGTATCATGAATTTAAGAAATGGAATTCATAGACCACAGAAGGGTGAGTTTTAGAGTTTATTATAGGTGGGAATTTAAAATGAAAAAAGAAGGCAAAACTCCTGAATGAAAGGAACAGGTCCCAGAGAATGGGGCATTAGCAAGCTGCTAGTCGAGGAACTTTTTATAGCTCTGATAGCCAAACCTGGGGAAGTGAGCTAGTCAGCCCGGCTGGCCCACCCATGAAGTGTCCAGATGCCTCATGGGCTCAATCATGTCTTCAGTTCAGCTTCCAGGCAGCTGTGTAGAAGGAAAAGCAAGACATCAGGAAGCTGAGACTGCTTCTGGTATTTCTGGTCTCTGGCCAGGACAGAACCAAGGACATTCCTGACTTCTGGACAAGGATCAAGGTCCCAAAGCTTCCCAACCCATTTCCCTCTCTTGTCCCCATCACTTTGGAGGTCACATTTATATCCTTGGTGTTATTGGTGTTCACATTGTGGATCCAATAGCATTCTGCCAAAGTGGTTCCCTCCCGGTCTCCAGCATAGAAGCCCAGTTTCCTGCTTTAGACTCTGGCTTTGACTATTTCTCCACCTCAAATGCCTTTTTTACTCTCTGTACATTGTCAAGTTTTAAATGCTTTTTTTTTCTTTTGGTTATACATGTACAACATAAAATTGATCATTTTATGTGTATGGTTAATTGTCACTAAGTACATTTATATTGAATAAACATCACTACTATTCCTTTCTAGAAGGTTTTCATCTTCCCCAGCAAAGCTGCGAGTTTCCCATGTAGTCTAACTTCCCAAGAAAGTCCTAGCCAACTCCCCTCCTGCCCTATTCCACTTTACCTCTCTACGGGCTTTACTCTATGAAACTACAAATTTTACTATGATTGGTTGTATCAGTTACTTTTCTGTTGCTGGAAAAAAATCTCTCACAAAAGCAGTTAAAGGGAGAGAGAGCTTATTTGGGCATACAGTTTAAGGGTGCAGTCAAGCGTGGTGGGGAGCTGTAGTGGCAGGAACTCGAGGCAGCTGGCCACCTTTTGTCTACAGTCAGGAAGCTGAGAGTTATGGATGCTTTCATGCTCCACTGGCTTCTTCCCTTAGGCAAGTTCAAGACTGAAGCCCACAGAATAGTGGCACCCACTTTTAGGTTCTGTTTTCCTACCTCAGTTAACCGGATGAAGATAACCCTCACTGGCATGCCAAGAGCCTTAGTGCCAAGGTGATTTCAGATCTAATCAAGTTTGTCATCAGCATTAACCGTCATAAATTCTTTAAAAAAGTAGAATCATACAGTGGTTACCTCTCTGTGTCTTGTTTATGTCACTTAGCTAATTTCATTTCCTGAATGTTTGTCCATGGTAAGTTGTATGTCAGAATTCCATTTCTTTATAAGGCTGAATAAGTCGTGTGTGTGTGTGTGTGTATACACACATATATGTGTGTGTATGTGTGTGTATAAGTCATATATATGTGTGTATGTATGTATGTATGTATGTATGTATGTATGTATATCCCACATTTTAAGAATCCAATCACCTCATTGGGTTCTTTCACCTTTGGCCATTGTGAATGGTGTTGCTTTGGACATGAGTGGACAATTATATTCATTTGTATCCCTGCCTTCACCTTTTGGGAGCAAATACCCCAAAGCGGGGCTGTTGAGTCACATGGCAATTCTGTGTCTAGCTATATGAGGGCTTGCCATACCATTTCCCACAGCAGCTGTGTGCACTGCCAACCATGAAGTGTCTTTTGAGGTCTGGTTCTGTTGCCACCTCCTCCCTGAAGCTTTATAGATGTCCTGCTTAGATAGGCATCTCTTCCCAGAACTATGCATGCGTCATGATTGGGCCACCCCAGGGACATGACCACTGCCCTGAGTTATGGTGTTTTGTATACCGCTTTCCTTCCTTTAGTGAAGCTCCTGTGTCTCCCATGTGATCTTTCTTATAGGCGTGTGTTCAGTAAAGGACAGTGGGTTCGGGAATGAATGGAGGGTACAGCAATCGCCAGGCTGGTTCTGAGTCACCCGGATGCTGACACCTCACTAGGCAGAATGCTGAGGACAGGTACCTAAAACTCCCCACTGCCGGAGAGGTCAGGTCTCAATGCGCCTTTGTCCGTGAGAGAAACGGGCAGAGCTTTCTCTGCAGTCTACCCATAAAGCGAGTAGCAAGCCCTTAGCTTTACTTCCTTGGCTCCCTCGCCTCTTTCACATTAAGGAGCAGCGTGTGTCTGCTGGCATCTGTCAGATTTCCCTAATATGGAAAACAGGTTGCCACTTGAGTCTATGGAGACACTTTGGAGGCATTGTATTTAAATTTTGTTTTCATTGAAAATTTATAGCCACCACCTTGTACTCTAATGTAATGAATAATTAGATGCAATTACAAGGAAATTTAGCAAATTACTAATCCATCTAGGAGTAAGAATGAGTGTTTATGGTGTTCTTCCTTTGCTGCCTGACAATCCGGAATGATGTATGATGTGTGTGCAGACTTCGTGCACAAATACCGTTCTAAGCGCCCAGCCGGTTTCCAGTAAGATCATAAAAAATCGGTGTAAGACACCAGAGTCCTGTGACACCAAAGGGCCTGCTCCATAAATATTAAATGACAGGGCAGGAGGGTGACAGATTTGAGCTTAAATTTAACCACAAGCATTATTATAAATGTAAGTTAAAGATAACTCTTTTATTTAAGAAAGTTGGATTGATCTGTTTTTAAAAAGTAATTTTAATTAAGGAAATTAGAAGAGAAAAACTAGAAAATGAAAGAGTGAGGAGAAATGCTACGTAGACTGCCCAGGAAAGGCTGTGCATTTGATAATCCATTGTTTGCTGTGTGCAGCATTTGCATGTTTAGTTGTTATAACTTTTGTCATACACAAAAATTGCCATTTTCATTTAAAAATTTTAAAATTTACTTAGAATCATACAGTGCCACCCTGGTCAAATCACATTGGTTACAAATATTTCTTATGATTATAGTTCTAGCTTATTACTGTATTTTAGCCATCGTAAGCAATTCATCAGAGGATGCCATAGTCCACAGAACCTTTTCTGTACTTTAAAACTAGGATTCTAAGAAGGAAATAAACCTTTCAGAATTCTTGATTCTCACTACCTAATTGATTTCCAGAGTTTGTATTTATTCTTTTGGCCTAGTGTGGCGAGTACCTGCTTCATTGGCAATGCATTCATATACTTTAGGGTTGTTAAAGAACTTTGCTGTCCTACATGGTAAACTTCTTTGACTGTAAGTGAGGTGAGTGAACTTGGAGTCAGTCAAGGTCGGGGAAGGGAACCCACCTGATCTAGATGACAGGGTTCAGGTCATTGTAGGTTCTGCCGAAGAAGCAGATCTCAGTTGACTTTTGAATAGTGGTCACTGTAAGACCACCCCTCCCCATGTGTGTGCAGTCCCCATGGCTGGGGAGCCACCCAGGGAGAACCAGCAAGCCTAGACCAGAGTTGCCATTGCAGGTGACGTGGCATCACAAAACATGGACGACTTCACTTCTGTCTTTTTGTGACAGTGACACCCATAGCCCCACTGCGAGGGAGGAAAGTAACTGTTCTCAGAGTTTTCAACTTCTACAGGATGGGCAGGACAATGCTGGATGCCAATCTCTCATTTCCGCCTTACTGTCAGTCCGACAGTTTCTTCAGAGATGAATTGCCAATTTAAAACCCATTCTAGAAAAACATGAGAAAGAAGCTCCCAAAATAAGAAAGGCATGGACAATGAGGTTTATGTTGAGAGGTAATGGCCAGGGGCTGAATCTAGTGCTTTTCATTCCAATGGAAGTCTAGATGTTGAAGATGAGTTTCTTTGTATTTTCAATTTAAAAATGTTTTTGGTGCCTATTACACAACAGCATAGTATTTTTATTCCTAATAATATCTGGGCCTTATTTATTCACTAACTTAAAAAAACCTTATATCTTCTTTAAGTAAACTGTGCTGATTTACAAAGTCAGAAGTAGATCAAAGTATCTTTCATCCCTCCTGATTTGCTCCTTGGGCTACGCTGTCATGTGATTTGTATGGATCTGGAAACAAATGACCCTGTGGGGTTGTCCTTTAGAGCAGAGGATTGGTCATTCCTTCATCCCACTACAGAACTCATTTTGATTTTTCTTTGAATAATGTTCAGAAATTTTCAGCCATCTAGGGTAACTAAGAGCACTTTGGGGAGTTGAGTCTCTAGGAAAGGGAATGGCCTATTTTTATAGGTGGTGTGCACTCAGCCAGTCACCCATAGGCTTCCCAAGAACTCCTTTATTACTTAGTCTCTTGTCAGTTGAAGCTGGCATCTAAGATTGATGCGTTTTGCCTACAGGTAATAAGGCTTTTACCCTGAGGGCTGCTTGGGAGACTGACTAGGGAAGCAGTGGATTAATTTAAGAAAATGGGAGCAAATCTGTCCCAAAGTCAGAACATCAGAGCTCCCCTTCCAAGCCTCTGATTTAAGAGCTAACTTCTAAGCCATGACCTTTGTGTTTTTTTAAAAAACGGAATTGTGCTACCTTGCCCGTGTCCCTGGAGAAATGATCTGAGATGTGCTCGCTCAGCTGCTCCCAAGAAACAGAGACAAAACTCCTTTGGCTACTGCTGAGAGCCTGGTGTTATGGGATATTTTGATTGTACTCTGATAAAGTTAAACCTTGAATCAGGGGGTGGAGCCAGTAACCAGCTGACCAGAATTGGTCATAGAGAAGAGAGTAATTTGGATAGAGAAGACTCACAGGAAGGAAAGGGGACTAGAATTTGAACTTCCTTTTTGGGTTCTGGGACAAGGGAAGAGCTGTGTCTCTTATGGTGTCTCCGGCTAATATGCAAGGTCAGCAATCTCTCTGAGCTAGCAGGTTTTCACCCCAGCCTTTGACTCCTGAGTCTTATTGATAAATAAAAGGATAAAGACTTAATTTAAACCTTCATACCATGGGACGGGAGGAAGCCCCACCAGGCTGCAGCCTGAGTGCTCAACAGGGTGCTGACTGCAGGGTCATAGGATGGCAAATATTAAAATATCAGTGGATTCGTATAGATTCATGTGTAGCTGCTAAGTTGGCAGAAAAACATTGCCTTGGCTTCTTCCAGGTTCTAGAACTGAAGGCTTTTATCAGGCTCTTACTGAGTGACTTGGTGCTCTCTGTGGGAGAATGAATGAGGGCCATTTCAAGTAGAACTTGATTTTTTTTTTTTTTATGGAAAGGACATTGAGTTTTGTTGATAGAAAGAGAGAAGAGTGCCAGATTCCAGGTGTTTTTCACAGCCACTTGCCCGAACACAAGGGGCAGAGTCCAGCTGCAAGGGAGATTGAGAAAGAGACAAAGTCACATGTTTGACGGAATTTCACTTTTGTGTACGTGTGCTGCGGCTCGAACTCAGTGACTCAGCGTGATAGGCAAGCACTCTACTACCATGCGCCATCTCCGTGCCCACACATGGTGAGAATGATTTTGGGGAGCCTACAATCTGTAACTACTGTATATTCCACATTTCCCAGGATAGTTCACATTTTAAACGTTTGCTTTCATTACCCACAGAGAACATCAAGGTATTCTGCAAACGCAGATATTTTGACAAGTGGCAACCGAATCAAACAAACAGTTAAGCATTACAAATTGTGCAAGTTCCTCCTATTGGTCCTGAGCGTGGCATCAAGGGTGGCAAGTGCAAGGCTGGATGCCCTGGCTGGTCTCTTCCAGACAGCAGAGAAAGGACCGACGGGGTCTGGAACCATGGATTCAGAGGCATGGCAAGAGATATTTGAGGGGAAAAAGGAAAATAAACAATTACTGAGCAAGCAACGTTTTCACAAGTAAGACAGTATGCTAGAATTTAACTTGTACTTGAATAGTACCACACCGAGGAATGCCAGACTCTCACTAATTGTTATGTGTTTGCTGTATTTTAATTTTTAATTAATTTTTTCCTTTTCAATAGATAATTATTTTGAAATACAATTGTAACTGCTATAGTTTTCTACATAATTAAGCTCAGATAATTGCAGATGCTTCTCAAATGAGGAAGGCAAATTGGTTAAAAGCAAGGACTTGGTAGTAACTGGACTAGGAATTAAGCCGTTTGCTAGATTTAGAATAAATTACTTCATCTCGCTGTGCCATGACAACTGGTAAAGTGAAACAAATAATTTCATCATGAGGTTGATGTGGAGGAGAGCAAATGGGCTGATGTTTATAAAGTTTATATACATATATATATATATATATATTCAATAATGATAGCTTTACTGTACAAAATACTACTAATCAAATAATGTGAGCCCAAGTCTTTGAGAATCAGTCCAAGATGTGTTTCTCCATCTCTTTTCTCTACTATGTGACTTAGATAGTTGTGTTTAAGGATGATGAAGGGTCCCCAAGCAGGACAAAGTGGCGCCCCCTACTGACTGATGCTCAGCAAAAGTGCAGAATGAATGAATAAGACGCGTTTACCTATCTAAGTCACTCAGTCTGGGGTTGCTTGTTCCTCTAGCCTGTTTTTAGCTCCTCTTGCCTGGTGTAGACTAAGACTCAGAGCCCTCTCCTGGCAGCATGTCTAGGGCATATGGCACAAAGCCAGGGGTAAGCAGACAGAGGGAATGAGGACAGTGTCCAGGCCTGGGGAAGGCAGTGGCATGCCAACGGTGAGTGATAGAACATGCAGGGAACCTCACATGCTGAATGGCGGGAAACAAGGGAAATATTGTTCATTTGGAATGACATTGAATTCACTGGCTCGGTTTCAGGGACGTCTCAAGGGAGGTTAAAGAGGTCTGGAGACCTCCCGCATGCTTCTGTAGCTGGTGTCTTCCTTCCCTCTCAAGCAGGCTGAAAATGCTGTGTCAATGTCTATGGAAAGAGCGCCATGGGCTATGTGCCCAAGGGCTCCTCAGCCTCCTCACAAGGTCCCCTGTCCTGTCCCATACGTTTATGAGATATATTGCTGGCAGAAACTCTGCACACCTTAACTAAATCTTGTCTTTAGATTCTCCCAAAGCGGGGCTACTGGTCTGGGTCTGGACTGTGTAATGAAGATGTCCTTTAGGCCTGAAAACAACTGTCCCATGTTCTCTCTAAGGGGTACCCTACTGCTGAACCCAGGCTTGATATTTTTTTTACAAACCGAAAAACATGAACTTGGTGGTGAAACTTCCCTCATCCTACCTTATAATATTTTCCAGGCCATTGTTGTATCTATAAAGAAGAAAATAATGGGTGTTCTCCTCCCAGTGTTGCTGATGTCTGTCTAGCTGAGCTGGCACTCCGTTTCAGCCCCATACACCTTCACAGAGGGAACCTTGAGAGGGGGCGGAGCGTTTCTCCATGTCCAAGGGTCTGCTTGTGAACCGCAGGTGTCGTGTTGAGCCTTAGACAAAATCACCATTTGGATCATTTGGAGTCTGAGTCAGCCTTTTTCTAGCTCTGAAAATATGAACGAGGGTTTTGATGAATGTTTACTAAGTTCTAAGGTCCAAACATCTTAGGGCATGGTATTTTGTATTCCCTAGTCAGCCATTTGTAGCCCATTAAAGACACTGACAGGTTCCCATCTGAATTAAAAACTTTCTGATTCAATACACTTCCTCAGGTTGTACTCTGGACTGTGAGCTGTGATTAGCATGGTAAATGGCTAGCAACCTGGGAAATAATAAACCTTGACACACTGACTTACGAATCAGGGCCATAATGTATTCCTATGAGCAGTACTGCTTTTGGCCTGTCCAAAGAAATAAGTTTGAAAGGTTAGAGATGGGCTACATTTATTCCATCCAAGATGACTGCCTTGATTCCTTCAAGTAATTAGTTCCTGGGTCAGGGTGGGCAGCTCAGAAAACAAAAAAAGACGCCCCTGACCTTGGGAGGTCCAGTGGCTGTCATTCACAACTCATTCAATATTTTATTTCTTCAATAACACCAGTAAATGTCAGTCTAAAGGTGTGTAAGGAATTCCTCTGTCATCGTCACGGCTACATTTCTTTTTGCTTGGTAAATCAGTAGTAGTTTGATACAGCAGCAATAAGAAATGAATTCAATGTTTTCACAGCATATAATTTCTAACCTGCCTAGGCCCATCTATTAAACCATAGAGCATCTGTCTAGAAGGAGAACAGGGTGAGGTTGTGACTCACTTGACAGAATGCTTTTGCATGAAGCCCAGGGTTTGCTTTGTAACGTCATGCAAACCTTGTGTGGTGTTTGGATGTCTGTAACCCTAGCACTGGAGACATAGAGGCAGGAGAATCAGACAGTGAAAGTTATCTTTATCTCTATAGTGAATCCAAGACTAGCTTGAGATAAATGAGGCCCTGTCTCAACAAAATAAAGCAACAAAGACAAACACCCAAACAAACAGGGCAGAAAGAGAAAGATTTCAAGTTTGGAAGCCTAAATCTTTCTGTCTACTTCAAGAGTTGAGTTCCCTATCATATTACCTCATCGGGGAATAAGAACTCCGGTTGTTATCGTACCTCAAGGCAAAGAAGGATCTAGGCCTGCTAGTCCACCACACCCAAAAGTTCTGGAGGGCCATGCAGGGATACAGTTCTAGAAAAGGATCTGGGGTCTAGTTTTCCTTAACAGATTTGATTTTACCTTCTGCTGTGTGCCATGTGACCAGCTCCATGAACCACAAACCCCCTCATCTGTAAAACATTGAGCATGTCAAAAAAAAGAAAAAAAAAGCTCCATTATAGGAAAGTCATGAGATCAAAGTTGTGCAACCAATGGGAGTTGTTCCCACACATCTTGGTTGCAACCGACAGAATCACTATGAAAAGACCATGCAGAAAGTTGAGGTACATGCAGCATCAGAGACTGGGAAGCACACTAAGATGTTCCTGGGGGTCCTGGCATGTCGGTGTTGGGTTGCGTTGCCCTTTAGAACACCACAGATAATCTGTGGCATATACATTCCTGTCGAATACATTTCGCCTCCACAAACTCCCAAGCTACCTTTTATTTTCCTTAGTTAATTTTAGGGACGTTGGGAGGGCACTGTTTGCCTTATCCTTTCGACTTTTGGTTAGCATCTGGGGTCTAGAAGGTGCTCTGTTGTTGTTTGTTGGCTGGGTTTTGTTGCTGTGGTTGTCTGTTTGGCTGAGCTAGTGTCTCCCTTTGCAGCACCATCTGGCCGTGAACTCACAATACTTCTGACTTACCCTCCTGGATGTTCATGTTTCAGAGGGTGCCACCACACTTAGTTGACAGAAGATGCTTCTCAAAGCCTTTTGTATGTATGATTGCCCATCCATCCCCTTCTTCCTGTAGACTATGGCCAGAGGTACCAGGCTGGCGTATTTGCAGCTCAACATTCCTCAAGAGATATGGCCAGTCCACCTTTTTGCTTTTGTGAACTATGATTTGTTCAACAGCATCACCAGGACCACCCAAGAGTTTGTAAGAAATGTAGACACTTGGGCTTCAGCGCAAACTTCGTGAATGATAATCTGGATTTTTCACAAGACTTTGAACACAGGAAAACACATAAAGTGAGAGACATATTGATACAGAAGCACTGAGCCTACCGTGATGGCTCAGTTGATAAAATGGGTGTCATTGCAAGCACGAGCACCTGTTTGGTCCACAGAACAAAATACAAAGTCAGGCATGATGGTGTGTGCTTACAATCCCAGATACGGGAGGCAGAGACAGGTAGATCCTTGGAACTCACTGGCCAACCATCCAAGCCTGATACTCTGTGAGATTTCCTCAGGGACAGTGCAAAGAAGCTGTGATTCAGAGGTGCCCAGGGCAGCCAAAGTTAGCAATGTGTAAGACTTTGTTGTGTGTTACTGCTTTTGAAAGTTTGAAGGGGTCATGAGGACAGCTGAGGCTTGGTATTGTATGGCAGGGCTGAAGAGAGTCTGGGAGAGGCCACTGGTGTGAGTGTAGCTACAATTTCAGCGGAGACACCATCATATTGCAGATAACATTACTCTCGGGTGGCCACCAAGGACAGTAGTAGCTGTGGAGTTGAGCCAACCAGAGCCTATGAGATGAGCTATTTGTGCTGTAGAAGGAAAAACTGGAAGTCCAGCAGCCCAGACCTCATGGAGCCCGGAAGATCATGAGTCCCAGACGCCAGACATTGAGCTGTTTACGTTTCTGAGAAGACTTCGTTTTTGCTTTGCTTTGATTGTGTCTGTGTCCTGATTCTTCCCTGTTGGTTAACAGTGATGTGTTTGTGTACGTGAAGATGACAAGTGGTGGGGGCAACTGCACCAAACTTGACATGAACCTAGACGTAGCTGGGAAGAAGCAATCTCAGTTGAGGGGCTACCTCCATCAGATTGACCTGTAGGGAAATTTGTGGGAGGTTTTCTTGATTATTGATTGATTGATGTGGATGGGTCCAGTTCACTGTAGGTGGTGCCATCCCTGGGCATTTGGTCCTGGGTGGTATAAGAAAGCAGGATGAACAAGCTATGGAAAGAAAGCCAGTAAGAAGCCTTCCTCCATGACCTCCTTCCTGCCTGTCTCAAGGTTCCTACCCTGAGTTCCTGCTGTGACTTCCCTGGATGATGGACTGTAATCTGTGAGGTGAAGGAAAGCCCCTTTCCCCAAGACTGATGTTGGTTATGGTGTTATCAGAGCAATAGAAAACAGACTAGGAAGGTTGGAACCCCAGCACAGCTCAGATGGCCAGGATTACATGGGTAAGGAGGAAAGATGAGGCGTATCAGGGACATAAGGCCAAGCTTCAGATGATGTTGGAGAAGACTGGGCTAGAGGAGTGAGGTGGTAAGTGCTCTGTGGAAACTAAAGGTTCAGTGTTTCCTTCTTGGGAGATTCCAAAACGTCTGAACTGCCCACTGGAGCCAGGGCTCAGCAGGCGCATATGGGGCTGGGTAAACATGGGGACTATCAAGTGGAGGAGGCAGCTGGGTGTGGTATTATTAATAATTCCTCAAGCACTAAGTTCCTCTGGTATCTCTAGTCAAGGCTATCTGGTTGGAGCACAGACTACCCCACTGGGTTCACTGCTTTGAGATGGGACAGTGACCCAAATCTCCCATAAACACCTGGGTTTTAGACGGTGGGTTTTCAAGTCAAGGCAGCAATTGTGCTTCGATTACCCTGCTCTTCCCCCTCTGACCTCGTGTCCTCAGCTTGGCTCTCGGTTGAACCTCCCAGACCCCGATTCTCTTCAATATGCAGTGAGAAGGCTTTGTTCACTAATGGCCAAGTGGGAAAAGCATCCATTTCTGTTTGTGACAGAGTTTTCAAAATTATGCAGGGCAGATCCTTGACTCACAACTGCCGGGGGTGGAAGACATCAGATAGGGGCAACAATTCAGGAGTTGGTTATTAGGGAAAGCTTGAGAGGCAACTTAACTGGGTAAAAAGGAAAAAAAGATAGCACTGTGGTTTCACTGGGTAAAAAGCAGTTATAACTGATGTGTTCATGAAAGTGTTTATCATCTATATTTAATTGCTCTGTAGCATAAAATGATTATGTATATTGGTAAATATGTGTTATATTAATACATTGTCACATTAGATTTTTCCCACTTAACCCTCTATGTGTTTAATACAGGCTTCATGTTTTATTGCTTCTGTAACATGATCATGTTTTTAGCTTAGAAAATCAGTGGGCCTTCCTTGGTCTTATGAGCTAGCGGTTCTGTATCTTGACATTGTGCCTGGAGATTCAGGGCAGGGGCAGTCTGGTGGTTTCTCAGCCCAAGGTTGAGTAAACAGATGTCCCGGAGTTGATTTTCCCCAGAATAATTGCATACAATGAGCACAAATGTTTAATTAATCAGGAATCTTGTGCTTATTATCTTTTCACTGGGCTTCCACTGATAATGACCCAGAGGAACATTCTTTTCCTTTGTGTGAATGATATTTTATTTAAAGGTTTTCATTTCCTCATCTGATCCCCTTCTCCTGCCAACCCCTGCCCCCCAAGAAGGCATAGAGCAATACTGTCCGACTATCGGAGTATTGGAGACGAATAGCAAACGGTAGGCACACCCTGCTCGCCTCGGCACTCTGCCTCTCCGTCTGTCTTGGAACTGTGCTGAAATCAGAATAATTTAATATTTTATATTTACTCCGGGCAAAATTCCCTCCCTCAAATTAAAGTTGGGCCTATAGAAGAAAGGGAAGGAAGGCTTGATATAGAAGAAAATGAAAAGCCAGCTGTGTATGAAATCGGGTTTGAGTTTTCAGAACTGGACATTGCAGAGCATACAACTTTAATCAGGACATTGTTTGCATTAAAGCGCTGAGTTTTCCAGTGGGTAATCAGCAGGGAAGCCCAGTCAAGGGCGAACAAGGACGACAGCACTGATTAATTAAACAGCTGCACAGGCTAAAAGGGAGACTCGCCCTGTTGGTTGTAAAGCTGTTGATATTAATGCCACACGTGGAACCGGGCAAGGCTGTTTGCCCAAGCCCACATGTTCAGATGGCTTGGCATCCAGGACATAGCAAGTTACATCTTTCTATGCTATATTGGCTTCCTTCTCTGTCCTCAGATCTCAGGGACTCCAGGCAGGACAACAAAGTAAGTGCACAACTTGTCTTTGCAAGGCGGAGGTAGCCTACAAACTAGTCTCGAAGCTCAGGGCAATGCAGCAAGTGGGAGTGGCCATTGCAGGGGGCTCCTCAGGAGCCCAGGCTGTGGGGAGTTTCTCTGTAGTTTGTTTTCTTGTTTGCTTTCACAGTGGTGGGGACAGAACCAGGACCAGGGCACATAGGTCATCTTCTGTCACTGAGCTACATACAGACAGCCTCAGGCTGTTTTACTGTTTAACTAAAAAAAAAAAAATTGAGCTAGGCTCTTGCTAAGTTGTCTAGGCTGTCCTTAATGTGTCATCTTCAGTACCTTGGATTGCAGATGTGTGCCACAGTGCCTGGCTCTGCGAGTTAACTTGATAACCCTGAGCTTTGGTCTGATTGAAGCTAAAGGGTTATAAAGCCAAACAATCCATGCTGCAAAGATGAGACTGGAGGAGATCCGAGTTAAAGGTACTGACAGGTTTAATGGTGTTCATTCCTTGGGTTGCTGCCATCTACAGGGCCTCAGGTAGCTGCAGGTCCGGCAAAAGAGGTCCCCAGGATTGTTTGGTTAATGCAGCTCTCGTTCCCAAGGGTAGAGCCTCCTCTGGCCTCATCACTGGGGAGAGGTTCTCACATACACTTGCAGACCATGGCAGACTGGTAACTGGGGTTGCTTTCTCACACACCTAGTGGTAGCAGAAGCAGCAGCTACGGTCATGGGTAGTATGGTTTTTTATGACCATTCTACTTGTATGCCTGTTTTTATGTGGACGAATGGGCACAGATTCATATTGAGTTATAGATACGTTTGTTTGTTATATGTAAACATGGATATAGTGAGTGGCTTCATCTGTTCTGAAGTGCTTTAAGAATTCCAGCATGTTCTCTACTATAGCTGTGTTGGTTTCAGTGAGTTTAGATTACAAATGTGAACAACACAGTATAGTTTGTGTGGCCTATTCAGGAACAAGGAAGGTCTGTTTGGCCCTGTTTTGCACCAGACACTTCATGTTTGGTCAGGGGTACGCCCACAGACGGGGAAGAGGGTGACAGGCTGTGGCTTCATCACCACAGGATTCAAGGGACTTGATTTACTTCTCTTTCCGAGCTTCAGACTGAAGTTTGTGGTGGCGGTTCACCACACCGGGTGTGGGGCTGCCCTGACTCCCTCTACGCCCTGTGTGATCTCTGCCGAGGTGGCTCCTCTTCCCTTTCCTTTTAGGGCACAGACAGACTTTTGAAGAGGGTGGAGGGGAAATGGACTTGCAGAAAGAGAGAGTATGGAAATTTGGGGATCCCATGGCTCAGATTCCATTTTCCAGTGCTCAGTGGTAGAATGCAGAAGAGCCAAAGGGCGGCCTGAGTTTAAAGACTTCCCCTCACCTTGTGCAGCAATCAGTAGTTGAGTTTCGCCTACAATCTCTTCTTTCTCGGTAGTGGTGATGGGCTTAACCTTAAAATAAAATTTATGTTGAAGAACAGTCATTGAGAAAATAGATTCTTTAGCCTGTGTTTATCAAAACAACCTCCCAACGGGAACACAAACACACGGCCCACATATGTGGGCATCCTATTGGTCAGAGCCCACTTCTGAATACCACAGAAGGTAAATTATTAACCTAGTTTTAAGTAACATGGAAAATTTCAAATAAATAATAAGTTTAATATTTCACATCGTAAAAATATCTTTTGAAATGGCTGGTCGGAACTGACAGAATGTGTTAGGTTATGCGTGTACTGACCAGCAGGGCTGGCTTTCATTGAAGATGCTGGAGGCATCTCTCCTAGCTCCACTCACAGTGTTGATTATGGGATGCTAAATTATCTGGATCTCAGTGCTTTCTCACTCAAACTCGATTTGCTCATTGCCAGAGAGCCGTCCTCTCAACTGGATCTGTGCGGGGCTGTAGGGAAATTGGATGGCCAGTGAAGTTAATCACAGGTGTAAATTCCTCACAGGCCTCTCGAGGACAGGCCAGAGAATGTTTCCCAGCTGAAAAAAAAAAAAAAATAGCCCGAATTCTAATCTCAACCACTTCCTGAGGACGAAGTATGACCTCGGGAAGCTTTGATGAGGCTCAGCTAGGAAAACTTGATGAGGTGGAATGGACCATGCTGACACCCTCACCCCTCAGCTGAGGGCTCTGGGAGAATATGGGAGTTCGTGGTGCTCAGCTGTCTAGGCAACCCACAGAGCCGGGCAGACCCCAGCTAGCTGTGTTCAGCTCCCATTGCTTGCTCTCCAGGAGCGACAGCCTGACAGTGCCATTCAGTTCACACAATGGCACCAAACGGGCCCCGAGAGAATCGTTTTTGAAAGCTTCCTTGTCTAGGAATGCATCTGAGCAGGCCAGGGGAATGCTATGCTTGGCGTGCGTGGCTGGGCTTTCATCCCACCAATAGTCTAAACCCCATTCTTTCTCCAAGAGAAGGTGGCAGAAGAGAAAGCCGAGGGGGCAGGATGCTGCCAAAGTTAAAGTAGGAAGGACCTCCCCTGGAGTGATCTGTTGCCAGGGGAAAGGACATAATAGGGGGTTTCAGGATTATGGAGAACGGGGCACCATGATTGATTTCAAAATGAAGGGCTTGTGAAAACAGGCTGGTACCCAGGGAGTAAGAAGAGACTGGAGAGTTGGGAAGATGATGGCTTGCAAAGTTGAATGATGTTGAACATAAGAGAGTAGTGCGGAGGACCAGCAGTAAGGACAGGATTAGTGTCTCCAGGAGACCAGGAAGACTCAGGGAGAGGAGCCATGGCTTCCCCATTACTTCCCAGACCTGAGGACAGGAAGTCCCATTGCCTTCAAGAAGCAAACAAGGGTTTCATGGTCAGAGCATGGAATGGTTCCCAGAACCCAGGGAGAGGTGAGAGTTAGGGCGACTACAAAACTATGGCACCACAAGGACAATGCCAAGGATTTTAGGGTATAGGTTCCAGATTTAAACAGCTCTAAATATTTTCTATCACAATCCCACTCTTGCCCAAGATCCACAGTCTCTGAAGGGCAATTGTAGTTGGTTTAGCTTGGGTCATGCTCCCAGCTGTTGGCCAGAGGAGGGCACCCAAACCCTAAGCAATGGGAGAAAGGCTCTTCAGAAGAAAATTGAGGTGCCGTTGTCAGAGAAAGCAGGAAAGAAAGCTGGAGAAGCAGGAATACCAGTGTGCGCCCTACAGAGCTAGGCCAGAACCTTCCAGCAAGCATTCTCCGCAGGTCCTGCTGAATTCTGGAAGGAAGGGGTTATGTGTGCCCACACTGCTCTTGTTTACAAGGATCGTGGTTACTTTTCAGTTACCCCGAGAAGAAACTGAGGAAAGACAATGGCAGTCAGGAGATTGCCTGCATTCTCCTAATAGCCTGGGACCAAGATCCAGTTGTGGTGGCCCTCAGCAAATGCGCCTCTTGGTTATCTGTGGAGCCCACACAGAGAGCTCAGGGAGGAAGGAGCCACAGCGGTATTTCCCAGTTTGTTGCTGCTCCAGAATTATGAATGTCTGACATGAGTACTGTAGAATTTTTTCACTTAACTAAGCCTTTTAATATAAATTTGAATTGGCATGCTTATCCCTCTCATAGTTCAAATATTTTCAGTAATGCTAGAAGGCGGCAAATGTGCCACCCACCTAGTGGCATTCCCAACAAGAATTACCTGGGCACCCAAAGGCACAATGTATGGTAATGGGTTATTGGCTCTGCCACCCCCTTTGGGGCCCTGCAGGGTGTCTCTTTGTTTCTGGAATGAGGTGGGGGAGGGTTCCTGATGTCATGTTGCCAAGTTCCCACTGATAGTCTGTCTTTGAGATCCCCAGATGATGAGCCACAAAGGCTTAAGGGTTTAAGGAGGGAAGCTACCTGATTGTACACACACACACACACACACACACACACACACACACACAAACACACACACACACACACACACACACAACACATTCCACACATTCTTATGCTTGAATAATGCCTGCTGCCTGTAAGCTGGCAAGCTGGTATTTTGCATTGTTGGATAGCTTCCTCTTTTAAAGACCATGTTGTAGAAAAGAGAGCTCATACGTTTCTAAGTCAAGTCTACTGCACTCTGCCTTTTGGTTAGCTGGCCCCTCCTGAGACTTTTCCTGAAGAAAATCTCGGCAATCCTTGAAAAGACTCAACTGGACGAATTATATATTTATAATGATAATAGTAATAATAATAATAATAATCTAGTCAGTGTTTTGTAGGATGGGCTGTTTTCTTGGTTCCTACATCATCTTGTCTACAGCTCTTAAGTTAATTAAGTAATTCATAATAGCATTTAGAGACACATCCATTAGCTTGTGTCTTCAGACCAAAACCCATGAAGAGCATATTAAAAAACAATCTATAGGACGATTTGAAGTTCATCTGCTTTAATACATTATTGAATATAACATCCAAGTTCACAGATGGCCCCTCGCCCTTCCTGAACCACAGACATATCTGGGCCAGGAATATCTGGGAGTGAGTGTGTCTGTCCTTTGTGACCAGGCTCTGATTTGTGAACTGAAGATCTCTGGTCTATGTGCCCATCCAAAGTTCACTCCAAGTCTGGACTCTTTCTGATGACTTCCAAGAGAGGTTTCTTTCCCCCAGCATTTTCTGCTGCCTGCCTGCCTCATGGTTCTCATTTCTCTGGGAAAGCTTTCTTTCTTTTGGCATGGCCTTGCAGCTTTCTGTCTTTGAATGCCTTCTGCCTGCTGCCTCTGTGTGCTGCCTTCCCCCCTACAACAGGCTGCAGCAAATGTTTGATATTTTTTCAACCAACATGTATTCAATATCTACTATGTCAGTTGCTGAGCTAGGAGGGATGTGGATGAGCAGCTTCCAGATTTGATCAGAGTTGAAAATAAATTCTACCACTTTACAAATTATACTCACTGTGGTCTTTCTTGCGACACTACCAATGTCCCTCTCAAACTTATTCTTACCTTTAGTAACTTTACGCCCATACTGGGGGGATAGAAAACCACTGAAAGCAGAGCTCTGGATAATCAGAGCGAAGAATAATTGCGGTTGCAGAGATACCGAGTCCTCTAACGATTGATTTCTTCCCTCCTCTAGGCCCTCTTGCTATCTTTCTTTGCAGAACAAAGGGAATTTGTAAAGTACCGAGATGTCTGCAGATGGCTGCGTTAGACATGGATTCTTGGCCCAAGGTGACCCACTTGGTCTGGAAGCACAGAGACCGTGTGAGTTGTCTAGAGATTTCGGTTTGGAAAGGCAAGAGGTTCTGAATAATGAAACCTACATTTTGTAGTTTCCATGCCCGGCCAGGTGCAGGTTAAGAAAGGTATCAGTACATATGCAACAAACAAAATCGTAGCAAGACAAAACGTACCCCAAACCTCCACGTTATTTTTCTTAATTGGCATTTTGGGTTAAAAAAAAAAACTCTCTTAACTCAGCTAGAGTCCTCAGCCTCACTTGGGCCTGGAGTTTGAGTTTATGCTATGTATGTGATCTAGGAATACACAGTTTAAGATATTAACATAAAAATATGATTCCAAACCCAATGCCCATGGGATGTCTAGTTTGTTTGTATGGCATTTAATATGCTATTCCCTCAACCCAGTGACACTAGATCTCTTCAGGTAAAGCCCTTCTGAACAGAAGCTCATTTCCAAAAAGTATAAAGCATGCCAGAGAACTGCCTTTTGTATACATCATTAGGTAGAGGCCACATCAGGACCAGAGCCCGAAGAAACTCAGCTAACAGAAACAGAAAGATGTTTCAATATGCTTAAAATAAATAAAATAATGGATCGGAAATATAATAAATGAGTAAGATGCCATGTGTATCAGTTACTGTTGTGTTGCGGTGAAAAGGCTACATAACCAAGGCAATGTGTAGAATAAGGGTTTTCTAGACGAATAAGAGGCCATTGTGGCTGGGAGGCATGGCAGCAGGGGCAGGAAGCTGGATGCTCATGTTGAGAGCAAAGTGGGAGTGGTACGAGGCTTTAAGGTCTTGAGGCCCCCCAGTTATTACTTTCTCCAGCAAGGCTGTACCAACTGAGCTTCCCTAAACTGTCCACCTCGTGGAGGTCAAGTGTTCAAGTGCCTTGAGCTCACAGGGAACATCTTCATTTTAAACACTATACCATATAAGAGGAAAATACAACTGAGATAAAGAAACAAACTTCTGGATATATATAGTTATCAATTATAATGGAGTAGATATGACTAAGAAAAAAATTCAATGAACTGGAAGATATCTGATTCTAAGTCAGATAGTATCACAGAAACAAAAACATGAGAACTCAGAAGCAGTACAGAGAGCAGGAGAGTTTCAGAAGACAGAAACTGAAAAATAAATACGCAAGCAGAAAAAGTGGTAAATTTATAACTATTAAAATTAAAAAGTGACAGTATTTAAATATCACAGTAAGCCATGAACTGAAAAAGTATAAACTTTTTCAAACTTTAAAGCCCTTATAATAAAATTAGAAAACAATAAAGCAAAAAAACTTCTTCAAACAATAATAGAGAAAATTTCCCCTGTAGGGAATATGATTAGATAGGCAGAACACTCCTCAGTAGCAGTCACAGAACACCAAAGGTAATAAGATGATATGGCCAAAATGCTAATAAAAAAAGGATATCAAACTTTCAGTTTTATATCCAGCTAAAATGCCGCTCAACGACAACAACAAAAATCGAGTTTTGTTTTTGTAAAGACTCCTAGGAAGACATTGTTAAAGTTTTATTTCAAGTAGAAAAAAATTGAACCGAAAAGGAAAGCACAAGATATGGGAAGGGAAATTAAATCCACACAGGCATTGCCTGTAGAAAGCAATGCCAATGTTAACAGATTTTGAGGGTATAAAAAGCAGATGAGATATTGGGTGCCAAACCTATGTCAGGAAGATGGGAGGCCTTCTGAAGACTTCTAGGTGAAGAGGAATGATAGACACTTTCAAAGTCAAGATGTCTAAAAATGTGGCGTGCCTACACAAATATACATATAAAATATTAATTATCAATTAATAGAATAAGAGATGAAATAAAACAAACTTTATTTGTTTTCTAAAAGTTTGGAAAAAATAAAACAAAGTCCATATGGAAAGATAAGCACAAAATAAGATAATACAAATAGATCCTAAGCACTTGAAAACATCAGTTAACATGCATGAAAAGTTAAACACTATCTGGTATTAGAGATGTCCCTAAAACATAAGGACAGAAAAAGAACATCCAAAGAGTACAAAAACCCTATCAGACCAAGATCACAGAAAGACTGGATACAGCTAAATTTATGTCAGATATAAGGCCAAATTCATGACTAGGGATAAAGGTTACTTTTTGAAAAATCTAATATATGCCTTTATTTTGGTACAAAAGGAATTATGGTTTGGGATTATAATTTTAAGTCATTGTAACTAGATTCAAACAGATTTTTATTCATCAAAATAGGAGCCATCACAGCCAACACAATTTTTCTCATGGGATATGAGATATGAGTTTGTTTAATCCTGTAGCGTCAGAATCCATGCTTCAGGATTTGAGGAAGTCTTGAAAGCATTTTCTGCATCATGGTGCTTATGGAGGCATTTTTTTTTTGCCCTGGAAGAAGATGGTTCAGATGATTCGAGAAGGTTCAGTGAGAGGTCGGGTGAATGTGGTGGAGAGGCACAACTTCATAGCACAATCTGCTCAACATTCGAAACTTTGGTTCTTAGACATAGGGCTGGAGATTGTCACGGAGAATTGGGCCCTTCCTTGCTCACCACTGTCAGCTACCTGCAAGGCAATCTTTGGTGCATCTCATGCATTTGCAGAGCTCACTTTTTGGATATAATCGTTTTGCATAGAGTCAAAAAGCTACAGAGCGGTGATTCCCAACTTTCCTAATGATGTGAGCCTTTAGTATAGTTAGTTCCTCATGCTGTGGTGACCCCCAACCATAAAATTATTCTTGTTACTACTTCATAACTGTGATTTTGTTACTGTCATGATTTGTAATGCAAATATCTGACATGCAGATGGTCTTAGGCAACCCTTTTGACCCCCAAAGAGGTGGAGACCTGTAGGTTGAGAACCAGTGTTAAAGAGGCTCAGACCAGTGGCAGACCACCAACGAGTGACTGTGGTCACCCTTTTTTTTTTTTTGGTGCCCATTTAGCTTTGGTAAGTGCCTCATGTCTAGCTAAGCACAGAGCTGTTCATCACCGATTTTCACAAATTTGTTATAAGTCCCATCAGTTCAGAAATGTTTCCTAAGAAAGAATGACAGTTTGAGATGGTAATTATTTATTTATTTATTTATTTATTTATGAGGGTCTGCTCATGAGGCACGCACTTATCCAGCTTCTTCATCTTTTCGGTTTGCTTCAAACTCTGAATGACCATTGAATGGCCCATGATGAGTTTGTTGGCAACTTCTCGTATAGTTACAAGAGGAGTGGCCTTGAGACTGCTCTGACTTGGTCTGCCATTGCACTTCATGCCTTCGAGACTTTTGTCCCTGCTGGCACTTCATGTTCCTTAGGAGTTCCTGGGCCAAAGGTATTGTTGGTATGAATTGTCTCTGCTTTACAACCCATTTTGAACTTGCCTAAAAAAACACTCAGATTTGCTTTTTGTCTAACACCATTTCCATGGTATCGAATAAATACAAACCGAACAACAAAGTAATGAGCCATTAGCCAAATGCACAAAGCAAGAAATGTGCATTAAAATTGTCCATAATTTAGCCACACTTAATACAAATCTATTCCAGCATCAAATGATAAACTTCAGCAATGTGAAAACCACAGTTGCCTTTGCAGCAAACTAATCATGTCACAGTAAAAAGAAAGCACAATCTCAAGTCCCAGGAGAAAGTGTCAGACTGCAGCCTTCGGATATGCATTGACGTCTCTGTGTCTGTGAGGTGGCACGCATTGCGTTTAAAAACTGTTGAGGAAGATACTTTGAATACATCGGTCATAAAGCGACAATGACAATTATCCACACAGTGTTTCTGGTTGCAGCAGAGGGCTGGAAGCCTTGTTTGGGAAGGTAGACATTCTGGGGGACCCCTTTCCATGGGGGAGGGAGCTGACTCTGTGACCTTCGCTGTCTCCCATGCAGGACTCAGGGAGGGGTGATCTGGGCCTGGGAATACTGCTGACTCTTAGGCAACTCAGCTATGTGTTTTCCCCCTTCCGCTTTTTAAATTAATGTGAGCTAGTATGGCCTCAAGATTCGCTGCGGAGCTGAGGCAGCAGAAAGTCGCATGCATTAGTTAGGACACACGCTAAAGGGCTGTCACAGAGACACTGAGAAATGCCACTGTTTGACGGGATTGTTTAGGGGAGCAGTGGAGCAGCAGACAGGCGGCATCCGGCAGGTAGGTAGGGAGCGCTGCTCCAAAAGCCACCGGCTTCCTTCTGTTTTGCTCCATCCGCCCAGACTGTTGGTCTCATCTTGTTTTCCACATCTGCAACCAGCCCACTCAAAGGGAAGGAAAAACACCCTTCTCACCTTCTTTTCTTTTCTTTTTTCTTTTTAATAACATCCTACCTAGAATTTGCACATATGACTTTCACTGTAATGTCTCCACTTGGAAATTGGTGGCATGGCCACTCTGAGCAGCATGGGAGTTGGGAAACACTGCTTCCAACTGCACATCATTTTCTTTCTGCATGCACTTCTTCTGAGTGTTTGGGAGAGTCCTTCTACCCTCGAAAAGATTAGACCGTATGACAAGGAAACGAGCAGTATATCCCATGCATTCCTAGTCATAGGTCATATGTTACATGCGAGGGACATCAGAGCCCCTCAGAACCTCAACATCGCCATCTGGAGGACAGTCTCTCAGAGGTATTGGGAATGGCAACTAAGATGAAGACAACAGACACACTGGAGGCTTCTGTCATCCCTTTGCTTTGCTACCCCTCCTCTGCATGGCCCAGAGGCCCTAGCCAGGAACACTAGCACTTGTAGGTCATGGGTACTGAGCTGAGGTGGCCAGTAGTTGGCTCGATTCTGCCTCTGGCTGCTGTTCCTGGAGTCCCCTTTCCTCCTCCTGCACCTTCTTCTCATTCCTGCACCTCGGTCATGGAGCAAGTCTGCAGATTGATGGCCTTTCACCTAGAAGAGGGAGACAGACCCCAAATCCTGTGTTCTTAAAGGAGAGGATTAATGAGGCCATGGAGTTGCCTTGGTGCCTGTTTCAGAATGGTCCACAGCAAAGAGAGACAGACGGCTGTGGGGCTTTGGTCGGTCGGTCACGCTGCCCTGAGTGTGACCTGTCAGAGTTTGTTTGTGATCTTTGTGCCCAGTGATGCAGGTCACAGGCGGTGTTCCTCCCAGGAATCTGATTGTTTGCATTTGGGAAGTGCAGGAGCTTGGATCTGTCGGAGCAGAGGGTTAAATCATGGAGTGTTTTACAAGAACGGCTATAGGGAATGCCGTGTTTTCTCCTTATATGGCTATTTTTCTCAGTCCAAAAATCCCAGGGTGTATTTTACGTGGCTGAAATACACAAACGGAGTCACAGTCTTAGCCAAACACGCTATGTGGCTTTAAAATTAACAAGCCTCTCTCTACTTCTGTACCCTAAACACACCCGCGTGCACAGTTTCTGTTGAGACTGAGGAAAGAAAGGCTCTTTCCTTCTCAGCCACCAAAAAATATTTGTGAGGGATGAAATTCTCTAATCCCATTCCTTTATGCATGAGAATAGTTTTTTTTGTGTGTGTGCAAGCATGTGTGGAAAATCTAAGTGTCGCGATTTGAATGAGTGGCTTCTCTGTGTGTAGCTTGCTTTGGGGCGCATAGGTAGAATGAGACACAAACTTTACAACACAAGGGGAGACACTTAGCCCTTCACTGACAGCTGTGAGGCCAGGAGGCAGCACAAGATGAGTGAACACTGCTTGTCACAGGGAGGGCTCTCAGTTCACGCTCTGCTGTTACGGACAGTCCGTGGGAGACGTGGGAGACTGGGCTAGTTGAATGTATTCAAGGTCAGGGTGAACCGGGGAGCATTCTTGGTGGAGGGGAAAAGCCTCAGGACAAACGCATAGATAAACCATCTGAGATGCTTTAGAGGACAGCAAATAACCCACGCGTCTAGGGAAAAAATGGTGGAAGGAAAGGAATATTATGTAGCCAACTGGAAATATCAGGCTAAGGGGCTGAGTGACTTTAGTGGGTGTGACTCCAGCCCAGAGAGCTAGGCTTGAGTTAGTTAAATATGATGATGTTCCTATTTTAAAAAGAAATGACTGCTTTTCTTTCTCTTTTTGTTTCTTTTCTTTCTTGCTGTTTCATTGAACAGGGTCTCAGAGTCCATCTGGATTAGCTGAGGCTGGTGATGAACTAATTCTCCCACTTTTACCTCTCAAACGCTAGAACTACAGACTTGGGCTACCATGCCGGGCCTCAAAGAAGATTTCTGAGTTGAGTTCCAGACCAGGCAGATAGCAAGACTTGTCTGAGACCAAACAAACCAAAATCAAGTCTCCTTATTAAAGTTCCATATTGGTGGCTTTACCAGTGAGAAATACAGTTTATTGCTAAGGTGTAATTTTAGCTGCATATTCTAGAGCTCATACTGCAAACCCCAGTTTTCCTTTGTAAGGTGACAAACTTTCACTTTTTGTGGACAGAGGAGAAATGCAAGGGCACAACTTGGCCTTGGGTGGAGATCATTCTGAATAAGCTTGAATAAAAATTAAAATGTACATTTAAAGCCATTTTGGAAATTTGTGTCTCCCAAAACCTACTTTGTGGGTCTCATTTAATCCCAGATAGAGCTGAAATAATTGTATCTATTTGGTGAAGACCCAGCTAAAGTATTAATGACTGTCCCAGACTCACTCAGCCAGTTTGGGGAGAAGTGAGACTTTCTGGGAGCTGGAGGGATCCAGCTGGTGTCTTTAGGGTAGGGAGCTGGCAAAAGATAGACTCCAATGAGTTAGAGACACAGCCTGGGTGAAGCCCTCCTCAGCCTGGAAAATAAGTAACGGGAGCAAGAAGACTGGGAACGAGGCGAGAAACAGAAAGGCCTGTGCAGGTCTGGAGACAAGGTGCTACCAAACTGAGTGACAGCTCGACCCAGAAGGGCCAGCTTCTGGGTGGGCCTTCCTGAGTAGCGGTACTGAAGGACTGAAGGGTGCAGGTTCTTTGGCCCCAACCCCGCTATGCCACTACCACCAGGTTCCCTGAGCAAGTCAGCTGATCTATCTGAGATGTACTTGCTACTAGGGAAGAAAGAAAAAAAAAAAAAAAACCAAGTGGACTTGAGAGAGCAAGGTATAGAGATTAATCAAGATGATCTGGAGAGCATGGAGCTCAGTCCCCAGTCAGATTCAGTATGGATCATTGTGCGATTGCCGCGAAGGACTGCCACACAGGTGAGCGGGCCATGGACCTGCACTGCAGCTTCTCTGAGTAAGGCTGCTGGTGAGGTGACAAGGACGAAAGGCTCCCAGGAAGGGATGATAAAGAGTCCCTTTATCCTCATTGCAACCACACAGACACTCTTTCACACACACCAGGTAAAACTAAGAGTTTCTTTCTGCTACAGATGCACTACAGGAGAGCAAAGCATAGCAGAGAAAATGTCTGCAGGAAGGGGTCCACGTGTGAGCCCGCCAAGGACCCTTTGCTGCTGCTGTGGCTTTTCCCTATTAAAAACCTCCTAAAATATACCAGGGGACTCCCGGGCAGCCCTGTTGCTTGCACGGGTATTGGGTGAATGCTATACTCGGAAAGTGTGACCGCCCAGCTCATCTTTGCTGCAAGATCAGCTTTGGAGCTTTCTGAGGCCACAAAATAATGAAGCCAGAGAGACTGGAGAGAAACATCGGGACACATGTATCCGTGTGGGGCTTGAAAACAGTTTCCCTATCAAATCACCTCATAGATACAAACGTGAAAGACAATTCCTTCTTGCCTCTAGAGAACAAAACCACTTTCTACCTTCCCACACTACCATAAATGGGGTCAATGTGTCCTTTAGTTTGTATACCTTGCATGATTCTATAGTTAGTTTGTGATGATTGTCATTGGTACTGTATTACCAACAATTGTTTAGGGTGCCAAAAAGGTGTCAACAAATTATTTTTGCAAAACCAGTCATAGACACAAGTCAGTACTGATGTATGCAGCGTAGCCAGTCCCGTGAATGACAGCCCTTCTCTCTTCCCGGTTTGCCAGTGTTCTCCCAGAGTTACACTGGGCTAGTTTTTCTCACCCATACATTTCTGAGTTCTTCTAATAGGCGGGGCATGGGGTCGTAAAGTCCCATTCCACTATTCGTGTTGTGTTGTTTTAAATACATATGAATTGACCTCAGCACCATAAGGGCCACATCAACTTGTTCTTCTTCAAAAACCAAGACAGGGTCTTTCTGAGGACAGATGTTGACCTGGAAGTGCTGGAGATGTCTGAATATCAGATGTAGTTCTGTTCCTGTTTTCTCCTTTCTTGGACCCATTCTCTAATTTGACTCCCAGGGCCTTGGCTATCTGCACATCTCTTATGTGAATTTGAGGGTGATTTCAAGTAACCCAAATACTGACCCTTACAATGGAGCTGTTAGGAAGAACCAAGCTCTTGTTTGAGATTTGGAGAACCATGTATTGCACAGGCATTCTACCCATGCCAAGTCATGTCCCAGGGTCTAGGAAGCTTGGTTAACATGGGGGAGAGAGAGAGAGAAGCCTGTTGCTCCCCAGGGAAAACGGTGCCATTTATCTCGAGGGTGTACAGATGGAGCGTTTGATTGGGAAGAGACCTGAGGTCATTTATCCCTCACTTTTAAAATGAGGAGGTGGATGTGCTCCCCAGTGGGCTGTCTCCCTTCTGTTCTACAACAATACACCTCTTCTTTTTACAGAGAAATACACTTCCAACAGGGGGAAGAAAGGCAGGGCTGGGAAGGAAGGGGATCAAGCGACTTTCATTGAAGGATTCATTTTTGATTTAAATATTTTGTTCTAATCTCCAACTTCCTTTTTAACTTGGCAGAATAACCAAAAGAAAAACAACATTCCTCCCTAGCCCAGTTTACAGTCCGCCAGAGGAGAGGATCTGGTTACTGCTTTCCAATTGTATACGTTGGGTCCTTCAATATATTAGCTTTTTTTTCCCTTTCTTTTTAAAGTCTATTGCTTGTATACATAGAGCTTTATTTTAATGGCATGTCAGAGTGGATATGGTGAAAAAACCCAGGAGAAAAAAAATATAGATCAAATATAGCCAGCGATTTAATACCCTTGCCTTCTTTCTTTCCTTTTTGCTTCCCTGCGCACGCCATGGGAGTTCTCAGGAGTGATACATCCTGTAACTGTGAACAGATGTGGTCCCCTGGCTGCGACACCAATGACAACTTCCCTTCACACTGGACCTGTGTGCAGTCATTTTGTTCTGTGGCACCGAGGTGAGGTGACAGGGAGGAGCTGCGGTGCGGCTTAGATACTCCTTCGAGGCTCTGTAATGCTTTTCATTTGTTTGGTTTTTTGCAACTTCCACGCTGTCCTGGGAGTCTCTGGTTGGGAGGAAACAAGGGTGCTGCAACTGGGGGTTTGCCTCTGGGGTGGGGTCTCCTCTGAGAAGGCCTGTGTATCACTTCCAGTCTGGGGCTTCACCTGTCACTTCAGGACCCAGAAATGAGGCTGACTCTATCCAGGTTCCGTCCCTGATCTTTTCAATGTTGGTTACAATGTGTCCTATGAACCAGGCATCATCTCAGCTACTAGAGAAGCCGAACCAGGAAGACTACAAGTTCATGATCAGTCCCAACAACTTAGAAAGATGTTCCAAAACAGAAAGTAAAAAGAGGCTGGGGCAGAGAGCTCAGTGGTGGGTAGCCTGCGAGACCCCTGTTGGTTTCAGATGCATCTGGACGTTCACATGTTGTCTGTAACAACATAAAATGTGTATTTAGCTTTACGGTGTGGTTTTCCACTGTCAATAGACAATCCCCAGACTAGATAATGTATTGTTCCCATCTTCTGAGAGGCACAGACAGAGATAATGATTTGAGTGCAAATGGCTCATTTCAGAGCAGTCCCAGGAGAGCCAGCAGAAGCCTGGGAGTGAGACAAGGAAGGAAAGAAGGCCACTGTGGGCAATTGGATCTCAATACTGCCAGGAGGATTTCTTGGCCTCAGCACCACTGATACTTAGACAGAGATAATTCCTTGTTGAGTGGCTGTCAGGTAAACTGTAGGAGGTTTAGCCAGCTGTTGGTCATTAAGTGTGGGTGGTGCCCCCTCCTTCCTGTGCTATGATAGTCAAAAGTGTCTCCAGACATTACTAGGGATGGGCACCATCCCTGGTTCAGAACTATAGGAACCATGGAGATCTGGCATGGGCTGTCTGGTGGTCATATACCACATGACAAGGATGACCAAAGATCCCTGCTTTGTCTACTGCATTCTCTTTGGAGTCTGGGGAGGTCAAAGAAAGAATTGGTTGTAGTAGCTGCCAGAGGCAGCTGTGGAAGCAAGCCCCAGTGCAAACCCATGGAAATCGTTGGTTTTGGTGCCTCTTCCCTCTCCCTGAGAACTCCAGTTCATCTCACATCTTCTTACTCTTCACCCCCCAAAAGTTCATTCCAAGCCAAGTTTAGATTAGTCCAAGTCTCCCTCCCTGTACTATTTGAAAGACCAGAGAAAGAACTGCAGCCAGCGGAGAGAAAGGCAGTTTCTTCAACAGATGCAGCAAAGCTCTCGTGAACCTGTTTTTCATGGTATCTTGATCATCATCTGTAGATAACTCTGAGAAGGAAAGAATAGATTTGAACACAACTCTACCTACACCAAGTAAAAACAGTGGACTTTTGGCTCTGTGGGTTTACTCACAAAGTTGGGCAGAGTTTAGGCAGAAGCGTCTTTTCTGGGGGGGAGACTCCTAACAGGTGACTGGTAAAAAAAGCTACCGAGAGTTAGATGGGCTTCCGGGTCTGGAGGATGGAAAGTTCATGGGAGACTCCAAGCCCCAGACTGGTGAGTCATGCCCAACACAGTGCTTAGATGAGATTCCAGGAGCTCCCAGTCGGGTGATCTTTCTCCATCCATCACTACCCCACTAATGGTATTCTGTCAGAGCCGTGGCACAGACTGTCAAATGGCCACGTCCGATGGATGTGCCCTGTTTCCCTCCCTTCAACAGGGAAGCACTTCTTTCAGGGATTCGCTCTAATTTCTTTCCTAGCCATCTTGCCTCCCTTTTCCCCTGGTCTCCCCTTCTTGCAGGTTCCCCAGTAGTTCTGCTCCTGCAGCCCACGCCTGAGCAGACGCTAAAGGCTGCACGATTGTCTGCTTGGTTTATTTCCCAGTCTTCCCAAACATTCTCACGAACTTCAGGGTAGTGAGTTCCCAGAGATCAAGACTGGCAGCTTCCAGGTTGATTTGTAACTCTGCTCTTTAGTGAAGGAGGGCACACTTGTATTTGGATGGCTTGTGTGTACCTGGAGCTCAGTAAACCGGGACAGAACCCATTAAATCTTCCTCTAGCTATTTTTTTTTTGAAATTTTTGTTATGTAATGTATTTTGATCATTTTTCCCCTCCCACAACTCCTCCTATGTTCTTCCCAGTAACTTTATGATCTCTCTCTCTCTCTTTCTCTCCAAAAGAAAAGAAGGAAGGAAGGTAGGAAATAAGGAAGGAAGGAGGGAAGGAGGGACTAAAGGAAGACCAGAAATTAGGAAAAGCAACAACAACAACAAAAAAACCAACAAAAAAAGTGCAGACAAATAGACAAAAAGAAAGTAAATAAGACAAAAAGAAAAATAAAGACTCCCAAACAATATGGAGTCCATTTTGTTTGGACCAGCTATCCTGGGCTTGGGGTCTGCCCTGCAGTGGTTGATAAATCTGTGACACTCCATCGGAGAAACTGGAGTTCCCTCTCTCAGCAGCCATCAGTTGCAGATGGCTTCTCGACTGGGGTGGGACTTTGTGTTGACATCCTCATCTCCGTGCTGGGGTCTTTGAACCTGTGCAGGTCCTATGTGTGGTGTCACAGCCTCTGTGTGTTCATGAATGTGTCATTCCTGTGTGCCGGGAAGATTCCGTGTCCCTGGAATCAGTCAGGACCTCTGCCTCCTCTTCCACACAGAGCCCTGAGCCTTGAGAGGTTGCATTTGATTAAAAAAAAAAAATCCCATCTAAACCTGAGTGCTCCAAGTCTCCCACTCTCTGCACATTGTCAAGATGGGGATCTCTTTCTTGGTTACTGTCTACTGCAAGAACAAGCTTCTCTGATAAGGTCCAAGCCACGTTCTACTCTGTAGGTATAGCAATGTATCACTAGGAGTCATTTTATGGCTATATTCTTTGGGTGGGGTATTGGTGTTAGGTTTTCCCTAGGCCCGTAACCTAGGCCACTTTGGAAGTATCATGTATGAACCCATCTCCTGGAATGGGCCTTAAATTCAATCTAAATATGATGGTGCTCCTATAATGTTTGCCCTTTGTTGCGCCTTCCAGCTACTTTTTACCCTGTCCCTCGTATTCTCCTTGTATTTATCTTTACACTTTCTAAAATCTGAGATACTCCCAAACCTACCCCATTCACTGAGCTCTTTCCACCCACCTCCCGCCCCTCCGGTCTCTTTCTACCCTCAGTGTAGAACTGGCCACTCTGTCCTCTCCAGCACTCCTACCACCGTCCCATGCAGCCGTCCTTGGTGCTCATATCTGTTTAATACCGTAGCCTCAGAACTGGCCTCCCTGTCTCTCAGCTTCTAATTCTTCACTCCCTACCCATGACCCTAGGCCCATTCTTTCCGAAGGAATGTCATACTCTGCTTGAAATTTTAAAAGAAGTACCACTAATTTCACAGTTCAGCTAGAGGTACCAAATCTGTCATGGCTTGAGGAGTTAGAATGTCAGCATGGTTACAAATCAGTCCTGCTTGGATCCAAATCCTGGCCCTTCAGATAGAGTCTTTATCCTTGATTGTGGATTAAGATCAGCAGTACCCATCCTCTGCAGACCCCCTCACCCATGCTTTCCCTTTCTGTCGGTTCTGTGTCTCCCATTCAATCATGGTCCCCAAATATTCCCATAGTACAACAGAAAGTAAGAAGAGTAGAAGAGGGAGTGATTCCACTCACAAGTCTCTGCTACAGTTATTGCAATAATTTCTCTGTCATTCTTATTTATTTTCTTTATTTCATAGTTTCTTCTGCCTAGTTTATAAATTAAACTTTACCATAGGTTTGAATGGTACACAGGCTACAAAGGGGCCAGGGCTACCTATGATTTCCAGGCATCCACTGGAGTCTTGGCGTGCATCCATCACAAGTACAGGAGAGGCTGCTGTAGCTGTGTCAACGGATGCAGGGCGTGGCCTGCATTAAGAAGCCGGTGAGTGTTTTCTGCCGTCACTTGAAACTGACTTCCCCGGGCTGTTATGGGTATGCTGTGAGCTGGCATTTGTGGCCACTGTCTTAGTTAGGGTTTCCTATTCCTGTGAAGAGACACCATGACCATGGCAACTCTTATAAAGAAAGCATTTAATTGGGGGGGCTCACTTACAGTTTCAGAGGTTTAGTCCATTATAATCACAAAAGGGATCATGGCATCGTGCAGGCAGATGTGGTGCTGGAGCTGCAGGAAGTCAACTGACTGTCACACTGAGGGAAGCTTGAGAAAAGAGACCTCAAGCCTGCCCACCCAAGGTGACACACTTCCTCCAACAAGGCCACAACTGCTAATAGTGCCCCTCCTCTTGGGGGCCATTTCTTTTAAGCCACCACACCCACCGTATGCATTTGTTATCTGTTCTGGCCTGGGTAGGGGTTTGGAGCCAGCACCAGGAGGTGGGTTAGGGAACAGGACCCCCGTAGAAAGGACAGATGAAAGGTGCCCAAGAGGAGCAGGGGTGTAAGGCTGGGCTGTGTGTGGTGATAAGCTCACAGGACAGTCAGCCGAAGTACCAGCCAATCTGTCAAGATTAGACATGGCTGCTGGACTTTCATTGCTCCAATCTAAGAGCTCATTGCTCTGTCCTGCGAGCCTCCTCGGGAGCACAGTAAAAGGGCATGGAGCAGGACTTCTTAAACTTATTCCACTCAGCCTTTCTGAAAATCTGATACAATTTGTGTATGTGTGCAGGTGTAGGTATGTGTGTGCCTGTGGATGTGGAGGTCAGAAGTTAAAGTTGGGTGTTTTTCCTGAGTGCATATTTTCTGAGACAGCATCTCTCATTAAACTTGGAGCTTGTTGGTCCAGCTAGACTGGGTGGCCAGAAGTCTTCAAGGGACCTCTTGTTGCTTCCTCCCTAGTTCTAGGATTATAGTCCCTAATCAATTTACAACAAAAGAGTGCAGAGGACTTGAACGCCAGTCTTTAGGCCTGTATGGCAAGAACTTTACCAACTAACCTATTGCCTCAGTTCCTTCACCTAAGAAATTTTTATATGATCTTGGACATAAAGTTGTATAAGGTATATTAATCAAGTATTTACTAATAATATCTCAATTCAGTCTAAATCCTTTGGTAGACATTTGATTTTATGATTTATTAAAGGTGAAAACAAATTTGCATATTAATGAGATGGATGTGTGCTTTGTTGATTTTTACATAAGAATTAAATCATGGCTGAATATTTAATACTGTAGGATAGGACATCTTTACTGTTTTTCTCAGAGTTAGGTGATATTTCAATTTTATCTTTCATGCTGAGAATGCTTCTTTGTATTAATATGCAGAACAAAAGGAAGTGGTAAGTTCAAAGGGTCATTTTTAAAATTGTTGGAAAATTTGTCATAATCTTCAGTCAAAATTCATTTAATCTTTTTTTATGAAGCTCAAGTCAGCAACTCAAATGGAAATTTTAAAAATCAAACATTGTAACCCAAGGCAATCCAAAGACGAACTAGTTTCATGTTTACATGCTGAAGAGTGATGGCAGCAAAATATTAAAAGTTTGTTCTCTATAATGTCTCCATTACGTCACTGTAAGATTAGAAATCTCAGTATGTACAGTGAAAACATTTCGGGTCATCACGCACCATGGTCTCACATCTGAGATAAGGCATGCCAGGCTGTGTTCGCCGGCATCCCTGAACAGGTAGTACATGCACAGTCTGGAGCAGACACCTGTTGCGGCCAGGCTGCGGTAAGCGACACACTGCAGCTCAGGTGAGCTCTTCTAGAACTGGTCCAGGTTTGTTATGCATTGATGGTCAGCATTAGCTTGGTCGCCGCTCTTTCAGAACTGAGGAACAGCATGACATTTCTCGTGACCCCACATTCACTCACCATGTGGGGGTCCTTCTCCATAGTGAAAGAAGCTGGGATGGCCTACCCTCCTAGGAAATGCTGCCCGGGGACTGACCTGAAGGGAGTGTGCAGAACTCCTCCTGTGTGCAGATGTGGTTTCCATGGCGGCAGGGCTGGACAGGAAGGACAGGTGAACATGTATCATAGCCAATGAGTTAGTTGCCGCAGGTCCTGTGACCCCCATGAACAGCTACCACCCCGCTCAGTTTCTTCAAGTACCCCTGAAACACTTGACCATCAAAGGTCACAACCATAGGTCTGAGGGCAAAGTTCCCAGGATGCAAGTCTCAGGTAGATAAATGGTGGTGTGTCCCTGTGCCTCCGTTTCCTCGTGTATGTGAGGGACGGCTTACCGAGCTGTCGGCCTGTAGGTGATGGTACGCTCGATCCCTAAGGGCTGCATTACATAATACCATTTTGTTTTCTCAGAACCCTCATGGAGAAGGAATTTCTTCTCCCTGTCAGAAATGAGGCCTCTCGGGCTAACCCAACTGGTGTGTGTTACATACAGTGGGGTTTTTCAGATTTTAAAATGAAGTTTGCTTCTCAACTCCACTCTCTGGTTCACAGTATTCTTTTTGCTTGCTTGGTTTTGGTTTTTGATTTTTTTTTTTCTTTTTCTTTTTGAGACAGGATCTTACTGTGTAGCCCTGGCTGTCCTGGAACTCACTGTGTAAAAAGGGCTGGCCTCGAACTCAAAGAAATCCATCTGCCTCTGCCTACAGAGTGCTGGGATTAAAGGTGTGCCTCACAATACCTGCCACAGCATTCTTAATTAGCTCTGGGCCCCCAGCCCAGTTCAGGCTGTTCTGAAAGCTGCCCTCATGGATGTCCAGAGGCCCCAGGGCTGAATCTGCCCAGTTTTTGTCACTTTCTTTTTCTTCTCCTCTCTGTTCTTGCCACAAATCTTCTGCCTTTATCTGTCCCACCCACACTGCCCCAGCTACATTTTGAAAAGTCATTAAAATCCCGAGTGAGCGAGCACATCCCATTAAACCCTCCTTTTCAAACAGCGCATGAGCCTTTCCAGACCCGTTTCTCTCTCTGCTCACTAGCGGCTCAGCCATGTTTAAGTCTGCTGCCGACAGACAGGCTTCTGCGCTTCCTTGATACCACCGTCCTGGCCAGGAACGTTCTGCGCACATGCTGTTTCTGGAACAGACACTTCTGCGAAGTCTTAGCATTCCTCATCTTGGTTCTGTGGGAATACTTCTCCACAGAGCAGCAGCCGATGAGTGCAAGTTCCTGAGATTATAGAATTCAGGTGGAGGCCTCCGCTCTGAGAGGTCTGGGGAAGCTCTGCTCCAGACAGATGGGGAACCCGAAGCCAGAGAGCTCAGGGGGAGCTGCCCAGAGTCCCTGGCGTCACCTTGAGCCTGGTCTTGTTCTCCAGACCTGCAGAGCTGACACTTGTTGCATCTCTGGCCCCTCCATTCCCTCTGATGGCACAGCCTGAGAGATTTCACAGTGGTGGAGATTTCAGTGAGCCAGGATTGGGTGGGATGAGGAGAAAGAGCAGAAACTTGAGGCCGCCATGGTGGTCTAGGCGAGAGAGGACGGTGGCGCTACTGAAATGGTAGCATTGGGAAGCTAGTATCTATGGGATTTAACAACCAGTCAGGCTTTAGAGAAAGAGCAGGGCAAGGAGGACCCAGGTCTGCACGCTAGTAAGACCATTTGCAGCAAAGGAAAACTATGCAAAAGTGGAGGCATTTGTCACTGTATTTGTTTGGTGGGGAGAATGGGGTTAAAATTGCATTTTAGCTTTGAAATGCCCAGAGAAAATGATCAGGCAAATAGACACATCTGGAGCTCAGAGAGGTTCCAAGAGGTAGAGAGAATATGGGGTTTTCAAGGTTGTGAAACTACAGGCTTGGTTGGGACAGGTCAATTGCGGAGGGGGAGTGTGTAGGGTAGGCGGGAAGGGGATTAGAGAAACTTGGAGCAAAGGGGCAATGAGCAGTCGGTTCTGCAGAAGAGCGGCCAGCAGGCGGAGGCTTCTGGAAGCTTTCTGGAGGAGGATGCCAGGCTCTGTGTGGGTTCTCTGCTGAGAGTTCTCCCATAGGCCACTCACGGCAGCCTTGCCAGGCTCGGGGAATGTGGTGGAACGGAGGCTGCGAGAGCGCGTAATCCTCCGGTTTTAGCTTTTGGCAAACGAAACCTGTAATTTCATGATGATTATTCTCATTTTGCAGCGTGTGGCCCTTCCTTAGCATCTGCTGCGCATATCCTAAAGTGGCGGGAGATGGCTGTTATGGTGTGTGGTGACACACATGTGGCTTCTTCCAAGTCCAAAGGCTGAGAACGGGAGAGCCACCACCAGGTCAGGCGGGCCCTTCCAGAGCCTGACACTCCTGGCATGCTCCTGGTAAAAACGTCCACATGGAACTTCTGTGGGGTGTAGCCATTCTGCTACCCTCCCCTTTAATTCGGCAAATGCAACCAAATTACGATTATTTTTTAAATTTATTTATTTATTATGTATACAATATTCTGTCTGTGTGGATGTCTGCAGGCCCGAAGAGGACACCAGATATCATTACAGATGGTTGTGAGCCACCATGTGGTTGCCAGGAATTGAACTCAGGACCTTTGGAAGAGCAGGCAATGCTCATAACCACTGAGCCATCTCTCCAGCCCCAAATTACGATTTTTACCTTTGACTTAGTTTTTTAAAAAAAAATCATCTACTCTATGTGACTAATAATAAGCTAATGAAACATCCCACATCTCAAAAATGAGGTTTCTAAAATGTGTTGCGTGGTAGTATTACCTACACCCGCGAGTCTTACCCATTGCCTCAAAGGTAAACAAGTAAACTAAATAACACTGAATGTTCACTAGATCATGACTGTGTTACCCAAACAAAACAAGATGCGTTCAGAAAAACAACTGGCAAGCACCATGAGTAAGCTGACAAAGTATTAGTATGTTCTCCACTGGGTCGTGGAGAGCTAAGGATTTTATTTCTTTCACCCAAACGTATGCATTTGTCAAGCATTTGTAATGGTATGTTATCTTTCAGAGCAGTAGACTTCGCTACAAGGATGATAATGCTTCTCACTCTCTTCTGCAGGCCACGCATGGTTTCTGGGAAGTGTGTGACTGAGGGGCGGGAAGTTCGCTCGCTCTGAACACACGCCTCGCTCTTCCTGAGCATCTGAGTTCGGTTCTCAGTACCACTCCAGCTCCAGAGAAGTCCCCTCTTTTGTCCCAGATGAGTATCTGTGCATACACAGCTCCCTCCTCCCCTCCTCCCTGTCTCACACACAAATAAAAAACTAAACATTTAAATCTGAGAAGCTAGTGACTACTGTGTTTGTAAGGTAGTTCTAAAGCAATCATTAATGTTGACAATGATTATATGATAATAAAGCTGCTAATATATGTGTTTAAAACCTGGGTATTTGGACAGGGGAGAAGGCTCAGAGGTTAAGAGCAGATAAGAGCCCTGACTGCTCTTCCAGAGGATCCAGGTTCAAGTCCCACCACCTACATGGTGGCTCCCAGCTCTATACCCCAGTCCTAGGGGATTTGATGCCTTCTTCTGGCCTTTAATGCACTATACACATGCAGTGTACAAACATGAAATTTTATTGTCACATGGTGGTGACTTTGGACTTTAAAACAGAGAATATAGACACAGCCTAAGCAATCGCGGAAGCTTTTCTTCAGTGGATTTTCTTTACATAATAAAAAGTGGTCCAGCATGAGGCTTGTTCAGACTTGTGTTCACCTGTGTACTATACAGAAACAGCCTGGGTGCTCTCATCCGATGACAACTCTCACCATCACACACGACAGCATTCTCCATGTACATGCTTCCGGTCTGCAGAGGCGTTCCAAGTGGGCAGTATCTCTTGAGGTGGGAACCAGGCATATTGCGGCCATTTTACAGTTGAGAAAAATGAGATCCGTGGAGGTTCCATTCATACAGCTGTAAAATAGGAAGCAGAAAATGAAAACCCTCTCAGTCTTGACGCCCTGGGGATATTGTTGACTTTTATAACACGGGGAGACTAATTGCTGCCAGGGTTGTATGAAGGGGCTTTCTGACGGAACTGGAGAGATGGAGAATTTGCTGATTTTGGTTAAGGTTTTTAAGCAGTTCATTTTTGTGAAGATTTGTTTGTTTGTTTGTTTTGTCTTCTATTTTTTTTTCTTTCTTTCTTTCTTTTTTTTTTTGAATTTTTGAGACAGGGTTTCTCCGTAGGTTTTTGTTCCTGTCCTGGAACTAGCTCTTGTAGACCAGGCTGGCCTCGAACTCACAGAGATCCGCCTGTCTCTGCCTCCCGAGTGCTGGGATTAAAGGCGTGCACCACCATGTTTTGTCTTCTAGAACCATCTTAAGTCCTCAGAAGGTACTGTGGGTCTCCCCTTAGTTGGTAGTGGCTCTGTGCTTTCCAGGAGAATGCAGTCAGCTCTCTCCATCTTTTTATGGAAGTTCTCTCTAGGTTCCCGGCCCCACACATCCATCTAGTCCTTTCCTGCATGGGGCCTTAGTTAGGCAGGGAGTTAGTTAATGCAATTCCATATTTTAAAACCTTCAGGCTCTTCCCGAGTCATGTTCCCTGGTCTAATGGGATGCATTGGACATAGTATCGGGCAATGGCCATGGAAACTCTTTTGGTGTTGAGCAGAGTTGGTGGCCTCCCGTGTGCTCTTCATCTAAGTGGCCCTGAATGTGTGCTCAGAGCAGAGGCAGCTGAGTGGCCTTACTGATGTGTCTGGAGCAGCGGCAGCTGTCTTTCATTCCCGTGAACCTCTGAATGCTTTCAAATCTAAAGTCTCAGTTCTTTCTGATTCAAGTTCTAGGAAAAGGCTGGAACCAATTGTTATCTAAAAAAATAAAAAAGAAGACTTTGGTCCACCCCATCTGTCAATACCACCAAGAAATATTCATGCAAGTCAGCTTGTCCTAAAAAGGAGAATGGCCACTTTCGGAGACAGATCTCTGGATGGTTCCCTCCCTCGCTCAGAACCACTTCCTTTCCTCAAATCTCACTTTAAAACCTTCCTGTTTGCTTTAGCCTCTGCCTGACTCAGGCCCCATTCATCTTTCTTTCCTCTCTCCCCACGACCACATCCTTCCACTCTCACTGTCCACGTGAGAGCACTTGCCTGCCTCCTGCATCCCTCCATTTTTCAGCCCCTTGGCCTGTCACCCTGCAGGGACAGCCTGGCAGATCCTGGTCCCTTGCTGCTCTGTCTGAGCCGCCCTTCTCTGGTCCAGATATAGCTGGAAGCGTTTTGTCTACAGGGGCGCCTTCTCCTCTCCCAGTCTGTAGAGGAGGAGGTAAGAGTCCAGCGGTGTTTTTGTCTAAAGAGACGCTTTGCAAGTTGTATTTCACAAGTTTCAGATTCAGAAACTTGAGACACAGAACTCAAAAAGACCTTGTAGCAGACCCGCAGATTCCAATTCCCAGCTGTGCTTCCCCTGGGGAAGCTGCAGGTAAAACCCGAAGGAGATGGGGGGGGGTGGTACAACACAGGTCAGCTGGATCTGTTGTTCACCTCCAGAATAGAGTTATAATTGTCTCAACTGAGCTTTCTATTTCCCCGAAGTAAGGAGCAAAGTAAATTCCCCAACAAAGTTCCGAGTCTGGATTGACCCGGGAAAACAACCCCAGCGCAACCCCATGTGTTTGAATTCCTTGCGTTCAGGGTGTACACTCAGTACTTACTTCTGAAGTCTGCGCTTTCAACTCCGGTCTCTGGACAGCAGACAAGCTGTGGGCTTCACCACCACACATCGCTGTGCATCATCCCAGGGTGGAACTTTCTCCCACAGATGTGCGGGCGGGTCAGTTTGTTTCCCTCTCCACAGTGTTTCACGATGAGCTGGAAAAAAAAATGCTTGCAAAACTAAACATCCCAGATTTTTATGCCTCACTAAAGTGCAATCTTTTTACATTCATAGTGTGTGTGTGTGTGTGTGTGTGTGTGTGTACCTCTCGTGGAGATGAGGGCGACTGTGGGAGTTGGTTCTCTCCTTCCACCAGAACTATGGACTGCTTCATGATTTTACATGTCATCCGTGGGCAGGGCCCAATTTTAGTCTGTGTTCCTGAAGCTGGCAAAATCTCAACGGCCATGATAAAGTGCCATTTCTGTCCCACACTACTGTTTGATAAAATATTCATACTGGAGAGGTGAGACTCACCAGGCAATTGCTACCACAATATTCCCATTTACACGAAGGATGAAAGTCAAAGCAGCTTTCTTCAAGTCATGGAAGTTATGAAGGGTGGTGCTGGGGTCTCACTGAGCCTTCCCTGGGAACCATAGTTGGCTAGAGATATCTGCAGAGGGACAGTAGCACCAGGACACGAGACTTCCACAGCGTGGCTGAAGTAAATGGCACTTAGCCTTGCTTTCTAACTGGATGGTGGATTTCTTCTTTGACTTAGTTGCAAGTTCTCTTTACTTCTTTGTTCGCTTTCTTGATCACATGTGACTCATTGAAAGGGTCCAAGCAAGGCCTGGGGAACTGAGACACGTTCAGAGCACCAGAACCCCATATGAAAGCTGGATGTGGTGGGGTGCGGGATCCAATCCTGGCACTCCTACAGCAAGACCCGAGCAGAGTCAGGGGAATCCCCTAGAAGCTGTGGGCAGCTCGCTTGGTGTCCCCAAGATAGCAGCAAACAAGAGAGGTACGTGTGAGGGACACCTGTGGCTACCCTCTGGTCTCTACCTGGGCTATGGGTGCTCTCTCACTCACGCCCCAACAAAGCGTGCCAGTGCACATGCGTGCACAGAGCCTCCCCCACCTCACACAGATGCAGACATGTTCCCAGAGACACACCCTACACACATTGAACATATAAAAAGAAAACTAACAGTAAGTCCATGTTTCCCATGCTCACCCAAACAGGTGGCAGAGCGGCAGAGCTCAGGTGTGTGCTTATGGCACGGTGAACTGAGTTTAAGTGAGGCAAAATTCTGCTATGTGTAAAAGAAGTTGCAGAAATGTATATGTAAAAATCAGTAGTTTTTGCCAGGGCCTTTTTAGTGTTCCTCTGGACATTCGTGGCTGTTCCTGCTCTTGTGTGTCAATGCAGGTCCAGTCCATGAGATCTTGGACAGATAAGACAGGTGATTTGGGGGATGGAACGGGGGGAAGAGTTATTGACACAATGCCAGGAACTGCCAGAGACATTCCTGAGTGGAGAAGAGGGAAGGGTTTCTATGAGGTGCCTCTGTGGCGCACCTGAGAATGGTGACTGTGGAACCGGCTCATGTGGCACCTCTGGGGACGGTGACTGTGGAACCGGCTCTCCTGTTTATTTGGTGTGAGGATAGCTCCAGCCTGGAGGGCAATAACAGGATCCCTATAAAGTAGAGGCCCCCATGCTGGGCTCTGCCTGCTTGCTGCCTGATCAATGAAACATTGCTGTCAACTCGAAGGTAAATGGATTCGTTCGCCCTCTGGATTACAGCCTCTTCCTCGCCCTTCTGTGGGTCCATCGATCACCTTTTACACCCTCTTGCGTTGGCTGCTTCCCTCTAAAGAAGAGGAAGGAAAACCAGATTTGATTTCTGTGTCTACCTCTTAGCCACCCCAACAGAGCTTCATGAAGAGGGAGGTTGGAGTTGTAGACAGAAGTTTGGGGCAAAGTTTCTACGTATGGGAGCAGCTGCCAAATGTCCTGGACTTCAGAGTGGCCCACAAAAGAATATGAATTAATAACCACAGCTCTCTTGTCAAAAGCCAATACAAAATGAGGACATGGCTTTTTTTCTTTTCTGGAGCAGCTGCTCTTGCCACTGGGCTGATGCTTGTCATTCTTTCATGTGTCACAGTCAGATCCAGGAAATTCTCTGGGAAGTCCCCTCTCTCTAGACGCCAGCAGGCATTTCTTCTTCTTCTTCTTCTTCTTCTTCTTCTTCTTCTTCTTCTTCTTCTTCTTCTTCTTCTTCTTCTTCTTCTTCTTCTTCTTCTTCTTCTTCTTCTTCTTCCTCCTCCTCCTCCTCCTCCTCCTCCTCCTCCTCCTCCTCCTTCTCCTCCTCCTTCTTCTTCTTCTTCACATTTGAGTGTGATTCTGTTCAATCTTGAAAGATTTTTTGATCTTTTTTATTATCATAAAATGGATCTTCCTGGAGCGAGGAGACAGCAGGGTGCCCCGACAGAGAAGCAGAGTGGATCAGAAGATGGGATTCTGGGTCCTAATTTCAGTTCTACCATCACCAGCCAGGTGGCTTCAGGCAAGCCGTGTCATTCCCCTGGCCCCAATGGCTTTCTCTGTAAAGTGCAGTGCCCTTCGGGGGCGGGAAGCGAAAGCAACTCCTGTGTGTTTGCTGGTCTCCATGCAGATGTTCTGCGGCTGCGTGCCACACTTCATCCTGTGGCCTGGGAGACTGTGCTGGAACATCCCAAGTCCTTCCTGCTCCTGCAACGATCGTGTCTGCTGTGCCTAGAAACGTACAGCTAGCCCTCGGTGACGCTTGCATTATTAAGCCCCATCCAATCAGGATAGCATTGGGATTTGGAGTGTTCATTTTCCTTCTTGCCGATTTTTCATTTATGTTTCTATTTTTTATAGATTATATCTTTGTTTTTCCTTGTTGTCATGAATTCTTTGGAAAACAAGAAAAAGGGTAGGGGGATAAAAGAATGTGTTAGTTGAAACACAAGAAGTGACGTCACATCTACTGGAAATAGTCACTAGTTCTGGTAACAGTTTTGCAAAGAACCGTGGTAAGGCTTAACAAGTGTTAACTTTTCCCCAGGGTAACCTTGTAAAGCTCCACTCACTATCTCTATCATAGCTTGTCCGAGGCCACACGGCTCACGGGTGACAGAGCTGAGTTACATATCGCTAATCTGTAACACTAATTTCTATGATGCAAATAACCTCACCGTGACCCATTTCAACTATAAAGCCCTTTAAAAACAGCTTGAGAGAAAAAACGAATATTTAACAATCTGCTCCTGCAAAGCCACGGGGAGACAAACTGTCACGTCCCAGAGAGAACTTATGGCATTCACCACAAGGATGTTCTGCCTCTGTGAGTCCTGTGGAGCAAAGGCTGGGTGAGGGTTAGCAGAAAAGAAACCAGCAAGGAGATAGATAGTCAGGATATGGCAAATATACCCATGTATTTATGGCGTGCATTCATTCCACATAAGATTGAAGAGTCCCTACCACTTAGCAGGATGCTGATATGTGATCAGAACACAGACCTGAACAGGAGGAGCAGGCACCTAAGTTAAAGAGCTTAAAGTGTGTTGGGTCAGAGGCACACAGACAAGCAATTCGGTGCCTGGTCTAACAGAGTGGCCGATGGGAAATCGTCAGAGCAGAATTGACCCTGTGGTGCACGGTTTGCTTCCTTTCTACTTTGTAGGAGGTATTCCGTGCTAGAGGTAATGTAGTCAGCTTAGTTGTCTGCGTTTTAGCGTTAGAAAAGAGCTAGGCAGAGAAATCAAAGACAGGGGCATGACTTAGATGGCGATGAGGCCAGCAGGTTCTTTGCATTAAGGAACTTGTCTGGGTTTCCCCTATCTTCTTCGTACCTGTCTGTGATAGGCACATGGTCAGTACTGGTCAGCAGAAAACAGCGATGGCTGGGCGAATCATTCCTAAATAAAGGTTTGTGAACCCTGAGCAAGTTTGTTCGAAGCAAGGGCACCAGCGAGGGTAGACAATTAACCATGTAAGTGATGCGTAAGGGACAATCGAGAGTAATGGAGAGAGGGCAAGACAGAACCTGGAATGACGCCACCTAGCGGGTGAGTAGGAAACAACCTAGCCATGACAGTCTGGATGGGGAAGATCTCTGGCTCTGAGAAATGAGTAATCGCACTTGTCTTACACCTCCAGGTGTGTTGGGTGACTTTAGGAATGTTGCTTTCTTTTAAAATTCTATGTGGAAGAAACCAGAAAAGGATTGGTACCGTGATTGGAGGATGACTTGGGTTCTATTTGCTTTTTGTTCTTGGCTCTTCCTTTGGATGGTCTGAGAAAAGGCTACTATTATGGGAAACCATAGGTAGTTTAAAAATTCTTCCTTGGAACTTAGGGCCCACTGTTCCCGTGAGAAAGGGATCTGTAGGTACATTTTTAATGCAACTGTCCCCATGATGACACCATATAGCTGTGGGTACTTCCTAGTTACCAAATACTTTGTCCATAGTGATTGTCTCTGCACCCTGCTACAGTGCCTTGAGGGTGCTGAAGAAGATGCAAATGTGTTTATTTTACAACAGAAAGAGCATGACATAATCAATCCCCTGCACAGTCCAGTTCTGGTGGAGAAGGGCCTAAGGTAGTCTTGGGGAGAGTGGAGGGGAGGCAGATTGATCTTCCCTTTCCTTTCTAGTAATGCCAACCTCCTAGAGGGAACAAGACCTAGCTGAGGCCCTAGAGTGGCTGGAAGGGGCTCTCTCAGCCTCTCCAGACTTTGTTTCGCAGTGAAAATCTGAAGCTGCCTGCCCCAGTTTCTCAACCACCTCAGGACTAGATGAACAACTGCTTTAACTCCGGTAAAATTAGGCCACCTCCAACCTAAATGGAGCCCATTTTCTGAGTGAGACCCTGCGTGGAGGAGGCTTGTTCCCTGAAAGGATGACAAAAGCTTGCTTTTGTGTGTATTTCACTTGATGGGAAGAAATCCCCAGCGAGGCCATTTCTTCCCCCTGAATTCTCACAAGTCCAGAATGTATCCAAGTTTCCGAGGTTATCCGGAAGAGCCAGTCAGCTATGAAGATGGGCCGATTGTCTTCCAGCTCAATAGACAGGGCCTGTGCAGGAGAGAGGTGAGGGGGTGTCAGTAGGGGTGTAGGCAGAGCGAGGGAGGTGGGGCTGCAGAAGAAGAAAGGCTAGGGGAGGGATGTGTGCAGACAAATGTGGAGGGGACGAAAGGAGAAGCCCCAGGTGCTGGTTGTGACTCTGGGGTCCCGGTTGCCAGGAACATTTTCTGTTGATTTTCTTTAGGACTTGTCAAGGACTGTCTGGTGAACTGTCATGTCTCATCACTCGGCTGTTACTGAGGATCTTGGTCTGATCATTGTCATGAAGAGCACTGGCACCTGGTATCGAATTTCCTGGGCTGCTACCCGATGCGCCATTATTGTCTCCTATGCATCCCATAGCAGAGAGGCTCCGCTCCTGTCAGAGGTAATGGAGACCATGCCCGCAAAGAAAACTGGCCGTAATTTATTTATCAATTGTTTCTGCATACCACAAAAGCAGCCTTCTGCTTTTCAGCTTGGTCTAAGGTATCTGAGAGGCCTCAAAGTTCATGGTTTTCCGGTATCCTGAGGTCTACTTATGGCCTTTCCTGTATATGACACACAACACCACCCTTGTGGCTTGCAGTCTGTTCTCTTCTTTGCTTTCTTTAGTCACAAATCATCCTGAGGCATCCCTTAAGTGCATTTGTATTGTTAAGTGCACCGGCTTGATTTGGTGTTAATTCAATTTGAGTGCCCTTAATATCTTGTGGGGGAGAGGCAATGCAGGCCGCCTGTACCTTGTAAAACTGGGTCCCAGGTCTGCCTGGGAGCAATGCACCTTTCCCATAGCCATTTACCAAAGTTGCTGATAAAATTTTCATAAGGGAACCTTTCTAGTCTGACCCTATTGTGTTATCCTACCATTAAAGTCTTGGAGAACCGAGCTGGCTTCTAGTGACAGCTTGTCACGTTCTCCATTACTGCTGCTGGCCCGGAGAGCTAACTGGCTGAGCGCTGAGCACAAGTGAAGACTCCCTCCCTCGCAGCCACGCTGGGCCGTTCTGGGAAAAACCTGCAGGCCAGCACCTAGGGGCTTATGTGAGGTTGCGTCTCTCTGGGTGCCTTTTCTCATAAGCTGACTGCTTTCACCTCAGAGAGCTGGAGGGGCCATGAAGGAGGCTGACTGGAGCAGAATAAGAGTTACAAAACATTTTACTGAAAAGAGCACCAGAAGTAAGCGACAGCCAGGCGGATACCACTGCTCTGCCAGTTTGAGTGAGAGGCTTAGACTGGGTGTGTGTCTTTGGAGGGATGGCTTTCTGAACCTGGCAACACTGTTCATTCACGAGGAGCTCCAGGTTTGGTGGTCAGATATGCCTGGATTTGTGCGATAGCCTAGTGGCAAACCCACATCATGAATCTGATCAAGTTGAGTCCTGAGGTGTTTGTATTTGCATCTCTGAAGTGGGAATGTTGGCACTAGCCTGCTGTGCTCAGTGAGGGGCTTCACGAAGGCAGTGTATGGAAAGAGCCCCAAGAGTGGTGAGCACATTCTCAGCATCCCTTTTGACTGTCTTAGAAACCAAAAGGCCATAGGAAGCCAATGGGAGACAGTTTGGAAGCCAAGCCATTGTCTGGATACCTCAAGATGAGAAAGTAGAGAATGATGTAGAAATTTAGTCTCCATCCATGGATTTTCTCCGCTATCCAAGGCCATCCAGGAGCTTGGCCAGCTTAGGGTGCATGAGATTACTTTCTTATTAATGAGATTTCTCAGCTGTAGACTAACCTCTTCCAGGTCATCCTCCCTTCCTTGTGTGCAGGGGCTACACATAAGGAATGGTCAAAGCTCACTGACAGTGTGGACATATCTCTGGCTGTCTGCTCCATGGGTAGAAAGGCATGACCGTCCTGCTGAGGAAGCCTTCCTATCACTGTGTCAAACTGCCTGACTGCATCAAGCAAGGGAGGAGTTGTTTATGTGGCTCACATTGTCAGATAGTTTACTACGTGTTCTGTGCACTTAGGCATAATATCGGAGCTAGTGGGAGGGTGAGGCAGCGGACCCCTCATCTTCCCATTAGACCAGGAGCTAAGAGCAAGACAGGAAGGTGACATACTCACGGTATCCCCAAAGATCTGTTTCAAGTGATCTACTTCCTCCAGGTAGATCCCATTTCTAAAGTGTCCAGAACCTCCAAAATAGTGCCATCCTCTGGGGACAAAGCCTCCAACATAGGGATATTTTGGATGGAGGCATTTCATATTCAAACCATTCAGTGGTTTGAGAAACACATATGAGAGATGTTCTTTCCTATGAACATTTTAAGATGACTGTTTTGAAAGCGATACAGGTTCACCACAGATCCTGGATGACCCAGAGATACACGAACACTACTGTAATGGAGAAGAGGTCATCGGAAAACCTGTCATCTGTCACTAGGAAACAAGGGGCTCTGTGTTCTTTCTGGGCACACGCACGGTTCCTCACTCACTGGCTTTCTCCCTGCAGCAAAGCGCATCTGAAAAAGGACACAGACACTTGCACTGGTGTGGACTCAAATTCCAGCCCCACTACTGGAGCAAGTCGGTTAACTTTTCTAGCATTGCTTCCTCGTCTGTGAATGTGGGTGTCACAGCAGCACCTTCCCCAGTGGAGGAATGGCAAGAAGCAAGCAAGTTGATCCCTGTGAAACACAGCGCTTGGTGTGCAGTGACCACCGTGGAGGCTCTTCCTTCATCAGTATATCCAATAGAAACCCGAATTGTGTGATCTGTTCCACTGAATGCGCCACATGATAGAGACAGATTCATGTCTGCTCCTACTGAGCAGCTTCAACACTCTGCTCGCTCAGGTAGTTCTCTCACACAGGATCTGCATGCTAGGCGGAGCCCGGCTTGTCTCTCATTCAACATGCCAGTGCTAGATGATGGTAGCCATGTCTTCATATTTAGGAAGGTCTGGATGAAATTAATGATGAGCTAATGCAAATTCGTTTCCACTAGGGGATGTTAGGCCCATCTTACAGAAGGGAGAATGAACACCAGGTAAAGATCAAGGAAGGTGCATGAGGTCTTGAGGCAGAGGAAGTAGACCTTGTACTGCTGAATAAAAGAACAGCATGCACTATGCAGGCAGCTGAACCAGTCCTTGAGTTTAGACTATGCATCCATTATAATGGAGACAGACCTGTTCATAGCCAGAGTAAGGAGAAAAGGTTAGTTCTCAGAAACCATATGTATACACCTATGTGCATGCTGCCACTTTGAAATTTTTCTTTAATGTGGTCTTTTGGGGGTTTCAGACTGAGAGTGATAAGTGGTCATTTCAAATCAAGCTGGTCTAGACAAAGTCAGTAATCAAGAAGACCAATAGAAGCTTAGCACTGTGTATGTATGCAGTATGCATGTGGCGTATGTGTGTATGTGATGTGGAATGTCCTTCTTCTGTATATGTGTTGCTTTTATTGGTTGACGAATTAAGCTTTTTTGGCCAATTGTTTAGCAGAGTAAAGTCAGGTGGGAAATCTAAACAGAGATATATAGAGAGAGGAGGCAGAGTCAAGGAGATGCCAGCCAGCCACGGAGGATACAAGACGTGTAGAAAATGAGATAATGCCACGGCTATGTGGCAATATATAGATTAATGAAAATGGGTTAATTTAAGATGTAAGAGGTAGCTAGAAATATGTGTGAGCCATCCGCCAAACCGTGTTGTGTCAGTGTGATTATCACCAGGTCTGGGCTGCTGGGAAACAAAAGTGTGGTCTCTGTTTACGTGTGTGTGTGAGTCTGTGTGTGTGTGTGTGTCTGTAGAGCACAGAGGTGTTGGTATGTGAACTTCTCTGGAGGAGCAGATGGGGGTCACAGAAGGGAGCTGGTTTTGATGCGCTGTTGGATAATGCTTTGGACACCAAAGGAAATGGGGCTTCGATCAGGGAGGTGTGTGCCACATTAGAGTTTGTAGAATACTAACTTATTTGCCCCTTGATTTCCAAGACTGTTTGAAAAACTGCTATTCACAGGGACAGGTCTGGAACCGTATTCCCAGCCTTCCTTCCGGAGCCCAAGGCAGAGATGCCGCTCTCTGCACCCCACTTGTTTCCCATGGAGGAGGCCGACAGGGCCCAGCAATGCTGACATGCTTCAAAACATCACACACAAGAGAAGCCATCAGATTCCTAAGGGGAGCCACATCAGAGACTGTCATGGCTTGCCCTCTCACAGCAGGGGCAGGAAATACACATTCTTTCTGTCTGTCTTGCCAGAGCCCCTCCTCCTTGTCTGTCTGTCTGGCTCTGCCTTGCCCTTTGAGGGCTATTCTGACAAGGGGAGCCCACCAGGATGCTTTGATGAGCTGCTGCTGTGGTCCCGGTTCAAACTCCCATGAGCGGCTGTGTCTGGGAAAGAAAAGAGCCAGGGGTGAAGTCTGATGTGATGTCCTGGAGCACTGGGGAGATGATTCATACAGCATGAACTCTTCAGGGTCCCTGGTTAAACCCAGCTCAGCACCCTTCCTGAGTGGAACTCGGAAGTCCAGCCAAGGAGTGTTACGGGTCCTGTTTCGGCAAGCAGCTGGAGAGTCTGTGGGAAATGGCTACGGGAGGAGGGGTAGTGATGCTGTCGCTGGAAACATTACCTGCTGTGAAGGAAGGAATCTATGATGTGTTCGGCAAGAAAGTCCAGCCAGGGAGGACCTGGCTCTCACATTACAAGGCTGCCTTCAGCAGCCAGAGCGACATTTTTTATCACCTGAGGGGCCGAAGACCTCCGCAAAGGAAGCGTGGCTCTTTCCAAAGGCCTGGCGGTGGGTGGGGAAGGGCCGAGAGCCAGAGCTGTGGATGCCAGGCTGGGAAGGCCCTGTTCTGCTTCAGCTTCTCTCTTTAAGACAGGAGGGAGACAGTGGAGATGCTGTCTTGTTTTATCCATGAGCTTCCTTCCCCCCCTCCTGCTTTTCCTTGTGGGGCATCTAGCATATGGACAGGGTGTCTCTCATTGGCACCAGTCTCCGACTCTCTGAGGACACCCACATCCTCTCTGCTGTGTGTTACAGCGAGTGAAGCTTTCTTCCCCAGGGCTTAATTAGGTAAGCATGGGTAGGGAAGCTTGGAACTTCCATCCAGGCCTGGCCAGAAAGATGGGTTGAAGGATAGGCCTGCGAGCCAAGTCGGCCTAATCGGAGCCAAGCTGGAGCTTCCACTGGAACTTTCTGGAGAAGGAGGTGCTTTTTCATCTGGAGCTGATGAGACAATAGCCAGGAGCCGCCAGGCCCGGCCCTGGGAGAAAGATGAAGGCTCTGGAGAGAGAAGAAAGGGATGGGTAGACGTGGATTCTGGTGCTGCTGTTTTGAGCACTGGGTTCCCATCTTGAGGTCAGGATCTGTGCCTGACTCTCAACTGTGACAGCCAAGGAAATTTCCCCTTGTGTTCATCCACTGAATTTTCCTGCCACTGTAACCGATCCCCCTTGTATGTGAAGTCAATATTTCTTTGTCTTTCTTGCATTCAGTGTCTTTTCTTCTTCTTATTGACCTATGTCTTTCTCCCAAAGTTAAGGCTCACGCTCCTGACTTTTTCTCCGGCCACCACTCCCTCAGACTCTCTGCTTAATTGGGATATCTGCCGTGACCTCTCTAGATGACCTCACTCCCTCAGACGTTCTGCTTAGTCTGGGTATCAGCTGTGACCTCTCTAGATGACCCCACTCCCTCAGACTCTCTGCTTAATCGTGGTATCCGCTGTGACCTCTCTAGACGACCCCACTCCCTCAGACGTTCTGCTTAGTCTGGGTATCCACCGTGACCTCTCTAGATGACCCCACTCCCTCAGACTTTCTGCTTAATCGTGGTATCCGCTGTGACCTCTCTAGACGACCCCACTCCCTCAGACGTTCTGCTTAGTCTGGGTATCCACCGTGACCTCTCTAGATGACCCCACTCCCTCAGACTCTCTGCTTAATCGGGGTATCTGCCGTGACCTCTCTAGACCACCCCACTCCCTCAGACGTTCTGCTTAGTCTGGGTATCCGCCGTGACCTCTCTAGATGACCCCACTCCCTCAGACTTTCTGCTTAATCGTGGTATCTGCCGTGACCTCTCTAGACGACCCCACTCCCTCAGACGTTCTGCTTAGTCTGGGTATCCGCCGTGACCTCTCTAGGTGACCCCACTCCCTCAGACTTTCTGCTTAATCGTGGTATCCGCCGTGACCCCTCTAGACGACCCCACTCCCTCAGACTCTCTGCTTAATCGTGGTATCCGCCGTGACCTCTCTAGACGACCCCACTCCCTCAGACTCTCTGCTTAATCGTGGTATCCGCCGTGACCTCTCTAGATGACCCCACTCCCTCAGACTCTCTGCTTAATCGTGGTATCCGCCGTGACCTCTCTAGATGACCCCACTCCCTCAGACTCTCTGCTTAATCGTGGTATCCGCCGTGACCTCTCTAGATGACCCCTCTCCCATACTTGCATCACTCCTTACACGTACACACGCATATATCATAATTCGCACTTCTGGGTAAAGCCAACACATTCTGAAGGATTCTGCTTCAGCTTCCTCTTCTTCAATATCTGGTGCCTATAGCTCAAGGTCAGAACTCTATTCTACTGGCCTCTCCTAATCCCCTCTACTGCGTCACACGGCAGATCTCTAACAATCTCTAACTTCTGTTTCTTCTCCATCGCTGCTATCCTCAGGGCTGAGGTGTTCTCATGGTTGTCCTCCTTCTCCCCGTTCAAAGCCTGTTTAAAACTTCCCTTTCCCATTAGAATTCTTCAATATATTTATGTTCTCCGAATACCCTCTCTGTCTCCCAGCAGGGCGAAGGAGCCGGATTGTCAGTCACCGCTCATCTCCATGCCCACAAACAGTGACATTCGCGTGATATCGGAGGCCACATGAGCACATTTTTAGAATACGTGTTGATTGTCAGGTTTCTTGGGGTACAGGAAGTTAAAATCATTTTTACTAGAAGATCATTTAGAGCAGTATATTAATTTAAAAAGACTATTTTTAATATAAAGTTTATACTTGTATATATAACTTCAAACCTCATGAATTTTGAAGATTAAACACAGATTTCCCAGAGGTTCTGGTACTGTCGAGGCCCACTTCTGACCACATTCCAAGAGCGGTTCCAGATTTCTTTTCCGTTTGCCACTAGAAAGGATGCTTGGACAAGCCCTGCATGCTGAGTCCAGTCTCCCCTCATCAGTTTGGGGCCTGTCTCTCTCAGTCTTACCCGCCATCCTTCCCTTTGCCTCTCATCATCTATCTGAGGGAGAGTGGGCCCGTTTCCTGAAGATCACATGCCGTGGCCGCAGCAATTCACACCAGCAGATGGGTTATACACTGCACATGAATCTTCATTCCTGGCTCAAGGCTCCTGAGGCTCTCCCTTGTCTGCCTGTGGATCATCCAGGCTCCATCCATGGCACAGTATGTCCTTGTCTGATGCTCAATCCTTAGTGCTTCTTCATCTTCATCCTTAGCTCTCCTTCATCTCCATCCTTAGCTCTCCTTCATCCTTCATCTTCATCCTTAGCTCTCCTTCATCTCCATCCTTAGCTCTCCTTCATCTTCATCCTTAGCTCTCCTTCATCTTCATTCTTAGCTCTCCTCATCTTCATCCTTAGCTCCTCTTCATCTTCATCCTTAGCTCTCCTCATTTTCATCCTTAGCTCTCCTTCATCTTCATCCTTAGCTCTCCTCATCTTCATCCTTAGCTCTCCTTCATCTTTACAGTCTCGCCTTTGACTTACCATTCCCAAAGCCTCGTGACGACACTCATGTGTATTTTGGTCTTCCCCATCCCTCTCTCCATCTCTCGCCTTTTCCTGTTGAGTCTCAGCTCAGGCATAATATTCTTCTTGACTACCTCTTTTGAGATATTGTGCCTCCCAGAAAAGGCCCATGTTAGCATCAATTTGAACAGTCATATTTAGCTCTCTGTTTACCAGATTGCAAGGTGTTGGATAAAAGACTGAATTATTTTTGTCATTTCTAACATAATTCTTCTTTAATTAAAAACTGTATTTTTAATACAATATATTCTGATTATAGTTCCCCTCTCCCAGCTTCTCCCAGATCCTCTGCATCCAAATCCATGCCGTTTATTACTCTCGTTAGAAAACTGGCATCTAGAAAAGAGGCAAAATAAAAATAAATAAGAAATAAATAAAATAAGAAACAAATAAAATAAATAACCCAAACAAATAAACATTAATGGAACAAAATAAACAAACAGAACAAAAAAGAGCCCAGAAAAGGCACAAGACACACATGTAGAAGCATAGACACATACGTTTGTCCACACAGAAATCCCAAAAGGACCAAAATTGAAAACCATAATATATAAGCAAAAGACTCATAGGGGAAAAATGTCCACACAAAGCATTATGAGACACAAAAAAAAAGAAAAAGGAAAAAAGAAAATAAAAAAGAAAAGATGAAAGAAAATAATAAAAGAACTCTCAAAAATATCGAGTTCATTTTGTGTTGGCCATCTATTGCTGCCCTTAAATGTGGTTTGTATACTCAGTGAGACTCCACAGGACAAGACTAACTTTTATTTTGTGCGTGATTATCAATTGGAGACAGCTTCTGGGTTAGGCGTGGGGATTTGTGTCCACTTTCCCTCTCAGTGCTGGGACCCTACTTGGCTTAGACCTGTGCAGGCCCTGTGCCAGCGACAACAGTCCCCGTGAGTTTGTATGTGCATCCTATGTGCACCGGTCCTGCTGTGTTTAGAAGGCTGTGTTTCCCTGCTGTCCCCCACCCCCTCTGGCTCCTCCACCCTTCTGCCTTCTCTTCCTCAGGTTTCCCTGAGCCCTGAGGAGAGAGGTTTGATGGGAGCACCCCATTTAGGACTGAGTGCTCCAGGTCTCTCACTTTCTTCATCTTGTCTAGCTGTGGGTCTCTGTATTTGTTCCCATTTGCTTCTCTGGTGGTGGCTGAACAAGACGTTGATCTAAGAACACAGCAGAATATTGTTGAGTCATTGTACTGCTACATTCCTTTAGCAGAACAGCACGGCTTGGTTTTTCCCTAGGTTCATGGGCTATCTAGTCTCAGATTATGTTAGTTTTATTGTTTGTCAGTGAGACCAAATCCTTAAAAAGGGCAACTTGGAGGAAGAAACAGTCATTTGGGTTCCTGATTTCAGAGTCTCAGCCATAGTTGTCTGGGACATTGTTTTTTGGCTTCTGACCAGACACAAGCATTGTGGTGGAATGGGGGGAAGCTGCTTACCTCATGGCAGCCAGCAAGGGGAGGTCAGAGGGGAAAAAGAGATAGGGGAGGGAGGGAGGGAGGGAGAGAGGGAGGGAGGAAGGGAGAGAGAGAGAGAAAGGCAGAGAGAGAGAGAGGAAAGGGAGAGAATGGGGGGAGATATAGGAGAGTGAAGAAAGGAAAGGGAGAGCATAGGGAGAGAAGAGAAGAGAGAGAAGAGGAGAACCTGGGACAAGATAAATCTTTCAAAGGCCGGCCTCCAGTTGTCGACTTCCTCCAATCAGGCCACACCTTCCACAGCTTCCACACAGTCTACTCAGTTAGGAATCCATCAAACGATAGCCCATTGATTTGGTCTGGCACGATGCAATCAGCTCCCTTAAGTCTCAAAAGTTCTAGAAAGAAAAGGTTTATTTTGGCTTGTGGTTTGAGGTTATAGCATATCATGGAGGGGTCGGGGTAGGGTACAGGGAGGCTTGGAGGCAGAAGCATAAAGGAGCTGGTCACGTGGTGTCTGCCAGCAGGAAGCAGCGAGGGAGAGAAGTGCTAGTGTTTAGGTTTGTGTTCATTCGGGGAGTGTTCCCTCTCCAGTTCAACCTTTATGGAAACACCTCCACAGCTACACCAGAGTGATGCAGCCCCGTGCTTTTCCTAAATCATTCGAGGTGATTAAGCATCCAACTGTCTAGATCACAACTATAAAACAATGAACACATCTGCTGTGTGTTATTTTCTAATTAGATTTGTTTAGTGTACACATATCCCTTTTCTTAATTTCTGTTATTCTGATGGCCCTTGGAAGTCTCAGTTGTTATAAACTTGAGCTAAAGGCTGTAACTGAAACCAAACAAAGACATTTGATTCACTCAACCATTTGTGCTTTCTTGGATTGAGTGTTGTCTTGTTTCCTATCTCCCCCCCTCCCGATTTATAATCACTATTTTATATATTCTGAATTTGTATTATGTGGTACGTATACTCCAATAATGGTTATATAGCTCTTGCCCATTATTCCTGATAGTCTTTTTTGTTTATGTCTATTTTATTTCATTAGATATTAAAGTTGACATTTTGGCCTCTAATTCATATTTTCTTTGAATATCTTTTGTTCTCTATTTTTTCTCTTGTATACAACATATTGTTAATATGCAGGCAAAAGCAATGTTAGCAAACTTGTCTCTCTTGTACTATATTTATTTATACCATAGACATCTCAGATCTATTATCCATATGTCTTCTTTGTCTGTCTGTCTGTCCGTCTATCTCCTTATCTATTATCTATCTACCATTCATCATTTTTCATACATCATAATCTTCCCTTTAACAAGGAAGATAGGTTACCTCATTTTTAATGTCTCCTGGGTTTCTACCCCTCTTTTGTGGATATTATTTAAAACATCTGTCTGGTTCATTATTGATACCATTCTTTATTTTTAATTATTGACTTTTGCTTCTTTAGACAATCATAAACCATACTAGACTATTTGAATCCCATATTTTGCCCCAAAGAATTTGTATTTACTTCTATCTGAGTTTTCTGAGTAGCTCCTAAGTACAGAAAGCCGGCTAATGTCTTGCACACTTACAATGTATCTAGGATGCCTTCCTATTTAAACCATAATCCGGCTGGATGCGGTATTTTGTATTTGCATTGCATTTTCCTCATGGCTTTTGTGCTCATTATCTTTGTAATCTTTTTTTTTTTTTTTGGCTTTTACACCCCATCTTGTATTCATAGCTGTTGTCAATAATTCCAAAGTCAGTAAGGTTATTTGCTCTTTCCCTCTGGAAGTTTCTAGAATTTTTCTTCATTATTGATGTTCTTACATTTCATTTTAATATGTCAAAGTATTGATTTTTCTCATTTGTCTTGTTTGAAACTTTCTAAGCTCTTTTAGTCTTTAATTATGAGAAATTGACTAATCATTACTTTTCAAATATATCCTGCATGGTGCCTGTTTGTCTAGCCTCTTTAGACTTCTGCTATCCAGGTGTTAACACCACTTCTAAATTTTCTCTAATAATTTCTAGGTTTGTATATATGCATATACACACACACATACATACACACTTGATATATATAGCAAGCTGATCTGGTACTCACTGTGTAGCTGGCTTTGAGTTCCTGGTGATCCTCCTGTCTCAGCCTCCTGAGTGCTGGGATTACAGGAGTGGATCACCACACTCAGCTACTCTCTTTTTCCCTTGTCCCTACTTCTTTCTGGAGAGCTTTGTCACCTCACATCATCAAGTGACTCTGCCTTTCCTACTGGTCTTCTATGGTATTCCTTCTATTAATTGCTAAACTTTTCATGATTAAAATTACTGTTTTTTTAAACTTCCTTTTCATTTGTTGTTTCTTCCTTGTGTTGCCAATTTTATCTATTTGAGGAATTTTATTATTTTTGTTTAACTCTCTTATTCTGCCTTAAAAAATAAAGCTGCTCCTTGAGGCATGAATTGTTTAGCCAGTAGTCTTTCCTTCTTGCTACCGAACAAGTTGGGTGCTGAGGATATGGGCCTGGAACTCAGCTTCCTCAAGAGGCAACAGCTACTGCATGCGGTTGTCTGTGTTTGCCGAGGATTCCAGGCTGCACTCGGAGGTGAAGGGCAGGTTAAGCCACCAACACCAAGCTCTGAGTCCTAGATCCTCAGCTTTTTGTCTCCTCCATCAGTCCCAGATAACATCCAGGATCCCCCTTAAATGCTCAAAGAAAAGCAACCTGGGAAGAAAATGATCTCTATAGATCAGTTCTTAAAATGCTGGGTCATGAAGTCAATTTAGTAAGTCAACCAGCACTTTAAAAAATTAAAAATTAAGAAGAACAAAAACCAGAATAGAATAGAATAAGTTGAAACTACAGAGGGCATCTCCCAAGTAAGCATACTGTCTTATGAAGCTCTTTCATTCAATACACACAGCTGTTCATCTGTACTGAGTCACCAGATAACATGTAGAACTTATTCTGAGTCAAGTCAACTTCAGTTTGCAGAATGCGGCTTCTGTTTGTAGACACCCAATGCTGACAGCTATGGGTAGGGAGACATGGAGGCGGCAGAGGGACAGATGCTGAAGGCCGGCTGGCCAGGCTGCTGTTTCCATCAGCTCTTTACCCCGCAGGATGTTGGCATAGCTGTTTAACTCACTGCACAACTCCTACCTGGCTGATGCTGCCAGCTTCTTTTGCACAAAGAGGCCAACAATTACCCTCCCAAAGTAATGTGGGCAAGAACAGGACTGAGGGCTTCTCAACCTGTCCTCCATCACTGTCCCCATACCCTGTCACATGGCAACGGTTTTACTGTGTATCTAAATCTAGGCTTCCATTCCCATGGTACCCTGTCACATGGCAACAGTTTTACTGTGTATCTAAATCTAGGCTTCCATTCCCATGGTGTTTTGCAGTCCCATGGTTGACTGTGGTGGAGGGAGCCAGAGACCCAGGCTTGTTTTCATTTTGGCAGAAGCATAAACCTTATCTGTAGCCTCGCCTGGGGCTGCCATGGCCTCGTACCATGCTCTGCAGCATGCTGGGTCCCTGGCAGCCTTCACCCCTTCTCCGTCTACTTGTCTTCTCCTGTTCAATGCATCTTCCTGCTGGGGCTCTCACTCCTCCACCACGAATGATCTAATTTGACCTCTGCCTTTACCTGTGATCATTGGAACCTCAAATCCAGCCAACAGGGACATCCAAAGCTAAACAATGACTTGTTGAAACCCTGACAAGTCCACCGAGGTTAATGGCTCCGAAAAGACGAGACGGTGTGAACAAATACTGGCTTCACATTGTGGGCCTGGGACTCTGATGGAAAGTTCTCTCTTTTCCTTTGCTCTTATTATCGTTTCAAATGCTGGTCACACTCATCGTGAATTCATTGCCTGGAGAATGGCTTGGCTATTCAGATAATCATCTTCTAAATAGTTCCTTTTTTCTCTTTCCTATTATGATTTTTGGAATTTGGCCAGTGACTATGCAACAGGCACGCAACTGACTGAGAGGGGGGAAAAAGCAAACGGTGCTGGGTTACATTAGTAAATTACTGTATATTAGATGCAGGTGGGATCTCTCAACTGCCCGGCCTGGTAGAAAGCTTTTAATAAAACAGCGTGGGGTGGGAGGGGCTGCTTTTGACATAGTGTCATGGACTTTGAGGATGCGGGGAGGAGAAGGCTGGAGAGTTCAGTGGTCACAGTTGTGCCTGCCATAGGCTGCTGCCAGAAAGCCAGCTGGGTGGCAGATGAGCCATTTGCGGGCAACTTGCCCCCTGGAATGATCCAGTTTCTGGTTCATGGTCTTCACCCCCTCACACGCTGTTACACCTACTTGGCCCTGCCGAGAACTGGTGGGGGCACTGTCTCCCACTTCTTGACTATAGGCTGGACCAAGTGATTCACTTTGACCAATGGGCGATTAGTAGATATGACGGGAGCATAGGCTTGAAATAGAGATGGATTGCCTTCTTGTGCTTTGGTCGTAGGAAAAACTCATTAAACAAGTGACAATCCAGGAAGATGGGGGACATGGAGAAGAGAGCTAACCTTCAGGGTGGGCCCAAATCTCAGAAAAGATCAGCTTACACCAGCAGCCAAAACCATCTTAATGCATAGATAGATAAGTGGAAAGGACAGTCAAAGCCGTTTGTGGGCTCCCACTGAGGTTGTTTTTGTGTGTAGGTCTTTGTTATGGAGCAAACCTGAATGACACTTATTAGTACTGCTTTTAGATAAATGCGGGAGGAGGAATCTTCTTTTAAAAATAGTTTCATTTTTAATTATGCTGTCTGTGCATCTCTGTATAGGGCTATGTGTATGCATTCAGTACCCATGGAGGCCTGAAGATGGTGCCACTTCTCCTGGAGTTTAAGTTTTAGGCAGTTGTGAGCTACCTAATGTGGGTGCTGGGGACTGAACTCTGGGTTGATGCCGTAGCTGCAGCAGGGCAGTGGTGGTGCAGGCCTTTAATCCCAGCATTCAGGAGGCAGAGGTAGGCAGATTGCTGTGAGTTTGAGGCCAGCCTGGTCTACAAGAGCTAGGACAGGCTCCAAAGTTACAGAGAAATCCTGTCTCGAAAAACAAAAAACAAAACAAACAAAAATCAGAAGTATAGCTGCTAAAGTGATGTTGGTGCCAGGAAATATTGAAGTTATTGTTTTCTGTGGGAATATGGGGTGAAAGGGCACACATGTACAGTTCTCAAGATGAATAAAACCTTACATATAGCATGATGACTGTGGCATCCTAGACTGTGTTGTTTGCTAGAGAGTAGATAGTAAGTGTTCTTCTGTGTCCTACACAGAAAGACAGCTACATGAGGGGGATGGGTGCTAATGGGATTGATTATAGTGATTATCTAATAATGCATTTACATACCAAAGCCATAATATACATCTTGACTATAAATAATTTTTGGCAATTACATCTCAATAAAACCGAAAGAAAAAGACCAGTCCAAATGCAGTGGCAAGCTCGTCAAAGCATGCTCCTGGCATGGGCAGTGGGAGCCATCTCTGCCAGCGGCTGAGGAGGGCAAGGAGGTTTGAAGGGTGGGCTGTAAGGAGCAAGGAAGCAGCACTTCAAAATACCACAGTAGACAGTTGAAGTGAAGGCTTTGTGTGATTTGCTTCTAACTGTACCTAAAGTGGGAAAAGGCCTCAGCATTTTATGGTCATGGACTTTAGTAGGAATGAACAGAAAACCCATGTGTCCTGGACCGCTGGGGCTCCTAAACCAGCACCACAAGTTGAAGTGATTTGGTCTGAGTGATGCACAGCTCAGTCTTTGACACTTACCACAGTGCTAAACAAACCTGGCTGCTCAGTACATCGATCTATAATAGATAGACAATCAAGAAACGTAAAATAACCACAACTTTGCCATTAATTAATGAAGTAACCCCAGAATAAAAACTATTTTGTTGGGTGGAATTGAGCCTGAAACCATTCAACGTTTCCAGGCTCCCTGTAGTTCTAATGTCGAGATGGATGCTGGCAGCAAGCATCTTCAGTGGTCCAGAGCTAGGAGAGTGTATCGTTTTCCCTCAGGAACTAATGAATTCTGAGCTTGGTTCTTTTGAAGTAAAAACAAAAAAATGATGGTGCAAGAACACAGATGATCTGGGACATAGTTGAGCTCCAACGGAATCAGGACTAGCAACTAGCCTTGACAGGAAAACAACAGGGGAATTAACAGCAGTGATGCTCTAGGCTTTTCCTGCAGGAGTTTTTGAGGCCAAATCCCTGTGTTAGGAAACCACAGAATTGATTGTACCCTGAATTATGTGTCAGATTCTTGATATGATGGATAATAGCGTTAGAAAGAACTTAAGTTCACCTGACTCTAGCTTAGGACTAAAGCCAGCAGCACCTCTGGTCAGAGGCCACCTGTCTCATTTTTGTTATGGTTTGAATTGTGTTTTCCACAAATTCCTATATGGGAGTCCTAACCAGGGCACCTCAGAATGTGGCTTTATCTGGTAGCTAAAAGGAATTCCTAAAGATGAGCCCTAATCCAGTACAAATGGTGTCCTTATAAAGGAGGAAGTGTGGAGACCAACATAGACACAGGGAGGAAGTCACATGAGGATGAAGGCAGATCAGTGATGCTTCTGTAATTCAGTAAACAGCACGGGTTGCCAGCCAGCAGTCAGAGCCCAGAGAGAGGCCGGGGCAGAATCTTTTCTACCCCTAGGAAGCACCAAACCTGACAACGCTAGATTTCAGATGTCCCATCTCGGGAACTATGAGACCATTGCTGTGGTTTTCAACCACCGTTAGTACTCTGTAACCAAGACCCTTGGCATCGGCATACACATGGACTCACTGCCAAGGAAAGCCCCACTCCCTTCTTTTAGTAGCAGAGACTTCAATATCTGTTATAATTCTGGACCCAGCTCTAAACACTTTACCTCTATAACACCATATATTTTTCATAAGAACACATGAAAAAGGAGCTTGAAGTAGTCTTACTTTGCAGATGAGGAAATACAGGCACAGAGGGATTCAATAGCCCACCCACCCACTGTAACACTTGCTGTGTGGTAGAGCCGTCAGGTGAACCCAGGCAGATCGGTTCTGGAGTCTGGGTACCGTCTTCCATGCATGTGATACAGGGCACTTCTAAAGGGGTCCCTTTATTTTAGAGAAAACTGGAGCCTGTGGGTGTTTTCTTTCCATGGAATAGCACAGAGTGACTCTATTTCTAATGCCATAGGGTGATTCTTTGTCACACTTAGTTTCTAGAGTCCTGCCTTCCTCCAGCATTCCCTTATAAATGCGCCCTACTTTGTAAAAAATCACACTAACTATTACTAATAATATAGTATTTAAACAAAGGTATTTCCTCAGATGTGGTCTGATTAACTGGAGAATTGAGATGTTATCACATCTGCTGATCTAAATACATTGATTTTTATGTTACATTACACTAGTGATCGCATACTAAAAAAAAAGTGGTCAAAAAAGACCCCATCAAAACCTACAGCCATTAAGCAGGTACCCTTTGTCTATGCAGTCAGTTTTTTCATCTGAAGTTGTTGGAGGAGGCTGCTTGTTAGTTCCCAATTGCTCAGCCCCGAAATAACCACACAGACACTGTATTAATTAAATCACTTCTTGGTCCGTTAGCTCTAGCTTCTTATTAGCTAACTCTTTTATTAATTTAACCCATTTCTATTAATCTGTATATCGTGATGTGGCTGTGGCTTACCAGGTAATATTCCCAGTGTCTGTCTCAGGTGGAGGATCCATGGTTTCTCTCTGACTCTGCTCTTCTTTCTCCCAGCATACACCCTAGCTCTCCCCGCTTAGTTCTGTTCTTCCCCACCATAGGCTCAAAACAGTTCTTTATTCATTAACCAATAAAAGCAGCACATAGACAGAACGACCTCCCACACCATTTCCCTTTTTCTGTTTAAACAAAAAGGAAGGCTTTAACTTTAACGTAGTAAAATTACATATAACAAAAAAGTTATCAAGCAAGAATTACAGTTACAATATTTATATATACTTTATCTTTTATCATAACTAAGGAAAACTATAACTATAACCATAAATTCTTCAACTCCATCAAAGACTCCAGAAGGATATGATATTACCTAAGTAAACAGTAAGTACATTGTAAGCAACTTTCAAATCTCTAGAATTGACAGAGACATCTCACTACCTGGACAGTCACCCAAAGTTCTTCTATATCATTGGGGCATCCATCTTTGACCTACAGGTCCACAGTATCCAGCAGACTTTTCCATGAAGCAGGAAATCTCAGACAGTTCCACCTATAATGGCAGTTTGTCGGTCACTTTCTTTTGTGTCCTGCAGAATGTCTGGCAGACTCTGTCATGTAGCAGGAACCCTGAAGGAAGGTCTCACCTTTAGGTATGTTTAGCAGTCATTTCTCTGTGGGTCCTGCATATCCAGTTTATCAAGCAGTCCAGGCAAGAGCAGTTTCTTGCCCAAATGGCTAACCAAATCCATAAGGAGCCTCTTCGATGCCCATCCTCCTCTTGAAGTAGCTTGTGCTGTCAGGAGCAGACGTGTCTCATTGTTATGAAAAGTCCTAAATTTTTAAAACATTTTAAATGCCATACTCTGAAGGTCTCTGAAAGATTTAAAGAATACCTATCTAACTTAAACATATATCTATACATCTAGAAAAATTTAACTAACATGACTGTAAGCTTGACTATTATAGATGAGTATTTATTAATTTATATTTCTTAATTATACATTACATTTTTAAATGAGCTACACAAACACAATACCCTAATTAAGATCAGAAATACATACACATATAGCAAAATTGACCTTAAATTTGTATCAATAAACCAAGATCCATGCCAATGTAAATTATTCATATTTATATCATGTCCCCCTTTAAACATTTATAGACAATATTTGGGAATATGAACCTCCCACACCATGAAGTAATGTACTCTGCATCTGTCCCTAATCCCAGCATGTTAGACTGTTGGCATTATTTGAATCTTGATTGTACAATCTCTGACCACTTACTATCACACAGTGGACTTCTTAGTGGGGTAGGTTATGAGCATCGAATCCTCTCAGAAATTATGCCATTCCTGCTTAATTCAAGATGACTTAAAGCAAACATTGATCTTAACAGATAAACATTTCCAGCAATGGCGTGTATGTGTGAGTATATACTAAAATATGAACTATAGTCTAACATTTAAAAAATTTATTTCCTATACTTTTCCATAATTTTTGTTAAGTTCCTTAATTCTTGCCTTTATTTTCGGGATAGGGTTATTGAAGCTGCTAAGATCCAGACAGGTTTTCTCTGAGGTTTAATTCCGTTTGAGGTCACATCCGTTTTTTAATCTCCCCTATGCAGCCAACAACCAACTGCAACTTGCCTCATGCCGAGGAGTTCTAAATCATCCTCCTTTCTGATAAGTTGGGCAGTCCTTCATGCCGGGAGGGGAAGAAGACTGAAGGACTGTTCTTAGCGGCTTCCAGGGAACTCAGAATCATCAACTCTCTCCACATTTCTGACCCCATGCCCTTATCTATTGCAAAGTCTCCTCTTCTGTGATGGATGACTTTTGTTTTGGGAACACTTGGGTTTTTTATTACCCTGTGGGACATCCCTCTGTCCTTCTTGTTGTCTGTAGACAGTAGGTACTGCTTCTGTTTGCTGCTGTGAGGGGCGACTTTGTTCCTCATGATTATTGTAGCTCATGCAACTGACTGCCATCAAGTTTTATCTGGGTATTTGAATTTCTCTGAGGCCATCTCTTTGGCAGAACGTAAAATCCATCTTCTTACACTAGAAGTACTCAGAGCTATATCGAGAGACATCTTTTCTCTCACAGGAGGCCACGATACCACTTAAGTTCTAAACACACCATCACAGTCAAAATTATTCTCCCTCTTCCCTGGCAGCCCTAGGTTCTAATGTACATATTGTCAGGTGTTCTCCAGTCCATGATTTTTATTAGACATTCAATCTCCCATCCCCGGTACAGCCCCAATGACTCAATGTTCATCGCATCTCTGGTTCCAGGAATTGGTTTGCCGAGTCCCAGCTCCCTGATTTCCTAGTCAGTACCTTACAAAGAATTAGGGCCAGTCATACTAAGTGGATTCCTGCCAATAGTAAGTACAGTAAGGACAGAGACTCACATTGGTCAAAAACATGGGGGAGAAGACGTTTTACTCCACAAATGGGAAATAATTTTTTTCTTACTTATTGAGCATGAATAAGGAAAAATGAAGCCTTAGGTGACAGCCAGCCCACCATCATGAAGGAGACAGCTTGAAGGCAAAGCCAACACAGGCAGAGAGACCAGGAGGGAATGTTAGAGCAACAGAGCCCGCCCACATCACAGTGTACCCACCACCCCCGTGTGAGCCGCCACCCCCATGAGAGCCGCCACTGCCACACCCCCACGTGAGCTGCCACCCCCAAGAGAGTCGCCACCCCCATGTGAGCCTCCACCCCCACACGAGCCACCACCCCCATGTGAGCCACCACCCCCAAGAGAGCCGCCGCCCCCATGAGAGCGGCCACCCCCACGTGAGCTGCCACCCCCCATGCGAGGAAATAATCTCCCTACAGTTTGCACCTCCAAGGGTCAAACACATTAGAAGCGGCACAGGTCCTGGAGACAACAGGCATCTTGTCAGGTTCTGGAGACAACAGGCCCCCCTGAGACAGGTTTGCATGGTGACAACCTGGCTTTTAAATATTGAAATGTCGGCGCTGCTTGTGTAGGGCCACTGAAGTGTTTGCTTCTTATTGATTCTACAAAAGAAAAAGAAACCAACCAGAGACAGTCGCTGTGTCTCAGCTCGTCCTTCCTCACTCACCCAGTATTTTCTCTCGGTTTTAGCCTAATGCGCCATTTACCTTTCCGGCAGAGTAAGGCTGCTCACTCGCTGTGCTCGCTATGACCTGTCAGTGGTTTAAAGCTGCTGCTGATCCAGCAAAGCTGCCCGAATTACACTAGGGAAGGAAACATTTTGTTTCTTTGCTTATTTTAGGCTTATATGGCTGAAAAAAATAAAAGACCTAGCAAGAAAAGCATTCTCTTCAGAAATATCTGCGTCTTGGTGAACGGGTTGAGTTTGACACTTTCTGTAGCATTCCTAATTTAGTACCTTATCAGAAGCAAGATTCCATCGGGCTGAACTCCTTTGATGTGGAATAAGCTCACTCATGTCTTCATGGTTGATGTGACCAAATTTACATTTGAGACTTTCGTTTTCTTTGCCTTCAAGATCACCTCATTTTAGTGTCCAGCCCTGGGAATCCTGGCTTCCGCATCTTACCTCTCTGGCTAACATAAACCTGTCTCTATCAGTGTTTTTGATGAAGGTAGTGGATGCTTTGCTTGACACGTGCTGGGTGTGGTTGAGGAGAGTGACGATTCTTGGAAACAATAAACTTCAAAAAGCCAAAGTAGAGCTCTCAGGCTTTCTTTTAATAGAACTTTAATAGAACACACAATAATGTGCTGTGCTGTGTGTGTGTGTGTGTGTTTGCGTGCACACACACACGGGCAAGAGCATTTCATCAACCAGTAACAGAGTACTCAAGCTGTGGTCACCGGATGGACTGAGCGTCCTCTTGCTAAGTGCGAGTTAGTAAATCACCTTTCTCGGGAGGAATCTTTTATTTATGCTTTGGGATTCCAGTTTACTGAGAAAGCTTTGGTTTTCCTTTTTGGCTTTGTCTAAGCTGTGCTTTAGTGGGCAATTCAAATCCAGTTGACATTTATTAGTGAGGACACAGCCCGCTTTGATCTCATGCTATGGTCCAGCTGCTGGCACACCGACGTTGCTGTGGGTGTTCCCCTTGTGATTACCTGTGTGATGGCAGAGGGCGTGGCTGCAGGTGTGCTGTTTGTAAGTCAGTGGTGACATGACAATGGGCCATTCATACGCCTTAGGAATTAGTTATCGAGCGTCTTGTTTTGTCATTTTCAAAAAGTTGTAGCCTAAAATGTGAGCAAGCAGAAGAAGGGGCTACCGTAGCCAGGAAGACAAGACTGTGACAGTGGGTTCTGTGCTGAGGATATTCCATTTTCCAAGACATTTCCACACCCTTATAGTTTCGTGCTCACAGAAATGCAGGCTCACAGAACACACATCCAGTTCTCCATGTTCCATTCCTAAAGCAGTGTAGTACAAGGCTTCAGGGTTTTTCCCAAGGTCACTCAGTTTAAATGTGGTCGTCCCGGAGTTGACTTCCGCTGTGTTCCACTCTCTCCACCATGGAAGGTCCAGTTTTAAACTCTAAGGTTGCGTCTTTTGCTCTTGGGGTTGATTTTTATTTTCTTATTTTTACTTAAAATTTTTTATTTTATTTTATTGTGTATAAGTACTATCTCACTAGCCTGACACCAACTTTCAAAGATTATAGATTTCAAGGATTATAGAGACTCTGCATAGCTTGCTCTGATAGGCAGTGGTACTCGTTGTTGGGTGTCTTGGGAGGTATGCCTCTTAAATCCTTCTTAGCAGGATGGTGAAGATAGTTCTGGAAAGAACTCCCATTTCTCTCTGTCTTCAAAGGTCCACAGAGTCATATTCTCTCAGTGTGGAGTCTCTTTAGGGTCAGATCTGACAGGGGTCTATGATGTCACTAACAGTCACATGGAGGAGGAGTTTAAAAGCTTCAAGGCTCTTTCTGCATCTAAGAAACATTTTGTCCTGATAACTACCTCTCCTGGGATTCTCCCTTGGGATAACCACAAGCCATTCAGTTGACAATCTTTTTGATTGTCTATCCTGTGCTGGCAGGGCTTCATCCTGACTTTGGTGGTCTCACCAGGTTTTGCTTGTTTACAGTCTGGGTTTGGGAACCAACAGTCAATTTCGCTGAACAGAGTGCTAGCTAAGAGAGACCGAAGCACTCCTTTCTCCTTGAGCTGCACCGCTCCTACACAGACAGTTCCATCGAGTGAATGCTGGACACCACCGGTGGTTCCTTTTAAACTCTAATCAATATGTTGTAGAAGTCATGCTATTAGCATCGGAAATCTGTAAAGCAGAGTGCAAAGGACCCAGCCCCAAAGAACAACAACACACCCCACCTCACACCCCATTCTGCTGCCAAACAGACAAACAAACAAATAAACAAAAGAACCAGATTGCTTTTTGCTCCACTGGGGAAAGATCACCTTCTATTCAGTACTGTTTTGCCTCTGAGGATCTCCTCTTGGTGGCTGTGGTGGTTTGAAAGAAAATGGCCCCCAAAGGGAGTGACACTATATTAGGAGGTGTGGCATTGTTTGGACGAAGAGTGTCACTGTGGGGGTGGGTCCCCTATGTTCAAGCTATGCCCAGTGTCACTACACAGAGCATTTTCCATTGTCTGCAAGATGTAGGACTCTCAGCTACTTCTCTAGCACCCTGTCTGCCTGCATGACACCGTGTCCCACCATGATGATAACGTATTGAACCTCTGAAACTGTGAGTCTCCCCAGTTAAATGTTTTCCTTTATAGAAGTTGTTATGGCCCTGGTGTCTCATCACAATAGAAACCCTAAGACGGTGGCTCAGTGCTCACTTACTCTTCTTCACCACTGGTCCTCTCTCTCTTTCTCTCCCTCTCTCTCTCCTACCTTTCTTGCGCATTGGGGATATTCTATAAATTTCTTCAGAGCTGTGAACCTTGCTGCCCTTCCTGTTTTCTTTCCCTACTTGGTGTCCCTAACCCTTCTCCCCAGGTTTTCTTCCCGCCTTAATTTCACATCCATGGGTTGCCTTCAGGACAACAGCTGCCACGATTGAGGAAACCGCTATGTTCTTGAGGTTTACATGCTCTGACCTAGCACTGCACAGCTAGGAAATGGAACATTTGCAAATTTCCTATGTTGTTCCTCACACTTCTTGCTGCCTGGGCCTTTATAATAAGCCTGTGCATCTTCGATGTTGCCTTGGATTTCTGCTGGCTGGCCCAAGGCGGACTCTATTCGTTGACAAAGTCACAGATGTTGACTACTGTTGAATTTTGACTAACCCAATCTTTTTATTTCATACATGGCAGTGAGAGGCTATAGGGCTGGCAAAGTAAGTGAGTAAGGTCCAATGTCACAGAAGAATGGACAGAGATTCATAAAAGTCTAGAGTTCAAGTCCGAACCGGTAAGGACGTCTTTGTCCAAATCTCTCAACCTATTGAACATTGGTTCCATTTGCTCTGATATAACAATCAGAACTTCTACAACATTATGTATGTGTAGGCCTACCTGAGGGAGGTTTATAATGAATGTCTGTTGTCATTATGATTGGGCTAAGCAGTAGACACAGGTTGGGCACCATGAAGTTGGAGAGCAGCAGGTTAGATACGTCAGCAGGGAGAGAGGCAGAAGGTGCTTGTGTGTTCCTGTCCCTCTCAGTGATCTCTCTATCCCAATGACTTCCCTTGCCAGAGCTTGGGCAGGGACACAGAAAGAACTCTGCCTCTTATTCGGTTCAGAGAAATTGAACTGTATAACACGGAAGGGCTGAGGAGCTGGGGTTAGGAGCTCGCACGGCTACTCTTGGCTACTTGTAGCCCTCCAGTTCCCTAACTGAAGTGTGAACATCCCAAGCCAACAGCTCCATGGGAGGTGACTCACAGGAACTTGTCTGGAAAGTCCTGTGGCTGCCCACCACACAGAGATCCTGACACTGGAGAACACTGCCTTCAAATCTTGTGCAAGGGCGCTGAGCCATTCATTGACAAGCTCACACCACAGAGAGGACTTGTGGGAAATGTGACTCCAAAAGCCTCCCTTGTGCCATAGGATGTAACAATAGGTGGCTTTGGCACTGAGTCACCAGCTGACAATGAAGAACATGGGCTGTGTGTATCTTTTGAAACATGTGCTCATCTTTACCACATTCCACACACTGTGACAAGGAAAACACATGGAAACAGGTTTCCGTGAGGATAGCAGTAGTTGATCATATGACCGCCAATACTGATTGGAAGTTGCTTGTGTTTATGCTTTTTAAAATATTATTTTTGTGTGTGTGTAGGGGGGTGTGAAGAGATGGCTCAGCAGTGAAGAACACTGACTGCTCTTCCAGGGGACCTGGATTTCATTTCCCAGCACCCAGATGGAGGCTCACAACTGTGTGTTAACTCCATTTTCAGGAGCTCTGACACCCCCTTCTGGCCTCTGAGGGCATCGCATAATACACACACACACACACACACATACACACACACATATATATATAGAGAGAGAGAGGGAAAAGGAGGGAGGGAGAGAGAGAGGGAAAGAGGGAGAGGAAGAGAGGCAAATCATACACACATAATAAAATAAAAATTTAAATTATTCTCTTGTAAAAAAAATTAAGAGGAGAGCAGTAAAGACGAAAGTGCCCACTCTTTTACTCTTTTGCTCTCTGGCCCTGACTTTTGAGGGGCAAGTCTCAAAACTCCAGTTAACTGGTCCTGAGACAGCAAGGAAAGATGTGTTCTCATATCAGGAGAGGGATTCCTAAACCAGCCAACAGTTCCCAGATATCTGGGGCAGTAAATTACTTCTAGAAGATTAAGACAATGGAAAAAACAAATACCTTTCATTTGTAAAAGTAAAAGAGGGATGGTCAGGGCAATAGAAAAATAACTCTTAAAATAGTTTCGTCTGAATCCTCATCCTTATCTTTCTTTTCTAACCTTTTTCAGCCTTTTCAGCATTTTCTCACTATCTATCCTCCCCCTTTCCTATCATTGTAACTGTGCAATTCCTTTCCCCTTTCCTTGTCCTGCCCCATGGGAGACAGACCACAGCTGGTGGGGACCCTCTCCTCTCTTGCCTGTTTGCATGTCCATCATGAAAAGATAGTGTGAGTAGTTTTGGGAATTCCCCCTCCTCCCAGGATCCTCCTCCACCACATACATCTTCGTCATTGGATCTCAAATTCAGATAACATAGAGGAAGAGATAAGAACCATTTCCCTGCCCCCCGCCCCCCCATCCTTCCTCCCATCATAGCCTCACCATTCCACCCAAAGGGAAAGGAATACAATCATGAGGGCTTTTTTACCCCTTAAGAAGTGTGCACACTGAGGCCCAGGAGGTAGAGCACGCCAGATGTTGCAAGAGCATGACTGCTCAGTCCCTTCGGCCACACATGCTGAAGTCATGAAGTCCGGAAACCTGACTCAGGAGTCGCCATCCAGTGTGGGCGCTGACAGAGCAGCTCCTGACCCGGGTCAGGGAGCAATCCGGCCAATCCTCACTCAAGCCTGGCTGAACAGGGTCTGGAATGAGGGTCAGGACCGCTTCCAGTCACTCTAGAGAGGCTAAGGGCTCGTGGCAGTGAGGGCCTTGTCTGCGGATGCAGAACGCCTGGTGATGCTGTTGCTCCCTGAGTATCTGCCATCTGTCCTGCGTGAACGCTGGTACCTTGGGGGCACAGTTCCAAATGAGTGAAAGGAAGTTAAAACGAGAGGAATCAAGGACGGGTATGGTTCTGTTTCCTGTGACATCTTTATGGACATTACAATGTGAATTAGTCACCACTTTCTATAAAAATGAACAGAGACAAGAGGGAAGCAAGGTTTTTAAACAGAGTCTCTAGGCTCAGCTTGTTCCCCGCGGAGGCCAGTTACAATCGGTCCCTGCTCCGCCCTATGCTCTGGGCCCACCGCCTAAGTGGTGCATTTTCACATTTACACCAAGCTTTAAAAAAGAAAAACAAAAAGATTCAGAAGATTGAATCTACGTTCATTGCCTTCACTCTTGATAAATCTTTGCAAAACAAACAGCATCCTCTCCTGGCTCCGCTAATAGTCCTGGGAGAGTCCCATGTTGCCTTTATCCTCTAGAGACAGGAATAGCCACCGTCTTCACCCCGGCGGGCTCCCTGGGAGAGACAGTACCTGTGACATTGACTGCTAAAATTGCCTTCTACCGAATAACCTAGTTCTCAAGCAGGTTTGCCCACAGTCACCCAGGAACCTTGTTGTAAACGTGGACTCCAAGCGCCAAGCTCTGCAAACCGGGATGAGACCCACGGTGCTTCCGGTGAGCCTCCAGGTGAGCCGGCCAGTTGCTAAGTCACCAGGCGGCCCGGAACAGCTGTGTGGGAACGGCTTCTGCAGCCCACTTCTGCGAGGTGTCCTCCCCTGCTTCCTCTACTCAGCAGGTGCAGACATTTGCTTACAGAAGTTGTTCGGCGAACGTCAGGGCATTTTTTTACAACTAGCTTTCTGCAGGACCGTAAAAAGCAAAAGAGATGAACTTAAATGTAGCCAAACAATTTTTACCAAAGCAGTAAAAGTCATTTCCTTATTGAGCCGTGCTCGGGGCCAGATCTGAGAGGTTCTGTTCATTCTGGATTATTAGGCAATTTTAGCCTCCTCCACCCAATTCTTCAAGATTTACCCTGCAAGAGACCTGAGCCACCAGGTGAGATCTCGTCTCCCTGGCATTTTTCAGACCAGAGTCCCCCAGGGCTTGGGGGGCGGGGGGCGACTGGCTGGGAGCCTAGTGCCCAGTTGGCTTTATGAAGTGTTGCCTGGTGGTCCCCCCCCCCCCCCCCCCCCCCCGGCTCTACAGTGTGTGTGGTCTGCATGCTGGCAGAGCCCAAGGCTGCGGAGTTCACAGTTCTCTCTGGGGAACATGACGAATGGCCTCGCTGACAAAACGTGGTCTGCTTTCCATCTCGGAGCCACGGAGGGTTTCGTTTTCAAAGCAGGAAAACAAACCACAGGAACCAGACACAACACACACAGGCCACAAGCGATACGGCCATTTTCTCATCTCAAGCAAGGGACCTGCAAAGGTGAAAGAAAAATGGCTTTGTTAGAATTCTTTGATGAAAATCAAATATGCAGAACCCACAGTGTTGTAATGAGACCCCCGTTCGCCTTCCGTCGTGGTCCTTTCCCTGACCTGCTGGATTCGGTCTCTGGTGGGCTGGCCTGCCTGGTGTTGATCTTTCCCAAGGTTTGGAGGTGTGCTTCCTGCCTTGAGTTTCCCAGAGACCCCAGAGAGATGAGTTGGGTAGAGACTGGAGGACAGTGCACTCAGCTCCCTGCACCCAACAGCCCCATTCTAGCTAATTCATTGATGCAGTTCCTCTCTCTCTCTCTCTCTCTCTCTCTCTCTCTCTCTCTCTCTCTCTCTCTCTCTCTCTCTCATTTTTTTTTGTTTTGTTTTGTTTTGTTTTTTGAGACAATGTTTCTCTGTGTAGTTTTAGAGACTGTACTGGAACTCGCTTTGTAGACCAGGCTGACCTTACTCACAGAGATCCTCCTGTCTCTGCCTTCCAAGTGCTGAGATTAAAGGCATGTGCCACCACCGCCTGGCCACTTCTCCACTTTCTAGTGTGGCCACTATTTCCCTCTGTAGCCATCTGGCCCTTCCTTTAAGGGTGTGCCTGGTATCTTGATCTGAGTGCTCTCAACTTCGGACTTGCGGAGACTGATATTTCTGTGTACTGCCAATGACAAGACACGCCTGTTAGGAGCCACAGCAGCGAGTGTGGCGCCTGCCTCTCCTAGTTGGCCAGCAGGAATTTAAAATATCTGATTCCTACACTGAGTTCTTACAACAGTATAGGAAATGGAGCAGATGGCTTGCGAGGAGGTGTGCGCTGCCTGACTAACAATGGCTCACCGCTCTGTGCCTCTAACTGCGTGTCCCCTGATAGGTGTACCTATTACAAACAGTGCTGCATCCCTTACCATGGCTGAGTCAAGCTGGGCTCTTGACAATGGTGAGGAACTTAGAATCAGGAAGGCAAGGAACTACAGTAAGAGTCAGGGCAGTCAGCCTCGTGGACAGAGAGAACTCTATGAGCCAATGAGGGAGGAAGGCATGGTGAGCTGGAAACAGGGGCACCTGGGAACAGGGGAGCATCATTGTCTGCGGCTAAGATGTTGAAATCCATTAGATGAGCCATAGTGGAGGCCGACAGTAAATCTAGGGTTTATATTGTGAATTCTGGGGTCCCAGCAAAGGCAGGAGAGCAGTAGGGAGACATGTGAATCTCCCTCAAAATGGGTCATTTGCTAGCAGTAGGAAAGTGTCTGTAAAGTGGTATACCCTGTGTGTCACAGGAAAGGGGGTAAGGGCTCAAACTACGGCAGTCATTGCAAGGGAGATGAAGGAGCCTGCCATGCAGACCTCCTAGGTCTGAAGGTTGTCTTGATGTTGGAGTGAAGCCGATTCAAGAGGTACGATTAGCAAGGACCTGGAGGACCACTGTTCTCAGTGTATGTCCCAGGGAGAGAAGCTTCATGGGGTAGCATGCAGACGTGAGTTTTCTTCTTAAGTAATGGGGCAGTTCTAGTATTCACAGAAATTTGGGGGGAGTGAGCAGACCCATATACCCTGCATAACTACTGTTTGGGGGGGCAGGGAATACAGCCCCACAGATAGACTGTTTGTTCACACAGGACCCTGGATTTGATCCTCAGCATAGCATAAACTGAGCATGGTATACATGATGAGCCCAGAACTCAGCAGTAAAAGCAGGGGAGCAGAAGGCTAAGGATACATCTGGTTTTATAACACGTTCAAAGCCGGCCTGAGATAAAGACTGTTTTAAAAATTAAACTAATCAAGTGAATAAATGAATAAATACATAAATAACTTAGAAAGAAAGAAAAAACCCTGTTAAGGCAGATGTGATGTCACGAGCAATTGCAAAGTACTAAGCAGGTTGTCAGAGAGACATGCTCTTTGAGGAGCATGGCCACACACAATGAGGCAGGCCAGTGCTACCTCAGACTCAGAGCAGGACCAGGCGGCCATCTCACTCAGTGAATATGGGCCTCTTTGGAGAAGGCAGATAACACCAAGCCCGCTGAAAACTGTGAGTCCAGTTGCTGTGGAGAAAGATGCTCAGGACAGAGGATTTTTCTTGTCTTTTCTATTCCTTCCTTCCTTCCTTCCTTCCTTCCTTCCTTCCTTCCTTCCTTCCTTTTTTTCTTTCTTTCTCTTATTTCTTTCTTCCTTTTTTTCTTTTTTTTTTTTAAAAAAAAAACTATTCTTTCCCCTATTTGTATTCACTTGGAACTCTCCTAAGGTAGGGCTTGCACTCAAACTTCTGTCTCTCTTACATACACACACACACACACACACACACACACACACGTAAAAAGTTCTGTGACCTCTTATGAAAGCCTTTTACGTCACTCATTTTCCCAAAGAAATGACAGAGTGAGGCAGCTGGGAGAAACCGTGGGGAGAGCAGGGGTTTGGTACCAGCCAAACCTGTTTTTAAACTGTCCACTTTGGTGCATGGTACTCGGGTGAGGAGCTGGTTGCCTCGCTGTGGGCACAATTTCCTGAACACTGTGCAGGGCTGTTTGACTGTTGGGAATGGCATATTCAAATACGGAGTGCTCAGTGGGCATTTGATCGACAGCACCGTGAAGTCTGCAGTGTGTGACTGTGCCCCGAAGCGTCCCTCCTTCACTCTTCATCACGGTAAACAACGGGCCCAGCACATCCTCCAACAGGTGAAATTCTCTAGAAAGAAAACTTTAGCAAATATCAGTGTGAAATTTATTCATGTTTTATTTAATTACTTGGGGCATTTAATGAAAGAATGAATTATTAAATGAGAACATTGATTGTTCCCTGTGTATAGCAAGATGATCTCCAGGGTATGCTTCAAATTGCTCCGTAAAATATAGAGCAGGCCACCATAAATTAAAGAAAGGAAGGGAAATGGAGTGATTGAAAATACAATTTAGTCTGTAAGTCTGCATGGAATGACAGCCACACCCCCAGGATCCTGTCTATGTCCAGCCTTCCAGCTGTCTAGACCAACAGCAAGTGCTGACCCAGCAAGGATTAAACGTTGCTGCAGAAGCTGAAGGCTTGGTGGCGCTGAGTGAGTGGGCAGAAGGAACCCACTCTTCCACGAACAGATTCTCTGATTCTTTGTGCCTGGCTTCCCCTTGCCCTACGCCCTACCCTTGCTTCTTGACACTCACAGGATCTGTCCAGTAAGATGCTATCAGAGGATGAAAGGAAGGGAGGGCAGGGGATTCCTGTCACCCTGGCCCTTTCAGCTGGGGGCTCCTGCCCTTTACCAGGGAGTCTCTCTGTGACTTGCTCCTCCCAGATTCTGAAAATCTGTCTCCTTATCCCTTTTGGCAAGAGCAGTGACCCTTCCCAGATCTCCCAGCCTAAAAGCTGCACCACCCTGTGTGCCTCACCCGACTCTATTTGACAAACAGGCCTGCAGAGAGTCTTTCTCTGTCCCTCCAGCCTGCTCCCAAACAATGACACAGAGGCTTCTTATTCTTTATGAAAGCTAGTTTGACCTATAGCTTAGGCTTATTTCTAACTAGTTATTATAACTTAAATTAGCCCATTTCTTTTCATCTATGTCCTGCCACATGACTCATGGCTGTTACCTCTCCTCCCACACACCCTGCTTCCTTTCTTTCTGTCTGGTGGCTTCTTCTTCTTACCAGCATTCTCTCTGCCCCCCAAATCCTGCCTAGCTATTGGTCATTCAGCTTTTAGTTAAACCAATCCGAGTGGCATATCTTCACAGTTTACAAAAAAAAAAAAATATTCCATAGGCCTTTTTATTAAATTGTTCTGGAGTTCTGATTTGTGTGTGGCATCTGTCCTTGCCAGAACCTTCACTGAGGTGGCTGGCACTGATGTGAGCAGAGTATCTCTGCTATTAAAGACAGACAACACCGGAGGGAAGGGGACAAGAAAGGAAGATGGAAAGCCAGAGAGGAGTGGCTATAAGGGTTTCTGAGTAGCAGTGTTGGGCAGAGTGGGAGTGGCCAGATGCAAATTACATGAGCAAAACAAGAGTGGATAGGTGGTGCAGAGGCAAGCTCAGAAACAGGCTGGGCCTGTGGGCCATGCCAAGACACTACAGCCTGGAGTATTTCTAGTGGCAAGGAGGATCGCGGTGTTTAGGGCTGGGGCTCCACCATATAAGAGAGCGCCTGCACTTCAGTGTATTGAGATGCTGTCTTAGAGTGGGTGGTGTCAGTCCATAAGCCAGTGTGTAAATGATAAAGCTATTAATAAACCATATGCCACACATTCCCAAAGAGAAAGCTTCACTACAGACCCAGACCTCATTCAGGGTGCTGGGGTATAGAATGATGTTTTTGTATTTTATATAGTGAGCAATCATGTTCACGAAGACCAAGTAATTTGCCTGAAGCAGTAGCACTCTGTGTTTAAGGAGTAGAAGCTGAGTGCAGCTTTCTGATGTCACCGAGCATCCTGGGTAGTGTCTTGTCAACACAAGCTAGAGTTATTTGGGAAGAAGGAACCTCAGTTGAGAAAAATGCTTCTGTCACTGACCTGAGGCAAATCTGTAGGGCATTTTCCTGATTGATGATTAATGTAGGAGGGGCCGACCAACTGTAAGCAGTGCTACCTCTGGGCCAGAGGAAGTCATGGGAAGAAGCCAGTGAACAGTGGGCTTCTGCTTCTGTTCTTGCTTCAGGCCCTGCCCTGCCTTCTTCAGTGACGGGTGTGACCTGAGGGTTGTAAGCTGATTAAACCCTCTCCTCCCCAAGTTGCTCTTCTTTGTGGGGCTTTATCACATCAATAAAAACCTACAAAAAGACACTGAACAACAAGTCTGCTTCTGAAAAGGAATCTTTTCCTGGAATGATCTGTGAGCACGTCCAGTAGTTGAAATACAGTCGTGCACTTTTGTGTTCTGTTCCTTTTACTGGAATAACCTTATCAACACTGCCCCTCCGACCAGGAGGCTGAATAGAGCAAAAGAGCCCCCCCCCCCACTCCCTCTTGGAGGCTCAGATCTAAGTGAAAATCCAGGGGTGGCATAATGAGCTACAAAGAAATAACAGCCACCACCATCCTTACCATTGTTGCTGTCATCATCAGTGACACCACAGCCCAGATGGAAGGCCGTCCAAGAAGAATGCGTATTCCAAGCAGCCTACCTGGAAAGGAGCACAAGAAGGCTGGCTGGGGTCTCTGCCAAGGTCTCCGTAAGCCACCTGCTTGTCTGAGCTTTGGTCTGGGCACAAGCATAGCGGGACTGATAGTGTCTCTACTCCTCAGCAAGGCTGGCGATATAGCAGAGGAAGCAGAGTCTCGTTCCTTAGACCATGGACTTGTCAGTTATAGCAAGAGTCTCTTTTTATATTGAATTTTTTTCATGCAATATACTTTGATAATATTCTTTCTCCCTCCTAAACTCTTCCCAGATCCTCCTCCCTCCCTATGCCTCCAGCTTCTTCATAGTTTCATGTTTTCTCTCCCCCTTTAACATCACCCCCCTCTCAAATATATACACACACAAAAAAAAAAAAAGAAAATCAAAACAAACAAACAAACCCCCAGTAAGACAGAAAATACTAAGCCAAAACAAAACCCACAGAGTCTGATTTGTGTTAGGCAGTCGTTTTGGCCATGGGGCCTGCCCTGGAGTATAGTTGATATACTCAATGACACTCAATGGAAGAAAACTAATTTTCCCTTTTCCTAGAAGGTATACTTGTGGGCAATATCCCACCCCATAGAAGTGCATGTAATGGCTTTGTGGGAGCCTAGGTAGTTTGGATGCTCACCTTAATAGACCTGGATGGAGGTGGGTGGTCCTTGGACCTCCCACAGGGCAGGGAAACCTGATTGCTCTTTGGGCTGAGGAGGGAGGAAGACTTGATTGGGGGAGGGGGGGAATGGGAGGTGGTGGCGGGGAAGAGGCAGAAATCTTTAATAATTAAATAAATTAATTAATTAACAACAAAAAAAAAGAAGTGGAAGTGGACATAGTCTCCTAACTTTTAGGATCATTGTTAGCCTCCTGCCATCTTGAGTACTATCTCAGAGTGTCCTGTTCCAGCGCCAACACGCTAACATTCTCGTCCCATTTCCAAAAGCCATTTCTTCACTCCTTTTCCACCGGAATGCCCATCCCCGGCCCTCGGGAGAATAGCTGCACGTGTTAGCCAGAGGCAATGATAGTGTTGTAGGCTGTTCTTTCCAGTTCCAGGTTCTGCTTCTGTTCCTGCCTCCAGATTCCTGCCCTGCTGGAGTTCCTGCCTTGGTATTCCTCAGTGATGAACTGTGATGTGGAGGAGTAAGCTGAAATACCCACCCCCACCCCCACCCCAAGTCGATCTGGTCATGGCGTCTATCCACAGAGAAGCAGAGTAGGATAGCATGCACTAAGGACCTTGGGCAGATTCCCCAGCACTGCAGAGGAAAAAGAATTTGTCTCTTGTTGGTTGTAGATTTAGGGAAGCAACGCGCCACAGGCTGCTGGCATTGCTTAGACAGCTAGCGGCGGCATCCCTCCAAGGAGCAGCTGTCTTGTTGATGGGGCATACAGGGCCCTCATTCTCATCCCCCAAACTCGTTCTTTTATGTTTCATTTTCAGAAAAAGAGAAAAGGGGGCAGCAGAGCTTTCAGACAAGGCAAGTGGACGGAGAACCATTTGCACGAGTTTCTCAGAAGGCTCTGTTGAGTAGGTAGCTGCAAAGTCAAGACTTGTCTAAAAAAAAAAAAAAAAAAGATGGATTGATAGCACACTTGCCCAAGATTCATGAGGCCCTAGGTTCTAAGCTTTGTAACACACACACACACACACCATAACAAGCAAAGGACGCAAGTTAGGTTATAGGTCTTTAGTGAAGCACTTGCCTAGCGTGTGTGGGAGGCCCCAAGTTTCATCCTTAGTACCCACAAAAAGAAAGACTCCACATCTTTAGAGCCAGACATAGTAGGGCATAATTCCAGTACTCAGGAGTTGGGAGTGGTAGGGTCAGTTCAAGGTTACCCTTGTCTATATAATGAGTGGCTGTCTAGACTGGGCTACATGAAACCTTGTCTCAAAAAAAAAAAATACAAATCAGAGAGAAAGAATGAGAAAGATAGAGACAGAGAAAGATCCAGGTAGGCCCTCTTTTGTAAGTAATTAGGAAACACAGAAGAGACAGGAGACAGTTTAATGTGTGGTGTCTGCCAGATGTGGAGATGGGAAGAAAACACACCCATCCTGTCCTCTCATGGCTATTATGTGGCCATGGAAAAGGCTAGTCTGTGGCAAGCTAGACTGAGGAAGGGTGGGTCTGTGAGGATAAAACATAAACCTGACTAAGCCCCGCCTTGCAACACATCTACCAGTGTGCACAACACCAGCCTGAGACCAGCTTTCCATAAATCAGAAGACAATGGCCGCATTGTCTGAACCCACCAAATGGCCCCTTCGCTACTGCAGCACAGATCTATCTCATCCGTGTGCAGGGAAACCCAGTCCAATCTTATCGAACTAAATTGATTTATGAGAGGAAAAAACCTAAAAAGGGAAGCAGTAAAATAATGATATTAATTCTAATAATGCATTGACTGGCGCTTATATAAATCACTCTCTCCACTCAGATTGATTTCATAAGAGTAAAAAGTCCACGCACAAACCCATCTCCAACCGCCCAGACAGCCGCGAGGGCCTGCTGTGCAGCTAGAGCTCAGGGGAAGAGTGGGGGGGCTGCTGGAAGTTCATCGGAATCTTGCCTGGGAAAAGCCTGTGGGATCAGCCCAGAGGTGCTGTGGAATTGGCCACACACGCAAATGCTGCCGCATCTGAACACTTTTGGCAACCCATGAAAGCCCCTTTCCTAGAGGCCACTTGAGTGTCCAAACAAAAGGGGATTTTTGTTAGCGAAAGCTGGAAAGAATAACCCATCCCGGGATCAGGCTAATAGGGCCTGGCCTGTTCAAAGGCTGCGCTGAGCTGGCCAGGGTTGGAAGTGTTGCTGGCAGGGACCTGGAGTAGCGCGAGGAGAGCCAAGCATGGCTCACAAGGCAAACCGCCGATTCAGGGCTGCTTTCTTCGTCTGGAGAGCCCGTGTGGCCCACCTCGAGGCCAGGGCTTCTGCTGAATCTTCCACACAGGATGGATGGAGGGAGCCAGGGCTTGTTTCTACCTCTCCCGAGCCCCCTTTCTCCTTTCCAGACTCCATGCCCCACCCACAAAGCTAGGTCTGGCCTGGGAACAGCCATCACTCTCGTGAGTTTGCAGGGTGTTGACAAGCCTGGGCCCGGGGAGCTTGGGAGGGAAGTAGAGACAGCCATGCTATGGAAACAAGGCCGTGGAGGCCTTCTTTATAGTCCCGGGGCTGTTGCCTGAAGAAAGTACTTCGGCTGCTGTCTTCACAGAAGAGCCTTGTATCCCGGCAGGATTATGCTGGTCTGGACTGGGACAGAGCACTGCAGGCCTCATCCAGGGCACCAAGAATGCCCAATAATTTCAGATAAACAATGGATGACAATTGAATATGTCTGTCTTAACAATGGTACAGAAAGTAGTTGTTCTAAAAGATCCATCAGTTTTCATCTGAAATTTGAATTGAACTAAGCAGCTGCAGCTTCTCAGGCTAAGCACGGTTAGTTCTTACATGCCCTCTCTCCCTTCATCACCTCCTTCAGAGAAGGGCAAAGGGGACCTGTGATTATAAAGTCACATGATTACATTATAGCCCATGATGTTATGGGGAGACTCTGAAGTGGCCCTATAGGCTGGTGTTCGGGATGCTAGCTGATAACACTATCTGGAGAGGCTGTGGGCACCTTAGGAGGTGGGGCATAGCTGGAAGAAGAAGGTCTCTAGATACAGGTTCTTAGGGTCCATGAGTACTGGCCACTTCCTGTCTTGCTCTGATTCCTGGCTTGTTGAGAGATGAACGGAAATGCCCCACCCCCATGCCTGCCGTGATAGGCTCCTCATGAGCCAAAAATAAGCTTCTTCTCTTAAGTCATCTGGGGTAGGTATTTCAGCACAGTGACATGAAGTTGCTGCTCCACACGGGGCAAAGGGGGTGGCTTGCAGTGGAATTCAGGTTACTAACCAGCTGGGTTTGAGTTCATCAAAAGGTGATTATCTTGGGGCCCCAATCTAATTTGAGAATTGTTCTGGGGTCTTAGAGTCGCAGGCTGCTGTGTTATGGCAAAGCCATGGGACAGGGAAAAGTGGTCAGCCTCAACCAGCTGAGAACTGCCCCTAATGGACAGTTGGGCACTTCCGTCCCAGCTCAGAATGAGGTAGATTCTGCTGACAACCTGCAGGAGCCTGAAAGAGGACTCTGAACCCAGAAAAGCAGATTAGATATAGGTCTGGTCTCCACTTTGATTTCATATTTGGGAGACCCCAAGCGGAGTATTCATCTAGCCCACAGTGAACTCCTACACCTGGAAACAGGTCCAGACAACGTGTATTTAAGCTGCTAAAACTGTGTTAGCATCTTCTACCACAGTAGAAACTAACAAGTTTGCCAATGTGCTCTTCCATCTGTATCCTGTGGTTTTCAAAACACACTTAGGGGTTCATGGGTTAGGTCACCAGGATGGAAAAGGAAATGGAGGGTCATTGAGACCAAGACATAAGTGATAAATTCATGGTGGCAACATGAACCAAAGCAGGATTGGGGGGCACACCGTCATATGGTCTGCTGCATGGTCTGTGTCTTGACACCTTAGTTAGACCTAGGAACTGACCTCTCTCTCTCTCTCTCTCTCTCTCTCTCTCTCTCTCTCTCTCTCTCTCTCACACACACACACACACACACACAAACACACACACTTTCCTTTCTAGGAAAGAATGGGGAGGAGAAGTCCATCACTGTTTCAGTGACAAACATAACTGCTGTATTAATAAGCAAACATGCTATCAGCCTGAGTCGAACTGATACAAAGCCATATGAATGTGGCTGTCCTGTGCAGGACACACATGTGTGTGGAGGCTCGATTTAGGGGGTGGCATGAATATGAACAGAGATGCTAAGCCTGCCAGCCCTGACCCTCCCCGATCAGATTCAGCTTTTGTTCTGTTGCTGTAAATAAGCCCTTGGAGTGGGAAAGAAGTTTGGCTATCTTCTGAAAGGGTCAGAAAACCTTCCGGTATTTTTCAGGTCTCCAAATCTCCAGACGTTCTTTTGCTCATTGATTCCCCTCAATTCGCCTCCCGGTGACTTCTTATGTCCCTCTGGCCTTGCACTGCTCTTGAAAGTGGCCGAAGAAAACTCTTAGGTGTCGACCAGTCAGCATGGAGAGGTTCTCTTTCATCCCCTGAGTGTCTGGAGATGTGAGTCTAATGAGAGGCATCGACCTTTAAATTATACAAATGGAGCTCTTTAGCAATCACTTCCCTCCCCAGTCCAAACCCACCCTCAGCTTTTAATCTTCTCAATTATATTTCCTTTTCATTGATTACTACTTTGCCAACTTTCAGACTGAGCGTGCAGTAAAACCTCAGCTGCCCAGGTAATGCAATTTCTTTCCGAGCCTGACGCCTGCATATCACCTCCTGAGGGGCCCATAGCCCCCACTCTGACTCTTTTGGGTGTTGGCAAGTCCATTGGCCTTCGATTGATTTTGCAAGATGGCTCCTTCCACCCAAGGATCTGTGCTTGCTCGTGGTTAGGAAGACATGAGTTGCAAGTCTCAAAGCTGAAGGGGATTTGCACACGGACAGGTGCCTGTGGGACACTCAGGACCTCTGGCCGCTGACAGCCAGGCTTGGGAGTGGGCAGGTGGTGATCCCGGGAGCAGGGAGCCCTGGCTTCCTTTCTCAACTCCGCTCTGACATTTCCAGCGACCTTCCTTGAACCACTTAACTTTCTGTGCTTTTCTTTGGTGCCATCTGTAAGGGCAAAGACAATGGCACTTTCTGTGAAAACGCTTTGAGGGACAGATAGTGCATAAAAGACGCAATGTAAAGGCAAGAAATGAGCGCGGCTTCCCATAAATAGGCCCTTGTTTTAGTCTGCAAGAGGCCGTATTTGAAGGCTAAGACGAGAAATTGAGAAATTTCCTTGATATCTGAGGCCAGGCAGAGGACGTGGCTCAGGACCAATGAGAAATCCTTTCTGTGGCTGGGGGCTCCTGAGAGGCTGCCGGGATGTGAGCTCAGCAAGGGGCATGCTGGGAACTGGCTGGCAGAACAAACAACTCTGGGGTCTCTGCACCCAGGAGCACTGAGGGCCATATCTGGAATAGCCAAGCAGTCTGACAAGAAGCAAGGGCGCGTGGGAGCGGTTTATAGGGGGATGGGGTTGTGGGGGTGTGTGTGGGCGCCTCCCTGTGATTTACCGGCATTGACGTGGGGACTCGGGAGGAGGAGGGAGAGTCAGAGAAGTTTGGGGACATTTTCAAAACTGGAGGTCGTTCAGAGGAAATTACTCAATAAAAACCAGGTTTCTTTAACTGAATAGATCAATTTACAGCTCATAAGGTGGAAAAAGTCTGAGACTTCAAGATTCTGGCTGGGTGGGTCTCCTTCGGTTTCCTCCCTTGGCAAAGGCGTTGTGGCTTTGGCTCTCCCACCCTGGGTACCCCTTCAGGAGCCTTCGGGGCCAGCATTTTTCTCTCATCTTGTTTCCTTCTCACTCTGCTACTTACTTTTTTTTTCTTTTTTCTGGTTAAGATTCTTTCCCTGCTCTCTTCCTCCAGGCTTCCCGCTTGCAGCTCCCACCTCCCAGCAGCCCACGAGGAGAGGCCCTACCAGCTTTGCTGTTCTGGTGAGGTGGGTGCTTTTGATTCCTCCTCAGCTGCCTCCCCTCCTGGCTGCTGAGCTCAGCATTCCTCTCCCCTCGGGTTTCCCTCCAGGTCCCTAAAGCCTTTCCTCTCATCTTCCCATGACTGGTTTTTCTTCGTACCCCCAACACCTATTCCTCCTGGGCTCTTGTAGCCTCTCTCATCAGTTCCTGCTGATTCTTCAGCAGGTTTCAGTAACACCGACATCCAGAGACCGGAGTTCTTTAAGCTGGATGCTAACCATGTAGGTGTTGGGAGGCAATACCAGGGGAGATGACAGGGCTCAAGTGGACATTCTTCTGTTCATGAATCCTTCATCTATCCATCCATCTTCTCTTCTCTTCTTCCACCTACCCATCCATCTGCTTCTCTAGCCATGTGTTCATGTAGCTATCTGTGCATGGTTTTGATCTGCAGAGCTCAGAGGGAGAGGCAGGGCATAAATACTTACACATTAAAATGCAAATCTGTGGCAGCAGCTAAGAAGTATATGGTACCGAGAGATCATTCCATCTGGGCTTTGGCTTTCTCAGGACTGGGGAATTAAACGGAGACCCAAAGGCTGTCAGGGAATTCTGCATTGGAGACTTCTTAGTAAAGACTGCCCTCAGCACCCCTTCCAAATCTCCCAGGGGCAGGCCAAAGAGGCTCACTCTTTCAGTTCAAGTCAGGGCTATTTAGGCCACAAATTTCAAAAATAATTTATCTTATGAGTAAATAAGAGTGACTTAAAAATATTCAGACTCTGATATTACAGGCATCACTCCTTCTCTGGGCACAGACCTTATGGAGTACTGGTTCTCAACCTTCCTAATGCTGGGACCCTTTAATACAGTTCCTCATGTTGTGCTGACCCCCAACCGTAAGATTATTTCATTGCTACTTCATAACTGTAATTTTGCTACTGTTAAGAATTTTAATGTAAATATCTGATACACATGATAGTTAGTATACAAGCCCTGGAAGGGTCACGACCCTCAGGTTGAGAACCACTGTTTTAGAGGACAGAAGGAACATTTAGCGTCTGGAGAGTCTTATCCTCAGGAAGATCAGCATCCTATACACCACCAGGAGGTCTCTGAGGGTTTGGAAACACAGTGCATACTCGGCCATCCAATGCTCCATTGTCCCCTGACTGGCCCTGAAAATGGCCCCTTCTTCCCTGGGAGTTCAGTATTTCTATACGCTCAGGAGACCAGACAGCTGTAGAAACCCATCACCTCTTTTTCCCCTCTCCCTGGCATCAGTCACAAATCCAAGGCAGCCACTGGCTTTCATGGTTTGATGGCCTCGTAATTGTTATTGGAACTTGCCTTGGATGGATTTACAGTAATGAACTCACCTAACGGCAAAGCTGCCGCAGAAGTCTCTGCAGCGGGATCTTCCTTAAGTGAAGATATTAGAAAACCACTCTGTTAAAGGAAAAAGCAATACCCGCTTGTGACTTTAAGTTTAGGACAAACACTGTTTGGAATCTGCTATTGGCCTCTAACTTTAAATGCTACATTGGCTTGTTGCTAGCCTACAAAGATTTTGGCCAAGGCTTTGTTTATTTTGGCATCAAATGTATGTATCGCAAGCAGTTTGTGTATCTCTGGGCATGTGCGTATGAGCCTGTATATGTTATAAACTCCAAAACTTTTGAACACAAGGTTTCATGCTCTTTTAACAGATTCTTCTGGCCCAGAATATTGGCAACTGGCAGGCAGGGCAGCCATGTGCATTAACGAATTGCTCTCAGGCCACCCCACCCATTACAGCCACTCTTTGGCTTGGTCAGACTTGGCATTCAGTTCTCTGGCCTCCCTGGATTCCTGTCCTATTGAGTTATGGGTGAGGGAGGTGGCTCCTGCCCAGGAAAAGGGGGTTCTAGGGACAGTGGGTGCTTTCTGTGGCACCTCCATCTGTAGGCAAATCCTCAAGAATGCTTTGCATAGGGAGTTTGCTTCTAGCAGGACAGGAAGGCTCCGTGTTTTTGCGGCTTGGCATTAAGCAAACAACTGCTCTTTTGTTCTCACCCCAAATGATTTGCCCAAACAAAAGGCAGCTGTCATGGGGAGAAAAGTACTATTTTTCCAGAGTTTGCCCCTTTCCAGCCCCATCACACAGCATGCCTTCTGATCGTGCATTTTCACAACTTAGGGTCCAGTGTCCTGCCTAGGAGGCAGGGCTTGCTGCTCTGGGATGGAAAAGCCACCTTTTGGCACTCCCTAGAGGGTCCTTAACAAGGCACCATCCGAGGTAAAGGTAAAGTTTCTGGCTAGCACCTGCTGGCTCCCAAACCCCAAAGGATTCCCCACCCTGTGCACCAGAAGCCCAGCAACTGTCCTGGCGCTGAAACTGAGCTCAGGGGTGTGCTTCCCTCAAACTTCCATCTCCTTAGAAAGTTTTGAAGTCAGATTTTCTGTGTAACAAAGGATTGTTACTGAATTGAATGTCATCTTTTAGAAAAGACATGACTTATCAATTTGAGTCTTATTAAAATATGGTAAAATATGCTAAACAATAAAATTAAATGATATGGAATTTAATCCCCCTTGGAGGCTTGTTAGGATTAGGCTATGTCCTTATCTAAGGAGCACACTTGCCACAATCTGCGGGCTTGGGCCAAATGTCAGCTTCCGGGTTGGGGATGGCATGCCACCTGGCCTGGGCTGGTGTACCCAGCCCTGCAAAACTGGGGCTGCCTGTCTTCCCTCTCACAGTCTCCTCAAGGCTCAGGCACACCAGTGTTTCATGTTCGCACTTTTATGAATGCATTTCAGAATTTTGGTACAGTGGCCTCTTCTATACCAGAGATTTTCAACATTTCTGGGCACTGGTAGGCATTTTCCTTCATAATTGTCTTCTGACATGAGATTTTAACATCAGACATACTGAGTACCTGCTATGAACTCTAGGTATAGTTGAACTTCATAGGAAAACTGCGCAAGAATTTTCCACTCCTAGGGCAGTTTTTAGTCCCTGGAGTGTGATGGAACTCCTAGAGAATGTTGTGTTTCCTTTTTATACACTTTTCAATTTTTCTCTCATGGCGTATATGTGTATAGAACTCACAAATATACACATATTAATGTATGTTCATAAATATATGTATGTATATATAATATACATGCATATCTATAATTATTCTGAACCATTTGAGAAGAAAAATATAATGCTTTTGCCTTATGATACTTTACAAAAACATTTTCTATAAGTAACAATTCTCTTCACAAAAATATTTAAAAATTTCAAATATTGTATGGCTGTATGCTTCTCCAGATCAGAAACTTATGTCTTAAGCATCTTTGAAGACTAAGTACCTGGAGAGAGCCTAACATATAACTATTATCGAAGAATAAATTTTAAAATACCATTTCATATATCATGTATTTGTTATGTTTTATTTGCACATAAGATATATGTGTATCCATACACTGCACTATGTATAATAATACAAAATAAGTTGCCTTTGCCAAGTTAACAAAGATTTCCAGGTAGGCTATATGCTACTCAATCACAAATGATTCTCATTTCAGTAGATTAAAAAAAATAGGTAGAAAATTTGTAGACCTTAGAAATTGTTTCAAAAACCAACCAAACAGACAGACAAAACAACACACACACACACACACACACTCACAAACCCTAAGTGGCTGTTAACTTGACGCCATTTTTGTGAACAGGAAGTGTCTTTCAGGTGTGTTTGTCACAGGTAGCCGTTCTGGTCTGCCTGACTAGACTGTTTGATAAGAGAGAGGAAGATGTAACTTAAGTCCTTTTTTTTTTTTCTTTTAGGATTTGATCACAGGTATTTGTTGGTTGGCAAGCTTCTATTTGGCAAGTAAACATTAGAACCTTGTGATTTTTATTCCTTATTTCCTATGTGCTAAAAACTAAGTTAAGTAACCCCTGTTTTCACTCGATTTCTTGACTGAAAAATGACTGTCACAAGCCCTGGGGACCTTCACATGTTACTAGTCAACATGTATGCATATTTGGGACAGATTTGTGTGTGGGGTGGGGGATTAAAAAATGAGTAGACAGAAATGAAGATTTCAAGCACCTGAATGACCCAGATTGGACCCCTCCAGGGGTTTGAGATCATGTGTATGAATCTACTCTGCATGAACAAATCCCCATTCCAAAAGACATGTGATGTGTATGTTTATGTTACAGATTAATAGACTTTTTGATAAACAATTTTGCTGAAGCAGATTCACCCACAATAGCAGAATGCTTTTTGATTGTCCTGAACACACAGGAGGGAGAACTGTTGGAGCAGGCATTCTGAACGTTATTCAAACCTTTCTTTGACTTTCGTGTAGATGTTCAGGCCCCACTGTGTGCTAGTAAGACTGTTTCTCTCCACCCAGGCTTTGGAAGCAGCAACTCGCTAGGTCATCCGAGGCTTCATGTCCATAGGAGGCTGCTGGAAAATGCAGGGGAACCGGCTGATAAGAGGACTGGGAGACCTGGTGAATATAGTGGAAAAGACTGGTAGAAATTAATTTTGTCTAGATCACAATGTTCACGATTTGTTTCCCATGCTTTGTGCTGACAAGGGACAAGTCGCTGGGAGGACTGGAGCAAGTGATAGCTACAAGATCTGGCTCCACTGAATCTGAGACTTGAGCTCAGGACATGGTATAATGCTTCACCCTGTAGCTATGCACTTGCTTAAAGACCCTGGGAAGGAAGAGAGTGTGATCAGGTCTCAGAGCAAGTCAGATGCACAACTGAGACAGATTCAGGCTCAGCTTCCACTTCGAGAAGCAGAACCTTTTTTTTTGTTGAATGCATAATTGGAAAGTTTGAGGATTAATGGGACAAGACTAGGTTTTGTTTCTACTTCTACTTCTTCAAAAGAATAGTTTGCATAAATTTAAATATTTTACATTCAATTATTGGAGATGATCAAAGAGTCAAATTAAGAATCCCATTACTCTCGCGAGGCTAAGACACAGAAAAGGTGTCTTCCTCCATTTCACATTTTCATACTTTTCAGATGGGAAACACAGGGTCTGGCTAAAGGTGATGCTGCCACTGAATACTCTCTTTGAGGATCTGCAGAGCTATGGCAAGAACTGCTTTCCTAAGTCCGACATCCAAGAAGCTTCTCTTAGATTGAACTGCTCCTCAACAGTGAGCAGGCAGTGTGGGTAGGGGAGCTTGGATTTTCCCTTCCTCTCAGGCTTCCAGGGCCTGTTAGCACTGTGCTGTTCTCTGGTTTCCCTTCATTCCCTACAAGTAGGGTGACAATGACGCCTCCACCCTTGACTTTTTGGGTCATTTCCATTGAGATACATCTTTGTCTATAGAAGTCCCATTCCTCTGCTTTGACAACATGGCTTCCCATAGATTCAGTACAAAAGTCTATACCTGAAGGTGTAAGTCACAAAACAATTCCACACCAATTTGGAATTATGATTAATAAAAGGGTTATTTATTTAAAGGGAAAACTTACAGATCACTGTCCTAGACAATAGCCCTCTGTGTGACCAGGAACGGAGTCTAGTAGCCGGAAGTGGAGCCCAAACCAAGAGCGAGAGCCACAGCTACCACTGCTTTTTAGAGACCACACCCAAGTGGGCTGGTATCTTATATAGGCTATTGGCTGAAGAAGTGGAAGGAGCTCCCGCAGCTTATATCAATGAGAGAGATGGTGGTGTGTTAATCTCTTAATGCAATTCTGTAACTAACTTATCTAATACACACGTGGCTTTAAAACTGACCTCTTCTTTGTGGTAAGCTTAAATTTCTTAGATTTAATCAAATACAGAAGATATAGCAAAAAGGATAAGATCCAAGATACCCAGGTTAATAATAATAAACAATAATGATAATCAGGATATTTTTCACCAGAGGGAAGACACAGCAGTTGTTTATGGGTAGATTCAATTAGCTAGAGAGGAAAAAGTCTGAACCATGGGCGTCTAGTCAGTGTTAGGGCTGGTTTGTCTGAAGTGAGTAACTATAGCCAGGGAGTGAGAGGCAAAAGCTATGCCACAGGTTGCATCAAAGAGTGGTTATGGTTCCTGGTTGGACAATTTCTTAGTACAATATGCTCTACACCAAGAGTTCTAGGGATGAGAAGCAGGGGTTGGCTGAAGTTCTGGATGAATTTTTGCTTCTCAGTTTTTAGCAGCGATAGGTATTCTGTATTGCTGTGTAAGGAATGATGCTGATGACGAAAACTTGGTCACAGCCACGCTGCCTCCTGTTGGACTCATGGTAGGGAAGCCTCCAGGACCTCTTGGCTTTTTACAGGGGTGCTAAAAATCTCAACTCTGACCTTGATATTTGTATAGCAAGCAGTTCATTCACTGAGCCTTTTACCCAACCTTGAAACCCATGGTTTTATCTTTCAAAACGTATTTTTATTTTGTTGATGTTATACTATAATTATATAATTATATTTTATATATTTCCCTTCCCTCCTTCCAATCCCTCACATGCACCCCAATTATCCCTCTCTCAAATTAACAGCCTCTTTTTCTTTCGCTGTTCTCACATAGATACATGTCATATATTTCCTAAATACACGAATATACCCTTCGTTAATGAATGCATGTTCAAGTGACAAGTTTTAAAAATATTTCAAGATACTCCATATTATCAGATCCAGGATCTCTTTAAAGACACTGACGTAGGTACATTCAGGACAGTTGAAAATGATGTCATTTCCTTTAATTGCTCACACACATATTCCCTTAACACAGGGATTTTCCTTCATGTAAATCGGAAAAAAGCGATACTGTGATGTTTCAGTATAGAAGCCTTCTTCTGAGTTTTTGTGTTTGGCCAGTTGGGCCGGGCTGAGCTCTGGAGTATATTAGGTTAATAGTGGGGAACAGAGAATAGGCCTCTGCTTGAGGGAACTGCCTTGGATGGGTTTCAAAGGACCAGTCTCAGTAGATGGCAGGTGTTGCTTCTGCTGGGACAAGGCGCTCTGTAGAGCTTTAAATCTTCTCAAATGGGAGCATTTTTAACGTCCCCTCCTTTCCAGATTGATATTCCAGCTTTCAGGTAAGAGATGAGACAAGCGGAGAATTAGAGCTGTGTTGCTATTTAGCAGAATCAGGTTCTGAGCCTGACTTTTAGCTACTTTGGCTGAAAAGGATAAGATCTCCCCAAGAGATAAGATGTTCTTTTAGAGACCCTGGACAGTCTCTCACCTCTGAACATGCCTTGAGCCAGGAATTTAAAGCTCAGAACACTTCTTTCTCTTTTAACTCCCCATAAAACTGGGGCTTAACATTGTGACCTCTGGTTTTGAGGAGTAGGGATGTGACCCCCTCCCCGAGCATGCTTGCCAGAGGGGTCCGCAGAGACTGCAGAATAGTGGCCAAGCCTCCTGGGCATACATCTGCTGGCGGAGCAGAAAGCCCTGTGGACCAGAGCCATGAGGGGCCATTATAGCCCTTACTTCTCACACAGCGAGGCCCGCTATAAATGGCTGCAATGGGATTGAATGAGTTAATCTGCAAGATACACATACGTATCAGGAGAATTCACATAAAATCTGATGTTTACCCTTCGTCAGAAAGTCTAATGATTTTAGCTGGCAGACCTAGGTAGAGGCAATTGTAATGTGCTGTGACCCACATAAGTGGTCCTCTGCTTTCCAGTCTGCTCAATGCTGGGCATGCCTAATTGTTTTCACCACCTTTTGACTATCCACTGTTGGCCTTGAGTTCATGACCCCTGCTATAACCCCTTACGCAACCTTTATTGGGACCAAAGCCGGGTAGAAATGGGAATGATTGGAATAACTGCCTTTCAAAGGAAGATTCCTACATCCATGCCCCCAACTAGTCAAAGCTTAAAGTAATTTTTTTTTCTAAGCTCTACAGCCAATAGGGAGGCTTACCTGGTTCCGGAATAAGTAAGCATTTCAATAATTAACAAGAGAACCAGGCAACCACTCTGGGACAGAAGTTCTGCAAGCCTTTTGACTTGACTGGGTGCTTGCTTTCCCAGAGAATGTACCACAGTCTGCAGGAAGTCACTTCATGTCATGTGGCCTTGAGTCCCACAGCTCATGCCTTAGTGTGACTTTTTCTCACCCTAGAACTCATCTCTGCTTCATTCTCTTTGCTTTGACCCAGTTAAACATGAAAGAAAAGGCCTAAACGTTGTCTTCTAAGACAACAAATACATTATTGTGTTGAAATAAGCCTCCAGTTCCTCCACACTTTTTCCTTTAAGCAGGGAGTCTACTTCTCAGGAGTGGGGGCCAAAATGATCCTCCTGTTTTTTGAAAGAGGGGGTGGTGGGAGCCCATAGTCTGGGAACTTGAAGCCCAGGGCATCCGAGTCTCTACGGCTTCATCCTTGATCTTTCTCTTGGGCTGAAAGTCACACACTGTGTTCTGGGGACACCCAAACCATGTATGAAGAAGATCGGAGGCCTCCTGCCGACAGCCAGTCATGGCTGTTGTGCAGCATGTCAGCCGTTCATCCTGGGAACAGATCATCTGGTGCCAGTGAAAGCTTTGGTTAGCGGCAGCCCTGGTCCGTGTGTAATATTAGCTGAAACTCGTGAAAGACCCTAAATAAAGCTTTTCTAAATTCCTGATGCTCCCAAGTTCCATGCGATGATCTATGTTCATTACTGTTTAATGCCACTGAACCTTGGACTAATTTATTATACAGATATGTTACTGGGGTTGTTTGGGTCAGAACCTGGGACCCGAGAGACTTAATAGCATAGACTCAACTCCCTGCCCTAGTCCGCTAAGAGAGAAATACTACTGAAAAGCAGAAAAAGATTTAAATAGTGTGGCTACAGTGTAAAAAGAACAATAAAGAGGCATAGTGATCACCAAATCCATCATCCCAGTAACATAAAGTTTGGGTTTAAGCCAAGCAAAAGGTATGTATAATTTAGCAGCCCTGCCCAGCTCTGATTCATTGTCTCCCTTCAGTCTCCCCTGCAAGGTGTCTCGACAACTTGCCAGAACTTCATGGGGCTCCTCCTCTAGCTGGTGCATATGCCTCCTCTGGTTAACACAGGATTCAGTCCCCTTCCCCATAGCACCCTGGGACTCATGGGAAGATCCCCATTCCTTGGGTACCCTGTTGGCCAAAGGGAAGGTCTCAGCTCCTTCAGGGAAGTTATGATAACGTAGTGATCGGGTGACAATACTGCCTTTTACACTGCCCAAACTACTATTCAAGCCAGTCGAGAGAGTTAAGAGACAGAGGAGAGGGAACGACATGACTGAGTGGGGAAGACCCTCTGGGAATTGCACGCTGTGTGTGATCTGACCATTGGCCTTGTTAGATGTACACACATCAGGACCTATAAAACGGTTTCTTTACATTTTCTCTCCAGCAGTCTTTCAGCATAGCTAGAGCAGACATTGTTCCCTCCCAATTGGAAGATGAAAAGTGAAGACGATTCCAACCGGGGAGTGTGTAATAAATCCAGGATTAGGACTGTGTCCCTCTGAAGTGATGCCATTGCCATTACAGAATTCAGTTCGGCTCCACTCAGCATCCTTAATGGTAGGAGATAGCATTTACAATGTGCTTGGCATGCGGCACAGCACACACTAGTGGAGAGCTATTACTATGACTGTGCTTACCATATGCCAAGGCCCTTTCTTCCAGGGACCTTGGGCTGCAGAACAGAGCACATCTTGCTGAGAAACTTGCTCTGAAGACTTCCTCAAAAATCCAGCTGCTCTGATGGATGGAAGAAAGGAAGGAGAGGAGAGGAGAAGAGAGGAAAGCAAAGGAAGGATTCCTGATTGAACTTTGGGGGAGAAGAGGCGAACTAAGGCCAGAGGTGAAATCCAAGGCTGCTGATTGGTCATTTCTGCCTCTTCTGCAGTGTATAGGTGAAGTTTAGCACCTTGGTCAATCATGGCTGAGGCTTGCACACACAGGCTGATTGCATGAGGGAGAAACACTGCTTTTTAGGACCACCCCACCCTTTTGTTTAGGCATTGCAGTAGAGCCCTCTAATCTAGGGAAATGTGCTCCCTCCATTACTTCCAGCTACATCTGAATCACAGAGAGCCCAATGCAACATGTTTTGTTTTTTTTACTATGTGCACTTCTGTTAAATTTAACATTTAAAGTATCCATAGTAAAGATTAACAGCATGATTAAGAATAAAATAAAATAGCAATATGCTTTAGTAAAAGTTATTTAAAACATTTTTGTAAATTTCCATTTTCTAGCCCCTCTCCTCAGTTGACCCCTGGTTACTGAACCTGCAGAGGGATGCCAAGGATACGTGGGGGTGAGAAGGTGTGTACTTATTGTCCTGTTTCCTTGGATCCGATGTGTCTGAGAGCTGTGAGATCCTGCTATGACATCCTGGGAGAAAAACTCTCTGCAATGAGATCCTTCTGTGGAAGTTATACAGGAGAGGGGTCTGTTAAAATCACTTCCCAGGGCTCACAGGCCAGAGAAGTGGTATCACCGGGTTACAAGGAGACCTTCGGAGTGAATCTGAGGCACAGAGAGGGAAGGGAAGGACCTTGCTATTAGAAAATGGCTTCTGTGATGCCAGGTTACCCCCCCTTGAGAGTATCTAGAAATAGCCCCTGGCGAGGTTTGAGAATGGCACCCCTCCCATCTGATTCCTCTTCTTGTGTGTGCGCACGGGTATGTGTGAACATGTGTGTATGTGTTTGTGTGTGTGCATGTGTGTGTGTGCGTATTTGTGTGTGTGTGTTTTAAATTACTGAATTCCTGTCAGTTCTTTGTATGCAACAACCCATTAATTCTCCTAGCTAATTCTCCAAGACAAAGAAAACACCATGGTAGGGGACGCTGGCCAAAAAGAAGTCCGTGACCCTGTCCTGCTGGGCGCTGCTATGTTTAAGGCAACAAACACACGCTATCGAGTGTCCTGCCACGGCTCCCTAACTGAGCAGAATGGACAAGAAATAGACTGAGGAATTTGCCCCAAACAATTATGGAGTGCCCACAAAAAACAGGTAATCAAATTCTTTTCCCTAATCAGAAGGGAAGGGCTGGGATGAAGGGGTGCAGAAGGAAGGAGGGTGAGCTGCTTGCTGAGCAGGGAGCTCGCCATTGTCTTCTGGGAGGCACAGAGAACTGCTGGACCTTTGGTTTCCCCTTATATACACACAAGGCAATGTGATTTGTCTCTGAGAACACATCACCTCCTCCCTCAGGTCTCTCGCTCAAGGCAAAGGCACTGATGTTTTGGTCCCATACAAGCCTTCTGGTTGCTGTCATACCCTTCAGCTGTGTGTACCACTCCTCGGGTTCAGAAGGTGACTAGGTGTGCGCAGCCTTGCAGCTAGGGCCTATGCAATGCTGCAGAGCCCCCACCCTCCACCAGAGCTGCATCGCATGGGCTTCTGCATGGCCAGAGCCACAGTTCCTTCGAGACTTTGTCTTCTAACAGCAAGTGGAGGCAAAGATGGAGGGAGGCGGAATGCGATCTCTGGTGGACTGCAGTATTTTGCTTTCTCTAATCCCGTTCAGGTGGTGACTGTAGCAAAAAGGAAAACAGGCCAAAATGCAGGGCGGATAAAACCCCTCATTATTACTCTCATGAACTGAATTTGTGGCCCGGGGAGGCATTATTAATGGGCCTCCCGTTCCACCCAGGCTTGGAGATGGGGTCTGTGTGAAGTTGGAAGGGTGGCCAGGAGAGAGTCACTCCCTGGAGTGACTGGGCCCAGGGAGCTGCTGCCTCCCAGCCTGGCCCCATCACAGCTGGCCTGGAGCCGGGTGGGCGCTCCAGGACTGCCCACTCCGCACCTGTGATGTGGCTCCTCTGTTTGCAGGCTGGGCTACAGGTGATTTATTCCCCCTCAGAGCCTCCCTAAGGCTGGATGTAGGGAGAGAGTGTGCTGAGAGGGTGTGTGGGGGGGACCATGCTCTACCTTCCCCGGGGAGGAGGTAGAAAGCATCGTCTTGCATGAATAGCATGTCTTTTCTCTTGCTCTTCCGAGAGCTTGGAGCACCTAACATACAGGATGTTCTTCACCCCCAACAAACCCCGGATGTTGAATCTGGTTTTGATCCCCACCCCCCATTTTTTATTAATAGACAAGGAAAAGACAGCTCAGAGCAATGAGTCTAAATAAGCTGGCTGCAGCCAGAGCCATGCCATGTAGCAGGAAACGGGCAGAGAAGAGCTGGATTGGAAAGGGTCCCTCGCTGGAGGCAGGACCCTTGGGCTGACCCCATGCTCACCGACTGACACAGGCTCAGGAAAGAGACCCGACAGTTAAAAAAACAAACAAACAAACAAAAACCGGTGCCCTAAACAATGCCTTGTGCCAGAGGCTAGCGATCTCTGTGAAGTCATATCTGTTTCAACCAGCAAGAGTTCTCTTCTAAGTTGATGCCAAAGGGACTTGGGGAGGTGTCATTGCCAGTCTACCCATGAAGTTTCAAGGCAGAGCATGTTTTCTCCCCTGACTTCCTGCCAAGTGGAGGCAGTGGGGAGAGAGATTTAGAGCTCTGCGTTTCCGTGGTGGGAGGCTTGCAGCCAGTGACAGCCGAGGCCCCAGACCCCTTTACCTTTAGAGTTCCAGAGACTCTTGCTAATCTGTCTCTCATCTTCCACCACACAACAGCTTGATCTTTTCGTAAAGAGCATGACCTGGGGCTGAGGGTGTAGTCCGGTGGTGGAGGGTCTGCTTAGCAAATTCAAGGTTCTGTGTTTGCTGTGCTTCTTAGTGGCTGCAACTGAGGGTGTACCCTGTCAGGACCCCAAGGGTGGGTCAGTACAGATACCTGAAGACTAACATCAGGGAGCAGCCACCCAACTACACAGCAAGCCACAGAGTAAGAACTAAAGAAAGATATACAGCATAGAGAAAGATAAAAGCTCGGAGGCAAAAGGTAGATGAAATAATTTAAGAAAAGCTGGCTAGAAATGAACCAAGCTAAGGCTGGGAACTCATAAGTAAGAATACATCTCTGTGTATTTATTTGGGAGCTGAGCCCCCACCCCCAAAAACAAAAAGAAAAAAAACCCACCAAAACACCAACTACAACAATTATATCATTTTCCCTTTCTCTGAGTCCCTTCAACCCGCAACCTGCCCCAATAAATAAACTCTCCTTGCTCTCTTTCAAATACACGGCCTCTTTCTTCGTTAATCATTAATGTATACATATATATTATTCCTGATCAGTCCACGTAATGTTACTCATATGTATGTTCTCAGGGCTGACCATTTAGTATTGGACAGCCAATTGGTGTGCTCTTCCCCAGGGAAGACTATTTCTCTGGGAATACCAGCTTTCCTCAGTTGCCTGTAGTGCTTTTTGGAGGATTGAGGCCTCATGGGTTGTGGGAGCCATAATTTTATGAGTCAGAATGGACTCCACATGGAAACTGAGTCACACATGGACTCTGACAATGGGTCTTTGCCATTCACTTTGGTGTGTCCATTGGTGTTCTCTTTGTTTGGCTCAAGTTTGGGGGTGTCAGGTTGGTGAGATTCTGTGAGTATAGCTTCTGACATAATCTCACAGAAAAATCCCCATCTCTGGCTCTGTTCATTTTCACCCGGCCTCTCCACAATGTTCCCTTAGGTTCCCAGCTAATTTGACAAGGGCTTGGAAGTTACCATAGCAACAGTGCCCAAAACAGGAACCCGACCAGGACTCATGGAATCTTGTATGCATAGAATTCTTCTCGCTACCAGTTATGTCCATGTCCTTATCCTTGACCAGCTCACATCACTCCTTCGTCTCTCTTCCTCAGTGTCATCCTTGAGTGCCCTAAGAGTTGAGTACACATGATTCCGTATGTCAGATGGGCAGTTTCGACATCAGGGACTTTTTGTTCATTCTTGGCCCCGGCATAGTGCTCAGCTATGGCACATGCCCACTAAAAGTGGTGTGTTGACTTTGGCCAATGAGATTTGAGAAAATGTTTGTTTGGGGCTTCAAGAAGTGAATCTTCTAGAAGGAGTCATGCCCATCTTTCTTGGGATGACCTCTCTGAAAGCCATAACCGAACCTGCTGCAGCCCTCTCTCTGTGTAAGGCCATGCGGCATCAAGAGAAGCCAGTAAGAAGCCTGCAGGACAGAGAGAAGGCAGAAGCCCCAGGGAGCACCCTCCTTCTGCCTTGGAAGTGATGTGTGTGGCGAATTTCTCAGGGCTTCAGATGGTCCAATTCAAGCTCTTCTCTCCCTTTTCTCTCTCCCAATACTCCTAGTGGATTAGGAACTCAGGACTTCTTTGTTGGACCGATGCTCTGGGGCGCGCACCTGGCTCCCATCAGCAGCATCTGGTATTAATTGTCTTATCTGTCGTTATAAAGCATGAGCTTTGTAAGGGTAGGGGATCTGTTTTGCTCAAAATTGTCAGATTGCTCCCCTCTCCCCAGAGAGTCCTTGATCCTTGTTACACAGGAACGCACCCCCCACAAATATTTGCAGGACTGAAATCGTTAACGGCGCCTGCCTGCTCGTTATCCCGATTTGTCACCTTTCTTTGTACCCATCCCCCCGCCCTGTAGTCTGTTCTGTTTGTCTCACACCCTTTCCCACTGGAAATCACACTTTGCCTAATCTGAGTCATAGCTCCTGGGCCTTCCCCCGTCTCTGCAATCCCACACAACTCTCAGCATCGCTAGGTCTCCTGGGAGCCCTCCAATAACTTCCTAACGCACCATCCCTGAAGCCTTGACTACCACTAGCCAGGTACACTTTCTGCTCATGCTGACCACTGTGGCTTGCTCCTGTTCCTGGAGGGTAGCTCTCAACTCCTTCCCTGTTCTGTGCTATGCCAGCTATGTGGACAGACAGAGTGATTAACGGTTGAGAATATGAAGGTAATCTCTCTACAAATTGCAGCCCTACATATTACTTTGATGATGTCAAGCCTCTCAAGAGCTGTTTTGATGTGGATGGAGCTAGCATTTAAAAATTCTTGGGGTGTGGGTGTAGCTTTTAGAAGTGACACCACGCGCTGATATGGGGCAGCCATTAGGTGTTTTGATGCTACTAATGGGTGGTAATAGAGTACAGCTTCCTTCCTTGGTCTGTCAGACATCCCTGTGTTTGAACTGCTGTTAGGTGTTTCTGTGTTTGCCGAGAGGCCCTTGGCGTCCTGCGTTCTGTCCTTTAGAAGGGCGAAGGGCTCCACTGTCTGTGCTTTTCCCCCGGCACTGGGACTAATACTCGAGCACATGGCTCAGCATTTTAAATTATTCACACCAAGCCCAGCAGACGGCCAACTAGGGAGAGGTAAATAGCAGCCCCGTGCAGACGCCGTTCTGCGTGGTCACTTTCAGCAGAGAGGCTCTCGGCTCAGCGATAGATTTCAACCCTGGTCGTAACACAGTGTCTCCCAGAGACAATATTTGAAAACCTTAAAACCAAGAGAAAGTAGCAGTTGGCTGGGAGTCAACAAACCTGTCCTCTGGTGTTTCTCCACTTTTTATATCCCGGTGGCCCAGTGCCTCTGTGGGGACCGGATGATGTTTTCAAAGCAAAAATCCACGATGCATTTGTGGCTTTGTTTCGTTCCCATGGGCGTCTGGAGCCGGGGCTGCTCAGGGAGAGGTGAGGCAGGCATGTGCTCCTGCATCAAGGGCATCTACAGCATCTAGGAGGCATGGCGTCAGTTTTAGTTTCGCGTTGGTGTCTAGTCGGTGTTCACAGTGCTGTTTCACAAAGACAGTCTCAAGTGTACCATGTCCTTGGACCATATTGAGCTCCCATCCTTTCCTCTATCTTCCCCATTCCTCTTTCCTAGTAGCCCCCCGCCACTCTCCTTGTCTCCCTCTGCTTTCATATCATGTATATATATATATATACACACATATATATGTATATATATATATAGTTTTATGTATCTATATAAAAATCTTAAAAGCCACAGATGAGGGAAAACATGTTATCTTTGAGTGTCTGACTTATTTCTCTTAACATGACGATCTCCAGTTGTATCCTTTCCCCAGCAAACTTCATAGCTCCCTGCATCTTTATGGCTGGATAGAACTCCCTCATGTAAATGCACCACGTTTTCTTTATTCATTCATCTGTCGATAGACACTGGATTGACACTATAGCTAGGCTTTTGGGAACAGTGCTGTGACCGTCAAGTACGCAGAGCAAGCAGGTGTCTCTGTTGTATGCGGACATAGTGTCCTTAGGATACATACCCAGAAATGCTATAGTTGGGTCACATGATAATTCTATTTAAATCTTATTTTGTAAGAACCTTCCTTCTGGCTTCCATAATGGCTGGACTAATTCATAGCCCCATCAACAATGAATAACGGCTCCCTTTCCCTTACATCTTTGCCTTCCTTTCTTTGCTGTTGTTTGTTCCCTTGATGGTAGCCCTTCTGTCTTGGGTGAGATAGAATTCAATGTTTTAATTGCATGTCCCTGATGGTTAGTCATGTTGAACACTTTTTCACGTCTATCTGTCTTTCGTAGGTCGTCTTTTGAGAATTGTTTCATTAGCTCATTTATGACTCAATTAGCAGCTCTCTGGTTTGGGCTGTGCTAGGGATTGGACCCAGGGTCTTGTGCATTTGATGCAAGCATCTTGTCCCTGAGCAATAATAGCCCCACTTGCTCTAGATAAACCCTGCCACTGAGCTGTGCCTCCGCCTATTCTAGGTCCTAATCCCTTGTCAGGTGGACAGTGAGCGAAAGACGTTGACACACTCTGCAGGCTGTCCCTTCAGCCCATTAACTCTTTCTTTTCCTGTGTAAAAGAATTCATGTGATCACAGTCATCAGTTCCTGATATTAGAGCTCATCTCTGAAGGTGTTTGTCCATATCAAGAACTATAATATTTCTTTATGTTTTAACAGTTTCAGAGTTTTTGTATTTACGCTAAGGTCTTTGATTCATTTTAGATTGGTTTTGACCTCCTACATCAATGTTCTATGACCTGTGGACACACCCCAGTGTAAGACAACTTTTGATTGGTGAAGCAATGTGCTCCTGACCCAGAGAAAGATGTGTCAGATAGTTGGACACTCCAGGTTCCCATTGAACCAAACAAAAGAGGGGGGACCCTTTATTTGTTCTAAAATAGAAGTGTTTTTAATCACAAAAGCAGTTTACGGTCATAAAAACATATAGAAAAAGGAGTAAACAATTTCCATTTCTGATCTCCAATTCCAGAGATCTGCATGGTTAAGAATTCTTTATAGGCTTCTAGCTGTATGTGTATATAGAAACTTGAATGCTTCCATTTGTTTGCTTGTTTTTTTTTAAAGACAGGATCTCACTACATAGTTCTGGCTGTCCTGGAATTCACTATGTAGACTAGGCTGGCCTCAAGTGCCTCCCGAGTTCTGGCATTAAAGGCAGGCATCATCATGCCGGTTGAAACCTGAATTTTTGTGTGACCGGATGGTATTTTGCACACGCCAGCTCTTGTCATTGTGCACCAATCCACCTTGTTCTACTCTTTCTTGGCTGCGCAGTATCACACTCTACCTGCTGGATGAGTATTTCATCTTTCCAAGGGCTTTGTTTCTACTAGATCTTCACTCATTCTTTTGTGCACTCCTTGAACCCAGTGCTGCTTGGGGAACTCAGAGGAGATTCTGGTGAAATGGTGGAGTCATGGATAAGTCTTTGCAAGGGGCAGTGTGTTGGTGGGGGGAACTAGCATGGGAAACGATAAAGCTCCAAGTGTATCTAGAGTTTTGCCGCTGGGCTGGGGACGTGTGTGTAAGCTGTGTGGGCTCATCTTGAGTAACTGCCTCCAATGAAGGAGTTGGGAACACAACAGTTTATATGAGAACGTATGAAAGTTAGGCATTTAGCTAGGCCATGATGTCAAGATGCCCCCGTGTATTCATTTTCTTATCGGTGAAGGTTTATTTCGCTCAGGGTTTGGGAGATACAGTTCACCATGGCAGGAGGCATAGTGGTTGGCGTGGCATGGAGCAGCAGTGATGGGTGCTTGTGCATAGATAATGAAACAAGGAAGCAGTAAGAGGGAAATTCTGTGCTTATCAGGTCCCCCCCCCCCTTATTCAGGAGGACCCACACTCAGGGTGGATCTTTCTTAGCCAATTCTTTTCTGGAAAACACCCCCAGAGATAAACCCAGAAGCATGTCTCCTGGACGACTCAAAATTGGCAGTGAAGATGAACCATTCTACTGTGTCTATCTAGGAATGAAAGAGCTGGAGAAGATGCGAGCCACCAAGGCATCGAGGGCGTCAGACTCTCCAGTAAGCCTGAGGGACACTCAGGAATAAGAGGCACATTATGGAAAGACAACTTAACAGGGCTCCTAAATGACTTGTTTGGGAAGGAAGTCAGTGGGGGGCACAGGCAGTCAGCCATAATTTAGAGCCTGATGTCACACCTCAGGGTCCTCTCAAATAACAGCTGACTGTAGCTACCATTTAATACATGGAGGACCTCTCTCTACGTTTTCCTGTGCCATCCTAACACCGCTTTCTGAACCGTTAGCTTGTGATGTGAAGAGAGTAGATCACAGTGACCTTTTCGCATAGCAACCACAAGGTCACTGGAGGGATCAGCTGTGCTTTCTTGGTGATTCATAGGAAACTTGGGGATACCGCCAAAGATGTGTGTCGGAACTGAGGAATTCGGGGCACCATCCTGTGTGTGGTTACCAAGTTAGAGTTTCTCTTTCATCCAAGTCAATTCCTTCGCCAAATTACAGAGACTTGTTTTTGCTTTTAGAGGGGAAAGAAAGGATGGGAAGACACAGTCCAAATATTTAGTTTGTCTCAAAAATATGTGTTCTTCAAAGTACCTTCAAGTGTGAGGTTTCTTGGAATAAGAAACTCATCGCGGTCTGCTGTGTTCCCTCTGCCTGGGGCCTCAGACATGATCCATCCACTTCAACAGCCCGTAGAGATTTATAGGATGGAATAGGAGTTGGTTCAGCTCCCCACTTGTCCAGAATGGCTTCCCTGGGCCTCACTTCCCAGTGAAATAAGAAGATTGAACATGATGCCCTAAACTCCCACTTAAAGGCTCTCCAAGGCTCTTCATGTGGCTTTGGGAAACTCATGAGATTTGGCTGTGGAAACCAACAGGTGAGGGACTTGGTTAAATTCGTTGACCTTTTCCATAAGTGTAACCATGGCCAATGTTGGTGACAGGTGGTGGTGCCATTGGAAGGGTTCCAGGTGAACTAGGCTGGGGGTGTGGAGAAGAACAGAGTGTGTGATATGTGTGTGTGTGGGGGTATCTGACGTTACTTATGTGGACAAACCCCTTTCACCCCTTGGCAGCCCCAGCTCCCGGGAAGTCACGGTAGTTCTTTAGTCCCATTTCTCCTTCACAGTGTTTGAGCAGATTCTCCAACTACATTCCCTCTCATGCCCTAGTCTTTACCTCAACTGAGTTTGTTTGGTGGACTTGGAGTCTTCCCTGTTAGTCTTTTCCTTGCGTGACTCACCAGTCTTTCTGGCTTCCCTGACTATCTGGCCTCTTTTCCATGAGCTCTCCTGGTTGAATTGGAAGCAGCATCTCTAGAACCCATAGAACTCTACGTTCCCACAATTGAGATAGCAACCTTACCAGCTTGCATGGTAGGTGCCAGATCCCTCAGGGCACAGACAACAAGGTGGTAATATTGGTCTCCAAATTACAATGACCGAAGATAAAGGCTGAATTTCTTTCATGTAATCTGAAGTCTGGAGATAAAATTTCCAGAGCTGGAATGAGTATCTTTATGATCAACAGGGACCTTGATTCTCAGAAACCCCAATCAGCCTTAGGGTTACCTCATAGTGGCAAAATGGCTGTTGCCGTGTAGACCATGTCTATGAAAGAGGAATTGTCTCCCAGGTGAGTCAGCTTCCTATAAGAAGAATTCATGTGAATACTATCAAAAGAGAGCTACTTGATTGTCTTTAACTGGAAAATGTAGGTTTTTGGCACCTTGAAAGATATTGGTTTCCCTTTATAAAGTAGGAGGGAAGAGTAGTTGCTGAGTTAGCTGTGTCGTCTAACACTCAAGTTCATGTCTGCCTGTGAGCAGACGAATGTAGAAATGTATGGAGGGGAAGGCTCGGCGGCTGATGTGCTTACTGTGAGAATGTGATCCCTGGAGTTCGGATCCCCCACAACCACTTAAACACAGGGTAGGTGTAGCTGCTTCCCTGCAATTCCACCCTGGGAAAGCAGAGACAGGGGATCCCTGGAACAAAATGACTAGTAAGGCTTGCTATATCAGTGAGCTCCGGGTTTGATTAGGAGACCCTGTCTCAAGGGGATAAGGTAGAGGAGTGAGCCTCCACATGCACCTGCACACACATGTGTGCCCACACACATACAGTCAGACACACATTTACGTGTACACACACCATATACACGGGCACATAAAAAGTAAGAAAAGAAAAGAAAAACAAAAATGTAGCAGAAACTTTTCCAGTGCCTCGAGAGTGCTGTGACACACTCTCGAGAAACGAAACAACTGTGTTTGCAGTGACTTTGAGGAGTGCGGTATGCCAGGATCTTCCATTCACCCAGGAGACTGCAAGCCTGCCTCCTTGTTCTCCCCATTGCCATGGCACTAATGCAGCAGCAGCCTCAGCAGCCCCACCCCGGGGCTGTTAATGCTCATCCTCTGTAACACATTGCTCTCCATTGCCTTCCTCTGCCGTCTTCTTTACTTGATTTTCAGTTTCTCTCCTGTTGCTGTCTCTCTGGTACCTCTTTCTTTCCTGCCCCTTGAAAGTTACAACTCCCCAGCTATAGCCCTCAGTTTTCCTTTCCCAAACCCCACCTTTCTCCAGCAGCTGGGACCCCTTTATTAGAAGGACCACGAGGTCCTAGCTTACTCCTGATCTGTGTACATCCCAGGCATTTGCTGAGATGACCCAACACAGACCTTCTATCCTCCCCAGGTGGAGCAGACTTCCTCCTCCCCTCCCAGTACAGAGACTATAGCTCCATCCTGGAAAAGAAGCCACTTCCTTTCTCTGTCTCATTGTGACAAAGCATTGCAAACCCCACGACATGTAGCAAGCAGTGATTCATTCCCCAATGCTTCTGGGAGCCAGGAGAGAGTAGGCCCTGCCAAAGGTTCTAGGAGAGGACCACTCTCACCTCCCCCAGCCTCTCCCAGCCTGGGCAGTCGTTGGTTTGTAGGAATGCCACTTTGGTCTCTATTCCTGTCTTCCCTTCTCTCTAGGGCTGTGTTCTTTATCCTTCACACCCCATTATCATTTTTATTTGTCTCTCTCCTTAAATGATACCAGTTGTAATAGATTAGGGGCTCACCAGACTCTCCCAAGATCTTATCTTAATAGTAGATCCACAAAGTCTCCATTGCTGACTACCACACATGATGCTTTCCAGCATAGTCAAATGCAGGATGCACTTTTGCCTCCTTATTACTTCATTTGGAGTCATCAAATGGAAATATCATCCCCTGCAAACTAGGGGATCTGAGGTGTTTCTTAGGGAGGGTCCTTGGGATCAGTTTCCGAGGTAGGAAAGACAAGATGCTGGCAGCAGCTCCAGTGACTACCTTATTGGTGCTGGACAGGCTTTAGAGAGTTGAATGGAAGTGGTGTGGCAAACTGAACCTTCTTCTTCATGCTCATCAACCATACCCATGGTTGTTCCCTTTCTTTTTTTATTGGCCAGTTGTGGAGGTGGATGAGCTAGAGGCTCCACCCACACTTGAGACTGAGAGCAACAGATGCCACTGAGCACCGAGAAATCTGAGAGAGGATTTAACAGCCATCTGTCCTACTTAGATTCTTATTGTTGTGATCAACACAATGACCAAAAGCAACCTGAGGAGAAAAGGGCTTATGCCATCTTACACTTCCAGGCAACTCTCCAGGACTCCAGCATGGTAGAAAACCTGAGGCAGGATCAGAAGCAGAAACCATAGAGGAACACTGCTAACTGCCTTGCTACACCTGACTTGTTCAGTTTGCTTTGTTGTACACTCCAGGACTACCTGACCAGGGGCAACACTGCCCACTGTGGACTTGGGTCTTCCACATCAGTGATTAATCAAGGAAACGCCCCCACATACTTGCCTATATGCTAGTCTAATGGATGCATTCATCATTTGAAGTCCCCTCTTCCTAGATGGTTTAAAGTCATGTCAAATTGACAAAGAAGAAAGCAACACAAATACAGTCAACTGGTCTACCTCCAGGGCTTCCCACTGAAATGAATTAAGCAGGAGAGTCACAGAATTTTTATTATCCTGGTCTTTCCTCAAAACGTTGTTAAAAGCACATGCTCCTGAATAACTACCTACACATCCCAACACTCCACTGTCTGACCCAGGCACTTGCTGCATGAGTCTGTGAAAAGACCACATGCATCCTCCCTCTGCTTCACAGGAGTGTAGTGTGGACCCCACCTCCCATCTCCCAACTCTTTTAATTGACCCATCCTCAAGACCTAGATCTTCTTGGGAATATGTTGAACCCCTCCAGAGTTGTGAAGTCAATATCTCTGAAGGAATGTTATGCCCTCATGCGGAGTACTAGCATGCTGCTTCTGGCTCTAGTTAACAAATTATAGCACTTTTCCCTGTTGAAAGGAAGGGTGCTGTTTGGACAACTTCCTCTTGCACGGATGCCTCTGGAGCACCTGGGTGATTTCTCGTTCCTAACAGATATTAGTCTAGCCACACTCCGAGCTCACTCTCAGCTGATCAGGACTAACCGGGCCTCCTCAGGTTGTCTCGCAATCAGTGATTCCAGAAATGAAAATTTTACCACTGAAAGCAATGCTGCCTAGAAGCTGCTTATGTAACTCCTGGGGTGAGCTACCACCCAATTTCCCCCTCCACCCCTTGTCCACTTGCTCTTTGCTCCTCTTCGCTGAAGATATTTTTTTCTGTGGAGGCTCCTTCCCAGCAGGATCCTCTACCCACCCGTGTGATCCCCAGGTGAACATGCTATCTGCTATTTGCCTCCTTCCCACCCAACTCAGAATTCTGTGAGCACCTTGGACAAAAGACAGCAGTTTCCTTTTGGTCCCCTGCATGCAGCAGAGAGCTTGCCTCCTGATGCGTAAGTCTTTGCCACCTTCTGTTTCTTTTTCTACATTCTTTCCACTTCTTTCCCAAGCTTTTCTCTAGTTTCATTCTGCTTCCTCAAGAGGAAGACTCCCAGAGGTGCCTGGGTAAAGAGGAGCCATTATCTGTCACAACCCCAGGGACTTGACACATCCCAAAACACAAGGCACCTTTTAGAGGGCAACCTCTGACCTTCCCCTGGTATGTCACAGTGTGCCTCTGTGTAGAATCATTCTTCAGATGTATCCTGAGGCCATGGTCCTGATAATGGTTCATGAGGAAACCAATTCCACAGCCAGAAAGTGCTCTCTGGGTTAAATTCTCTGCTTTCCCACTGACCACAGTGTCCAGATGTGAGCTCTGGTTTAGGGTGGCCAAAGACACCATCTCCCCCATGAGGATTTTATTGTGGGAGCTGTTCACGGATGACACATACCCTACCTAGGACAGAAGGTCTGCTTCTTACTTGCAGACTTGCAAACAGCTGACACACCATGCTAAGGCTCTCAAGAAAGCTGCTAAGGTCACGGACAGGGCCACCTGAGAGCAGCTCCAGCCTTCACTCGCCTCCAAGACTCTCTCGACATAAGCCCTCCTCCCCATCTTGCCCTCTGACTGACCAAAGCCCATTAATATCGTTGTCTTGGTCAAAAATATTGTGCAGTTACTCTCCTGTCCAAACCTGGACTGAAAAAGAACCTGGTTAATTAACATTGATTACAATCCACCAACTGCAAGTAAAAATCAATTGCCGGGGTCCCTAATTTGAATGCTCTTCTCTCTCCATATCTCTGGTGAGAAAGAAAGACAAGATAGTGGAGAAAAGAGGAGAAGTGAGGAGAGGGGAGATATTTTTTAAGCCACACAATTTTCAACATCTCTGGTGAGGGACATTAGCGCTGTGCCAGTCCTTAGATCTTGTGCACTCTCCTCCAGAGTGGTCATTTTTCAGAGTGACGTCTAATTGCCGCAAATAGTCATTGTGCACATTTGGGCCTTGTTCACGGCTCCCTCCTTTATTGAGAGAGGGAGAGATGGTATTGATTCCGGATGGCCAGGGAGAATGCCGGCGAATATTAGTGAGGAGCGGAGAGAACACAGTACATAAACTTTTATGACACGGTGTCAAGCTGGATTGTGAAGACATAAATGAAAAGGACAACACGGTCTGTAATTACCACAAGCCCCCACCTTCCTTCTGCTGGGCAGGCAGCGGAGCTGGCCAGGGCAAATGGCAGAGGGGATGAATTTCTCAACTCTCAGGAATGGTGGACTGTAGTTGTGGCTCCTCATTGTTGAAACAGAATATATGGGGCATTACAAAGGCCTGTGGGTCACAGCGTGGTTCTGAGGAGAGTGCGTGAATTCCAGGGTTTGTTTTGGCACTTGCTGCTAGCCATGCAGCATCAGGGATGGTCACTTCAATTACCTGAACCGGAACTTCTCCGAAACAGATGACAATGACTATTTTGAGGGGAGGATGTTAGGATTAACTAAGACAGTAAGTCAAACTCTCAGTCCCTTAAAGTTGTTGGGCTCTTAATAATACTTTAATAATAATCTTAATAGCAAACATCATAATCATGAGCTGCTAGTTTTGGGGGGGGGTTGTTGTCAAATTGACACAAGCTAGAGTCTTCAGAGAGAGAGGGAGCCTTGGTTGAGAAGATGCTTCTGTAAGAAAAGGCTGTAGGTAAGCCTCTAGGGCGTTTTCTTGTTTAGTGATTGATGGAGGAGGGTCCAGTTCATTGTGGCTGGTACCCTGAGCTGGTGGCCCTGGGTTCTATAAGAAACCAGGCTGAGAAAGCTATGACAAGCAAGTCAGCAAGCAGCACACCTCCATGGCCTCTGTATCAGCTCCTGCCTCCAGGTTCCTGTCCTGTTAGTTTCTGTCCTGACTTCCTTCTATGAGGAACAGTGCTGTGGAAGTGTAAGCCAAACAATCCTTTCCTTCCCAACTTGCTTTTGATGGTGGTGTTTCATCACAACATAGAAACCTAACAGGTAGACGTCGTTATCCGTTATCCATGAACATTAATGGCATGTTTGCTACGTGGCAGCACAATTCCAGGAGCCAGAGCACTGCAGTGCCCCAGTCCTGGGAGTCTTAGAGCTCAGCAGGGCAGCACACTGAGGGGTAAAGTGGGCTTCTTGGAAGGGCAGGAAGGATGCTGTCTGAGCGAAAACGTGGGGGTTTCTGCTTCTGTTGTTTCAACACTCACCATGCCCGTGCCTTGTATATACTGTGGTTTAAATCTGGAATGCCCCCAGAAGAATGTCTAGGGTTTGGTTGCCCGCTGATGGGCTCTCTGGAAATACCTGACTTATAGTCAAGTGGGGTGCAGAAAACATGCACAGCACTTAATACTTTATAAAAAATGGGCCTGGGAACGTATACCTGAGATTCAGATCCTGAGGGCTCTGTCTTTATCAGCAGAATAATCAATCATTCTGTGGGTTCAGAGACTGGGGGCATTGTTGGGAGGCTGTAAAAAGTCAGAGGCTGAAAGTAGGTCACTGAGGAGTTTCCCAGTGCCACGTTCTCGTTTCTGGTGTCTTCTCTCTCCCTGCTTCCTGACTGCTCTGAAGTGAGCAACCTCTGACGCCTGCTTCTGACACCGTGTTTGGGGCCCCTTCTCACGCCCAAAGCAGCAGATGCAGGCAACCATGGAATGAAATCCCTGAAACCATGAGCCCAATAATACACAGTCATGTTAAGCTCATGGTTCTCAGCAGATGCAGGTAACCATGGAGACCATGGAATAAAATCCCCAAAACCATGAGCCCAACAATGCACGGTCATGCTAAGCGCATGCCTCTCAGATATCTGTCACAACACAAGTCTAACACTGCAGGCTTCCTGTGGGCAGTGCTGTTCTTCTTGTTGCTGTCCTATCTCTAGCACCTAGAGTAATGAGTGGCCTATAGCAGATGCTCTGCAAATATTCACTAATTAAACAAATAGTTAACTAGGGCACAGAGGAAAAATCAGCACACGACATCCAGGAGCTTATCATCAAACGGCACGGAAGAAATGTTTGAGTGTGAAGACAGAGACTTCGCGGCTACCTCACGGCACGTGAGGAAAGGCCATGGGAGGACAAGGGACTGGCCACCCTTCTGTGAGTTGCACTGGTTCACACAGTGTCCGATGGGATGTGATAACTGAGTTGTCAGGGCCCAGATCTCAGCCAAGATGCAGCAGGGAGTTCTTCTCCACATGGCATTTGGGGTAAAATGTGCAAGGTATCCACCTTGAAAATATGGAGTCAAGTGGCAGGAGATGGACAGAAGAAAGATTCAGAATATGGGACATCATTCTCACTCCTTACTGCCTGTAAGTGGCCTGATCTCTGAGGCCCATGGCCTCACCAGTGTGTTAATGAGCTGGTGAGCCGCGACATGCCAACAACTGGTGTGTCCAAGTGGAAAAGCTGGTGGGCATGGCTCGTCTCTATCAAAATGAATTCAGTAAACACACCTGTAGGTGTGGAACTTTAGATAACTAGAAGCCAGAGCCCTCCAAGATCATGCCATATAGTGGAGAAATGCTCAGCACAGAAATAATCGTTCTAAGCTGTGAAGGGGAGCCACAAACCAGATCCGGGTATCTAGGAAGGAGTTTTTCATTCCACATGGACCGCAGGCACAGACATTGTGCCAACGGCAGTTTCTGGTGGAAGGAGATGATTGTAACTCCTGCTGAGGTTGGGATGCTCATGTACCCGGGTGCTCCCCTCCCCACCTCTGTCTCATGACTGGTATGCGTCGGTCAAGCTGGTCCCTAAACTGCTCAGCTTTGCTTGGCTCCAGGTGACGCTGTGATCGGTTCCCATCATGAAATGGTGGCTGAGGGAGTGGTGGCCACCTCTGGGCCATCCTTACAGCAAAAGGTATTTTTCCTTCCACTCCTTTGGACACTGTGAATGGGAAGAACTTCAGTTGAATTTGAGGTATGGTGCATTTTTAGTGATTTGTTTCAGACATCATGTGGTATGGTAAAGATGGCTTATGAGACAAGAATCAGGAGGCAGCCAGAGGTCTTTGCATGCATGGGAACAGGGAAGGTAGAGACCGGAAAACAATATGTCCGCTCGTCTATGCTGTGGGTGGGGTGGCTGACGACAAACCCAATCTGGAAAACAGTTTGACAATTTCCTAGGAAGTTCCACGCTTATCCTACATTCCAGAAAGTCTGCTCCCAGGTATCATTTACCAAAGAACAGTAAAATATACCAGTATAAGTCCTTGAGTTAGACTATCCACAACAGCGTTATTAAAATCACAAAAAGATCACGTATCTAGTCACTAAAACCAGCATGGCACATTCACACTATGGAATGCTATTTATCAAAGAAAAAGAATGCACTGCCAATATTGGTGAAAGCTTGCCTAAGCCCCCAAACCATTGTTATATGAAAGGAGACAGACACCAAAGAGTCGTGTGTACAATATGAGTCCTTTAAATAAACTCAAAGGGAGACAGCTTTTTCATGGTGATAGAAATGAGACGGGTAGTTGCTTATGGGTGAAACCCCAGGTGTTGTGGGAGCTCTTAGAGACATGGAAATCTTAAAGAGATGTTAGACAGTTCTCTGTGTGTCAAAACTTACCAGCTTTTCCATGTGCTACCTAGGCACTCAGGTACACGTAAATTTCCCGTTATTGAAATGTGTGTATAGTATTAGCCAGGGTTCTCTAGAGAACAGGACTGATAGAATATACAAATGGGATTATTAGAGTGGCTTCCTGGCCGTGGTCCGGCTAGTCCAACAAACGGCTGTCTCTCAGCACAAAGTCCAAGAATCTCGTAGGTGTTTAGTCCACACGGCCATGTGTTTCGCTGGTGTTCAGAATATGTTGGAACCCCGAAGAATGGCTCTAATCGTGGTGCACCGAGAATGAGGGCAAGGAGGGAAAGAACACACGCTTCTTTTTAGCTTGTCCTCTACACAGACTGCCTTGAGAAGGTTTGGCTGCCTGTCCTTTACATAGGCTTAGGAAAGCATGAGTCTTTCCACCTCAAATGATCCAATGAACTAAAAATTCATCACAGGCCAGCTCAGCGACTTGAAATTTTAGTTAATTCCAGATGTACTCAGGTGGACAACTGACGTTAGCCAACACAGAGTGGTACACACACTCACACATGTGCATGCATGGACTGACGTTAGCCATCACAGAGTGGTACACACACACACACACACACACACACACACACGTGTGCATGCATGGGTGTGGAAACCAGACGATAACCTCAGGTATTGTTCCTAAGAAGTCACTTGTGTTCGTGAGATGGGTCTCTCCCTGGCAAAGCACTCACCACAGAGGCTAGGTTGGGGGGACAGTGAGCTGCAGGAAAGCAGGACCTACCTGTTTCTGTCTTCCTAGCGCTGGGATTGTAAGCACTCGCCACTACGCCTGGCTGTTTCATGCAGGTTTCAGGGATTGAACTCAGGTCCTCCTTCATGCTCACAGGGCAAGTACCTTACCAATCGAGCCAGGAGTTTACGTCCTATTACGCAAAGGCACATCCAGCCATTAACATTACGACAAACATGATGTTTTCATCTACAAAATTCACGATCAAGAATAGCACAACTGAGTTTTAAAATACGCAAAAAAAAAAAACCTAATAATGTTTTAAGTAACTTTTTCATTCATTGCTAACGTGGGAACTCAGATGGTCTAAGCCTGAGATGGACATGCTTGTATGGTTGGGACAAATGAAGCAAGCTCAGGTTGGGGAGAGAATGGTGACAAGACAGAGAAGGGAAGGGAGTAAGATGGTGAGCCGCAGAGGGGAGGGCTCTGTAAGTGATGCGAAGACTGCAATTTCCCTGTCTCCACCTGTGCAGGCCAGCCCGGGGACGGCTGGTGATCGGTGGCCATGCTTGCCAAAGGTCGAGTCATGAAACAAGCAGTTTCTTTCATACGGAGTATTTTAATCCCTCTGACTCTATAGCAGGATGAGAGTCCTGTGTTATTATTGGAAACGATGTCTATTATTAGTTACCAGTCGTCCCCTCGGATGGTGGGGTGCCAAGGTTCAGGAGGAGCTGGGCAGGACCCAGAGGGAGAAACGGTCTGTGAAGCCCGTATTTTCCAGGGCTCGGCAGGCAGGCTCTCAGTCTCGCAGCTCTTTATTTTATGTCCATCCACTCACACCTCGGCTCTGCTTTCCAGTTTGCGTCAGAACCTCTGGGAGCCTGGAAGTAGCTGTGAACAGTGGTGACCTACCGGGTGGGCGGTGGATGAGAAATACTCATGCCAAGAGAGCCAGGGGCAAAGCCAAGGTTCTGTTCCTCTGGAGGGTCAGGATGAGAGACACAGGGACACAGACTCAGAGGGTGGTCACCCAGGTTCATGACTTGAGCAGCTAGTTTGTCTCTCGAGCATTCTGGGAAAGACTTTGGGGACGTTGTCTATTCAACCTTGGCCAGTGTCCTGATAATCAGGACAGCCTTGCTCTTTCATTCTTTGTAGCCCAGGATGGCCGCAGACTTACCAGCCTCTTGCCTCAGCCTCCTGAGTGCTAGGATTACAAGCGTGAGTCACCATCGCCTGCTGATGAACCTAATCTCGTTGGGTTCTTTTCCGAAAAAGCAGTGAGAATTACTGTACAGCTCAGAGAAACCTTGACAGGAAAGTCAGACACTTCGCAGCTGCTTCCTGACATCCCTCTTTGCCAGGACAGGCCGCATTTACCGGGACAGGTGGCCCCTCCTCTCTCGAGCTTCTTTTTATCACCCCGCGTTTCCATGGTTGGTGTTTTGCAGGACAGTCCTGAACTCTTGTGTTTTTTTTTTCCCCTTTTCAACATGGATGATTCATTAAATGTCAAACCAAATGTGGCCTCGTTCAAATGCTTTCGTCAGATATGTCTTTTAAACACATCCAGAGATCAGAACAACAAATCCTTTGTCAGTCTCTGAGACAGGCTTGTAAGGAGTAGTAACCCCAGCTGTATGTCCGCGGCAGGTGCCGAGCAGATGGGACCGGGCGAAGCTACCTGGAACCTTCAGGCAGTCAATGCCAGGCAGCTGCTTTCCGGGGTCCCCTCCTGGTTGTGCACCCTGGCGGCTCCCATCTAAGTAGGGCAATGCTGCTGCAGCAAATTATCTCAGCTCTGCACTAGTCACCTGGTGTGAGTGTCTCCTCGCCATAGGGAGCGACCAGCTGTCCTGAGTGCACAGCTTTCGTCAGGGTAAGAATTCTCCAGGGGAAAGGGGATCCCATTCTCCCTGAACGGTAGTGGCTTGTGCACAATGAATCCGTCTTCCTGGGAGCTGCAGATGGCCAGGCTTCCTCCCAGACTTCCCTGAGAAAGTAGCAGATCCCACAGAACAGGCCTGCTCTGGCAGGGAGACTGTTTTCCCTTTCTGGGAAGCCCGCAGCCCTCAGAAGCCTTGCCACACTGACCTCTGCCATGGAAAGCCATCAAAGCTTAGAGACAGGCTTTGGAGACTGATGGGACTTGGTATAGATTTCTGCTCTTCAATTTACCAACCGTGGTACCTAATCCATGAACCTGAAAACCTCAACTTCCTTATCTCTGCGTGCAGACAGTTGTGGTGGCTCCTTATATTAGGCAGGGTGAGCAATACTGGCACCCAGCACCAACAAACAAGTCTCATCATCTCATGGTGAGGAAAACTCACTTCTCCTTCATACACAGTTGAATAAAGGGACTCCGATAAGCAGCTCTCCTGGGGACGTCCCCTAGGAGGAGTGATTCCTCTATGGTCTATACTCCCATTGTCTGGGGACCTGGACTCTATATTTTCTGTTTTGAATGTGATGGGGGCAGACTTTGACCAACAGTCCGGAACAGTAGCTGTCGGATCCTTTGCTCACAAGATGTAAATAAACGTAAGAGACTAAGAAAAACATGTCCCCAAAGATTCGGCAGCCGTAGGAGTATTTACACCCCAGACAGTGGCAAGCACAAGTCAGTCGTCAAGTCAAGTCCCCTCAAAATACTGGTTGCTTAGCATTTTCAAAACTGGTGTCACTGGGATTCTCTGGTTCTGGGATAGCTGTCCCTGCATTTGTATTGGCTCCTTAGCCCCTCTGTGAGAGAGAGGTGGGAGAAGAAAGTAACCATTTTATCTCTGACCCTCTCCAGAGAAGCCGTCAGGTCAGAGGAAGCTGCATGAGTTCAGTGACTCTGCCAGGATTCCTAATCAGCTCTGCAGCCTCAGAGGCTGGGTAAGCTGCACTGTCTGCTTGTCCCTAGTGGGAGATAGGGTGTCCCACCTTCTCACACCACAGTGACTGGGTAGATCAGAGGCGCTTTCATCCGGTCGGTCCTCCCCTAAGCTCTCCCAAACCATTGATTTCCTTCCCGGTTGTACTTTTGACATAGAACGGGGGGCTTTCATGGAGCTGTGGGAGCCTGGCTCCAAGGGGCTCTCCCTCACAGGAGCCCCATGTAGAAGAGCTGGCGCCTGGGGCCATTAATCCTCACACACAGAGTGCACTCACCCACATACATGCCCAGTTTCCTAATATTTACACATCTGACTTCTGCCATTTCCGTTTCTGGGGCCTCTGGGAACTGTTAACAGGGTTTTCCTGCAATGTGGAATTTGCAGGGAAAGGCAGATGGGCCCAGAGTGGCCCAGGCCCAAGTGACATTTGGAAGGATGTGGCAGAATTTGCTACTGGAACCTTTGCTTTTCTTACCTGCAGCAGACATTTGTCACCACTTCCCCCAACGTTAGAACCAGAACAAAGGCTCTGCTACCTTGGCTGGACTCCTGTGCACTAGAGGAGTGGGCTGGCAGTGGGTGGCGGCTCACCTCGCTCGTCATTCCTGTGGAGGAAGGGCATGCTCAGTGCATCTCTGTTTGTTTTTACAAATTCGGTGGGACCACTCCACACCACCACCACCACCACCTCCCAATTTGCAATCAGACCTTCCCCAGACTCTGGAGCACAGCCCCGCGTGGCCACAAGCTCCAAACAGCAGTCCATGAATGGCAAAGCCTGCAATGATGTCAACAGCTTGTGCAGGAGCCAAGGAAAATACGTGGGGGCCCTCAGTGGCTCCATCCCCACGCTTGTAGCCGTGCAGCTGCGAGTCTTAAGTTTTCCATCTGAAGAGACCACAGGGCATCTGGAAGGATTCAGAACCCAGCTCTGCCTGCCACACCTCGGGATGTCCTCCCCTGCCCTCCACCCTCCTTGAAGAACCAACGTTTTTAAGCAGGTCCAAGAGAGACATGGGCTACAAAAATGTGGGGAGAACCAGCATGTTTGACAAGTATTTAAGTAAGAGCTTAACTCGCAGGGTGGTAAGCATGGGGAGGGAAGAATGGGCAGACAGAAACATCAGGGATGTCAGAGAGGGAGTGCCATAGCCACAGTGGTTCTGGGAGCAAAGAACTTCCATCACTCAAGTCCCGGGCCTGCTGTCTCCTGACTCACAGAGGTCCCTCCATCCTGCTCCGTGCCTTCCAGAAGTCAGAGCTTAAGTTGCCAGCACGCATCCTTCCAAAATTCCACTTGATCCCACCCATGGAAACGCAGCTAGAGCGCCTCCTCACACTCCTGCCCAAGGCTGCAGAGCTCAGGGATCCCGAGGACCCAGTTCATCCGGCAGGCTCTTTGATGGTGTGGCCATCTCCATGGTCAGTAACTCTGCTTTTGAATCTGTAGTGCACAGATGCCGCCCCAGGGGAAGTCTTAAGTGCCCCCGCAGTACATTTTATGGGTCAGATGATAAGTCAGTGGAAGGAGTATTATTTTTCTGAGTCTAGCAAGGCTATGCAGCCTGGAAGAGGGAGCGGCTAAACATAACTCCCTAGCCACCGCTGCTGCCTCTACCTCCTCCTCCTCCTGCCCCTCCTCCCCACTGCCTTTTCTTCCTTGACCCTTTCTAAATTGCTCCAGCCAAGTGAATGTGGGGGAAGGAGGGTCTGTGCATCCTGACAACATGATGGGACACAGGGCCTCTCCTCTTCCACAATGACCCTGGGCTAGGCTGGGTGCAACTGGCCATCCCCTGACACTTGGATTTCATTTTACAATTGTGTTTATACAGAAAATATACTTTAGGAAAAGAACTCTCCCATGGCTGCTGGCCATACCACTTTGTGATTGTAGAAGCCAAGTAGGGCTGGATATGTTTGCTAGGATCAGAGCCCACCAAAAGAATGGATGCTCTACTCTGAGCCCATCTAGATGCTCTGAGGAAGTGGGCTGGTGACTTACATCCTGGCATTTCCTCTTTTGAGTCCCCTTTGTGAGGAGAGGGGACATCTGGGTCACCAGAGAAGAGGTAAAGTTGACCCTGAAGTTTATAACAGAGTGCACATTTGCCCCCCTTCTCCTTCCCCAGGAACAGAAAACAAAATATGCTCATAGCTACCAGCTTCTGAGCTTGCAGTCAAGGGGTGCTTCTCAGACTCTGAGCCTCCTTATCACTGTACTTCTAGGTACTGTGTGAATGCTCTGCTTCTACCCAATTCTTAGACCAACCAAATGAGAAAGGTACCACTACCCTATCTTATAAAGGTCTGGCTCAAAGAAGCAACTGGCTTAAGATCATAAAACAGAGGCAGTGCCACCGTGCTTGAGGCAGTCTAACTTCAGACTGAAAACCCTTTGTAAGAAACCCCAGTTTCTCGTCCTTATCATCACCCCCATTTTATTTTATTGTTTGTTCCAATGGACTGTATTGGGACCAAACACACTAGTGCTGAGTCTTTGAGTGCCCTGGACCTTTGGCTTTTTTTAAAGAGATGCTTCTTCCTTCTCCCTCCTCTCAGCCATTGGGCCTCTGTGACTCTATAGAGAACCCCTATGTGACTGAGCAAGTTCCGTGAGGAACAATAGTAACCCTTTGGCAGCGCGTCTTCCAAATGCTCCTTCTGGAATTGTTGACATATCAGTCACGGGTGGGGTTGGCTTCCACTACAGAATGTGACCTTCTGGGAGTGGCCTTCCCACCCAGCTACATCTTCCAGTCTCTCCCACCTACACTGGGTAGTGGGTCCCCAGGGCTCAGTAGGCTAAGTTCACACAGCTGTGGCTCTTGGGGAGGTCATAAACTCAGGCCTGAGGAGTGAGGGGAAGAGGGGAAGCAGGAGGATGTGTGTTCACCCAGAGAGAAAAGGAAGAATGAAGAAACAAGATGACTATATACATACATACATATATGCATATAAAATAATATGCTACTCAGTCTTAGAAAAGAAGGAAAACCTCTCATTTGCAATAACATGGATGAACATGATAGACATGTTAAACAAAGCCAGGCACAGAAAGACTTTCAGGTTCATCCATGAGATAAAATTTATGAAACCATGAACTAAAACTAATAAATTATTAAAAAAAATTTAAATAGATTATGTCAGGTGTCCTGTCACAATGCCAGAATGTCTAAAACATAGTTATTCTCCTTTTCCTCCTAAGAGTTTGACTTTGAAGTTTTTTAAATTTCAGTCTGTGTGGCTGGCTCCCTTTGCTGCTGAGGCTCTAATGAGGCAGGGACATGAGGCAGAAGTTGCAGTGTAGGTGAGATGGGGCGAGGCTGTGGTTTAAATGCATTGTACTTATATAGGAAGTTATCGAATAATAAATCAAATGTCTTTAAAGGGAACAAAGTTTCATTGAGTTCATATTGTGACCAGAAGTGGGGTTACTCGGTATTTTGTATCTGCTGTATTAGAACCGCAGAACCTATGGGGCTCTCCAGGTAGGTGGAGAAAGAGAAAGACTAATTTTTAGAAGTGTTTCCCAAGATCACAAGAATGGCAAGTGCTAAGTCTGTACAGCAGTCTGGCAAGGTAGAGACCTACGGAAATGCCGCTGGTATAGTCTCGTCTCAAGACCACGGGAGGCTGCATTTTTTCCTCACTGTAGAACTACAATCTTTTCTCCTAAGGTCTTCAACTGACTAGATGTGGCCAGCTTATATTATAAAAGGTTATCTGCATTGCTCAAATATACTGGTTTAAATATTTATTTTATCTACAACATATCTTACAGTGATATCTAAACTGGTGATTAACCAAAAGAGCCAAGATCAACCTTCAGCCAAATGAGCACATAAAATCAGCTATCCACACAGGCTTTGTTCCTTTTAATCCCCACAACAGCCCTGTGAAGTAGTATAGTCCTTATACTGGGGCTAGAGAACTGAGAATAAAGAGCATTAACAAGTTGCCCAAAATAACACAGCCAGTTAATTGGCCGAGCTGGGCCTTGGGTTTGAGATTGATTGTTTCTGGAGCCCAACCCCAGCATTGCGTTCCTGTCTCCCTGGCTTTCATGCTGGAGCCTCTGTTCAAAACACAGAGGCTTGGGAGGGGCAGGGCACTGGCGAATCCTCAGTCAGCCCTTTGCTGGTGCCTTCTGCAGGACCCTGGAGAGTCTGTGACAAGCTGTCAAGGCCATTGAAGCCCAGCAACCAAGCCTTTTAGGAAAACACTCCCTCCCGCGCCCTGGTTCAGGGGTTTCCAGCACTTCCTGTCTTGGAGCACCACCTCTGACTGGCGGTAGTGGGCACACCCTGCATTAGAGACGGTGCCCCCTACACTGTGGTTTCTCTACTCTTCCTTTCTGCGCTGGTTCCCAAAGCACTTCCCTTCTCAGAGTACAGCTTTTCTGAGACCCCTTCCCAGAAGCCTACTCGCTCAGAAGTCTCCAGAGGCCATCAAATTGAATTTGGGATTTCTGCTTTCTCCAACCAATCACCATGGCTCTCTGAGAATCTGTTGCTCAGCCTTTGGGAGCCAGGGGACCTGTCCACTTCCAGAGGACCATGCACCTGCCTTCACCATTGTCAGGAGGTAGGGCTTTATCGGGGGACCAGCTTGGACTTGGAAACATACCGTCAAAGGCAAAGAGAGATAAGGAAGAGATGTATGAATTCTCATTAAGGAATTTAAGGGAGGATGAACTTGAATAGGAAAGGGGATGTTTCCTTAGCCTCAAGCTTCGGAGAGAAAGATGGAGATCCAAGAAAGTGATGCAGGGAAGAAACGCTCGTGGGATCCAGGGACTTGTGGCCATGGCCGCTCCTGAGGCAACAGTCCTCCCCCAGAGCTCTCCCTCTCCTTTCCCACTCCCCGTCCCTCCTCTGACCCTATTTTTGTGAGAAGCCAGGAGAGAAAGGTCAGGAAAATGAGTCTGTCTCTTATTCACCAACATCCCTCAGACTGCACATCGCAGGACACGGCAAACCTCCGCCGTCCCTGTTGCGGAGGAATGGATCTGCCTTCCACTGTGTGAGAGGGGAAAGTTCCGAGCTTGCCCATGAATCCCACAGGCTGAGGTTCTGGTGTTTGCCTCCTTGCTGGCTCTCTGTGACACAGGCAGAAGTGGCCAGGCTCAGCGCTGCTGCCTAGCAGTGCCACAGCTGGCAGGAAGGGAGGAAGGCAGGTCGATTTTGCTTCTCTGCTTTCAGAGTTCAAAGAATGTTGAGGATCATGAGGTTCAACTACCATAGGTATTGCATGGAGCCCAGATGGTCAAGTTACATGGGAGACAGAACCTTATTATATAAAGAGACCAGAGGCGCTGTGTGAGCTTTTCCAAGTTGTCACTTGGGTCTGAATATGTCAGATGACTCTTTCTCGGAAAAGAAATCTGTCATTATTTTATCAGAGAACTGATTAGCACAGCATTGTGCCCCAATTATAATGTCCCCACATCTTTCCCTCTGAACTGCTTTCATTTACAGGATGATGTCACCACTCTTAAATATGCTGGTGTGCATTCTTTGTGTGTGCCTTTAAGAATCAGAATTTAAAGCCAAAGTGATCGTAGATAATTTGTATAGACTAATCTCCTCTGTCTCTCTCTCCCTCTCTCCCTCTCTTCCTCTCTCTCTGATCAAACCCACAGCTTTTTCACATACTAGGCTACCACCATGACCTGAGCTATATTCCCAGCCCTTTGGCTTTTTAAAGACAGGGTTTACTATGTACCCCAGGCTGGCCTGGAATTCATTATCCTTTTGCCTTTGCCTCTTGAGCACTGGAATCAAAGACTTGGCTCTCCAGGTCAGACCCAATCTCCCTCCTTTTTAAAAAAATGAGAAAAGCCCAAGTCAGAGAAGTATAGATTGTTTAAAACCATCATGTAGAGAAGGCAGCTCCTAAACTCTGGGTCTGGGAAAGTCCAGCTGCAACTTGGGACTGGGGAGAAGGTCTTCATTTTCCTGGGAGAGCATAAAAGGCTTGCAGAGATCACCATCATTTCCAGGGCTTCCCTTGCTTTTATGACCCCTTCCTTTCATGTCTCTCCCTTGGTCTCTCTCCTGTCACCTCTTGCTCTAAAGACAAAGCTCTGAAGGTACTCTGGACTTGATAGAAGACTCAAACGTGTGTCTATGTTGGGGGAAATGTTCTAGAAAGTTCTTAGAAGAAAAACTTTCCCTGGGAGAGAGCGAGAGAGAGCCCTCATAAAAAGTTTTATCCTTCCTTTGAAAAGGCAAGGAACCAAAGCACCCAAAGACTCACCTTTAGTTAGTGCTCAAGAATGAGGATGCAACAGATGTCCTTTGTCATCATTTTCTAGAGCATTTAGGGTAGAGGTACTGGAGAATGATATTGTCACCCACACTTCTCCACGGAGCCCAGGAATTCCTACACATATTCCCAGCTGCTTTTGGAACCTTCTTTGATAACCTGGTTCTTGGATTTTATTGTGGCGTTTCTGTGGTGACGGTTTGAGACAAATGGTGGTCACATAACGGCAAGGATCTAGGTGAGAATTGAGTGTTCTGGGCCACAGCGATGGTTTTTCAATGAAATGAAAGTCAATCTATTGTCTCAAGCATAAGGACAGAGTGTATACGACTAGGGATACCGGGCCCTGGAAAGTCACTCTCCATCCCAAACCAGCCATGATTTTCCATCCTAAAGTGAAGATTTGTTTTAAATTTTTGTTCAAAATTTAATCCTGAACACACCATCCTCATGCTCAAAATTTTCCAACGGCTTTCCTTCATTTTGAACAAAGTCCTCTCTGTGGGTGGCATCCAAGACCCTCATGACCTGACCCCTACCTACCTTCACAGTTTTATCTCCCAACACTCCTTGTCCTTTATGTTACTCTAACTGCTTGAGAATTTTTGTTTGTCTAATACTCCAAACAGTCTTTGCCTCCTGGCCTTTGAGCATTCTGTTTCATCTTTCTAGAATGTTCTCTATCCAATTGATTCATCTAGATTTCTCCTCAAAGAGACGATGTCTGATGTTCTCATCCTTAGCCTCCCATTTTCTTGTGTTACTTTCCTCTATAGCATTGCTCTACCTATTTGCTAGTTGTTTTCTGTCTCCTACATTTACATATGGATGCCACGAGGCTGGTGGTTTTGTCTGTAACTCTAGACAAGTTCATAACACATAGTAGACACTTAATAACTATGTTTGGAAGAACAAGTGCATTCATATTTAATGTACAAATCTTTTTTCTTTTTTTCATAATACACGTATCTACCCCCACTTAATCTATGCAAGCCCAAAATACAGCACATCACTTATTACAGTGTAATCAAACTTTCAGTATATCGGGGTTAAATTCATCAAATACAAGCTCATTAATCATTAACTGAACACCTTTTTCTCACGCAGAGCCCTCCTCCAGGCTCAGATGAAAGAGAAGAGTCCTAGAAAAAGAATAATGGTTTGCACTTCCAGCAAAATTCCCCATTTGCACCAACTTTTAACTAAATCTGTTTTATGTTTTATAATTTCAACAAAAGTTGTCAGAAATTATTTGTTTACATGTGCGTATGTTATAAAATCATGTGACATTTAAGCATGCCGTTTTCTTTCATATATTTTTTTCATTTTTTAAGTCATTGTATCTTTGGGATTATAATTATCCTTTTACATTGAATTGCAATTTTGGAATTCTTGATGAGGAATAATCCCAGTACTAAGATCACACGATTAACTCTTCAAAATGAGATTAAAAACTGTGCATTCTGGAAGAAAGCCCCTGTCTGGTAGTTAGTTGCCTGGAAGAGCTTGTTACAAGCCCAAGAGGAGCTGTCATCCTCTTGACAGTTTCCAGGGACCGAGGCTCCAGGACCTGCAGTAATTTCATTTGTCCTCATTGCAAAACCAGATGGTCACGTGAGCTGCCAAAGCCTGCGTCCGAGGAGGTTCACTTGCCAACTGTCCTTAGCAATCAGAACGCGAGGTAGACAAGGCAGCTGTTGGAAAGGAATTACTTCTAGCCGTTATATTATCATCATGAAAAACAGAGGAAACACAATTGGTTATACTTGTACAAAGTTCCAATCTCTAGGCAAAACCTGTAGTGATGAAGAAACTTCTAGAAATCACGATGATAACCATGCCCACGGCTATCGTGAAGGTGCTCCAAAAGAGTTTTGACCAGATAGGGTAGCAACCCTGTGTGTGAGGATAAAGCAGTGTGACTCTGGATGTCATTGTGTGAGCTGAGGGGATGCACCCACAGGGAGACACAGCTCTTCAGTTAGATACTCTCTCCGAAGGGTGTCAAGACACACGCGACACTGAATCCGGAAAGACTGCCAGAAAATACGAGAGAATCATGACCTAGGACAAGGAGGGTTGTTCTTAACTTTGCTTGGTCTGTTAGTCTGTGGTCCATAGAAATGTCTCCACCAATAACTTCTAATATGGGACCTGCGTGTCGGAGCCACTCAGGAGCACAGGCAGACGTGACAAGCGCCATCTCAGATATTGCCAGCTACCCTGTCTGAAAGAAGAGATCTTCCTAGGTCTTATTCCAGCAATTAAATGTTCCATCTAAAAAGTGACCCACATAAATTCCATTCACCGCGCGATTCCTGAGGGAGCTAGAAAGCATAATCTTACTAAGTGGGTGGGAAGGAAGGCAGTGAGCTGGAGAGGCATGGTGAATAGCATTAAGGGCAGGAACCACGCCTCTCCGCCCTACAGGGGATCCCTGGCTCTAACAAGAACATTACCCAAGCTAGAGCTGAGATCAAGGGTGTTGAAGGAAACGCTCGGGATGATAAAAAACTTGAGAGCCAAGGCCAAAGCTCCAAACCTGAGGCTCAGTCCTAAAAGTAAAGCAGAGGAGGCGAATACGGTTTTGACAGGCAGGTTTCAGGTTAGTGTCCTTTTATGGCCGCCATTCAAGGGTTGACTACTTAATTCCAGAGACATCCTCTCCCAGGGGGTCAGTGAGGCCACAAACTGACTGCTCCAGGCCCCCCAGGAGTTTTTCCATCAGAAAACCAGCTAGAGAAACTGGGCCTGGAATGCAAGGGTGAAGGGAGTGGCTGTCTGACACCTGGCTCTCTTCCTCCTCGGCTTTAGATGCTTTGTTTTATTGTTAAGCAATGTTCTAACGGGTCTCAAATATCCTCAGGAATAGATGGAACGCAGAATGTTGTGCTGAAATTCCTGGACGTGTTCCTTAGGGAGGTGAAGGACTTTTGTTTGCTTAAGACTCTGAAGCAGTTTCACAGAGTATAGTTCAAGGCCACTTGTCTGTGAATCATGGGGGAGCTTGTCAAACATGGAGATCCTGGGCTTCTCCCCAGGTTTGTTAAATAAGAACTTCTGAGGTTGGAGCTCATAAATTTGCATATTTGACGAGTTTCCCTGATACAAATTAAGGTTGGAGCACCATTGCCTTACAAGGCGTAAGATGGCCCTTGGCGAGACGCAGTTTGACCCTCCCTAGAAAGAGAAAGGCAAGCCCTTCTGGTTTTGCCGCCTCCTACTCCAGGGCAGCAGTTTAAAGATTCCAGTGGGTGGCATTAATTGGTCCTGTTTTTCTCATGATTCATCACCCCATTCTGTCTCCAACCTCTGGACTTCCCAGCTTTCGCTTGTGTTTGCTGGAGTCTGAGCTACCGGTTGCTGAGATGGTAAAGGCAGGTGGCTGGGCCACAGGGTAGGGGGCCTGCTCTCCCCAGGAGACAATTACGTGCTCCGAAAAGGACAACCATGGCTTGTCCTAGGCAACAGAGGGGAACTCTTGTCAACATTTTGAAAGGCTGGCGCCATGCTTGAAAGGGGCTGACGGGAACCACTGATGGGTCTGGCTGCAAAACAATTGTTTATAAGGAGGATCAGTGTCATTCCTGAAGTGAGCCATGCTCGGATTAGCACCACTGTGCTAACAAGCAGGATGAGTAGGGCTGGGATGACATATCTAGTCAGGAAGGGGCCGCTGTTTAAGGGAGCACAGAGAGCTCAGAGAGCTGTGCAGGGGACTTGGATGAGAAGTCATGGGCGCCTTGTTTGCCTGGTTTATTAAAAACTCACCAAAGTCGATGTTTACTTGAGTAGCTCATGTTCTGAGCTGCTTTTCGTAGTAGGTGGAGCACTTCTGGCTGGATTGCTGGACTGTGTCTCTCGTTCACCTGAGTCCGGGGTGTGAGCAGCCTTCATATCCTCCACAGCTTCCAAAGGTGTTTTTCCTGCTGACCCGCAATTGCAGGTCTTACAGACCTTGGGGCTCTCTTAGCCTTGAGGGATCATCTGCCCCCAGCATGTTTGCTGCTCCACTGGTGTCAGTGGTGTGATAGTGGGTAGTAGGAGCCGTTGAGGGAAGGGTGGTGTTCTGTCTCTTGCCCACTCCTACTCCTTCCCACCCTATTCTGTTTGGCTCTTCCATGAGTCCAAAGGCTCTTTGTGTGTTACATCAGCTATAAATTTCTGTAAATTTCTTGATCAACTTAGCTGCTCCTACCTCTTCACAGAGGGGAAGCTTGAAATGAAGCTTTTGTATTGGGTCTCCTCTGGCTGCCTCACTCTGGGTGGGTGGGTGATCAGCACGGGGCAAGAGGTTGACCGTGCTACTGACCATCCCCTCCTAAGCCTGTATTTGCTTCTCTTCCTCCTACGGATACTGAGGAATCGATAGCTCCTTTGAGGACAAAATAGAATGTCTAAAAAGCCCATATCAGTGCCTGCCCCTTTCCCCAAACCATCAGCATGTAACACAGGTTTCTGGAGCTTAATTGGACTATTTTTATTAATATTGCAAATGATACTATTATGATATTTGCCTTATATTTTGAAGTTGCATCAATTCAACTTCTACATCAGTCACATTACAGATGCCACAAAATGCAGCCTTTTTATTCTCTGTGGCATACGGAACAAGCAGCTGTATACTTGTCTTAATTTAGGAGGAAAGTAGCTCTGTCTCTTTTCTCTTGAAAGCATTCTTTAACAGAACCCAGAGTGCGCAGCTGGAATACGCCGTCTGGTCTGCAAATGGAAGAGGGGGCTGCCGCTAGCTTACCACATGAGCGTGCCCACTAGAGAGGTCATCTTCTTCACCTTTGACCCATGAAATGGGGACAGTGTCCATCTTCCCTATGTTTCTTTGTGGCTGTGCTATAAAGACGAGTGAGAGAAGATCATCAAATGTTTCCAAGCCCTCAGAAGGAAATGGTTGCTTCAGTAATCCAAAGATTTTTGAGAAAAAGGACGAGTGAAAATCGTCCACTTAAGTGGTGCTTGGAGCTTGCATAGAAAGCAGGAATCACTTCCAGAAGGCTGTGCAGGGTGTGGTTGAGAGGGAAAGCTGAGCACAGCTCCTCAAGGCTGGACCATCTGGCCTCCCTCCACCCTCACCAGCCTTCTGTTGCCCACCTGGTGGAGGTCCTGCCTGTCCACTGTGGTGGGGTGTGGGGGGGTGCTCTACACCGCACTGGTGCTGCCACAGCAATCCAGCCAAGAGACACGAGAGCCCATTAATTGGCTAATTTTGCTTATAATGTCTGGCCACTGCTTGGCAGGAACAGCTGTCTGTCGGGCCATATTTGTTGGGGCTCACGTGGAGATCTGGCCTAGCTAGAAATGATTCTTTTTGTTGAGTAGCCCCATGGCTCCTTCTATCTGCCCCACTCCCAGAACAACTTGTGGACAAGCCTGAATAGAAAAGAACGTTTGCGAAGCTCAAACGTGTCGCTTCCGTCTGACTTCTGAGTCTTCCCTGGGGGGCGGGGAAGGGGCAGAAGGTAGCTGGAACACTTAAGCCACAAGCTGCCTGGAGAATTTTCCGGAAACCAGACTCTTCAGCCAAGCATGCCCCTCCTGATGGACATCTCCTGGTCTGAAGTCACCCTGGTTCTCGAGTGGAAAAGGAAATGAGGCATTCTGAGTGTGCTATAATCCGAACTTCAACATTTCCCCTGAGCTGTGTGTGTGTGTGTTCCTAAATTATTTGGCTCTTAGCAGAAATTTACTAGGAATTGGTGACTTAATGCTGCATTCCTCAGTTCTACTTTTTATCTGTGCTTTTATTTCACTGACGGTTTGTTATAGATGTTTTTCTTTTGTTACAATGTCGCCTTTCTTTTGTAACTTCCGCAGTCCCAGGATACCATTTTCATGGTTCCCCTTTAGACTGAGAGACAGATCAATTTACTATCAACATCACGATCTTTAAGAATGTTCTATTCTTGTCCTTCATTACATTTCCCCTCAAGAAAATGCTGTCACCCCAATCCTGTATCTGAACTAGCTTTGAACCCCCAGTTTGCCTAGCTCTCACCTGCATTTGTCAATGACTTTCTGAACTCTGTGTCCTTCCAAGGACACTCTCCCCATCGAAAGAGCGCTGCTTGCTTGGGGCCCACACAGGAAAGTTCTCTCATCTTCCTGTGTGCTTGGTACGTGATTGCTGCTTTTTGTGGCATCTCAGCCTCTTGGGTATCCAGGGAGTACGCACCTCAGCATCAGATGTTTTCTTTGCCTAACTCCCTTGGATCTCGGCTATGGCTGCAGGTACTTGGAATAATTTAATTTTCTTGCCTGATGATGAGAACTCTGGCTTGGAAAGGGGGAAATGAGGTGCAGATAGATTCCTCGGAACAGATTAGCGGGTTGATTGGACATGGAGTTTATCTTGCTGTGAGTGAGCCGTTTGGCCGCATCCTCTAGAGCCCTCATTCCTCTCAGATCCCACGTGTGCGCAAGGCAAGAGGCCATTCTTTAGTCTATGCTCCATTTCTCCTAGACTTTGAGGACATTTTGCAAATGATACTTGATAAAAATGAAAAACATTGTGTTTCAAAGAGCAACAACCTTTATCTTATTTTTCAATTTCTAATAAGGTCTCAGAATGTGACTTGTTTTTCTTGGAAAAATAATTCAGTCAACAGTTACACTTCTTCTCAAGGATGAGATAGAGCTGTTGAAATCCAATTCCTGTTGACTTTTTAAAAAACTGAAATTATGACTCAAGGGTTGGTGTGTGTGTATGCGTGCGTGTGTGCATGTATGTGTGTGTGTACATGTGTGTGCGTGCGCATGTGCATGTGTGGGATTCTGGTAAAAAGAGCAAAGCTGCAAGTATCTTGGAGGAATGTCCACGGCAAAACTTGAGGTTAAGAGCAACTGAGGAGCTCAAGTTTCGCTGTACACCCTGAGTCCCGGCCAGATTCAGTAACAGGCTGATTTGCGGTTGTGACCCTTGAGGACTGGCAAATTTGATAGTTCATCTGGATTGGTTTCTTAGGGACCCCAGCTAGTTTGTGGGAGAGAATCTGTGTCCAATTTGGATGCGGTACACAAGGAGGTCTTACTTTTGCCCTCAAGAGAAATCTAGGATTCCTCTGCAGGAAGCCATACACGGGCTCGAGCACAGGACAGATCCCACGCATTCGCTGCCGGAGCTGGGCTTTATGAGGGTTGAGTGGAGAAACTCTTCTGGCTGCACTGTACTTGAGTCTGATGTCTTCATTGTGCGTTGATTCGTGCTTAACAAAAAGGAGGACATGGTCTGAGGAAAGAAGCTTAAAGTCTCCAAACGAGGGAGAGAGCGCTCAGCACCCTCCAGAGTGGGCTGCAGTCCACCTTCACCTTTTCACCTTCCTTGGGCGGGGGGGGGGGGGGAGACCTTCCTCTGGACCCCAACTTGAAAGAATCATTTCTGATGCATAATTAATTTGCAAACACCAGAGTTGAAAAAGCTGGGGTAGCTACCCACTTATTAAGCCCCATCCGACACTTCCGTTGCTTTCTTCCCCAGGGATCCTCGCACATAAAATAATTATATCTGCCTATGTATCTTGTCACCAATCAAGTCATTGCTCTCTGTTAAAGCAAGACAAATACAAGCCTACGGTTTCTTCTGGAGGGAAACAGCATAAGTGAATTATTTTGAAAATTTGATTGTGAGATATGCCTGTTTTCTGTAGGGGGAGGTGCACGGAAGCACAGCCTTGTGCTATGGAACCCCAGCTCGGCTGCAGTGGAATAAACTTTTCGTGTGTGCTGATGAAAGATGGTAGAAGAGAATTAGGCTGCTTTAAAAAAAAATAACACCCAAACAAAACAGGTCAGCAGGAGAAGGGAATAGAATCTGTTTCCAGATAGTACTTGGGGAAGGAATGCAAGCGATTCCTCTTTCTCCTGGGTGCCCACTGGGGTTTCCTCTTTGTTTTTGTCCAACCTTAGTTTCTTTGACCCTGGCCTGGCAGCAAGGGAAGCGCCCACCACAATGCTGATATCATGTACAAAATATGCATTCAGAGGGCCTTTCTGCTGTGCTGGAGGGATGATAAGGAGGGACAGAGAAAACATTCTGTGTGTTTGCGCATCACATTTTTTTTTTTTTATTTAAAAACAAAAATCCTGTATGTCTGGAAACAATCGAAACCCCTGCATAGTATTTAAATCAATAAAAGAAAACGCACAAACAACCCAAAGGGCAACCAAGAAGCACATTAACATAAGATAGTATAACCAGTGACTCATTGGCTTCTGCTTTCTTCCCAGGTAGGGAAGACACATGTGTATAGTGTGGTTTCCAGGGCTGTCCCTTTGTAATGTCTTCAAAAAACCTTATCTTATCTCTGCTACACTCCAGCCTCTACCCTGTGTCCCACGTCTCCAGGATAAGAACAGTGAATGCGTCTGAGGCCTAGAAAGCAGCGTGTTAACTGCTGGGTGTTCAGAGCTGCTGGGTGGAGGGAGACATGGGTGAGCGTGCATTCTGCATCAGAGCCGCAGAGCGGCAGGATGGATGGGTGCCTTTATGTTGTCTGATAATGCGGCTCTTTGAAATGTTGCTGGCGGACTCTCTTCACATCCTGTCACACAGAACGGGAAACGGGACAGGCCCTTTTGCTTCTCGATTCATCCACCTGCCATACAATACAACAAACCAGCTTTTTTCAAGACCCCTGAATGAAGGCCTGTGCCTGCAAGGGGAATTTAATTGGATTTCTTTATGGGTTGCAACAATCCAATGAAACATTATCTAAGAAAGGCATGATTCCGTTTCAGCATGCACTTGAATAATAATTTTTTTTTTATTTATAACAAGAATTCTTTAAAAATAATAGGGATTTTTTTTTTTAATGGAAACACCATGTAACAGCACTTTTCGGCTCAACTCGACCAGGAAGCCCAGCCTTATCCACAGCAGCTTGTGTTCCGTGGACGCCTGTGTCATTGTCCCCGCTTAGACGATGGTTTTAAATGCATAGATTGCAAAATGTTCAGCATGAAGCCAGAGGCTTTCAAAAGCACTTGTTTTGCTTTCTGGAAGAGCAATGCTGTTTTTAACAATGCCCCCTGCTTTGAGCCAAAGTGCATTTGTGTACGCTGGAAAGTAGGCAGATGGCTATCACCCCTCCGTGCTTTCGAACTTTGCCATTGTGGAAGATTAAGTCCTCCGTGGCATTTTGACATGTCCGACTTGGTCGAAACGACATTGGAAATGATTTCTTATCCTCCTCTTGGAAGTGCACAAGTGGTAGTTTGTGCCTGAAATCGTTCATGATGCCCGCTTGCTAAGAGTCTTCCTCTTATTTCCCTGGTTCCAGGTGTTCTTTCTGGCGTCCTGGGCAGCAGATGGAGTTAAAACATGGCTCAAGACAGCCACCTCCACCCAGGATTATCCATATGCCCAAAACCTAAGGTGGCAGAACTTCCGTTTATTCCTTTGTGACCTCAGCCACCCCATTCATTTTCTTTCTGTTTTTATTCTTAAGATCTGAATATATCTTTTTCATCAAGTTGAACTCAAAAATCCACATTTATCCATCTTGTGTTCAACAGTCGTCTGCTCTGAAAAGCTTCCTACAACACCGCACGCATTCAAAGTGAGAGGCCAGAGCTTGCTCCCTGGATTTGTACTGCCTCTGACATGTGCGCCTCTCTGTTACTGCTCATGTGATGTTGTCATGGCTGCTCCCTAAATAGACAGGTAGGGGAAAAAAGAACCCCCGACCCTGCTTGTCATTGTGCCCCCGCACCCATGACAGTGCCTGCCATACATAATTCAATTAAAAGTTCATATATGTGTGAATAAATTGACAGACAGGTGAATAAATTGACAGTATAGGCATCTCTCATATACACAGTCCTAAAAAAAGTTACAATTTCTCTTTTTCCCAAAGAAGCAATTTTGTGGCATTTTGAAGATATTTTTCAATATTTTTCAATTGTTTATTTATGGGGTGGGGTATGCACACACGAGTGCAGGTTACTTCAGAATTTGGAAGAGGGTATCAGATGCCCTGGGCCGGAGTTCCATGTGGTTTCAAGCTGCCCGATGAAGCTTTGGGGAAGTGAACTCAGGTCTCATGGAAGAGCACCGACTGTGATCAACTGAGCCCCAGCCCCCACATGCAGAATTTTAAACTTCTGGGTCAGGAGTCCATGCTGAATTTCCATAGACATAGACTAGACCCAATAATACCCACTCTTAAGAAACAACATGCCTCCTGCCCTATCCGTACAATGGAAAACTTTCAAATACATCAAGAAATTGGTCGAGCAGGACAAACCAGCAGTCCAGTCCCTGGTGTTTACACACTGTCTTATAATATTATTAGCTAACACTAAAATGTGCTTTGCAGTTTTCAACTTTTTACCTCTTGTTTTGTATTCACTCAGCAAACACCCCAAGTCTAATGTTCTAATCTCTGCACAAAATAGGCAGATTGGTGGAGGAGGCGAATTCTACATTGATTATCACGCAGATGACTATAACCTCAAACACAGGTGCTACACACGAAAGCACTGGTGACTAGGGAGGTGTGGGAGCCATTTACTCATACTTAACCTTTATAGCTTTGTGGAGGCTGTGGACAAGCGTTTGTGGTCTCCTGGAAGCTGGGATAGACATTTACAATGGCTAGCAAGAATGGAGGAAGAAGAGAACCCACCTCTTCTAAGTGAGAATGACTCAGCGTTGAATGGCTTGAGCTGTTGGAATTAATGTCCGGAGTTTCCTGACAGAAGATGGTGGTAAAAGCGTCCAACTTTGTGAATGAGAAAAACTTGAAAGCCAGTTAGCAGGCTTTTATCAGAGTATATCCTGCCTCAGGGACTTGATGGTTCTAGGCAGCGCATGTGTGTATGTGAATGTATGGGCATGGGTACGGGAGCGTGGTGATGGCAAGTGCAAGTCACGTGACGTCCTCCAGCCTCCTGTTCCTGAAATTGCAAGTGCTGCTGCTGGAGCATCCATAGCTTCCCAGACATGACGTAGCTGTCTCTACAGACGGTCGAACGTGTGCCATCTTGACGGGCGGTGCTTAGCTTGGTTAAGGAAGTTGTCCAAGAGCACGGAGCTAGGAGGCAGCAAGGCTTGTATTTAAATACTATTTTGTTTTGCTTGCCCCAAAACTTGTATGTTGGCATCGTGTTACCTGCTGGGCTTTCTACTGGCTGACCCGTAGTCCTCATGTTTTTATGATCTTGGTGTTTGCTGCTTCATGGCCTCCCTGTTCCCTTGACTCACACTTGTGCATAGGCAATGGAGGGTTCAAAGAGCAATCAGACCATCTGTGTTTATGCCATGTAGACTCAAAAAAGAGATTTCAAGCCTTAGTAAGTGCTTCCCATCAGCACACACACAGACACAGAGATGTTTGCACAGTGGTTCTCAACCTGTGGGTCATGACCCCTTGGGTTGTATAGTGGATATTTCCATTATGATTCATAATAGTAGAAAAATAATAATTTTATGGTTAGGGGTCACCACAATATGAGGGACTGTATTAAAGGGACTTAACTCTATTTTCTTGCCACCAAAAGAGACTTCAAATGTGTCCAAGCCTCTCCGGCTTCAGTGGGTCCCACATGTGCACATCTGGAGACAGCATTTGGCTGGAGGAGAAGAAGTGGATTGTCATTTTCAGTGACCATAAGAGCACACTTGATGGAACAACCCCTTTTACCATGGGAAGCAGCTTTGTTGGTAACAATCCTAATCTCCCTTTGCGGCGGGTGAACAGGATAAGGATGCTGGCTGCCAAGGGTCATGGGGAAGGGTGGCGCGTGGGGAATCACAGAGCATTCAAGGGAGGAAATACAATCACAGAGCTGTAAAATCGCTGCCATTCAACCCCACTCCCGACAGCTCCAACCCCTCACATTTAAGCCGCTCATAACTTTACGACACATTCTCCTTTTGGGATAAAACTTTCCAAGTTCAGTGTCTGCTCCCCAGAGGCCAGCTCTTTATGGGAAATTTGTGCTAAATCAGCAAAGCTGTGTTCAAGTTGGAGAAATTCAAGACACTTTCTCCCTGCCTGCTTGAGAGAGACAGGGAGCGGGGAGCCTCCCCCGAGATGGCTGTCTCGGGTTGACTCTTGTTTCTCAGTGTTCCAGGATCGGATGTGATCAGAGTGAAGATGAGAACAGTTTCAGAGCTGTCTGGATCAATGACAGAGCCAATAAATGAATATTGCCAGTGAGTGGAGACAAGAGAGAGAGGGCTGAGAGGAAGCAATGAACACACAGAGATATTATGAAAGGAAAATAATGGCCAAGAACTTCTTTGATTCTGGGGAAAACCAAAATAATTTCCAGATTTAAGTAGGAAAGTATTCTTCTAAAATGCATCTCTCTGTACCCAGGAAATTTTGAGGCAATCTCTTAAACCGTATTGCTAACATCTATGGGCCATCCACCGAGAGAAAGACATCACACAAAGCCATTGGTGTCTTTTTCTCCTTATTCTCCCTCAAGACAGATGTGCAAGAGAAGCATGTTTATTCATCCCGCCAATTGCTTATTTCCCCTAGAAAGTACTATGTGTTTAAGATGGAAAACAAGACCACAATGCCCCTTCCTTGGGAACATCACATCCTTGAGGGTCATGGAAAGGACAGGCAGCAAACAAATTGGCAGAAAAGACAATAAAAACAAGTCTGAGATAGAATCTGGTGACCAGAGAAGGGCCTCCAGAAAAGGTGACATCTAAGCAAGCCTTTGGGAATTTGTGGATCTGGGGAAGAAGACGCAGTGATAGACGCAGTGATAGAGGGAGGACAGAGGGCAAAACCAAGTGGAGGAGCCAGTCAAGAGCAAGGCCATGTAGTGTTTGAGCCTCAAGGAGGCTTTAGATCTTTTGTTCTAATGGTAGAAGCAAGGCATTGGCAGGTGCATCTCTAAGCACACCAGCTTCCATGACCCTTGAGTGAAGTGGGATTCTAGTTCTCTTCCATGGACCATCCAGAGGTGTGATGACAGACTTGTGAGGGTGTTTCTGCTGCTTCCTTCCCTGAGGTGTGATGGTGAGCAATGACCCATTAGGAAGGAAGGGAGGAAGACAGTTTTCCCCTGCATGCAGTGCAAAATCAGGATACTGTAAATAACACTCCTGTTTGTAACCCGTGTGCCCCAGCCAGTTCTGTCCACACCAACTGCAAGAGGGGCTAGAAAACAGAGTCAGTTATTAGCCATTAGCAGAGAAGGGCCTGGGGTCTGGCATTAAAGGAACAAAGGGGGCAGACGCTGGGGATAACTAGGGATCGGTTTCAGAAACCTTTGAATGAAGGAGTGACACATCCTGCCATATGTTTTAAAGCCTCGGATAGAGAGGATGTCAGGAAGGTCACCCACAAAAGATATCGGGGCTCTTAGTAACCCTGGCAATAGGACGGGTTTAGGTGAGGGGAACAGGGATGATATGAAGTGGAGAAATAGAGATGGGTTTAAAGGCAAAGCTGGAGAGATTTCTTAAAGATAAAAAAATGAGAAGTATGAGAGAGAAATAGATATCAGACAAAGCTTTTTAAAGAATGAAAGTAGCAGGGCAGTGGTGGCGCACGCCTTTAATCCCAGAACTTGGGAAGCAGAGGCAGGTGGATCTCTGTGAGTTCGAGACCAGCCTGGTCTACAAGAGCTAGTTCCAGGACAGAAAAAAAAAAAGAATGAAAGGAATTGACTTGCCATCTGACCACGATGGGGAAGATTGGAGAGAAGCAGGTTTAGGAATAAACTTTAGAGCCAGCTTTTCTTTTTCTGTTCTCTTTTCTTTTTGTTTTGTCAAGACAGGGTTTCTCTGTGGCTTTGGTACCTGTCCTGGAACTAGCTCTGTAGACCAGGTTGGCCTCGAACTCATAGAGATCTGCCTGTCTCTGCCTCCCACGTGCTGGGATTAAAGGTGTGTGCCACCACCGCCAGGCTCGGAGCCAGCTTTTCAGGTATGGAGTAATAAGTGCCAGCCGACATTCAAATAGAAATTTCCAGAAGGAATTTGGAGTGGAACCCTTCGCTGTAAGAGGAGGGCTCCAGAGCTGTAACCCCTGGAAGTTGCTGGTGATGAGATGATTTTACAACTACACAGGAGCTCAGTGGACAAGGGGCCAATCCAGTGTGGGCGAGATGCGTGGGAAGGTCCCGTGTGGGGGAGATGCGTGGGCCAGTCCAGTGTGGGTGAGATGACCAAGTCCGTTCACCTATGACAAAGCCTGTACTTCCCTCACAATGCACCCAGGTAGAGGCTTTCTCTCGCTCAGAAACTGCTGGTCTGACCTTACAAACCCATCGGGACTTCATCTCCTCTTCCTCTCCCTCTGCACCATTTCGCCTTTAATTTGTGCCGCGATCACTTTAGTAGATGGAAACCAGGCACGACCTTCCCTAAGTCACTCCAGATTGTGTAAAACCGCTTTCTGAGCCGGGCGGTGGTGGCGCACGCCTTTAATCCTAGCACTTGGGAGGCAGAGGCAGGCGGATCTCTGTGAGTTCGAGACCAGCCTGGTCTACGAGAGCTAGTTCCAGGACAGGCTCCAAAACCACAGAGAAACCCTGTCTCGAAAAACCAAAAAAAAAAAAAAAAAAAAAAAAAATTAGGCACAGACTGATAAATAACTAAAATAGGAAGGTAACATCAAAGCAAATATCAAAGTAAACTGGGAATATAGGTGCATGGAATGTATTAATATTGAATCAGGAAAGCCAGCTGAAGAAAGCAGACAACTCAGACTGAGGAAAAGGTGCAGCTACTTCACCTGGGCCCTGTAAAGAGGAGGGCACCTAACATGGTTATGGTGTTGGTCCCACCGTCCTTCCTGTCGCTTTTAACACTCAGTGTGTATATCAGAGATCAATAGGCAGAGAACTCCCAAGTGCCTCAGGGGTTGGGCTTGACTTAGTCCCGGCTTTGACTCAGTCTGCTGGAGACGCCATCCCTCTCCTCATCTGCTTAGCTCCACAGAGCGGACACCAGTCCATCTGCCCATTCATTTCCTAGACTTGGGCCTGCACTTCCCCTCTCTAGTCTCCACCAGATCTCACTTTGTAATCTGACTCAGCAGCAGCAACAGTGCAACAACAGCAACAATAGCAGCAACAGTGCAGCATCAGCAACAGCAGGAGTAGGAGCAGCAACAGCAGCAGCAGCAACAGCAGCAACAGCAGCTGCAGCAATAGCAGCAGCAGCAACAGCAGCAACAGCAGCTGCAGCAGCAGCAGCAGCAGCAGCAGCAGCAGCAGCAGCAGCAGCAGCAGCAACAGCATCTCCATCAGATCTCCAGCCTGGCTTCAGCATCTACTCCTACAGGTACTCTTGGCGTTTCATTCAGATTCCTTACCTCCTAGGTCTCTTTGAAACTCCGTGAACTCTGCTGTGTCCTCTTTAACCTTTTGTATACATTCTGTAACCTACACGTGTACATTTATAGAGATTTATTTACTGCGTGATGTATAATGTGTGATCTGAGGGTCAACATTAGTGATTAAGATTGGAATAAAAGAACTTATGTTCGCCTCAGCCAGGCTATCAAGAAAAGTGGAGCTACTTGGTGAATGGCTGCCCATGAAACCACCATACTTTGTGAGTTTAGTGTCATTCAATAAAGTCTGACATCATGAAAAGAAACAAACATGTTTATCTGTGCTTCTAGGATAGCATGCTCATGACACCAGAGAAAATAAACAAAATAGATTTTAATCTGGCAGAGAGGCTGTGCAAAAAAAGCGATGTCCTAGGAGCTAGACACCCTAAAGATACCCCTCAGGATATAAGATTGGGTTCCAGTGGGATGGGAAAGGCAGTTGTGGGTCCCAAAGCAGTGGGGGAAGTGGCTGAGGTTGCTGGGGAAGAGGGGAACGACCCTGCAGCAATTCTGAGGATCCTGAGCTTGGTCAGGAAGCTCTGGGACATCTCTGAGCGCAGGCCACCGAAGACATGGCCTTGTTTTCCCAGCTCTGTTTGGCTACAGGAAGGGGTTCTTTATAGTGAAGTCATTTTAGAACAAGTCTTTACAAAGACAGAGCAGCATCGTGCGACTTCCAGCAAGACTTTTCAATGTGAGCGTCTGCTTGCTTTTACCAGGTCTGACTTACCAGGAAAAGAACACATCCCAGAGTGGAGACCGCCGGGAATGCGCCGACAGGCTGCCTTCACTGACTCATATTCCCTACCATCTATTTTTGATTGATTCATGGAGACAAGAGATTTTTGTAACCCCCACACCTTGGTAAAACCTGAATTTTGTCCTTCTCGAGACTCATAGCTGTGGCCCGACCCTCTGACCTCAGAATGTGACCTTACTTGAAGAGCAGAGCATTGCGACTGCACTAGTTAAGATGAGGGCATCACGGTGGCCTCAATTCTATATTACTAGTATGCTGTACAAAGGAGAAACTTGGGCACAGAGGTACCCTGAGAAGGAGGGTGACGTAAAGAGACAAAGGAGAGACATGGAGAGGCCTGGGACATACATACCCTTCCTCACAGCCTTGAGAAAGAATCAGCATAATTGGCACCTAGATTTAGAACCTGGAGACCCCAAAAGTGTGAGACAATAGGTTCCTGTTGTCTCATTCATTCAGTATATAATACTTTGTTACTATAGCCTTAACAAACCAGTATAGGCCTTTATATATGTAACTTCAACCAGTGTGCACAATAGGACACTATACTTAGCCTGGAGATCATTTAAGCCAACATATCTATTCACCCTAATTTCTTGTGAAGTCCTATACTTGGTCCCCTGGATTTGCTCTTTGGAATCCAAGATGTATCTTTCTGAGGGCACCAGTTGCCATGGTACTAATGGAATTACATCACACATACTCCTTAAAGAAAGACAGTAGCACCAGTTCAGGGGGAAAGGAGAGTCCTTTGCTTATGCTAGCGGGTGACTCCTATCCTCTTCAGGATTCTCTGACTTCAGAATCAGCTTGAACTGGGAGGCAGGAGTCAGTTGTTCCCGTTTACTGTGTCCTTTTGGCCTCTGTTCTCTTGTGTCTTCAATTGGAGCATCTTTCCCCGGCAAGGGCAGTTTCTATCTATAAAGATGCATCTGCCGAGGGCAGCTTGAAGGTGGGATTATCATTTCTTATGAGACAGCTCTAACTTTGGTCCTCACAGGAAGCTGGTGGAGGGCAATTGTGGCAAGAGCAGTGGCATTGTTGGTGGTGACTCTCACATAAATACTGCATGGTGCGGTATGGGTAGGAGCGAGGCAAAGCAGATGAAGCAGAAAGTACAGCACAGAATCAACTCACTCAAATCAACTAGGAGGCTGCAATGGTTGGAATGAGATGAGAGACCAATTAAGGTTAGTGGGTTTTTTCTTTCTTTCTAAGCAGCAGACAGTTTTATTCAATGCGAGCAGAAAGCAGATGCAACTCCCTGCAGCCTTCAGCCATCTAGTCAGACCCCTGGGGGCTGGCAGGTCACTCACTTAAGTGAAGTGGGAGAGGTCTGATCCTGTAACCTCAGGAAAAGAATGGGTCTGGTAAAGAAGGGGCAGCTACAAAATGGCTTCCTGTTTGCAAGGGCGGAACCCATGTTCCTGTGATCCCCATAGTCTCAGCGGGATCCCAGGCAGAAATTGGTAAGAAAGTAAAAGAAAATGATACAGGCCAAGAGAAAAGACTTTCAAAGATACCTTTAATGCAGAACTCAAGAATAATATATACGAAGAACTCACCAATAAGGAAACAAACTCAAAACAAATGAGAAATAGGCAAAATATCTGAATAGACACCTCATTAAAGAAGACATTAGCATGAACGATATGAATGAGATGGAGATGTGGTTTGAAAAAGAAATGTCCCCATGGGCATTTGTGTTTGAATAGTAGGTCCCCCAACTGGTGGCTCTCCTCGAGAAGGTTACAGAGCCTTTTGGAAGTGGAGCTTTGGCAGAGAAGTGCACCCCTGGCTGGGTTCTGAAGTCTTACAGCTTGCTGTTTTCTTTTCCTGTGTGTCGTGAGGCTTGACCAATTTTTTCCTGCTCCTGCATTCATGCCTTCCCTGCCTGTTGCCACATTTCCTCACCAAGTCAGACTCTGTCCCTTTGGAACTGTAAGGCAAAACAAGCTCTTTCTCTCCAAAGTTGCTCTTTGTCAGAGTATTTTATCACAGCAACAGAAAATAAACTAATCCAAGAGACTCAGCATGATGTAACTCTTGATAATTGTCAATCCAATGTATGTAGATAGAAACCCCTTGCTCACAGTATTCACAGCTGCTTTCCTGACAACTGACAACATTTGTAAGAGCCGGGATGTCCTCCAGCAGGTGAGTACTAAAAATATTATTTTGCAAACACACACACACACACACACACAACATGACAGACTGGAGGAAACTTAAATACCTGTTTCTAAGTAAAAAGCCAATCTGCAAATGCTTCATGCTTAATTCAACTACATGGCGTTCTGGAAAAGACAGGAATGTGAAGACAGTGAAAGCCCTTGACTTCCGGTCTTGGGTAGCAGGGCACAGAGGGCTTGTTTAAGACACGAAAGCTGTTCTGAGTGATGTGGCAGGGGTAGGTGCACAGTGCTGCTTTCAAAACTGATAGGATGCCCAACACGATGAACCCTAATGCAAAGTGTGGACTTTAGTTGGACTAATCTGCTAACATGCATTTGCTGATTATAAGATAGCACACCCATGCAAGATGCTAAATGAGAACAGAGAGATGAAGGAGCAGCAGAGGGGAAGTACCCGGGAAGTCTCTACAGTCTGCTCAATTCCACTCAGAACCTAAAATAACTATAAAGATAAAATCTAAATTTTGGAGTGGTATTATATTCAAGGCAAGCACCCATCCTTTGAGTTACATCCCCAGCTCTATAAAAATTGATTCTATTATTTTAAATACCCCACTTTGAAATTTTAGCTATCTCTTTATTTCAGGAAAATAAAACTATACACCAATAAAGCCTCTCAGTAGGATGACTATGAGCTACTTGATTTTTCTGCTGTCCCAGTCCAGTGTGCCTGTTAAGTGTTGCTGTGGCCACTAGTCTTAGCAGAACACATTACGAAGACCACAGTGCTGTCTGTCTCCCATTTTGAGAGAGGAGGGACTTGAGGCTCAAAGAACTAGAGAGACTTGCCCCAGGGTGACCTGGTTCAGTGGGGGCTGAGCTCAGGTGGAGGTTCCAGACCTCAATACTCTGTTTTGTATTTCCTTCCCAAGATGTTTTCCCAAGGCCTCAGGGGTTTGGCTTTGTTTCCCTCCACTCTTTGGTAGAAGAGAAAGGGCCAGCTGGGTTTAGTTTTGTAGGTGCAAACTCTGAATTGTTGATGGCTAGACTTGAAAAAAGAAGAGAGAGAAAGACAGAGTGATAATCCAGTCAATCAAGAAAAGCTACCATGAGAAAAGTGCCAAGACTATCATCAAACCAGCTTATCTCGAGATATGCTGTCTCTTAGGGACCCCATAAACACCACATTTGTTTGGGACTCAGGTAGGCTACCTGTGCCCTCCTTCTCCTCCCCCATTCTGGTTCCCTAGATACTCCTAAACCTGCCACTGGTGCCCGTCAGCCAGTCCTGCCAGCCCACTCCATCCCCTTGGGACTAAGGTGCTACTCCTGATACCTAGGCTCCTCTAGTTCTTCCTCTGTTACATTCCTTAGTCATTCTTCCTAGTCCATCTCCATCCTATTGTGACTCCCATTGACCCTAGATCTGCTTTCTTTTAGGAACCCCACAGTCACCTGGGTTGGTGGCGTCCCGGGCAGACTACCTATCCCCTCTTTCCCCTCTCTAGAGTAGCCCTAGTTCTGCCTCTGCTGCCCTCTGTGGATTCAGACTCTGAACCCACCAGAGAGACCCCCTCCTCCAGGATCAAGTCCCTCAGGTCCGATAGCCTATCGCTCACCCCACCACTACATTGATCTAAGACTTCTTGGAGTCTGAATCCAGAATGACCCCAAGACTGAAAAGCAAGCAACATTCTGCTGATCCACAGCTTGTCAGGTGAGGTAACAGCCACCGAAGAACAAAACACCCACCCAACAAAGGTGAGACCAGATATCCACACCAAAAACTACCACAAATGTCCCAACTCCAGATGCCTAGTTCCAAGGATGGAACCACAAACAAGAATAACTAATACAATATGCTTCCTTCAGAAAACAGACATTGTAATATGCCCCGAGAAAACCATTTTATCTGAAGCGCAAGTCAAGGACAGCAATTAGGAATATGTTCAAAGGCCTTAAAGGGGATAGGAAGAGCTGCTTAAGGGAAAGGATGAAAAGACAGTTGAATGAAATAATGAAAACAATAAAAGATATAAGGAATGCCAAACCCTCAGCTTCTGGTCAGACTCACACATAGATAGCCCTACAGAAGGCTACAGAAGAGTTTGCCTGTGAATGTCCCGGGCTGGTAAGTGGTCCTTCTTTCCTAAAATTTGGCCTGGCTTTGCCATTCCTTCCTTTCAAAGATTTAAAAAATAGACATAAAATATCACACCCAAAGCCTTGTGCTTATTCTGAGAACCCCCTGTCACATTTGCAGCAAGCCCTGGTCTCTCCACAGGCTTCTGCTGGAATGGAAACACTTCTGACTCGGAAAAGCTGCAGGACCCTGGCCACACAGCCCTCTAGATTAACTTCACAGAGGTTAAAAGAAGAAGAGAAAGAGCATCTGCTGGGAAAAGGTTTCAAGGTTCCGTGGTGTGCTGCTGGTCTGGCTTGTGGAGGCAGGGCCGAGATGCGAACACAGAGCCTAGAGCTGAGGAGAGAAGCCCGAGCAGAACACACCGTGAAGACCACAGCTGGCTTCCAACTCTGTCCACTTCCAGTTTGGATCATGTTACCGTCCAGCATCAAAGAGGCCCTTGAAGGACACTCTGTCCTTGGCCTTTATATGAATTCATTGAGGCTGTGTGTTAACTTGGATGGCAAAGCTTAAAGAGTCACCAGCTCCTTCTCACTTTCCGATGCTGTTTCTTGATCAGACGAGATAAATTCTCTCAGCAGGGTTCTTCCCACAGACCATGACGGTGGAGGGTGGCATGTGGGACTAGGTGATATTTGATGCACAGGTTTTACGGAGCATCTGCTAACAACAGTTGCCATTACTGAGCATTGGCTGTGTCAGCCACTTGTCTAAGCACCGTGCTATAAGCATTTTAGCTTCATTGTCTCCTTACAAGGTGTGCCCTGTGAAGGTCACCAGCTTACCAAGAGGTAACTGAAGCACACCTAGTCATGTCTTTGGACCAAAGTCATGTAGACACTAAGGACAAACCTGGGATTTAAGTCAAGGGGCATGTTGCCAACCCTCTTCCATAACGCCTTCTTGGCAGTCGGCAGAGATCTGGGTTGATATTTCCCCGCTTTGATGAGCTGTCAAGTACCCATCCAATGTACTATTGGGCATTAACATTGTAGACATTTACATGGCTTCATCACATGAGAATTTACTGTTTTAGGGCACGTTTCTTGGCCTCCCAGCGCCTGTTCCCCACCTATGAAACAGGCTTGGTAACAGTCCTAAGCACGCGGGGCTACCGTGAAGGTCAAAGGAAGTAATATGTGTAAGGCACCTAGTACCCCTTCAACTTGATAAACGAGAAGAGGCATTTCAGAGAGATTAAGTCACTTGCCAAAGATCACACAGCTGGTGGCTCTATTGCCTTCTTGGACAGCAGAGAGAAGGGAGTTGGGGGCTGTTTCTGAAATGAATGTAATTCACTATAAAATGAGTGTAATTTGGACATCAAATACAGTGGAGAGTATCAGCCGCTAATAGAGAAAATATGATTTAGTGGTTGGTTTTTAAACTAAACAAATTTACTGTGGTCTCTAAATGAGTCTCATGACAAGACCAAAGCATTTCTTTTTTGCCCCGGATTACCAATATCATATGTTAAGGAGAGAAACCAGATGGCTCTCTAGCTGGTGTCTGTGGAAATATATAGAGTGGACTGTTTCTTTATAGCTGTTGGCATATAAAATAAGTCATTATTCTAAATAGAAAAATATTGATGATGTCATCGAGGCCATCGAAAGACACATCAACCTGATCTGATGAGCTGGAAAATCAATAGGCGCTTTCCAAACAAGATGACATGCCCTTTTAATTGGTTGTGTGAATGTGATATACTGTGCCCCGCGAAGGTCCAAAGTTAATTCTCCTTGGTTTGGGGTTTTGATTGTTGTTTCTGCCTGCAGTCACTTTTGCATCTACTTAATATATTATTAATAGCAATAATAGTACCTGCTGTGTGTGCCCTTCAAGAGAGGACAGACACGTTGGTTATGTGCATGTGTACCACAAGAAGACTGGCATTTCCACCTGCCTCCCAGACGGCCGAGGGATTACTGCTGTGGATTGTGCTGGTGGTAGACAAGATATCAGCCAAAGACTACACTTCTCATGAGACATCAACTCAAAGAAAGGTGACTCACTTGACAGAACCAGTCAATTCTGGTTGTGGAACAATGTCCCGAGAGACAAGAGACAGAACTCACCAAGAAATATCCCACCTACACAGCAGGTTCTGAAATACTGGCAGTTGCTCCATCGCCCAATGAGACCTCCTGACCTTTTGTAAGATACAAAGACACCCTTGCTGAAAAGTCCTTGAAGCATTTGAAAACAAGGAGGTGGCTCCATGTGGTCTCTCTGTGTGACTTCAGTTTCCCAAAAAGCAGGCTCAGGTAAACATTAAAGGGCTTGCTTCTGAAGGACTTGACCTCCTTTGTGTATGTCTTGATACCTTTCCTTGATTTTACACTTTTTGGTGTAAATTTCCCTTTAAGAAATTGACTACGCCGGGCGGTGGTGGCGCATGCCTTTAATCCCAGCACTCGGGAGGCAGAGGCAGGCGGATCTCTGGGAGTTCGAGGTCAGCCTGGTCTACAAGAGCTAGTTCCAGGACAGGCACCAAAGCTACAGAGAAAACCTGTCTCGAAAAACCAAAAAAAAAAAAAAAAAAGAAAGAAATTGAGTGCAAGTTTAGAGGGGTCAAGTGTGCAGACAGAGTGAGTAGAGTTCATCGTCTTCTCTCCAGAACCTGCCTTGCAGTTGCTTTGATTGTCCCTCATCCCATTTGAGGAAGCTGAGAGTGGAGGAAGCTTGCTAACTTGACCAGCCAGTTTCCCCCATGGCGTCATGAGAGGGTTCCCCTGAACCACTCACAGGGTCAGCTGAACAGCTGGATTCTGGATTCAATCAGAGTGACTTTTCTTTGGAGGCGAGTTTTAGAAGGCTTGCGCAAAAGCCACTCCAGTGACTGCTCAGTAGACATCTGGGAAAGAAAGACAATGGTCATCCCCAGCTCTTCATATTTGTTAAAAAACAAAACATTATTTTATGTGTAGCTGGATATTTTGCCTGCATGTGTCTATATGCACACATTGCCCAAAGAGGCCAGAAGAGGGCAATGGATCTCTGGGAGTGGTAGTTAGAGATGGTTGTGAGGTATCATGTGGGTGTTAGCAATTGAACCTGGGTCCTCTGGAAAGCAGTCAGTGCCCTGTCTCTCCAGTCCTGCGGGATGGGATGCCTCTCGATTCAGCAGCGTGAGCCTCTGTGTGACCACTTCAACCTGGTGAGTCCTCGGTTTCCTGTTGGCTGTCTCCTCTGACCGTGCCTTCCCTTTTTCTTTATAAGAGCACAGAGAGGTGTTTCTTCTCGCTGAGTCCAAGCAAATTCTACTCAGCAAAACATTGCTCATATTTCCCAGCTTAAGAAAAGACACTTGGTCGGGTTCTTTTTTAAAAAAAAAAATCATAACTCTTTAATAAAGATTTAATATTTACTCAGAATTGCTTCAACTAAAGAAGATTAGTTAGATGGTTATGAAGGGATGCCAGATCTCTTTTTATTCATTACCTCACTATTTATGAGCAATACATATTTATAGTACACGCACTTTGTAATTTTGGAATCTACCTGATTAGTTTGCATACTGGGTTTAATTTCGTCAGGTTTACCAAAAATCCTGGGGCTAAAGCGAGCCTAAATCTATTAAATATTGATGTGGGCTTTGCCAGGTAGGAGTCTTGTTAATATCGCAGCTTCATAAGGCGCTCTGACATGAGGTGACTTAACTCCTCAGCTGGAGTGGCTCTGTTTACTCTCAGACAGGAGGACTGAGAGGGGTTTTTGAACTTGATATTAGCCAGTTTCTTGTACCATGGGGATGCTCGTGAAAGGAAAAAAATGGGCCAAATTAAAACTGGCCTGTGGGTTTTATTTTTTATTTCCTGTAGCTAAAAGTGTATAAGTTGAACTGCACTAAATAAAACACAATAATTTGTTCTTGAAATTAGCAAGCACACGTTCCACCCATAAAACCGCTGTTCTGTGATGTAAGACTGGGTTTCATTTCAGTGGTCTTGATTTATTGTTTGGTTTGTTTTATTTTGAGGGGGGGTTGGGGATAAGACGTGTGCAGGACAGATCTATTAAAATGGCCGACAAGAACAGATTTGCACAGGTTTATTAATCCTTAAGACGTCTGAGTCAGTGAGTTGAGAACATTTAAATGTTGGGAAAAAAATTTAGAGGTCTTAAAAATGTATATGTGTAGCTTGAACCAAAATGTTCAGTGAGAGTTCAGAAAGGCCTTCTCTCTTCCCCTACCTGTTTTACTGTCTGCTGGAAAGCCATTCTGCAGGTGCTTGCCTTTAGTACTAAAGGGACAGCCTTTTCGCCTCACCAGATAGAACATAGTGAATTAGGGAACATGAGCACGCCTTGGCAGAGCCTAGACACTGCCCAACGGCCCTAATTCACCAGGTTCCTCTGTACAGCTGTGCAAAGCTCTGACAGCAATGGGCATCCCTGGAAAAAGTGGAAAGCAAACAGTTTGGTTGGAAGGAGGACCTTCGGGGGAAGTTTTAAATTCTTTGGAAAGACAGCGTAAAGACAAAAGCTGTCAGAACAGCTCAAAAGAAACTTGGTGAATATGGAAACAGATATCGTACCAGTGGTGATTCCATTCCATTTGAGTAAACACGGAAGATAGATTTCTGGGTCATGTGACAGTAGTAAATATATAGATGGAATCTGAATGACCCCTGATGACTGGAGAAACTGTCAGAGAGCCGGAGCGAGGGAGAGAGGGAGACAGGGAGGGCTAGTATATTGGTAGACATGAGCTTCAAACCGCTTTCAGACCCAGACACCACCTCACTGCCCTGCCAATCAAATAATTCCATTCTTTGTTGTAGTGAGAACTTGACAGATGTCAAGAGCCTACGACTAAAAGGCTGAAGAGCAGACCAATTTTAGCTTTGAGATTGTTGCAGGATTCCAGTTAACATCACTGTCACTTTCCCTGGGGTCCACTCTTCTTTGGATCCACTTTTCATGACTTGATTTTACATGGCATCAAAATGTCTGAGAATGCTAACTTCTTCCCCCAGGATGCTCAGTAAAAATACCATTGTATCTTGTCCTTGGTTGGATCACTTTACCATCTTGAACCAATCAAATGGCCCCAGGAATGAGTGTACTGAAGTTCAGGCCCAGGTCCCAGACTTTCTTTTGAAGTCAGAAGAAGCATAAGATCTCCCTAAGTATGAGGATTGGGAGGAAAAGATACCCTGGGGAAGAAGATTGTGGAAAATGCCTGGAAGAAATGAGAAGCCGGCTGGCTGTTCTCTACAAAGCAAGAGCAGAAAGTCCCAGGGCCAACTCTGTGAGCCACAGTTGCTGCCCCAGGTTGAGACACAGAAGTCAAGCCTTTGGAGAACTCCAAGAAACAACTGAAGAACGTTGTGAAGGCTGGGAGATTTAAACTGCTGGCGTTTGTGTTTAAAAGTGGAGTGTTGGTTTACCTTCCAAAACTAGTCCTACTGGGGCATTTGATTATGCTTGAAGCTCTCTAGAAGACCCATGTCACTTATGACAGAGTTTTATAAACTTATGCAATAAGTTCCCCCACATTGTAAAAGATTTCATTCCGGAAGAAATACAAATTTACAGATTTACTCTTAGGGCAGTGAACTTGAAATTTCCCAAGACTGTAGCAATAGCTGAGATCTGAGTGCGTCCATTTTTCTTGCTGGTATCCTCAGCACCTGTCACCTCCCTTCTCCGTTTCTCCTGAGCATGGCTTGGTTTCTTCTCTGCTCCTAACACTGCCAGAGGTTGGCCAGTTCTGTCTATATTTTTAAAAACCTACTTTGGTTTTACAAGTTATTTGTAGTGTCATATAAATTTGCAAGCTCAACCAATTTTGACTTTGCTTTTCATATAATTTCTAATCCAACTTTTTAGTTGGTTTTACACGTATTTTTCTATTTCCTTAAGCTGTATGTTTAACTTCCTTCTTTTTTAAAAAAAAATAAAATTTTCACTACATTTGTGTGTGTGTGTGCCTGTGTATATGTACATAGCTCACATGTGGAGGTTGAATTATGACCTCCAGGAGTAAATTCTCTCCTTTCACCATGCATGTCCTCTGAGGATCAAGCTCACGCTCATCAGACTTGGCAGCAGGCAAGCCATCACACTACCTAGCTCACTGATTTTCTTCCTTTAAAAAGTCCTATTTTATTTATTCTGTGTTCGTGGAGAATATGAGGCTACGGGGGTGTGGGGGGTACATGCCATGACACACTCAGGTGGAGGTCAGAAGACAACTTGCAGGATTCAGTTCTCCCTTACTTCGTGGGTCTCAGGGATTGAACTCGGATCTTCAAGCTTGACAGCAGGTGCTGTCAACCACCTCACAGCCCCTTGCTCATTTCCTTCTTAAGGAAACTATATTTTCATTGGAATATGAAATGTTTGTCTTCAGGAGTCACTTTCCGTTCGTTTCTAGGCTACTGTTCATTCGATTCTACTGTTTTCTTTGTTGGAAATAATAGGAAATGTATTTGATATTTTTCCTTTGCATTACCAAAGTAAATTTCATTCTTTTTCTTCTTGTTTATAGGCTTTTCTCACTATTCTAAGAGACTATAACCTATCTGGGTTGACATTTTGCATTTTTGCACTTGTATTTTGACCAAAAAAGCCAAGTTTTTATAAATAAGTAATGAAATTAAGAGAAGAACAAATCTTTGTAGCCTATCTTATAGAAGCGCATATTCTGCCATACAAGGGAATGTCATACACTGTGTGCTTGAGAGAACACTCTCCTCCCATCGACCTTTCTATCATGATTTCTCTTCTGCCAAAGTTGATTTGTGGGATCACAGTGAGCTAAAATTCCTCACTGTAGTTATGATTTTTATAAAACTGTTCTCACATGGATAAGAGTTTTGTATTATGCTATTTTATTGATTAAAAAAATCCCTCAAAGCACACCATTTACCTATGATCACGCTTTGGTCATGTTTTGTACCACTTTATTTGACATTAAGTTTGCTGTTCTAACAACAGCAAGATTCATTTTTTCTGTATCTAGCCTATATAACAATAGCTATCATTTATTTATGTATCTATTCGTTTATCCTAGGTATATCTTTTATAAATGGTACCCAGCATGATTCTGAGATTTTTGTGTTAGATTGTTTTTCCAACTTTAACTGATTTTTGTTTTTGAAATTTTATTTTTAATTTTAAAAGTTTATTTTGTTTGCCTTTTTTATTGAAAAACGGTAATTCATACAATATATTCTGATTATACTTTCCTTCTCCCCTCATTTTTTTACAGGTTCTCCCTACCTCTCTACCCACCCAACTCCATGCCCTTTTCTCTCTTTAAAAAGAAACACACACACACACACACACACACACACACACACACACACCTCACTCAGAAAAAAAAATATACTGGCAAAAAAGACCAATAAGAAAAAATGCCCCCAAAAGCAATATGAGACAAAAAGCCTACAAACATACCATTGAGTTTGTTTTGTGTTGACCCCACTTCTGGGAATGAGGCCTACCCTGAAGTGTGGTTGAGTCTCCACTGGAGAAAACTAATGCTTTCCTTTGCAAGTGGATACAAATCAGAGATAGCTTCTTGGTTAGGGATGTGAGCCCATGTCCACTTCTTCCTCTCCATGCTGTGAACCCACCTGACTTGAACCTGTGTAAACCCTGCATGCTTGCACAGTCTCTGTGAGTTCATAGTTGCCTTAGTCCTATTGTATCTGAAGGACACTGTTTGGAGTCATCCATAACCTCTGGCCCTTACAACATTTCTGCTTCCTTTTCCACATAGGTTCCTGAGTCTTAAGGGAGAGGTTTAATGAAGACTCATTTAGGACTGAGTGTTTCAAAGTCTCTTGCTCTCTGCACATTTTCCCATTCTGGATCCTTGTTATTCTCATCTACTCCAGGAAGAAGTTTCTCTGATGATAAGTGAGTGAGACACTGGTCTATGGGTAAAGCAGAATATCATCAGGAGTTATTTTATTGTTATGTTCTTTTAGCAGAGCAATAGTATTTGGTTTTTCACTAGGTCCATGACCTATTTAGTCTCAGATTCTTGGCCACCAAAGAGCACCATCAGGTATAGGTTCCATTAGCTGGAGTGGGCCCTAAATCCAATCAGAGTGGTTGGTTACTCATACAATGTCTGTGCCACTATTGCACCAGCAGTTTTCTCAGACAGGTCATTGTTTTCGGTCACAGGTTTGTAGCTGAGTTGATGCTATCTCCTCTGATAGCATGCAGAGTACCTTCTATTAACCCGAATGCTAGCTAGTCAGTAGGGGTGAGCCTGTAGGAATGCATCAGCTTGACTTTTCTGTGCCCAGTGGCACATGTAAGTGTTGTCTTCAGCAATAGGGCCTTACCATTAGTTTGCGGAGAGCACCAATAGCCTTGGCAGTAGCCTGAGATGTTTGGGGTTGTCCATGGGGTCCCTTTTGTCAATGACTCAATAAGATGTTTCTCATTGCTGGCACTGGAAGTTTTCCTTGGTGGGATAATATATTTAGTTGGGACATTGTCTACCCTGATATTGGTGACTTCATTTAGATTTCTTTCATATATTTATATATTTTAAGAAGTTTCTTCAATAGCAGGTTCCTATATGGCCCCCAAATGGCCCTTAGTGTTAGTTTTTCCTATCCATATTTATTCCTTATCCCTCTCTTTGTCTATTAATAAGAAAATAATTCATATTAATTATGATTTCTGGTATGTTTGACATGATATCTTTTATATTTTTATAAATTCCCCCTTTAAGATTCTTACTTAAAATAATTCTCTAAGTTCAGTATTTTAAATATTTCTTTCTATTTCTTTGATAGAAAAATTCTTCTGTGTATCACATATATATATATGTGTGTGTGTGTGTGTGTGTGTGTGTGTGTGTGTGTGCGCACGCGCCATGGTCACAGATAATACTTTTGTAGAAATATGTATTATGTATGTATGTATGTATGTATGTATGTATGTATGTATATACACACATGTTGGGTGTCATCCCTCCTCAGGAGCTGTCCACTTTGATTTTGAGACAGGTTCTCTCACCATGACCTGGATTCACAGATCAGGTAAGATGAGATGGCCATAGTCCTAGAGACTCTTCTGTCACTGCCTTCCAAATGCTAGCCTTTGGATTACAACTGTGTCCTACTACATCTAGCTTTTTAAAGTGGATTCTGGGGATCCAACAAGGGTCTTCATGCTATTGTCTACATAAGTAAGTCATTTTCACTACAAAGAACTTAATTTCAGAAACATTAGCCAGGTGTGTTTAGCCATGTGTCTGCTCTCTGCTAAAGAGAAGAATCACTTTATAACCTGGTAAGCACTTAGCCCTTTCAACCTCCAAGTGCAAATGAGCTTTAAAGTAAGCAGATTTCCTCCTGTATTCGTTCTCTCAGACTGTACCTCTGTTTTCCCAGCCACCGTTTCCCTGCAAGGCTTCCTGGATTTATCTTCCATGATACTCTCTCTTTTTTTTTCTCATTTTGTCATGTATGTTCTCTCTGTCTTGAGATACATTTTGTCCATCTCATTTTCCACATCACTAGCTGAGTGTTCAGCATGCTCCAGCCTACTATTCATTTTTTTCTGTTTCATTTCAACATTTAGAAATTATATTTTTAATCTCAAAAACATTTATGTCCTTTGATTGTTCCATTTAATTATCATTTTATATCATTTATTTTTTTTTTCATTTTTCCCTCCAGGAATATGTTGTCCCCAAGTCAATGTCTTGTTCATTCCTGGTTGTAACTGTTCTAGGATGCAGCCAGCAACTGTGGAAGGCTAAGCTCAGCATACAGGCCAGGTTAGATCCTGGGCCAGGGGTGAAGACACTCGGTTTCAGATAGCCAGTCTTGCTCAAAGAGTCAAAAGAAGAGTAGTCTTTGTCCCTGGGTTCTGCAGACCAACCATCTGAGCCATAACCTCAGTATGGGCCAATAATATCAATAGAAGGTCTCATAAAAGCCATCCATGGTTTGCCTTTGATTTGAACCACTTCTTGCATCTCCATTGTCTATAGACTGACTTTAGGAGCTCTCTCCCTCACTAGAGGGTATATACAGAATCCCAAAGCAAGATCCTTTCATGTATAATTGGTTTGGAATTATGGGAACTCCGGAGTCACTGTTCAGTGCTAAGGCACTTCTATTGGGAAGGGAAATGTTTTCTTTTTTCTGTAAAGAGGGGTGTAACAGGATTCCTTCCTGACTTAAGAGTTGTAGTGAGAGAGAATTCCAAAGAGACAGGAAAAGTAACATTTTCTATCTCGATGTTTTCCACCCGAATGCAGACGATAGATATTATTTTCCTCTAGATAGTCCCATATGTTCATTCCCCATTAGCCAACTTCAGGAGATGAGTCATGACCAGTCTAAGTCGGGCATGGAAACTCCATTCCCGTCTGCCAGGACACGCATTCCAGCCACTCTGTGACTAGGGAGGGTCATAACAAATCCTGGCCAAAAGCATGAAATGTATATGTGTTGGAGGGGTTCTCCCTTGCTGTTCATTTTTTGGGGGGTAATTATATGAGAGATGATGTCTGGAGCAGCGGAAGTCATCCTGTGATCATGAATCAAAGGAGACCATCACAGAAAGCCAATATATTTAAGAAGGTGGATCAGTGTCAGACAGGAAGAATCGGATTCCTGGCGATAGGGATGAGCCACTAACATATGTTAAGTGATAACGGAGGCACTGATGGCTTAATTCACTGTAGCCAAGCACTCTGACCCTTGCTTCTGAAGCCATTTCTAGCTTGAACGGATGTTTCAGTTTTATGCTCAGATCATGGAAGGCAAAGATGAATACTATTTAATTTCACAATAAATACAAATAAAGACTTTAAATTCCACACACTTTATAATTTTGAAATCAGGAATCTCCATAGGCCCAAGCTGATGGACCGTGACACTCTTATGCCCCTTGGGAATGGATTGGGAAAGAGTTCCAGAAAGGGGCTGGGAAGGCAAACCAATCCTTACCCGTAATAAGGATCAATAGTCAAGCAGATTATTGCGGCTTCTATAGCTGCTGTTGGGCTATTATTTTTCCACCAGTAACTGCAAAGGAACAAGTTGCTGACGTGTGAGGTGTTTGGCTGCCCAATATGCCATCCCGGAAAACCTCCGGTGTTTACCATTCAGATTCAGGGAGAATAGTAAATATATTTTTCATCTGAATTAAAGTAAAAGGAAGCTGTGATTAATAACAGCCGGAGGGTTGTGTTATTTATTATATTTTGAATTCTACCTCTGAGATATGCCGCTCTTTAAGTGCTTTTCCCTTCCAAAAGGAAAAACAGGTAAAATAATAACACATGCCGCATGCCGGGTGGTTATTGTGTGCCAAGAACTGTGCTAAGTATATCACAGGCCTTGTCTAGCTAAATCCTTCCAAAAGTTCCAGACTAAGTTGTCAAAATCAGTGTCTTATGTATAGACAAATTAAGACTGAGAGCTGTTACATCGCTGACAGAAGAAATCTTGACTTTTATTTAGATTTACCTTATTTCATGTGTGTGAGTGTCCTGCCTGCATGTAGTGGCTGCACCATGTGTGTGCCTGGTGCCGGAGGTCAGAAGAGAACATTGGATTGCTTGGAGCTGGAGCTGGCAATGGATGGAAGCCACTATGTGGGTACTGGGAACTGAGCCCAGGCCCTCTGCTGTAGCAGCCAGTGCTCTTAACCACTAAGCCTTCTCTCCAGACCCAACAACCAAAAAACTGTAGGAACCAAGGAATGCTAGGAGCGGGAGAAAAAAAGTCTTCCTCGGAAAAGAGCAGAGCAATTGGTTATCCAAAATCAAATATGCAGCCCTGAAGATATAAATATACATGTAACATACAGACTGAACAGGTTGTATTTATATATTTAGGAAAACACACACACACATACACACACACACCAATAATTAAAGAAAAAGAGGCCATGAATGTGAATGACAGAAACGGGGTGTACATGGTTATAGGGAGGAAAGGGGATGGGGAAATGATGGAATTCAAATCTTAGCAAAATTTTAAAATGATTTAAAATGAGATACAGATGTTTTAGTATTGTTAGCTTTAAAGAGCATTCCTAACAATCTTTGAAATTGTCATTCAGCGTATTTTGATTGTATTCAATACACTCCCCCGTCTCCTCTCTGATCCGCTCTTATCTCCCTACCCTACCCAACTTTATGCCCTTAAAAAAAAAGCCATGGACTCCAATTTGTGCTACCCAAGCACTGCTGGGAATAGGGTCAACCCTAAGAAGTGGCCAACCTACCAGGAACCACGCTCTTAAAGAAAAATGACTCTCTGTGTCCCAGCAGCATCCATGGCCAAGCTCCTGAGTGAAGGGTGGCACTTCGTGCTCCTCTCCCAGTGAAGCCCTATGCGATCTTCTAATCATGTAGCTTTGCCCAATAAAGCCTACAATTCAGTATGATAGTCTGGGTCTTTTGGCTGAGGTGCCTCGTTCATAGTGGCATGTTTGGAACTTTAAATTTAATTTTCTAATATTTCCTATGACTTTGAGATGGAATTGGCAGAATTAAATCAATCGATGGCCAACAGCATACGCGATGTAATTTATTTCTCCACTATTAGCCAATTCAGTGTTTATTAATGGTCACATGTACACTTCAATTCTATTAGATTCTTTAATCAAGTTCAACACAATGCTGAAGGTTGAGAGAGAAGAAACACCAAGGGTGTAGTGGGGCACAGCGCAGATAATTTGGACATAAGACATTACATGTAGTCTCTGGCTCCCGCCGCATATTGACAGAATATAATTCCAATTTTCACACTGTCACAGCACAAATGGAAGTGTGACTTACGTCTCACAATTTGCATAGCTGATTCCCTTTGACCGTTTCATCATCTGTCGGACAGTTATAAAATTGCCTTTCTTTGTGACATCATTCCTGTATGCTAAGGCTTCAAGGAGTGTCCGAATTAAAGCATGGCCCTGTCACCTGACACACAAGGAACCCACTCCCAAATGGTGTGTCCGGCTCAGCAAATCCATAGATCATGTCGCGCTGACTGGCAGGCCCGCAGCTGCTATCTCGGAAAGTTTTTTTGTTGTTCAGGGTCCTGGGTACTCCTGTGGTTGGTCATGAATGCTGAATACATCCCAAGGGCTTGGTGTTATCCAGCACAGAGTCCCAGTTTGCTGTGTTCTACCCTGATATAATAGCATGGCTCAATGAAAAGCCAGATTTAGGAAAGTTTAAAAGTCTTCTTTTAAAAAAATATGATGACAATGAAGGGCACTGAAATGCCTTTGGTTTGAGGCCACCTGCCTCAGCTTGTGTAGTGGCTAGTTTATGTAAACTTGACATAAGCTAGAGTTGTTAGAGAGGAGGGAGCCTTGACTGAGAAAAAGCCTCTATAAGCTTGGGTTGTAGGCAAGCCTATAGGACATTTTCTTCATTAGTGATTGATGTGGCAGGACCCAGTCATTTGTGGGTGGGGCCTCCTCTGGGCTGACAGTCCTGGGTTTTATAATAAAGCAAGTTGAGAAAGCAACGAGGAGCAAGCCAGTAAGCAGCACTCCTCCATGGCCTCTGAATCATCAGCTTCTGCCTCCAGATTCCTGCCCTGATTTCCCTTGCTGATGAACTGTGATTTGGAAGACAAATAAACCCCCTTCCCCCCAAGTTGCAGTGTCTCATCACAGCAATAGTAACCCTGACTAAGACCCCTTGGTTATGTTTGGGCAGCACTAAGACTACTCAATCTATGTGCATACCCCTTCCTGAAGAAGTTTCTTTGCCTACCACTCCTGCTTGAAAAATAGTCTTAAACAATATTTTACAAGATATCGTATGGTTTGTCTCATGCTGGCTGGTTAGACCCAGGATGTGCACTGACCTAAAGAAGCCAGGGCACACAATATGACATGAGCCATAAAATATGAGCTGAGTTAACCTAAATCTCCATGGGCCAAGAAAGGAGAATGAGCTATCAAGGAGAACCGAAGTGGGAGATGACAGACAGTCAAAAGGGCCAGACATGAATCTAAGGAAGTGAATCATGAGTTATATGAAGAAGCAGGAGATACAGGAAGATAGGTAAATGTGGTGCTTGGGGTAACTGGAGGCCAGTGACAGAGAAGAGGAAGGAGGAGAAGATATAGGAAGATAAGGAAAAAGATGTGGTACTTAGAGTAAGTGCGAGTCATTGATGGAGAAGAGAGGAGAAGAGAGGAGAGGAGAGGAGGGGAGGGGAGGGGAAGAGAGGAGAGGAGGGGAGGGGAGGGGAACAGAGGGGAGAGGAGGGCGAGGAGAGGAGAAGAAAGGAGAGAAGAGGGAAAAGGAGGGGAGACTCCAATAGTCTAACTATGCCTTTTCTCGGTTCTTGTGATGACCTTGTATATATTTACAATAGATGCCCCCAACACATAAGCAGAGTGTTAATCTCTTCCCAGAAATCCAATGGGTCTCAATCACAACATGGAAAATGGGAGAAAAGATAATCCTATCCTGGTATATCTTGAGAATGAGTACAATTGCACACAAACACTAAATGTTTCTGAGCTGTTCTCTTAGGGTTCAAAGCTTCATGATACACTCTCGCCCTAGAAACTGCCATGCTCCAAACCTCATCCCTCAGAGGGTCTAAGAGGCTATAATCTTGCAAGGCTTTCTCTGGATGTGACCCAGAAGTCTGGAAATTGAAGCTGTCCCTATCTGGTCCCACATTAACTCTACTCTAAAAATGGTTACTAATAGTCGTTAACCATGAAGCAGGAAACATCCTAAATGATGAGGTGGATGCAGACAGCTGGGCGCTCTGGATCTTTAGGCATTTTAGAAGAGACTCATAGCTGACTTGAGTGCGAATCCACAGTATCTAGGAACAGAACACAGAGATGAACCCCCGTTTATGCCCTAGGGAAATCAGCATTCAGTTCAACGGGGCTTGTCCCACTATAGCTCAAAGCTTTGGCAAGTGGGAAGGGACAGGAGGAACTACATAAATGGTTCTCTCTCTCTCTCTCTCTCTCTCTCTCTCTCTCTCTCTGTGTGTGTGTGTGTGTGTGTGTGAGAGAGAGAGAGAGAGAGAGAGAGAGAGAGAGAGAGAGAGAGAGAGAGAACAGACAGAGACAGATGGGTGTGGGGACTGTATTTTCTGGAAAGAAACTGAAATTGTTTTAACTTTAACTTGTCTCAACTTCCTGGCAGCTAGGAGTCTCAGGCCACGTTTCAGTATTTCTGGGTTTTGTCTGACAAAGCAGAATCATGTAGCTAGCAAGGTAGGGAGCAAGTGGGAGAGAGTGTAGTGAGGACAAAATCAAGAAACTGAAAGGGATCTCACCAACAGAGAGTCTGGAGAAGTGGGATCTTCCTACCTCGATGGGCAGCAAGAGGAGGTCTCAGAGTTTAACCACTCCCTCCTCTTGTGTCAACAAAGGCTGAGAAGAAGTGGCCTCATGGTGGCCTATCTGAAGGACTGTCTTCCTTCCTCCAAATCCCCTTTCCATCGCTGTCTAAAATTCCCTAAGCTGAGAGTCATTTGTTCCAACTACAAATCTTCAGACATTCTCTTCAGATCTGTATACACGTGCACAGATGACATTCAGATCTGTATACACACATGCAAATGACATTCTCTGTGGCATTAAGAGGTTTCTGAGCACATTGGAAATGTTGGGCATTTGTGTGAGCTGTGGGCAGGGCAAAGCAAAACCCCGATGTATCCACAGGCGCACAGATCTACAGCCTGTGAAATTCTTCATCTGTTGTTTCATTTTGTCCTTCAAAGCAACACAAAAGGAGGCTATGTGTGTTGTTCCCTCCACTAGTTAAGAAAATCGAGGCTTTGAGAGAGTTTATGGTGTTCCCCAAGTCAGGATGTAGAGCAGAGTCCAGACGTGAGCAAATCCTTCACTGAGTGACCGCTTCTGCCCTATGCGCTGGAGAAAGTCACAACCTGCTTTAGGTCAACTTAGCAGGCAAGTCATGGGGAGAATGAGACAATGCCCATTCTGTCCTCTGAAGACCAAGTCTTCTCTGTGATTGGAGGCTCCAGGAGGGGATAAGCTAGCCCACTCTACTGAGAGATGGCATGAGCTTCCTGTCCCCCTAAACATAAAATTTTAAAGGAAACTACCCAATGTCCATTCTTGTTCTTTGTTTTCTTTTTCTCTACCCATGTTAATTTTACATAGAAATCTGACCCAAGATACAATGCAGATGGAGCCATCCTCTGTACCTAACGAACTACCCCAGAATGGTAGTTTAAGATAATAAACATCAGTTGTCTCCACTTCAGTGGGTCAGAAAATTCAGGAGTCCCTGGCAATGGGCAAAGAGATACCTTGGTGGTGGTGTTGTCTTATATCAGCCATGGACAGAGCAGATGGAGTCCTTTGTTCATCCTAGCTTGATGCCTGTCTTGGCGGCCAAAGCTGTTTCATGCCTAGGGCACATAAGAATGAATGAATGAATGAATGGATGAATGAATAAATAAATAAATAAAAATAAAAAAAAAGAAAATTCAGGAGCAGCTTAGCTCGTGGCTTGGGATCAGGGTCTCTGAGAGGCCACCTTATCTGATAGTGTGTTAGACAGCGGGCAGGAGTTGATTACCCATCAGGCAGAGAAGACCCCACTTTCTTGAAGGCTGTTAGAAAGAAGTCTCAGTTCTTGGTCATGGGACCTCCTGTGAGGATGCTGAATTCATGGTAGCAGATGTCCCTGGAGATCAAGGGCAGGGGCACGATGAAGAAACCGTAACATCTTGGGTACCCTACTACCAGAGGAAGTCTCTGCTGTCACTTCTGACCCTCTTCTACTAACTAGAAACAAGTCCCCTCCCACTTAGGGGTGCTAATCAGGTGTACTTCTGGACGTAAAAGATATTATACATTGTTACATAACAATGTATGTGTGAAAAACCGTGCCAGAGGGCCAGTAGAGTACTGAGTGATTGTGATGATGTTTAAGAAGTCTGTGACTCTTTAACAGCTTTCAGTTCAAGCAACTGGTGGGTAGGTTTCTTACAGGGACATACATACTGGGAGTCAGATAGTAGAGCCGCTCTGATGGAGTACTAAAGAGGATTCCAAAAGAGTACACGGTCTCAGAAGCAACAGGCAGACACTTGCAGAAGCACATTACACCCAGAGCCCAAGCCAGCACAGCCAAGAGCTGCTGAGTGCACAGTGCATGCTGGCGAGGCTCCGCTTTCATCTCACAACACTGGGAGACAGGACATGGATCATGTCCTATCTCACACACAAGGAGAGAGGGTAATGGGTGGAGCTGGGATGGGAGAGTCATGAACGGGGAGCTGGGATGGCCAGCACAGGGTCTCTTCTTGCCTGGGTGGTGGTGAGACTCATAAAAATCATTCTGAAGGAGGAGGGTGGGACTCTGAACTGTGAACTGGAGTTCTCCAAGCAGTTGAGGTAGAAGAGACGTGCGAACACCATATGGACGAGGTACAATGAAGACTGCGCTTAGATGCACACAGCTACTGCATTTTCATACAAATCTCTTAGTGCTCTTGGGAAATGGGGCTTTATGGAATATTTATGTCTGAGTTTTGCACAGCTCATGCCAAGAGTCATATTTTGGTCCTTCACAGATGGAAATTTCTGAAGAAACTGGCCTTTGAGGGACAGTAGTGGGGAGGACAGGGAGAAATGCCTATGGTTTCTCTGGGCCTAGCCTTAGAGAAGGTGGATATCCCACATGGTCTGACTTGCTTCTTCTGATGCCTGCTAAAGTGACCACCTCCAGTCTCCTGTCCCACAGGTATGTCTAGCTAGTCACTCTGTAGATAGTAAACTCTGTCTTCTTGATTGGGGATAAAGGGCGCAAGTCTTTCAAACAATAAAACATGGTACCTTTTGAGAGTTTTATACCTGCATACAATGCATTTCGATCATACTAACTTCCATTCTTCTCCCTAACTCTGTTCAGAGACTGCTCTCAACCCTTACCTCCAATCAACCTCAAGTCCTCCTCCCACCTCACAATCTCATAGGTAACGGGACATCCACTGGAGCATGGTGGACCTATCAAAGACCATGCCCTTAAAGAAATATGACTGTTCCTCCTCCAGAAGTCGCCATCTGTCAATCATTTGTCTGCTAGCTGTGGGGTTTCTGAGGCCCTTCTCCCTCTCCGCTGAGATACTGACCAGCTCGATCATGTGTAGGCACCCACAGCTGCCGTGTGTCCAGGAGCGCAGGGGCTGCGTCCTGCCCAGAAAGCTCCATTGCACTCTCCTCCATGACCTCTGGCTCTTAGACTCTGAGAGGTGGAGGCGTGCTGGTTCTGTTTGCAGCTAAGCTTTTCACAGACAGTCTCTGCACTTTGATCAGCTAGCTATAAAGCACATATCTTAGCAACAGGGGCCATTCTCTGTGGAGGAGTCACCTCAGGGCCACAACAAATCTCTATGTAGATTGTTGAGATTAAGTAAATTGGTGGTGGGTCATTGGATATTTTAATTAATTAGCACTTATATTGGAGGTAATACATTTCTTATAGTTTTCAAATAATTACCAACTAGTAAGGAAGATTTTGGTTCTAGAATAAATGTGTGCTTGTGTTAATGTTTCCACGAAGACCCAAAAGTTGTTGCAGGTTTCAGCAATGAGGCAAGGTCTTAAGAGCCACAGTAAGAGTAGTTCAGAGGCATGAGATTAAGAATGAAAACAAAGAAAAGAAGGTTTTTCTGTAGAAACCCCAGTCTTACTCGGGGGGGTGGAGGTGATGTCAACTTGCTATGTTCTGTGTCTTCAAAGAAGGACAGGGCTGGTTGGTTTCAGGATTTTGGTTTGAAAATAGTATGCAAATTTAGGGCAGAGCAGAATTGTCCAGAGAGCAAGGAGAAGACCCGTGCCTTTATTAGTCTCTACTTCCCCTCCTACATGCCTCTCAAGAATATCAAGTAGATGGATTAGAGTAGTCAAGCTGGAAAGAGACTGTTATTGGGCTTCCCAAGCAGACTGCTCTGTCCAGTGGCCTGACTTCTCTCCTCATGCAATGGTTGTTTATAGCTTGCTGGCCAATTTAGCTCACCACGCCCTTTGACCTACTTATTTCTATTTCTCTTTGGGGTTACCTCCGTAAGAAAAGGATTTAAAAAAAAAAGACAAACTACATTGGTCAAGAGTTTGACCTTTTTTACAATTCTAATTGTTAAAAGAGGGACAAAAATAAATTTATTTATTAATTTGAAATTGCCCTTTTAAATGCAAGTGAATGTTGCCTCTGTGTGACTTTAAAAATGGAGCATAACTCAATGAGATCTTGGAAATCGTGTAAGGGCAACGCAGGTGAAGCCTGCTATCCAAGCTGACTTTCCAAAGGCTAAGTCTCTTATGAGTATGACATCCAGCAAGTCATTGCCAATGCGACACAGGAAGGGTCTCCTGAGACCACAGGAGGAGGGACCACGTGCACATCTTATTATTTCCTTCTACCTCGTGAGGGATGTGAGAAGAGGCCCCCAGGATTATTGGTGAGAATTACCCAACCAAACTGGACTGTATACTTTTACTTGACAAATATTCACATAGTGGCTATCATGTCAAATACAATTCTAGAAGATGCTGAACTATTAACCTACCTTTATGACTCTAACAACTATGAGGCAGAAACTGTTATTTTTGCAAGAGATGGAAGCCCACCCCACTACCAGCACTTGATTTGAGGCCCCCCCGCAGGCTTTGTCTCCTGCCACCAAGTTTGGCAGACGTCTGTAGAGTTCATCTTAGCTTCCCCAGAAGTTTCTTTTTAATCCCCTGTGATCTGTGTCGACTCCTCAATGCACAAGTGTCCCTGAGAACATAAGGACTTTGCTGGGCTGGGAAGCCACATCTGGCCGGGCCTCCAGGGTTGAACAATGGGGTCCCTTTCAGATACTCCGGGGATTTCCTACTTCAAAACACCCCCAGCTTTGTCGGGACCGAGGAAGAAGACCCTTAAGGGCAGAGGCTAAGAAGCAAGCTGCCATTTGTGTGGGATTGCGTTGAGACACGCTGGTGTTTGGAAGTCTGTAGCCATGTGGTTCTGGTTGCGTCCTTATGTGTGAAAAGTGTTCATTCATTTATTTATGCTTTTATGACCACTGTGTGTATGTGTGTGCTCGCCATGGGCTTTCTAACATAAACAGAGGATGCGAGGGTAAACTTACAATGGACCTGGTTTCTGCCTGCTGTGTATGTTCAAACCCTCCAATGCAAGAATTTAAAATCAACAGTTTTCTTTCTGGGAGAGGGCCATTATTTGTTCAGAAGTGTCCAGGCTGACAAACACACCAGGCGTTTCTGTTCTCTTCATGAAGCTGAAGCCCAGGCAGAGATCGGAGCTGTCTGGTATGTGGGTCTCCTAGGTCACAGCTTCACGCCTGCAGGTGGCCAGGATGTGGTCCCTAGGTGGGCGCCACGAAGCCCTAAAAGCAGGAGACTTCGCAGCCCCAGCTTCCATTTCCTCAGCCCTTAAAATGTCAGGACCCATCAAACTCTGCCCAGTGGTTTCCAGGAATGCTTCATGCAGAGGATTTACCTGAATCTTCGAGGACTCCTGCAGCTGTAGCCGACAGCCTTTGTGTGTCTGCAGAGGTACCAGTCAAGGCTTCTCCCCCGAAAGCGATGTCTGCCGTGATATTCTTAAGCAAGCTAAGAGCAGAAGTGTGTAAAGAGGGTTCCACCAGAATAGCTTGGCATACGGCTTTTCCAGCCGTGGGCCTCGAAGGCTGGGAGGATGAACATGCCCAGCAGAGGGCGCCACCGCGCCGGCGCTCACCAAGCTGTGCAAACCAGGCAGGGGGATGCTAAAAACCACTGAAGAGGGATGATTCCTGACTGTGCCTCTACCTGCCTCAACCTCCCTCTTCTTCTTCCTCATCTCCTCCCAGCCCCCTCCTCTCTTTCTCCTTTCCTACCCTATCTCAGTCTTTCTTTCCTTCCACCTCTAACTCCTAACCCCTCCCTAACGTGAGCAGGACACTCCAGGGAGCCTGAAGTCTAGTAACTGAGTGTTAATTATGTCTGAGTGGATTCTAGAGAAAAAGAAAACCATATACTGTATCAGCAGAGAAATGGTTTCACTATGAGGAAACTAATGATGCTTTTATCAGGAACAATATAAAGATTGCTTTTTTACCAGTGTGTGTCCCGTAGGGTTCAGGGCTATGAGATATTTCTGTATCTGGCTTGAGGTTCCTCTGAGCTTTTACATAATCAAATCAATATAGCCATGATTCACCCTCTGGCAACAACGGCTCGCTGCAAGTTTGCTGTTGCTTCTTTAGTGGCTAAAGGGAAAATAAATAAATATATAGAGAGGAACTTATTATGAATCGGTAGCCATTGATTTGTTTGGTCTCCCGACTTCCTTTTTAATTGCACAGCACACACACGTTCTCACACAACGGACAGTAGAATCCCGTAAGTTCACGGTCAGTCAGAAATGAGGTGGCCAGGATTGCCTGAGGGCTTGCCACTGTCCGTTCGGAAGAGGAGGCTTCCTTGTTCCGAGTGAATAAGGCAGAGATGGGGATGGGAGCTGGCCCGTTCCATCTGTCTGTACATTGTCTGCGCCCCTCTTTCTCGTCCCTGTGAATTCCCTACATTCCGGGCATGATTTTGGCTCTTGCCTTTCTCTTTTAGTTATCTTGGTTTTATATCAGGAATTTCCCTCCCCTCCCATGGCAGAAACCATCTGCCTATGACCTAGATCTGCCCCTAAGGCTGTCAACAAGGCCCCAACCTTCTCCTCCCATCCTGAGGACAGTTGGTCTGAACCTAAAGAGAGAAAAAGCTTGAGAACAGGAATTTAAGAGAGAGCATAGGCGGCATGGGGAGCAAGCCACCTAACCATCTCTTGGGGACCTGTGTCTGTGCAAGTCACCAGAGGGGAGCTACTCCAACAGAGCCGGAAGCCTTCACAACACACCCAGTTTGCTGTTTCTCTCGCCATTCTCTCCCTCAAAGTAAACAAACACAGCGCTCCTTCAGACTAACCCAGTGAGAGGAGTCAGGACCACACAACTGTGTCATCTGCTTTTCCTTGGCAAACTGGGATGACCACAAAATACAGCTTTTCTAGTGCCTTGTGCGGCTTAGAATCAACAAAATCAGCTGATGAAATAAGTGTGTTATTCCGACTGGGGAGAAGCCGAGGTGGATCCTCCTAGACAATCTGCTGGCCACCTCGTAGGGAGGAGTGCTGTGTGCTTTGTACGCTGGCCTCTAACGTGGAGGTCTTGTTCAGAGGTTTGCTTCGTTTACCCCACCCCCGCATGAAGAAAAACATGAGAAATAATAGCAGAAACAAGACAGGAAAGAGAACCCATTCGTGTAATCAGGTGCACTAAGCCCCTGGGAAAATAGTATCACAAAAATGAACAGGTTCCCTAATTATGAGGGAATCTTGTAACTGAGCACAGTGCCTTGACAATAACACCATACTCCCGGGAGACAGTGGAAGACAAATTCTGAAAAGCTCTCTCTGGCTGGTGAAGTAAAAATTTGCCCCCAAAGAACATCATTTGCAGTTTCTCAGCGATGTTTACAGTTATCAGGACAGACAGGATCCAGCTGGGCTTGGGGGAAAGGGAGGGACTTTCAGACAGACTTACATATGGTGATAGCAGCCTGCGGCTTGTTAACATACAGAGATTCCCCACTGGTGGCCGTTTACTAAGCATCTACTATGCGCCAAAGACCCCAAGGTACTTTGTTTATATTATTGCAATATAGGAACTTTGACCCTCAAGATAGTACTGTGTTTTTCCAGTAGGTGGTGATGAATAGAGTTGTACAACTGGTCAACCTACAGAGAGTAGGAGACCGTAGACTTTTCAGTCCTAAATGAGATTTCTACCTCACACCACTCTTCCCAAGGCTCGTGGCGATGGGAGCAGAGGGATGGAGAGATGGTAAGAGCGCAACTGTACGTGACAACAGGCACAAGACTCTGCAAGATCGAGTCACACAGCATCCCGGCGTGGGGCTGGAAGGAACTGGGAGGTGAGCATGGAGCCCTGCCCCAGCCCACTACTGTCAATCAACAGCTACTAGGAGAAGGGAATTTAAGTATGAGGTCCCTGGTAGGTCAACCACATTCCAGTGGATGGGCCCACACCTAGGAGTATTTGGGCAGCATAAACTGGCTTCAGGTTTAAGTGTGTTTGTTTTGTTTTGTTTTTATAAAGACACAGTTAGGAAGGTAGGGAGGTGGAGAAGGACCTGGGAGGAGATAGGGGGAGAAAAAGGAGTGGATATTAGTTCTGAAACATTTTCAAAAAAATAGTAATTTAAAAATGATACTGCAAAGAAAGTCTTAATAGTCCCATTTTATGAAATTCAAAAAGTTTACATAATTTACCCAAGGACGTAGACCTGGCATAGGATCCAATGGGGGTCCAGCCAAGACTCTTTAATCTTCAAATCTCTGTTTTGCTGCCATGCCCATCACACAGCAAGCTTAGAAACCCTGCCAACATGACTGTGAGGGCTCCCAGACAAACACATACTATATCATTGTATGCACTTTTCTAGAACCAGTGTTCAAAATCTTACTGTTGCTAAATTAAAACCACTATTTTATAGATACTGCTCTCACAAAAGGGTCAAACCTTAGCTCAAATGAAAAGGAATTGGTATAAATCAATTTCACAAAATAAAGTGAGGAGGGGGAGGAGGAGGAGAGATCAGATATGGTAAACGACACCACGGATACAATCGGGATGGCGTGGTTTTCTGTGCTGCACTGAAGACCAGGACAGTAAGAGTGATGGATATTAAGAGCTGCCTGGAACTGGAAGTTGAAAAGGATCCTGTGGTCCATGCGTTATGTCTGCCTTGGAACACTAGGCAGAGTTGTAAAGACGGGAGGCTGTAACAACTTCTGAAGTTACTTTGTTCTTCTTAAGCAACCCCACAGGCTCCTGTCCCACAGGAGGAAGACCCTGAGACATGAACAGTTATTCTAGTGCTTGAGCCAATGACTCTCCAACTATAGCCTCTTTGCAACAGGTCATAGCCTCTTTGCAACAGCCTCTTTGCATTTCTCATGGCTCTCCATCAATATATTTGTCTTTCTGGGGAGAGGCTGAAGATTCTATAGACCTTGTTACAGTTTAGAATATTCCCAGGCCGGAAGAGTTGCAGGAGGAGACTCCTGCCCTCGTCTGAGGGTGCCAGAGGCAATGTGCCCTCTGAACAATGGTTTCCTCCTATCTTCACCACGCGGTTGTGAGAACGGAAGGAAATGAACATAGAGAGCAGCGATTGCGATGCCCACAGATGTCAGTGATGGTGTCCGGTGGTCCATTCAGCCCCATCACTCTCTTATTCATGCAACAGATGCCCCTCAAAGCTTAGGAGACAGCCTTAAGTTTCCCTCCAACAACAGCAGGCAATTCACTGCTTAGGACACTCTCGGAAGGCTTAGTGGCCATTGTGGACATCACAGCTCTGGCATGCTGCCCACCACCCCAACAACGCACAGGCACACAGACTTTGACCACACGCTCTCACACCAGAAGAATCAGAAAATACACGAAGAAAAATCTAATAATACTTACTTGAGGTTTTTAAACTCCTTGGGGGTAGATAGATACAAGGCAGTAAACCAGCATAAGAAAAGAAAAACAGTTTAAAAAAAAACTAATAAAAAAAAATCCCATAGGAAAGAAATGGAAACCCCCACCCCCCAAAATGGAGCTAAATTGTGTGGTTGCCCTTAGCCGCCTTCCTGGAAGGGGGCGGAAGCTGAGAGTGTTCAGCACTTACGCTGGGATTGTTTTCTAAACAGAATTTCTTAGCGTGTATTTTTCACATTTTTTTTAACCTTTCTCAAAACACCCTGGCCAAAAGCAGTAAAAATGCTGTGCTATTAAACTTAGATTAGGGTCTTGCGCAGGCTGAGGGACCCAGCTGGGTTTCCTCTGGCAATAGGGGAAAAAAACGGGGAGGGAAAAGCCACCGGGCTATAATGCCCTCAGGTATCTCCCTGGTGCCCCTTGGGGAAGGCCCAGCTGAACCTGGCCGCTGGCTAATAAAGCAGAGGCAGGGGATGGGAAGCAGTGATAGAAAATTTTATGAAAAATAATGAATTAAAATTTTTATTGCTATTTTTAAAAATGAAAGAAAATGCACGTGAAGTGGGAAAATATTCACATCTACGTGTTTCCAAACCCAGGGACTGATGATGGGATCAGCTTTATTCTGTGCTTGCAGTGTCAAAGGGTGAGGTAAGGGACTGTTAGCATTTGGCAAAGGGTACTCCGAGGTAGGGCATAGGAGTTTGGAGAGAGACCCACGCTTTATTCAAAACAGTAGGTTTTTGGTTTACGCCACGCTGGGAACAACAGACATGTTCACAAGTCATCACCAGTTATGGCCAAAGAAAAGCCATTTGCCATCTCGTACTTTTTCTTGGTCTTTTGGGACCAAACGCAAAGCGTCGCCTTTGTTTCTGGGTGAGCTTGAGGCCTGGGGGACACACGGAGCCACCTCGAGTTATGACTGCCCATACAGCCAGACAAGGCCAGAGGGTACCCCAGGAAAGCTGTCTGAGCGCAAAGTGGCAAAGTGGCTTTATTGATCTCATTGGAAAGGGGCCACTTCCGCTTCTCTCCCAGGAGCTGGCCTGGGCGTGTCGGCAAGGCGTCCCTTTGGACCTATCAACCAGAGCTGAAAAATGAACTAGAACCCTCCACCTGGATGGATTTTGCCACTGCCGCCGCCAGTGTCTGATGGGACATCCAGGACGAAAGGGAGGGAGAGAAGCAGCAGCCACATCCCGCTGTGAATGGCTCTGGCATTGGGTGCCCGCACGCTGCTGCCGGTCTTCTGGTGAGGGAGGCTGACCAGGGCTTTCTAGATCCTTGGAACAAAGACAGCCGCAGTTGGCAAGGGCCTTTAGCTCCCAGGCATTTTACAGCAGTAGGCAGAACATATAAACAGCCTGCTGTAGCCACCCAGCCTTGCGGCTCAAATCTGAGCTTATGCTGTGAGGACATGACCAAAGGAAACACATGTTTGACCAGACATCTGAGAACGTCTGTTTACTTTGCTTGTGTGAATGCAGGCTGCCTGGCCTGAGGTGCAGGCCCCTGGTAAGCACAGGTCATGCCGAGTACAGGTGAAGCCTACCTTGGTAACTGTCCCCTTCCTTATTGGAATCGCTCAGGGTGATGGGTGTTTCTCCCTGTCCTGAGCAAACCTAAATTTTCAGTAGATGAAAATGTGGATACAAATAGAGCAGAGGTTTGGACACCCCCACTCTTTTTTTTCTTGTTCCTTACTTAGCTCAGGAAACCAAAGGTCTCAAATAAGTACACAGCCCTTTTCCCTGGCCAGGCCAGAAAAGGTGATGCTTTGAGAAAGGGTGACTAATGGACCTGTCCTGGAACAGCCTGGAAGCTAAACATATGAAAGGAAGAAAGATGGGAGGAAGGGGAGGAAGGAAGGAGAGAGAAGGGGAGGTTGGAATGGGGAGGGGGAACGGGGCTGTTTCCACTGGCTTTTTATGAATGTCCAGGCGCTGGCCCAGAAGTGGCTGCTGTCTGTCGGTGGCAAATGATGCCCGGGTTATTCTTAGCAAAGTGCTTAGGGGAGCTGAGCCTGAGGGGCTCTGGAATGGAAAAGCAACAACAAAACAAAACAAAGCTTGTTCTGCCTGTCTTCCGGAGATATTCAAAGCTAGGTGAGGAAGGCAGATCAGATGGGGGCCGAGAGATTGCTACATGGTGAATGCCCCAGCCCCCCAAATCATGATTGTTTTATGTGGTGTTTTCCCCTTGGTGAGGAAAATGGGATGCGGTGTCAATTACTGGGAAAAATATACAAAGTCCTAATGGCTAATCTATTCTTCTAAGTATGAGGAGGGCTAGTACACCTGAGAGACTCGATCTAATTGTATAATAAAACTCGAGTCGTTTCCAGCCAGCTCGGACATGCCGGTTCTGTTGGAGAACACGCTGGCTGCTGCTGCTACTGCCGCCGCCGCCCTAGGCTGGGAGTACTGAGCTGACCCTGGCAATTGCTGGTGGGTAAAATCCGACAAGGATCTGAAGGGCATGGGGAATCTGGCTGCAGGGAGCGATGAGGCCGGTGAAGACTCTGGGCAGTAAATTGTACCTTCTTGTTTTATGCGTCCCCATGGTGGCGGTTGTTTTCTTGGCTAGAAACATCTACGTCAAGGCCCTAATCGTGGGAGGTACCCCACAAAGCTGTTCCAAGGTGTCCCTTCCTTTCTTTTCCCTTTTCCTTGTGTGTAGATCAGATGGCCCCTTATGGAACTCGGATATCAAGCATTTTCACATCATCTACTTTAACTTCTTATTCCTAAGAACCCTCAGAGGAAAATCCGATGATCAGTTCACAGATGCTATTCCAAGACAGGCTAAGTTGTTCAAAGCCCCATGACTAAGAAATGAAGGTTACCCTTTCTATCTGTTTCTGTTCTCCCATCTCCGTTGCTGACTGAGGCATGAGGTCCCCTGAGGTCTCCCTAAACAGTGATCCCTGAGGTTGGAGCATGGTGGGGACCTAAGGTATGGGAGGCATTTGGGTGTCATGAGAAACTGGTGGCGGCCATAGGCACCCTAAAATTAGATCTCTCCTTTCAAGTCTGTCTGATCTAAACACATGGAAGAACTTGAAACCCTGTTGCATGTAAACCCAATGTCAGCTTCTAACACCATCACAAACGGCAAAGTCTCTGTTTATTTAAGCATTGGGATTTTTTTTTTAAAAGAAAAATACAACTGGGAGTAGAAGCCACTGGGTTATAAATGAGCTCTCACCCTACCAAGGAAAAAAATAATAATTATAATAAAAATAACGGCACCGTATTCGCTGATAAACCAGTGCCAGAAAAGCTCTTGGGGATCAAGTTTTGTCAGTCCCCAGCTTTTACCAATTTAAATTCTTGGCAGAGTATTAAAAAAAAAGTATAAGGTATTTGAAACTCCAGTCCCTCAGGTACTAAATCTAGGGTTTCCTGGCAAAAGATGAATGTTGCCAGAGCGAAAGCCTCGCGCCACAGGGCCGTATCTCCATGGCTGTTCGTATTTATACTTCATAGACAAATATGTCATTCTTTCAGGATCCCTTTACAGGGCCAATTTTTCCCCTCATGTGTTACCCACCCCCTTTGGATAAAAATGAAGGCTGTCAAGCTCCGGACACAGGCTTTGAGCTAGAAATGCCCTTTGGTACCAGAAGCCTTGCTTCCGCAAAGTCGTCCCAATTACTAAGGCACAAGGATGATAAACAGATGGGAACAGGACCTCTGCGGAGATGGTCAGTAAGTACAGGGTCCGTGTTACCTGGGCCCGTTCGTTCACTGCTCTCTTGTTTACAGTTTTCTTGCCCCTGTGAAGAGCAACCGTGGACCAGAAAGAATGAGAACGTTCAGTCTTTCAGACAATACCGCCAGAAGGTAACGTGGGAAAGCGCTCATTCTCAGTGAACAGCGAGAGAAGGGATCCCTGTTAGTGGTGTCTACACTCCGTGCATGGACTACGGGCATGCTCTTCATCCTTGCCTTCCGGAGCTTGAGTCCAGATTCCAGAATCTCTTTGTGACTCTTCCACTTTCAGTTGTATTTATTTTCTCTCCTCTCCTAGCCTGTTGACGGAGTTTAACACAGCCTGGACATATCTCAGATGACTCAGCACCCCTCCACCCGCATGTCTGTAGGCCACATTTTGACCACTATCAATAAGGAAAGACGGCACATGTATTGAATATCTAGTACGTTTGGGGTACCACCGTCAGTCCTTGCCCAATTTTTAGACTTAGAAGATAAACCTCATGATTATTTTGGAGATGGGAAATTCTATTACTACTTAAGTATTTTTTTTTAACCCTGGGAGTCACTGTATAACAAATTGCAGTTTGGCAATTCCATTCTTTGTCCGGTCTAGTGTTTCATACTTTCACAAGTAGAAAACATACTCTATACATTTAGAAAAATTAGTTTCCCATTAGTGTTGTGTTATATCAGTCCTCTATACTTCATACAATATTTATGTCATAACCTGAGGCACACAGGAATGGATGATAACTGGGGTAGGACTTTCAGGGAGTCGTCACAGGAAGTCCCCACACTTTTGTGAGTACCATGTACAGTTTGTTCTACATAACAGTTTCCCCTTGGTTCCGGCTGTTAAGGCGTCACAAGATTGGCTAAGGCAACCTGAGAGCCTTAGCATCCTATTGCAAGAGCAGAGCTGTCTTGTCTGTACCGGTCCAGAAATCAGACAGCTGCCCAATGAGCATCTTATTCTCTGTCCTTCTTATTCTATTTCTAGAATTTCTGACCTAGTCTCAGAGTCTCAGAATCGAGTTCTCTGTGTCCCATGCTGGCCTGACCTTAGGACTTCAATCTCATGTGTCCAGTTCTTGCCTATGGGAATTTAAACATAATGGCTTCACCCAAAATTCAACATACTTCCAATAAACTTTCCTCCATCACCCACATGTGCAGTACCAGGGCCATTCTCAAGCACCCATCTTCCTCAGTGCCAACAATGGTAGCCTTGCAGTAATCATAACACTTCTGTTAGGTAGATACTTCATACACGCCATGTGCTTTGATTCATTTGGGTTCATAGTCAATGGAGTCCTCCTCACAACTTTTATATGTATATGTAATTATTATCAGTATATGTATATTTATAATTCTATGTAATTATTATCAGTCCCATTGTTTAGACAAGCTCAGAAGCAATGGGGAGTGACCAGCCCGAGGAGGCTCTCAGAGTATCAAGCTGTGGAGGACGGGTATCCCTCCAGAACTTCATTTGTTCTTTTCTGTAGCTCACACCGTAAGTTCTGCACTCTGTGTGACATATGGTCCTAAGAAATGCCTGTTGAAGTCGTCAGCCTGCCTCTTGTTAGTTCATGTGGGCACCAGATCTCTTTTTCTGTAGTGCTTTAGAGTCATTACAGAGAAGCATTTCTATGCCACAATGAGGATACAGTGAGGACTTCTGACCCAAGAACAGAATGTCTACACACCTTTCTCATCATCCTTGTCTGATGCCACCCAAGCCAGATGAATGTCCCTTGAGTTCCCATGATTCTTGGTATCTTTCTTGGGGATACCTCTGACTACTAGTCTATCTAGTGATGACATGCGTGGAGATGGCCAAGTGTGTCATATCTACTACTGCCTACTACACAACAGAGTCCAATAAATGTTTGTTTAAAGAATAAGCGTATAAACAATATGACATTCCTGGGTGAAATTCACATAGAGAAAAGTCCGATCTGTGATATTAATTAAAAGTCTTTTGTGTCTATACATTTGCATCTTCTTAGGGAAATTACCTTCTGGTACCTTTTCCTTTAAATCCTCGGACCTTTACTGCAGGTCAAAAGTTTAAGGAGCTCTGGAACTAAAGATGACTTGGATTTGAATTCCCCACTCATTAGTATGTGAACTTGGACATTTTATTTAATTTCTCTGAGCTCATATCCTGTCTACAGAATGGGGACTTTCAGGTGATTGAGAGGAATATTCCGGTTTACATAAACTTTCAGCCTAGACCCTGGAACCTTGTGGTACCATAAACAGTGGCAATGCTGCTGTTTTCTTTCTTTCTTTCTTTCTTTCTTTCTTTCTTTCTTTCTTTCTTTCTTTCTTTCTTTCTTTTTGGGGAGGGGTTCGAGACAGGGTTTCTCTGTGGTTTTGGAGCCTGTACTGGAACTAGCTCTTGTAGACCAGGCTGGTCTCGAACTCACAGAGATCCGCCTGCCTCTGCCTCCCAAGTGCTGGGATTAAAGGCATGTGCCACCACCGCCCGGCTGCTGTTGCAGTTTTCGTGGGCTCATTTTCTTCATTCTCTAAGAGCTTGCAGCCAGTAGAGGAGACAAGGAAGGGCTTTGCATGATGGAGGAAGGTCATTTGTCAATAAACAAACTGCCTTGGCCCATTTGATAGGCTACCCCTTAGGTGGGTGGAGTAGACAGAATAGAATGCTGGGAGGAAGAGGAAGTGAGCTCAGATGCAAGGCAGCTCCTCTCAGAGACAGACGCCATGCTCTCCTCTCCAGAGCAGACACGATGAAGCTCTGACCCAGGATGGACGTAGGCTAGAATCTTCCCGGTAAGCGCACCTTGGGGTGCTACATACATGAACAGAAATGGGCCAAGCAGTGTTTAAAAGAATAGAGTTTGTGTGTCGTTATTTTGGGGCATAAGCTAGCCAGGCAACCATGAGCCGGGCTGTGGGAAGAGGCCCACAGCTCCTTACTACATTTGCATTTTCTGTCACATGTTCATGTCTAACCACCCCAGCTACGTGGGCTTACCTCAGACCCTTTCCCAGGCATGTTCACTCACAGAAAGGAAGTGGTATTAAAATCCATTCAGAGCGCACCCTTCGGAGGCCGCTCAGAATTGCAGCTCCAACTTGCAAGTGAGGTGAAGTCAGCCCTCTGCTTGCAGCTTCCATATTTATGAAATGGTGCAGCTGATGCATGTGTCATATAGGGGTGAAGACGAAACTGAATTCTGTGTTATAAAAAGGCCTTTTCAAAAGTGGGCCTATAAGAAACATTAGGTGCCTTCATGTCTTGTATACCTTCTCCTCTGGTCCATTCAGCCTGCGCCTTCTGTCAGTTTCCACACGCCTGAGGCAGGAGACCACAGACTCAGATTCACTCCAGCCTGGAGCTCCACTCTCCCCAGTATACACTGTCCAACTACCCTTGTTAGTATATTAGAGAAATGCGATAGTTCTTCCTGCATGGATTCCCTCATCTTTCTGGGCACCAGCATCATGGTCAAGCTCAGTCCTCCTTGTGCCTCAGTCCTGATCCCCTCTCTTACCTATAATCCCATGTGTCAGTCACCCAGCTCATCATGAACCAGTATGGCCCTCTCTGTCTTCCTAGACCTGCCTCTACCTCTCAAAAGCGGCCCTACCCATCCTTGGAGAGTCCCTCCTCCACGAGAACTCCGCCCACCCCTCCCCACGGTCGGTCAAACTGGTGCACATTATCCATGCGCTAGGGCTTCTAAGTCTTGAATTCCAACTCTGCCCCAGAACTTTTCCCCACCCCCTCAATGCTTCTCACTTGGAGAAAAGGTAGAATTGTGTTTTGGTTTATGTTTTTTTTTTTTCAGCCTTTCTATTTCCTGTTTCTGTGGTGGCTTTTCAGCATTTATTGTTTTGTGTCTTAAAGGCTATCAAGTACACAAAGGAATGGATGGTGAGGAAGAAGCTGTAGACGACTAACTGTAATGTATCTCCTTTCTATTCTCTCAGTCCTTTGTCTGAGGATGGATGGTTGGTGTGCTATGGAACAGGCAAGACAGACGGTTACTTAAGGCAAGAACCAGAAGAATGTGCTCCAAATAGAGGCCGCTTGGGGGAAGTGTGAGGAGGAGTTCCAGTTTCCCCACGTGAGATAGCAGGAGAGACATGAGAACTATGGAGTCAGACTCTGGTTAGTCCCCCCACCAAGTCTCCAGGGATGTCTGCCTGCACACTAAAGTATTGTGGAAATGGGTTACTTTTCAAGGTTTCCTACAGGGTATGAATTTCGCAAGCATGTTGAAGCAGGACGACAGTAAAGAGAGCTGGAGACACCACAAAGCTGGAGGACAAGGGGACCACCCAAATTACAATGATGACAATCTCCTCAGTAGTAAGGGGAGAGGCCAGATATGCAGCAACTCCCTTATGAACAACTTTCCAAGACCTGTTGTCGTAGAACAGATAATCTCATGATGATGCAGTTCTGTAGACGTCCATCTTGTAAACAGACCCAAACCTCAAGCCAACACTTTGTGGTATCATCAGCTCTTATCCAGGGAATTAGAGACAGCTTCAGGGACCCTAAGTAACCAAGGAAGGGAAGGGCATTATGAAGCTATAAAAAGCACACTAGTGCTTAAGGAAGAGAACTCAAATAATATCATGAGCTTCATGGGGCCACGCCATGGGAAGTCTTGCAAATACAAAATATAGTTTGGATTTTATTATCCAGGATGACACAGATCGTCTTTGAGGACATCTGGGACATAATCTGATTGACAGCCAACCAAGGATAGGTTTCAGGAGATATGTTTGAGTTCAGGTGCCAGTTAGGAAGTTGCAGAGGTCGTGGAAGAGGAAGCGGACCAAAGCATTGTGTACAGCGACTTTTCTTCTGTACATAGCCTGATGCTGTTTTGGACTTTGCCTGTGTAGCCATGGCAACTGGAGCAGAACAATACCATGGTAGGTCTATGGTAATGATAATGGGGCTGCTGACATTCCCTGGCGGTTGTCAAGACAGCACTGTCCAGAAGCCTAGCTCTTACTTCTTTACCCAGCTTCAGGATATTTAGGGGAGCTACTAGAATCTATTAGAAGTAAAGGATTAATTGAAAATGGGATTCCATAATACAGCTTTCATGAGATCCATCAGCCATTCAATGCAGCCATGCATGATGGGATGTGTCTTGGTGGTGATGTGGCTGTTTGGGGGTCACTCATGTTCCTGTAGATAATACCTCACCCACGCTCTCTGAGAAAACCCCAATAAACTCCTTGGTTCCACCAAGTTGAACTTTGATAAAACTGTGTTTCAGTCTGTCCTAGATGTCCATCTTGCATGACTGGGCATGCAGTTTTATCTCCCAAGTAGAAGAGAACCCAACAGACACCGATGAGCGTTCTTCATCGATGAGGCTCCTTCTCACATAGACAGATGGGGGTGGGGGAGACCATCTTAGGTGCACATGGGGAGGAAGTCTTGATTCCAGGTAGTCTATCAGAAGGACTGGGCTTGTGTATCCAATAATAAATTTGCCTTTGATTGTTCCCCAAACCCTGCTTTCTCCATTCCCAATATACTTATCAAGGAAATGAGCCAAGCAGAGTAGGTGGTTGGTGGGTTGGAAAAGATGCTGGCAGAGGGCATGCGAGCCTTCTGCTGGGGGTTGGATGTTGTGGGGGGCAGGGGTGGGAGTGTTGTGACGGCGGGACCTGTGTGATTCTGCTGTGTATTGATCAAGCCCCATTTGCCCATGAACCTCATAATCAGCTCCTGCTTAAGCCCACACTTCCCCAGTAATTGACTCTCGCATATTGATTAAGATGTTGATGTGTCCCAGGATTTCTTGGTGGTGATGCAGGCACGCCTCCCGGCAGGCTGGCTTGGCAAGGCTCTCGCTGTAAGGCTGTCACCGCTTGCTCCTTAATGGATAAAGCTGTCATCCGAGAGCTGGAATGTCTTGCAGGCACAAAGACGAAATTAACTGTTCAATAATGTATGGGACATGGAAAAAACTTTACCCAACAACTCGAATTGATTGCTGTAAGTGTTTTGACTGCATTCGCCTGCTTTGCATAAAGTCAGCGACTTTGGCTAGCCTGATGTTCACATACAGCCATTTCTCAGCCTCTTTTAGACTAAGTGTCAAGAGACGGGTGGCTGCCAGGAAGCATCTGTCTGGGGGCAAGGAGGAGGTGGTGGGGTGGGGAGCAGGTGGGCACCACTACACCTCTCTGGGGATCTCTGAGTGATCCCTGTTCTTTAAAGCAATGGGTTCCTGGCAGTTCGATGGCTTCTTGCTAGAATGGCATCTTGGGTGAGTTTGGGGAATCACTGGGTGTGGAATTCCTGGAGCTCTATGACCTCACTTGCTTCAGGCCCTCCTCTCCCTCTCTTTGGGTTAGGCCGATATCTCACAGAGAGCCTGTCAATCAGAGCTGGAGTGAGGGGGGGGGCATTGGAGCACAGCATCTACACACACCAGTTTGGTAAACAGCTCACTCTCACTTCCGCTCATTACTATCTGGTACTGGTTAAGCATGTGCTGAGGGTCACACGGGTTCCAAAAAGCGCAGAAGGTTTCTCTCTGTCCTCTTCCTTTCTGACCCTGAAGAAGAGGAACATGTCAAGGCAGCCTGCTTATATGCTCCATCTTTTCTGCCCAGCCCAGTCCTTTAAAAACATAACAAGGTCCTTTGAACACAGTGCTGTTTTATCGCAGGCTCTTTATTGAACTTCTAATCAGCACAAGCAGCTGACAAAATAGGAGATTGCAGATTCGGCTGCGCGTTATGTATCCTCCTCCTTGTGAGTCTAAAAAAAAATCATAACATTAAAGGAAGAGAAAATAAACAGGCCCCTTCAAAAAACAAACAAATCCCACCAAACCAAGGAAATCCTCTCACACCCAGAGGAAAACCTGCCGCGTGCCTTGCAGACTGCAGCTTGGTCTTTGGAGCCTTGTGTAGGTCATTTCCGAAAAACAAATAATCACCTCGTTTTTGTCACCCACGAGGAGTGAGGGCTAAGCGGCGGGCCCATGTCCAAGGATTCCTCCTTCATAGGCCCAGCCAACCACAGACATGTCTGGCCTCTTGCCTAAAAGGGAAGTGGGACACAGTCCCTGTCCTGACCCTCTCTCTCGACCCTGCTTCCCATCTGATAGCTCTGGGTGTTGGTATATTGTCCTCACTTGAGGCCTCCTTGACTCTGTCTTCCTTATTTACTTCTGTTATTCTTTGAACAACAATGGATGTGCGTGTGTGCGGGGCTCTATTTAGTCCTTAAGCGCTGCACGAGGAAGGAGGCACACACTTCCCTTCTGTCTCACCTGAAATTCCAGCTCTTGAAACTCAAGGATCAGGGCCCTGGGGCAGCAGCCAATGGACAAGAACCCTGCCTATCACACCAAAACCACTTCTCTCCTTGCAAGAGGCCACTTTGGAGTCAAGGCCAAGGTTGAATGTAGAGAATTCTGGGAAGGCTTTCTAAGTATACTAGGAGAGTTTACCGCGTAGATTCCTCTGAGGTGTGATGGATAGTTGCCTCTCAATCTTAGAGAAGAGTCATAAATTTAGTCAGAACTACAGTTTATTCTCATGAGTATCTGGGGGAATTGTCCTAGACCTTGGGTGACCAATAGTCAACTCCCCCTTTTGGGCTCAGGGCAATTACATTAAGTGACTCGAAATAAGAATAGAAATGATTTCTTCTGAGGACTCTGTCAGTACCGCGTAAAAAATCATTTGTATCTCATTATGGGACACAAGTGTGCCAGACAGTCCCCAAATGACACTGGATGCTGTTTCCACCACTGGTTATTTCAGGTAACAATTGACAGGAAATGATTGTAGCTGCCTGGGTGGTCACTTTTCCAGGGGCTGCTGGGATTGAGTCTCCGTCCCCTCCTGTCTCTCATCTATGGCTGTGAAGGGAAATGAACCACTTTTGTACACAGCAAATCCTTTCTTTCTTTCTCCTTCCTTCCTGCTTTCCATTTTGCCAGTTGAGTTTGAGAAAGTGAAGGTAAGAGTTACACTTTGGGGTGTTATTTACAGTAAGCATATGGGTGTCCTCTACAACCCAAATTGGGAAGGAGAGTCTTAGAAAAGGAAAAGAAAGAAAGAAAGAAAGAAAGAAAGAAGAAAGAAAGAAAAACAATCAAAGCCAAACAGCGTAACTTGTAGCATCTGTTTGCTTTTTCCTTTTTGTGATTCTATGCTTTTTGGGGGGGTGCGGGGGGGTGCGAACGCAGCTCCCCACTACCACAAACCATGCAGTCGAGTTTCCCAAATTTGAGGAAGTCATAGGGGTCAACGTATCTGAAGCACAGTGGATAAGCCTGGCTCTGGGGAAGCCACCTTCGTGCTCATGGAAGCTCCCTGGCCAGGTAAGTATTCTCTGTGTTGTTTCTGAGATGCTCCACACAGGGTCCCCAGGTGGACTATTCACAGTGTTCCCAACACCGTCTGCACCATAGCCCGCACCATTCATTCCTGTGAAAGAACTTTGCTTTAGGTTCACAGAGCGGACACATTGGTGAGCTCGAGGTAGCAGGCAGGGTGCAGCCCAGGCAGGCAGGATGGGAAGCAGTTTCTGTTGATGGTGCGGCTGTGAGCATTTCTGCCGCTTCGACTAAGACAGCGAGCAGTGCCTGTTTGATGTCTGGTCTTTGGGAAGGAGACCCAAGAGAACATGAGCTGGGCTTGTCTGAAAATCAAAGTCCAAATTAAAAATTTATTCCAGTGTTTGAAAAACTCCTGGCCAAAACCTTCATATGGAAAGAAAAAAAAAAGGTACAAACTCTCTGGTTTCTTCAGCATCTCCAGTTGAGGACTAGAGGATTTATTTTTAAAAATAATCAACTAAAAGCAAAGGGCAAATAGTTCTGTAAGCGGACCCAGGTCAGAAAGCTTTGCTAAAGCTTCAAGGAAAGCTGTCTGTTTAACCACTTTGGGCAAGTGGGAAGCTACATGTAGTTTAGTAATCGGTTTTGAATCCTCTTCTCCTTGCCTGGTTCTTCTCTCAAACTGGAGGACAGAGAACAAGATAAGGCTCCCATTATCCAGCCCCGCCCACTCCTCAGCCCCCGCCCGCCCGTTCCGCAGCTCCGCCCACTCTGCAGCCCCGCCCTCACTGTGTTCAGCAGAAAGTCATAGGGGAGGATTTTTTGAAAGTTGTCAGTAGGGGAGGAAAATAAAGATGGCAGACCAAACCACAGACTAATAATGATGGAACTATTAGTCATAATGGACATTTTATTATACAGCAATAGGTTAAAAAAAAGAGTGAAAAACAAACAATAATTCAATCAGGCCATTAAGCAAATTATTTTAGGAAAAAAAAATAGAATTAACCCAATATGAGAGCCTTTTTAGTGAGGTGTTGGAGAGAAGAAACCAAATCTAAGAGCAAAGCAACCAGAGGAAGGGGTGGGACCAAGACTCGTCATTCACAATGAAAGCAGGGGGTAGAAAGGGAGAGTGGAGGAGCCAGGTCAACAGACAAAGCCAAGGGCAGTCAGCCCTGGCACGACTAAGACGCAGCACCCTGCAGAACTGAACCCCGCTCCCAGGTGAGTTTGCACAGGTCCTCTATCTAGCACAAGAGCGTTGCTAGTCTAGTGTGTAAGCTTTACATTTTAAGTTTAACTTGGGTACAGTTTCCTGCTTAGTTTATAGTTTGATAGACTTTTAGTGTGAACCCACTCACTTCACCACTCTGATCTGGTCATGAGATAGGACCCTCAACGGCAGAGCTGTGTTCCCCAACCCCATTCTCTAGAAGAAGTCCCCCTTTAGATATCTCTCATCATGGACTTGTTTCCTCTCCCCTACTTTTTTTGAAGGGCACTTAAGGTCATAAAATATTTTTATTACATCCTCCACTCATTTAATATTATATTTATGATTTGTATTTGTATTAGACAGGAAGAGGAAATTTGTTTATTCTCACTGATTTACAACACTCCATGTTTCCATATGTAGTTTATATAACTGTAGTGTAAATAGGCATTTATAGGCTTCCAGTCTTTTGCTAGAAAAGATGGCATTGCTATGAACATTCTTGTGTATATCTTTTGCTGTCTGTATGCATTTCTGTGGTTCTGTTCCTAGGGGAATGGCTGAGTCATATGGTGTACATATGTTAGCTTCAGTACACACCACAGATTCTCTCAAAGCTGATGCACCTGGCAACCTTCACACTAACTGTGAGGGCTCCCTGCTGTCCACATCCTCAGTATTGTCAATTTACCTCCAATTTAGAGCAAGGGGCTTCAACTGAATAGTGACTTAAGTTTGGACTGATGAATTTGCATATTTTCCAAAGTTTTTTTTTAAAAAAATAAATTGAGCTATTTTATTTTGTGAAGAGACTATTCAATTATTTTGTCCATTATTAATGTATTATCTATTTTTGCTTTATATAAGAGGTCTTAAATATTCCAGATATAAGACATGTTTGCATGCTTACAAAAAAGAGTGTTATATGTATGTCTGTGCAGGTGCGGTGTGCATGTATGTGCAGGTGTGGTGTGCATGTGTGTGCAAGTGCTGGTACAGTGTGCATGCGTGTGCAGCTGCAGTGTGCATGTGTTTGCAGGTGTAAGGTGCACGTGTGTGCAGCTGTCGTGTGCATGTGTGTGCAGCTGCAGTGTGCATGTGTGTGCAAGTGCAGATACAGTGTGCGTGTGTGCTTGTGTAGGTACAAGGTTTGTGTCAGTTGTCTTCCTCAATTTCTCCCACCTTATATATTAAGGCAGTTTCTCTCTTTTTGAAAATAGGATATTTTCAGCGAGACCGGTTTTGTCCCATGCTTTTTCAGACCCAGGCCAGCTGGCCTTGGTGAGTTCCCGATAGAACATCCCCTTTGCCTCAGTGTGTGGGTGCACCCCTCGCGGTCCTGAGTTCCTTGCTCGTGCTCACTCTCCTTCTGCTCCTCCTTTGGATTGTGAGACTTCAGTCTAGTGCTCCAATGTTGGTCTCTGTCTCTGTCTTCTTTCATCGCCTGATGAAGGTTAATATTCAGGAGGATGCTTATATGTATTTCTTTGGGTTCACCTTCTTATTTAGCTTCTCTAGAATGAGGACTACTGAGAACTGAAGAACAATGGCAATGGGTTCTTGATCCTATTGCACGTAATGGCTTTGTGAGAGCCCAGGTAGTTTGGATGCTCACCTTAATAGACCTGGATGGAGGTGGGTGGTCCTTGGACCTCCCACAGGGCAGAGAAACCTGCTTGCTCTTTGGGCTGAGGAGGGAGGAAGACTTGATTGGGGGAGGGGGAGGGAATGGGAGGTGGTGGCGGGGAAGAGGCAGAAATCTTTAATAATTAAATAAATTAATTAATAAAAAAAGAAAACAGCATATTTTTTTATTAATTCTTTGAAAATTTGTATTTGATCATATTCACATCCCCCCCACTGTTTCCGAATCTAATCCCCCTCCCTACACACCCAACTGTGTAATTTTTTTTCCTGAACCCATTGATTGTGGTTTGTATTATTTAAATACTCCTGAGTGTGGGCCCTGCCTTGAAGCTTGGCTCATCTACCAGCAGTCATGCCCAAAAGGAAAATTAGTCCTCCTCCTCTAGCAATTGTCCATTGCCAATACCTCCTCAGCTAGGGATGGCATTTTGTTCCGCCATCCCTCTCTATGCCGGGATTTTGTCTGTTTCAGCTTGCACAGGCCTTGTGCCTGCTGTCACAATCACTGTGAGTTCACGTCTGTGATGGCCCTATTGTATTCAGAAAACACTTGTTCACTGTAGTCACCACTTCTGGCCCTCACACTCTTTCCACTCCCTCTTCTGGAATGATCTATGAACTTTCAGGGCCGGGGTATGATATAACTGTCCACTTAGGACTGAATGAACATTCCACAGTCTCTTCTTCTGGAGGCATGGCATCTGCAAACTTGGAGCTCTCCTGGATTTTTGCACGCGTTCTGGGGCTCCAAACCCTACTCCTCACACTTAGCAAGCGCCTTACCTAGAGAGCTATCTTCCCAGCACTAGAATATACACATTATCATATGCTTCTCCTTCTTGCTTTTTATTTTTTAAACAATATTTTCATTAATTCTTTGAGAATTTCAAATACTTTGAGAATTTCACATTCACCCCTAGTCTCCCCCACTAGCTTTTCCTGGATCCACCCTCTCTTCCTAATCCCCATGCTTAATGTCAAATCTTCTCTCTCTCTCTCTCTCTCTCTCTCTCTCTCTCTCTCTCTCTCTCTCTGAGACTACCTTGCAATAGATAATCCCATCCTCTCACTCTTAACAATCTTTCCACCCCTTCTTCTGTGATGTTCTCTGAGCCTTACATATGGCGGTTCTGTTGTAAATATATTAATTGGGGGAAGGTACCCTACAATCAATTGGTCTCTGCCTTTTGACCAGTGTTACGTTCATGTTTTCTCTTATTTGTGAATCTGTAGATGTGAGTAGATAACATGAAGTAACCACAGATACCAGGAAAGTGACATGAGTGACATGAGATACAGGAGCGCGAGAAGGGGTGATAGCAGGACACAGTTGCTATGGAAGGCACAGTTGCTATGGAAGGTAAATGGGAAAACGAGTGGTTGAGTCTTACCTGAGGAGGGAGGAGTGGGGAGGAAGGGCAAAACAGAGAGACAGGGAAGGGGAGGTAATAGCACTAAGGATGTTTGAAAAATCCATTAGGAATTATATTACTTTATGGCTACTTAAAATTAATATATGCATACATACACATACATACACAAAATATTATTTATACATATTTTAACTTTAACTATTATATTAAAACATTATATTAATATAACATATTAATATATTTATTAATAATATATCAACATGTTTATTAATAATGAATATATTATTATATAATATATATTAGTCAAAGCTTTATACCAGTTAGGATGACAATGCTACCCCCAAAACCATAGATTTATCTAAGAAAATCTCAGTGCCAGGCATGGGAAACCTTTCTAGTTGTTGGCCAGAAGAGTGCAAGAGACTTCCCAGGACAATACAGTCTTCCAGAAAAGAATGTTAGGCTATTGCTAACGACAACAGACACTTAGGACACAGTGTTTTGGGGAATTGATCTGAATCTGACCTGGAGGTCTCTTTACTAAGGACCACGTCTCGAAGTACTGGAAGGATCCTGGAAGCTGCCATGGAAGGAAAACAATCGATAGTTTTACCCAGCTGCGATGTCTATGAACACAACAATGACCAGCATGGTAGAATATTCCCAAATACACAATAGTGGCATTTATATCCCGGATGTAACCAATCGGTGGCTAATTGGACTTAATGCCCACTCAAAGAGGAAGGAATTGATGCCTCTGACTATAAACCTATCCATTGCCTGTGGCTAGAGAGGCCATGGAACCTAGAGGAGAATCTAATACTGCCATTTCCTAAGCCAAGGTAATCTCTAACTGAATTCTAAATACTTACCCTTAATTGCATATAAGTATAGCTCCTTCTCCTTCTAAGTTTCTTAACCGTATAGTTGGTCTTGGTTTTTTTTTTTTTTAATGAAATTTTATTAATTTCAAGAAGACTAATTTCTTAGTGTTTCATTTTATGGCTAGTGAGTTTTATACCTTGTTTCGATTGACCACCCCCAAGGTCATGAGCTGTTGCTCTACTTCATGTTATACAAACTTTATTGTTAAACTTTTCCTATTGGGTCTAAAATCCGTTTGTAAACAACATTTAAAAAATAGTATAAGATAGGACCAAATTAATTTTTTCTTTTGGGAATTCAAATAACTGAACCATTTCTTTAAAAGACCGTTCTTTGAACACCACCCTCAGTGCATCCTTGTGCAGCAGATACAGGACATCTGCCCTGCGGCTGGACTCTCAGCTCTGTCCCGTGGCCCCACTGTCTCTGATGACCCCAGCCCCACGATGCCTTAAGGACCACTGAACTTTGGTTTCTTTTTGTTTTGTTTTGTTTTTTTTTTTGTTTTGTTTTTTTGTTTTTCGAGACAGGGTTTCTCTGTGGCTTTGGAGCCTGTTCCGGAACTAGCTCTTGTAGACCAGGCTGGCCTCAAACTCCCAGAGATCCGCCTGCCTCTGCCTCCCGAGTGCTGGGATTAAAGGCGTGCGCCACCACCGCCTGCCTTGGACCACTGAACTTTGAACTCTCACCTTCCTTCTCCTTAGGTTTTGTCTCGACTATGTTGTATCTTTTGCATTTCATATAATACTTAGAATTAGCTTGCTAATTTTCATGAATAAAAAAGAAAAGGAAACAAAGAAGGAAGGGAAGGGAGAATAAGAAGGGAAGGAGGGAGGAGGAACATGCCAGGATTCTCGTGGATATTACTGTGAAGCAATAGATCAACTTGAAAATCATTAATATCTTTATGATGTATACTTTCCCAATACAATTTACATAGTAAATTGCTTACGTCTTGAAAAATGTTCTCTGCAATGTTTGAATTTTTAGATAATAGGTACATAAAGTTGGCTAAATTTATTTATACTGAGTTATTTAATTTTAAAATACTATATAATTTATTTTAAATTATGAATATGAACAAAGTTTTATCAAATATTTTGCTTTGTCTTTTGAGATGGTCATGATTTTTCTACTTTATTCTGTCACTCTGTTGAATTTTATTGACTAATTTCTGTGTTGAACCAGCCTTGCATTTCTGAGACAAAGTTGCTTTGTGATATTTGATCCTTTAAATGTATCTATAGATCTGAGTTTTATATCTGTGACAACATTGTGTGTTTCAGCGCTAGCACAGTTTTAAGATGACCAAGTAAACTGCCCAGCCTCCTATAATTCAGGTGCCAAGTATATTCAGAAGCTCCCTGATTTGAGATCATATCCAAACCTTGGTCCCTATGATATACTTATCTTTTGGAGATGGAGAATCAGAAAGCAAAAATGACCACAACTCAGACCAAAGGGGAAAATCTATAGTGTAACTAATTTTCCTTCAAAAGGACACAGAGAAGATGAACCTCCCAGTAGTAGGTTGTAATGTTGGGAGACTGTGAAGGCCAGGATGGTGAACTGTAATTATCATTTATAATGTATACTCATAATCATATTGCTCCTAGAACATCTTCATTATCTTTCACTTTTGAAATGATTGTTGTTCCCAACAGACTTGGGAATCCACTTTTATTAGGCCCTGATCATCAATCCAAACCTTTTAAGGTAAGAGTGTTGCTACCTCAGAAGCCAAAGAGACATTTCCTAGCTGGAAAGTGAGCACTCCAAAGTCATTAGCCTCCTGGACCTGTGAGCCAGCCCGCCTGTCACCGAGGATACATTGGCCTCAAATTAACCTGCTCCATTTGCCCACGCACGTTGTCCTTCATTCCACAGACTATGTTCTCAAATGGTTTTAGGCAAGCCTTGTTTCATTCCAGAGCTACGTTTCAGGGGAGGGAGGTATGTCTAAAGTGAACTTGGTTTATACAGTTTTATTTGTAATGGAGCGTGTGTTTAAAAGAAAGTCATACGTGGTGCTTTGAGAGGCAAGCATCCCTTGTCTCATCTAGTTGATGTCAGAAGTCCTAGCTTGCAAGTCTGCAAGGCCTTTCATTTGCTGTTGTGGTAGCACCGTCGTAATCAGGACTTGTCTTCTCACCTTCTGCACTCCCTAACTACAGGATGCTTCAGGCAGCGCTGCTCTCCTCAAGCCCCGTGGAGGCCTCCCTCTGCACACTGTCTGGCATCTTCTGTCTGTCTGAGCACTCCCTGACTTCCCCCTCGAGTTCACCAGGTTTCCTAGTCCTGCCTCCCACGGGTGCCACTCTTTAGGATCCATGTCCTTGACGATTGCCTTGGCCCGGGCACATTGACCTGTTTATGTAAAGACCCTTTGGACTCCTCAGGGACAACTCACCAGTGACCAGAGGCAGAGCAGCTGTATCAACTCAGCTCGGGGAAGCTCGAGTATCCAGTGATCTTGGCTGTGTGGAGTTTGAAACTAAGCCCAGTGTATTACTCACGGCAAAACCAGAGGCCAGCCAACTTAAATAGAGCACTCCCTGAGTCGTTCGCAGGACGATTAGTGAAGGAAGCTCCGACTGAAGAGCTCCTATTCTGTGCCTGCTTCTTATTTTTTTAAACAACATGCTCTCTGCAAGTGAGATGGAGAAAGTGGAAACCTCAAAGAATGTTATTTATTAATTTAAAAAGGTTCAGCCTATGAACACATGCCAGGTCCCTTTAACTTGATAACAATGGCCACAGTTCAATCAAGCTCTACCTCTCTTCAGAACGGGGACTGAGGGCTTTGTAAGTAAGCACTGTGGCATTTAATCTCCATGTCAATTCTGCACTGTGGGTCCCATTACTCTTACTCACTGCAGGTGGGCAAGCAGAGGCCCAGGGAAAGCTCAGGACATACTTCTAAGCAATGGAGTTGCAATCTTTACTTACTGTCTTAGCTGCTCTTCTATGGGTGCAAGTCAGGGACTTTATTGAATAAGATATCTCAAGAGAAACACATGGCATTACCCCATAGCTCTGAAGGGAGGAAGCTGGGTTTTGTTTGGGAGAACTCTGCAGGCAAGAAGTTTGGGTGAAATACACCCTACTGAATCAGGTAGGGCTTAAATTTGCAGATTTCCAACCAGAAGAAGATCCTTTCATTGGGGGAAGAAAAGGGATTGTTGAATGGACTTACAGAAAATATTTGTATTTTCACATTCTTTTTTTTGTTCTCTCTCTGCAGGATAACCGAATTCTTCCCAGGTCATGGTTTATTCTCTCTGTTGGCCTTTCTACCTGGGATGGTTTTGAGGGGCCTGAAGCTAAGTCCTTTGTGCCCCACTGGCCAGGCCTGCTGTATCTTTGATTAGGGTACCACCACTGCCCTGCGCAGCTGAGCATCCACGTGGACACGTTTATTGGAGCAACGAGAATCTCACTTCTAAACAAAGCCCTGGGAATTCGATTGTTTTCCATGCTGAAAGTTTTCATTTGAAAAAATAACCCTCTTTGTTTAACTAATGGAAAGGAGGGGGTTACCACTCACTTCTCAGGCTGGGTAAGAATTCCACGGGCAGTAATTCTATTTCTTAGTGGAAAATGTTTCGGTTTCTTAGTGTTGTTTTGCAGACTGGTCCCTTCCCAGTCCTTGCTCCAAGGACCACACATAAACACATGTACACCCTCATGCATGCACAGTGCTGCATTTTCCACCCTTCCCTGTTGAGGGTTAGGGATGGCTGCATCCTTTTTCCAACACCTGCAGAACAAGAATGAGGTGGGTCAAGAGCTGTCACCCAGCCAGAGGCGTCCCACTTGTTTAGGAACACAATGCCTTTCCCGGCCCCATTCTAGCCCCAGAGGCTGGGTGGGCTGTGGAGGAAGGACACTGGACTCTCAACTTTCCTCGTTTCTGTGTATCCCTATGTAGAGCAATTTTCTCACCAAATGAACGCTGTGGTCTCTAGCAGGCCCTCCTCATGTTAGTATGAAATGACGAGAGTACTCTCACCTTTGAACTCATTGTGTGGTCAAAGAGCTGCTGAGTGGTCTAGACCACACAAAGCAAATCGGAACAAGACCCCAGGGGGCAGCTCAGCAGAAAGAGAAAACTCATGTACACTCAGACAGGCCCACTCTGTCGGTTAAATGCCTCAAGTGCTGGGTAAGTGGTAGGTGGACCACTCTGAGCCTCAGAGTCTGGACTTATCAGCCAGGGGTGTGCAAAATCATGAGCAGTATATCGGCAAAATCTGTCTCCCCCCCCTCTCTTCTTTTCACTGGCCTTCTGGATGTCCAGCCCCATTTGTATAAAACAAGCCACCCAGAATTGAGAGCTGGCCCGCAGAGCTGAGTGAGAGCCAAGGACCCCCACCCCCACCCCCGCCGCCCCAGGTCTGCTGAAACGCTGGCGTGAGCTGTTGACATGGCATAGCGTGGCTGTTAGATCCACCACCAGTGGGAACCATGGCATTCAGGGATATGAAGGATTCCTTCTCTCTCCAGATCTGTGAGCAGGAACGATGCATCCACCCCGAGCATGTGGCTTAAACACAGCTCTTCACAAAGCAAGCAGGAGATGTGGGCAAGATGACCATTGTATGCAAAGAGGCATTTAGAAAACCCTCTTTCCTTAAGTGTAAAGAAAAGAACAGCTGTTAGCATTCTGAACGAAGAGCCTTGAAGGTAGATAGGATAGTAAGAAACAAGAGTGCCAGCCAGATCAGTTTTGGTTTTAAGTAATGGAAACCTTGCTTCTATAGTAACTAAAGCAGATAAATAAATAAGGAATTTATTGGTTTGTGTAGTCTAGACACTTTTTTAGTTAGTTCTTCAGCTGGGACTAAATACACAAAAATCAGATTATATGGTTAGGGCTAACCACCCTACTCCATGTGTGTGTGTGTTTATGTGTGTGTGTTCTTTTTCTGATAAACTTCCCACCTTCAATCCAGGAGCTAGCGGAAACAACTTGTCTCTTTAGCGTCTGAGCACCAAACCTTGGGAAAATCTTAACTGTCCCACCCTAGATGAGTAACTGACTCTAGAGACAAGCCATTATATATTCCTTTGCAGTAGTCGATCAGTTGTTAGATGGGTGCCTATTCTGGATTAGGAAGTGTTCAAGCCACTGGGATACAGTGGTGAGCAGGGCAGGTAGTACCCTGCTCCCTAGAGCTTATGGTCTTGTACGAAGTCAGCATCTTAGTTGAATCCTGCTGTATCAGGAACCACACAGAAGCATGGCCTCCTCTCAGTTCACAAAGAGGCCAGCATTTTCCCAACGAACAGAAAGCCATGACATAGAATTCCATTTGCTGAAGGTAACATACGACAAGCACACCGTGCTTCAGCCAGCACTACAACAGGAGGCCCTGCCGCCCCATGAAGGCATCTCCTGAAAGCAGGTAGCAGACAGCAACAGATGACAAATCTGTTTCCAGGGAGACAGTGTGGAGTTCGCTAAAGAAACCCTCACATCTATCAGACATGCAAGGTGTGCCGAGCAGTTCCATCACAGAGGGAGGGGCAAGCAGGACAACCCTGTAGGTCTTGGCACCTGCCCTTCTCATCCCAGCTTCAGGAGGCTTCCAGAAGCCAGAATTGAACTCAAAGGTGACCAGGGAGATCATAACCAGAAGTCTTTTTAATGGTGAAAGAAAACATCCATACATGTATAGATTTGAGAAAGGGTGGGGGGTGCTTCTGAAATTCTGTGTTGGGAGAGACCAGCATCCATGCGTCTTAATGACTTGGATGTGTGGGTTGCTAAGGAACTCTTACCATTTGTTGAGTTCCTGCTCTGGGACAATGCTTTGGTTATATAAAGACAAATACAGTAAAGCTTTGCTTCCTAGGTAGAGTTCTGCACACAGCTCCTGCTATGAAACTATATAATTGCACCAGGGATGTATGCAAAGAACATTCCCCCACAGTATGTCCTGAGTAGGCACACCGTGATTGTGAAGGAAATGAATGGATTTTCTTCCTTACCTTCCTTAGGATATCTTTACAGAGCCTTGGACAAAAACCTCGGAGATCCTGGAGCGATGAGGACAGGCTCTGGGCCATCTGAGGCCACCTTTTATTAAGCATGCTTAACCTCAACAGAGCCAAGGTAGTGTACAGCAAACATCCCCTGGGCTTGCTGGACAATCATTACTTTTTATTATGCTTCTTACTGTCAGGTACTCTGAAATCCACACGGACGGGTCCTGTGATTTCAGGTGGTCCCCAAAGAGAAACTCAGGCATCAGTGATGAGCACAGCGGGAGAGGATGCTGGCTGCCTATCTCAAAAGGGCACATCACCATAATCGCAGATAGCTTGTGAGCATATGCAGAAAGAATGCATCGCAGAAGCAAGTGTCAGGAGCTGCCCGGCAGATAGGGATACACAAGCCAGATGCCCCTCCCTGCTTCCTTCTCTCCCTCAGAAGATGCCTCTAAAATATGTGGTGGGGGCCTGTTTTATCTCTCTGCCCCACAGAACCTCCTCCCAGGAGCCACCTTTGCCGCTATCCCACTAAACCCACCCTGGCTCTCCCTTGGGCTGGATGCTGCCTTCATATTTCATGCGGCATGCGGCAGCTTCCCAGGGAACCTAAGGCATGCCCTGCATTTTGATGCGCTGGCCAGCTCAGAGCATGCCTAATGAGGAGGCTTTCACCACGTGGAGGAGTCAGGCTTGGTGGTGGAGATCAGGAGCAAGGGGACAGCAAGGTGCTGAGGGCCATGGGGGTGGGGAGGAGATGGCAGATGCCTTTGTGAGACACTTTGTCACCAGAGAGGATAACTGTGGGCCAATGCAAACCACGCTAGGATCAGAGCAGACCTTCAGAGAAAGAGCAAGGAGCAGCCTTGGGAAAAGGATAAAATTAAAAGAGGAAAGAGAAGGCAGGAGGGTTTAGCCTCTCAGGTGTTCACCTTGCAGTGGGCAGAAGTGGTCATTTCTGGGTTTCTTTCTGTGGTGGGCCCCTCTGAGTTTCCTTAGGGACTGCTTCGTTACCTGGATGATCCTGCTGAAGACAAGGTTTCCCTTCCCTTAAAGCCCCATCTGTCTTCATTTCATCCGTTGTTCCTTGTTTTGACTGGCTCTGTCGAGATGAATTGACCTTTGCTTCCCCGAGTACACTATGGGGGCAGAGCGGGCACCTCTGACCGCCATCCCAAAGCGTTAAAATGTGAAGAGACCGCATGTGCACAGCCCTCCCAACACTCCCAGCAGTCCAGTTCCAGGGGGCCAGCTCCCCACCATGATCTGGTAGCTGCGGCAATCCCATTTTACAGATGTGTGCAAAGTGAGAAACCCACTGATATCTGTGAGGAAGGCTTATTTATCGAGGGATAAAATGAAGATCATGCTCTCACGAATACAGGGGGAAGTGACGCTGTTGCCTCTTTGTCTACCAGAGAAGGATGGGGGGCTCCAGACGAGGTCACAGAACTGTGCTGTGCCAGGAAACCTTCTGCATCCGAGAGAGAGAGAGAGAGAGAGAGAGAGAGAGAGAGAGAGAGAGAGAGAGAGAGAGACCCGAACTTCAGTTCTTATGCAGTCATGTATTAGAGAAAACCTTAGCCATAGGGCTATGACCCAAATGTACTTTGCCCAAATGGGTCGAACGAATTCCCACATGTATGAATCAATAGAGTTTAATTTAAGGCTGAAGTGTCAAGCTTCCAGCCTGGACTTTCAGACAAGCTGGCTGCCCATTGAAGGACTGGAACTCAGTCTTCCGCTTGAGCATTTAGGGGATGGAGTCACAGCCATGATCACCAGTTACCTAACTTAGAGGAGCACTCTGCTTTGGACCAGGAATGTCTCCCAAAGGCTCTGTTGAAGGGCTGGTCACCAGCTTGTGGCAGTCCTGGGAAGACTAGAACTTCTAAGAGGAGTGGCCTATTGGGAGGAAGTCAGACATTGCAGGTGTGTCCTTCAAGTGTGAGCGCTTGACCTCTGCCCCTTCGCGTCTCTATTTTCTCTCAGTTACTGTGGGGTGACCTCTGCAATGGAATCCTTGCCCTGGATGCTCTGTGCCCTCCTGGGCCTAGAGTCAAGGAACTATGGACTGAAACCTCTCAAACCATGAACCCAAATAAATCTTGTCCTCTTTATGTCTGTTTTCTCAGGAAATTGGTCAAAGTGAAGGAAAGCTGAGCAAGACAATATATTAGAAACAAAGCTTTAAATATTTACGAAAGATTATTATACTATGGAATCTAAGTTTCCTTTGAGACTGTGCCTCCTCTGTCTCTCTCTCGTGTACGTGTGTGTGTGTGTGTGTGTGTGTGTGTGTGTGTGTCTATTACCTGTTGTTTTTTCTCTGGGAAAAATAATCCCTGATTGAAGTAGTGTCCACTTAGTGAATGCTAACCAGGTGCTAGACACTTTCTTTGTCATCTTCTTGACATGAAGCCAAGTGAGGCTGTCCCTCTGTGAAGCTGTGAGGGCAGGTTGGAGGTACACTACACATCTCAGGAGGCAAGATAGGAACCATCTTTCCATGAATTTGTGGGTTTTACCTCTGTAGGAAACATGTCAATCCGGTCATGCCGCTTTGAATGTATCTTTACTACAGTTCCCTTTGTCTGTCAACACCGTCCTTCCTTATTTCATCCATGAGGCTCCTAAAGTAATTCCCTCACAATACTTCTTCCTGACTCCCCAGATCTGAAATCAGGAGACACCTGCGTGCTAATGTTCACTGCAGCTCTGGTTACAACATCCAAGATGCGAAGTAGCCTTGTGTCCGTTTATACCATGTATAGGTGGAGGTTTGGCAGAACTGAGCCTTGTGGTGCTGGCCTGTCATTTCACCCACTGGCAAGGCAGAGGGAGAAGTATCTAAAGTTCAGGGCAGTTAGGGTATAGTGTGAGTTCAAAGCCATCCTGTGCAACTTCGTGAGCCTCTGTCTCAAAATAAATGCTAGAAGGAGGGCTGCAGACACAGGTAGAGAGTCCTTGCCCCAGATCCCATACATGTTCTATCCGTACCTAGAAACACACACACACACACATACACACACACACACACTGGAACACTGCTCAGTTTTAAAATAGAAGAAAATCTTGTAAATGACAGCACAGGAACAATGCATAAATAAAATAATCTAAGTACATAAGGACAAGCGTTCTTTGAACTTGCTTATGTACGGACTCTAAAATAGTCAAATGTAGAGAAGAAGGTACAGTTGCCAGAAGTGGGGAAATGCTGAGCGGAGGATCTTAGTTAAGGTAAAAGGAGCCTGATGAAGGCTAGGACCCAGCATGATGCCTATAGCCAATGGCACTCCACCCAGCATAGAAAAAATTGCTAAGGAGCCAGATCTGTGCTAAGCACTAAAGTACAAATGTGCATGTTTATTTCACATGGAATTACCTTTTACTCTCTCTTTATGTGCTCTTGATGTTCTGTTCTTTCCAAGAGCTGAGCAACCTCCAATTTAAAATTTTAGGCTTTATATTGTTATTCTTTTCCTAACTAGAGGAAATCTCAGGTTCTCCACCTGGTTCTCAAGGTAGGACTTTCCACACCCCAGCAGGTGGTTTATGGCATTTCCATTTATCCATCCTTCAGTCTAGGGAGAATGCTGCATAAAAAGGCGGTTCAGCCCTCAGGTCTGAGTTACTGCAGAGGTCTTCATGTCTGCCTTGTGAGGAAGCTGCCTCTGCAGCAAACGCAGCCAGGGGATCCAATGTCTAGTAGACGGACTTCAGCCCCAGCACTGGTTAACCAAAACTCCATGATGAAGTCCCACAGTCTGGGCTGTATAAACAATGGGAAATTTATGTCTTGCAGTTCTGGACGGTAGAGGTCAAAGGGCCAGTGAGCTGCCAGGGAGAACTGTTCCGCCCCTCCTTTCCCTCGGCCGACGATAAGGTTTCCTAGCAGTCCCTGGTATTCCTTGGGCATCTATGTTCACTTGCATCTTCGCTGGGCTCTTCCCTATGTGCTTGTCTGTCTCCAACATTCCTCTTTTTACAAGGACAGGTCATATCGTGTTAGTGGTCCACCCTACTTTAGTATGATTTCATCTTAACTGATTATATTTACAATGACTCTATTTCCAAATAAGGTCATATTCTGAGAGGCTTGGAGGTCAGGGCTTCAATATATAAGTCTGGGAAGGCCACAGTTCAACCCACAGCTGTTCCTTGACTGCCAATGAACCCTTAAATATGAAGAAGACACTGTGTTGTCTTGAGGCTTCTCTTTGTCTGGTTTAACAACCTCCAGTTTTTTCCAGACTTTTTTTTGTCTTGGACATTTCTTCTGAATGCTTTCCCTCTCAGTGCCTGGAACGGAGGCATTCTGCCAGCTGGGCTCCAAGGATTTTACTTCACATTAGCTCCAGTCAAGTTCAAGTTCACATCCTGGCTTCCTAGGTGTGTAGAGCATAGCTCATATTGATCCCAGACTCTGCTGGTCCCACCAGGTCTCTGCAACATGGATTGGTCTTAAACTTGGATGTCCCTATCCAATAAGCTGCCATTTGGCTCCCTTTCCAGAGCAAGCAAACAACCCAGGAGAGAGAGAGAGAGAGAGAGAGAGAGAGAGAGAGAGAGAGAGAGAGAGAGAGAAGAGAGAGAGAGAGAGAGTAGTTCTAGCACACTACTGGAAACCTCCTGTCTGGTTTGGGTAACGCTACATTTTTGTGGTTCTTTTCGTCACTCTCTGATCCCCACGGCTACAAACCCTGTTCCAGTCTTCGCATCAAATCCATCACCAAAATGAAGATCTATGACGTGGTCTGAGGCCACCTCATTTGCTGGATCCTGAAACTGAGGCCTGGAGGAGGATTTGCTTGCTGAGCCCAGTTTCTCATAAACATGCTGTGTTAATGGTGGACCTCTCACCACCCTGCTGCCATGCACACCCTCCATGAGTCTTATGTGCTAAGGTTTGTTCCATTTTCTTGCAAAATACTGAAATTCCCAGTTCTTTGTTTTCCCTGGATGAGTTCCAGGGAAATAATGCTTTCCTACTTTGGAAATCTGTCCCACATGTCTTCTTTTAATACTTCTGATAAATCCCCTGCTCATGATTCAGATTTTTCGGTCCTCTAGTCAGTGGTCTTTGGAAACAATCGGTTTTGATCAGTGTTTGTTTGGAGGGAGGCAGGGATGAGTTCTTCCTTCCTGATGATCCACGTTCTTTCTCAGGGCATCTTTTGAGCCACTTTTCCCTTACAGATATTTAATTTAGTCTATATGCTACTGTTATGATAAAATACCCGAGGATGGGTGGTAGCTAATGATAAGAGGTTTGTTTAATTCATGGTTGTGGAAGCTTACGAGCATGACACAAGGTTCTGCTCAGCTCTGGTGAGAGTTTCATGGTAGGGTGGGGTGGCATCGAACTGTGGGGAGTAGGTGAGATTTTATATGGAGAGAGAACTAACCAGAGTCCCACAAGCACTACACCAATCTCTTCTGGAGACAGAAGTTTCAGTGACCTCAATATGTCCTCCTAAGTCCTGCCTTTCCACCAAGGATCACACCTTCAACACAAGAATTTTAATGAGATAAACCAAGTATAAACCCAGGGTCACAAAGAAACACGAAAGCAGAAACAGGGCAAAACAAGTCACAGATTATATATATTATAATATATATAACATATTATAATTATATATTATTATATTATATATATTATAATATATATAATCTCACAGAGATTCACCTGTCTCTGTCTCCCAAGTGCTGGGATTAAAGGTGTGTGCCACCACTGCCCGGTTCAGAATCCTTTTTGGAAGACTATGAAAGATTGGAATAGTGGTCAAAGGTCAGAGTCAAAAGCTGTATGGAACATGAAGAAATATGGAAAGGGAAGGTGAGCTCCAAATGGCTCTGACTTATGTATTATGTATGCAGATGAAACACATCTACCAGCCCAGATCGAGGTCATGAGCCTGGTCCTAATCCTTCCAGGACAAGTTCTGATATTCTTAGGAAGCGGGGGCTTTGGCTTGTTTTACATATGGAGTTAGCCTCTCTCTCTCTTTCTTTCTCTCTCTCTCTCTCTCTCTCTCTCTCTCTCTCTCTCTCTCTCTCTCTCGCACACACATACACACACCCTCACACCACAACATTAAATTTTAGTAATCAGCATGTAGTGATCAGCAATAAATGTTTCTATCTTTTATTATTTGTTATTCTTAAAACTAACAAAGAGCTCTCAGCTTTAAAGATACTCCTCTGCCAGCAAAATATTTCCTGTGTGCACTATAATTTACAGTTATTGAACGAAAACATCATCTCTCACAGTCCATCCTCTGTCTAACTGTCTTGAATTTCCAACCCAAATAAAAGAGGTCACAAAGAACAACAGAACCGACATAACCTAAGTCGTGTTTCCTTACCCTTCCCATCATGGGCATTGCTTGGGAAAATCTATTCCTCAGATGCAGGGATCTGTTCTTTTACATGGAAACAGGCTGCTCCCCAAGTGAACTGCAGTGGTCCTTACTTCCAAAGGGGACATGGTACAAGCTATATGGGTACAATTTTATAAATGAGCTGCTACATGGGATACAAGGGTTATTAAATGCTGTGAGACATAAATGTGTTGGGTGCTATAGTTGGGCTGCAAACTCTTCTCCAAAAGGTTCCTGATTTTGAACCAAATGCCTGATTGCCAGCCATGGGACACTAGGTGGTGGCCTGGAAGAAAGGAAGACATTCTACAGAGACACTGAGCTTCTGTCTTACTATTGGAGGACTAAAACAATGGACCCCAAAGATAGGGGAATTTCCCCGGGAATCTCATGTTGAGAGAAGGAAGACACCAGAGGGAGGTCATAGAAAAATAAAAAGTCCTAGAAAAGGACTTCCCACCATCTGACACCTCGTCAGACCAGCTCCCAGGGTGAGGCTGAAACCCAGAAAATGAGGGTGAGCGTGAGCATACATTGTGTAGGAGCACAGACCCTCGGCCCTCTGTTGAAACTTCAATAGCATCACTTCGGGACCTGGAAGATGTCCCGGGTCTCTTTATCCCTCTTCCCAATGTGTGTGGTCACACTGGGTAACATTAGCCCCCCCCCCACCTCCACACACTATTAACTTGGCTCTTGTCATTGACTGGTTCAGGAAGGGTGGCTGAACCTGGCTTGGAACACAGGCTATAATCCCAAGTTCAGTATGAGTGGAAATGAAAACTGTTAAAACATGTGGGTCCTGGGTGCTTCCGCTCTTGATGCCCCCCACCTTGGTGGCTGCTGCTGGAGGGCCTCTTGGACTCATGTGACGTCGCACAGACGACGATCACAGGCGAGGAAGACATAGGGCCTGAAATAGGGGTCTACTCTCTAGTATGGTTAATTATGCTTGCTTTTCTCCTTTGTGTATTCATGCTTGATGTCTTATCTGTTTTGCTGTCCAGATTTCTGCAGGGCACTGCCATCTCAGGCCAACATCCTGCCTTAAGAGTCTTTGTCTTTCTCCCCCTGCCCGTCGCCCTGGATGGGGACAGTGATTTGTATACCCCAAGTCTTCAGGGCAAGTGTAGTGATGGGGTTGATTCTCTGCAGTCTCCAAAAGTGTAAGAGTAGCTCATCCCTGTGTTTTTGCCCTTGTGACTTACACCTTCCTCCTATTCCTTTTATTACCTAAGCTAGTGGGCTTGTTTTTCCCTGAGACAGTTATATAAGACTCTCGCTTCTCCAAATCCATATTAGCTCCCTCTGCTTCCTTGGCCTCAGAGGACCAAGGCAGGGGAAGGAAGAAACAAAGGCAGGAAGCAGAGAGAAAGCTCCAAAGACTTATGCTCACTGGACCCACCTGAGTATGAAGCGTGGGTCTCAGTGCCTGGGTTGGTTTCCTTGTTCCTCCGTCAGAATGGAGGGGACGTATCCACATATCCATAGATGTTTCCTGGGAGCAGGGTGCCAGCGTATGCAGGAGCCAAAGAAATGGCTCTCGGGAAACTTTGCTGGCTCTCGTCTGTCCTCCTTAGGGAGAAATTCAGCTCTGTGAGTTGGAGCAATTCCTTATGCCCATCTCGGACCCTGCAGTTTAGATCTTCATTAAAAGAAGGTCCATTGAGGGGCTTAACCACGAAACTCCCCATAATAGTGAATACTCCGAATTACTTTCCACCTGATACTGCTTCATTTAATTGGACTAAAGCAAGCTCCCCTGGCTCCAGACTCCCTTGAAATCCTGCCCAAATTTGCCTGGCTCCTGCGTGGGCCTGAGTAAATACGCCGCAGGTGCGCCGAGGGGTGGCGAGCGAGGCTCCCGTGAACTGTAATGTTGCCGCATGACTGCTTCTCCCACCCTTCGGCCCTCCCTCGAAATCCCAGGACCATCCCTGCTTATGCAAAGAGTAGGCTCCCCAGTGCCGTCTTACGAAGAAGTGGTAGAGCAATTTCATTTAATATTGCTAGCGCTTCCATTAACCCGACTATATTGCTCTCCATCCTCAATTTAAGACTCCCTCTTTCTCGTGATTATCGCCGCATTTCAGAGCACCTGAATGTCCTCCCCAGACCTGTGAGTCAGCCTGGAATACGAGGATGATGGGATGATCAAAAGCGATAGCTCCTTGGGTTCTCGGACTTGGGAGCAGTGCAGCCTTCCTGTATCGTCCTGGAGGCCTTTGGAAGTGGCCCAGGCGCGTCCTCTAGGTGGCTTTGAAATTTTCTGTACATACTGTCTCCTCTATTTCTCTTTGCTTTCTCCTTCCTCCCTGGATTTCCACCACCCCACTCCTGGGGGGGGGGGGAACAAAGTTGTTGAATGACAGGTGCCCCTTGACTTATTGGGTAGTTATTTGAAAGACAAGTCTATTATAAGATCAGTTTGCAATGGAATTTATTGAGATACGACCTGTTATGATTTAGATACAAAGCCTAACTCTAAAAAGTCATGAATTGAAGGCTTTTGGTCCTAAGCTGGTAGACCCAGTCTTTGAGAGATGAGGCTCCAATCTTATCAATGAATCATCTCTTGATGGATCATCCTTGACTGGACTATTGAAATGTGGTGGAAACTGTAGAAGGCGTGGCTTGATTGGAGGAAGTGGGTGTCTAGTGGCCAGCCTATGAAGGGCGTGCCTTATCTCTGGCCCCTTCTCTGTTTTTCTGCTTACGGGCCACTCTGAGGAAGCAACCTCTTTCTCTGCATATTTCTGCTGCCTAGTTGTCCAGCCTCATCACAGGCCCATAGCCAAAGAGGCAGCTCAGCGGCACCCAAATCTCTGAAACTGTGAGTCAAAACTGTATCTTCCCTTTAGTCAAGCGGCCCTCTTAGGTATTATGCCAGCACAACAACACTTTGTATGCTGAAAGTGTTCTGAACACAGCTACAACCAGGCAGCTACAACTAGCCTGGCACAAAATGATGACCTTCCATGACATTTCCTGGGAATGTCTACAAGGAAATGCTTTTATTTTTTGCTGATGCACACTGAAGAAGCGCCATCATGTCTATAATTTGCTTTAAAATGTTGTAGGTATATTGTGAAGTAAGCGTGACCCCTCTAGTCAGCACAACCCTCAGTGACTTTTATTGTCATAGTTTTGAAAAGCATCTTGTCAACAAGTCTGAAATGAAATCTCCAAGTCAAACCTCTGAGAATGACTTCACACTGAGACACCCAGCTGCCACATAAATCCCTCAGAACCAAAGTCCTAAATGAAATATATTCTCCCAGTCCCGTTTAAGCCTAACATCCCAACCATCTTTCCCATTTTCGTAAGCAGAACCACCATTACCCGGATGCTTGAGCCACAGGCCTATGGGAAAGACCTGATCACCTTCTTGCCTAACCTCCCTTGCCTATTAGCTTTCTGTATTCCATCAGAGATTTCTCCAGCACCCACTCACCATATCCACAGCAGCAGCCGTACAGAATTCATCCCCTGATTTCCCTTCCCATCATAGCCAGCCTGATAGTTTACAAGGTATAAGCCAAGCCGCGTACTTCCTTTCCTGATCCCTGTGAGGACAGTCAGGTCCAAATGGGGCCCATTGGTCATTTTCTGCCTTCTCCCCTCTCTTTCTTCCATTCTCTCTCTTTTCCCTAAACCTACAACCCCTCTGGCAAGGAGCCAGTCTTTCTCTCTACTCTGCAGTCTACGTCTCCAGGATGGTGATTGCTCTAGTTCAGCTCTCTCTCTCTCTCTCTCTCTCTCTTTCTCTCTCTCTCCCTCCCTCTTTCTCTCATTCTCTCTCTCTCTCTCTTCCTCTCTCTCCTTTTCCCCATTTCCAGTTTCTTCCTATTCTGCAGGGCCCCGCTTACACTTATATCCTGAAGCCTGTCTTTCCCACTCTTGAATCTGAGTCTCTTTACCTTCATATGGAAATGACCTCCCATCAACGAATGCCATGTGGGCATGGTCTCGTTATCCAGCGCATCCATTAATGAGCCAAGCAAATTCATCTTCAACGTTCTTCTGCTTTACATATCTATTTATTTACTTGCTTGTGTGTGTGCAGGCATCCTTGGGCCATTGCGCCCCTGTGGAGGTCAGAGAACAACTGTGGGAGCCAGTTCCCTCCTGCTACTTTTTGGGATCCAGTGATCAAACCAACAGACCCACTAGCAGTGCCTTTAACCACTGATCCATTTCGCTGGCCCCCACTACTCTTATTACAAATTCTCGTCTCTGAGCCGTATCCCTCAGTCATTAGTACTAAGCCAAACTGTCTTGCTCTACACCGAGCCTGGAGCCGCTTCTCTGTAAGGTACACACTCCTTCCACACTGCCATCTGCCTGTTGCTTTGCTCCCTCCCCCAGTATTGCAACACCAGCCCACTAATGCCCTTGAAAGGTCCATCAGGTGGCCAGGTGAATAAAGTGGGACCTATGTACACTACACGTATGTGTTAGTTGTAAGTGCTTTGTCTGTAATCTCATGTTCCTCTAGGCTGACAATTCAAGAACCCTTATAAAATATGGCACTTCAGATGTTAACATCATACTCCAGTCTCTTGCAGTCCATGTTGCTCCTTCTACATGTGATATGCCGCTGTTGCCCAGATCAGCATGTGGTTGCTTGTTTGCTTCCCAGACACCCAGCAGCTCAGACCCAAAATAATCACACAGAAGCTATGTTATTTTAAAACACTACTTGGTCTATTAGCTCTAGCTTCTTATTGGCTAGCTCTTATATGTTAATTTAACCCATCTCCATTAATCCGTGTATTGCCATGTGGTTGTGGCTTACCAGGTAAAGTTTCGACATCTGTCTCTGGGTGGGGGCTATATGGCTTCTCTCTTACTCCCGCCCTCTTTCTCCCAGCATTCAGTTTAGTTTTCCCTCCCTAGCTCTGCTTTACCATCTCACGGGCCCAAAACAGCTTCTTTACTAACCAATGGTATTCACAGCATATAGAGGGGAATCCCACATCAGGCCAGTGTTGAACATGAAGGCCTCTCCCTTTCCTGGGTGACCCTGGCTTTTCTATCGGTCTCTGCTAACGAGAAGTGAATGCTGCAATCTTGGGGCTCACTCTGAGGTCGCAATTACGTAAGGATTATTAATGAAGCAACAATGTCAAAATTGTGTGAAATCAAACTCAGATTTAAGTACTTAAAATAAACAGATATAAAGTAACAGATGTCCCGTTTTGTTCTCAGATGATTTCATCCCTTGTTAAAAATAAATGTCTGGCTTGAAAGAAGAAAAAAAAAAATAAAAGGGACTTTACTCCCATGTTAAAAATTAATTGAATCCAGAGATTGGTAAAGCAACTAAGTGGTGTAGGATTGTTTTCCCTTTCTTAAAGCAAAGATAAATTTGTGTTGATTTTTATTTCAGCAAGTAATGAATTCATTGCGTAGCCCCATCTTTGATAGGCCAAACACACATCCTTTGAAACCCAAAGGGAAGATTTCTCCAAAGCTATTATGCAGATAAGAAGGGGGCTCAGTGTATCTATCTGAGGAGAGTTTACTTCCATTTAAACCCCAAAGGATGCAACAGAAGAGGCTTTGGAAATCAGGGATCCTGCCTGTCCTCCTCCTTTTCCCGTGGAGGGCCCCTGCCTTGGAATCTCAGGGTGGAATTCCCAAAGACGACGTCTGCTGAAATTAGTAATGAAGAAGGCAAATTAGGTCATCTTGCCCGTCCCCCTGCCAGCTTCCTACACTGCGGTTAATTTTCCCCTCCTTTGATCAGACACGTTTTAAATGTTTCAAGAGATGGAAATTACACAAGTTTTCTCCCTCCAGAGCCCCGCCGTCTACTGATGTTGCGGGACTCGATTTTCTGCCTGTGAGACCCCGAGGAGTTTTTCCAACTGTGGAAGGTTGTTTGTGAGTTCTCAACTGCCTTTCCTTCCCCACATCTCTCATCCTTGTTCTAGTTATGGCCCGATTCGTAGGAACCAGGGGTCTGTAGGAATGATTCAACTCACAAAATGGCCCTGGGAACATTTAAAGGGAATGACTGATCTGTAGAGTCTAAGGACAAAAAAATGAGAGACTGAAGGGGAGTCCTTGACAAAAGGGACGGCAGCTCGTGGACCTGACACCAGCGCTCGCGACGAGCGAGCTGCATTTGACGGCGGTGTTTTAGAGGAGGTTAAACAGGCCAGAGCAGAAACCGCACGTTTCCAGAATGAAAATACACGTGTTTCCAAGTTTTTAGAGACTTAGAGGAGAAAATGTTTTGTGTTTTTTAATGAATTAAAAAATTTCATTGCTCTTGTTTTAAATCCCATTTCTGAATACCCTACCTGGGAAAACCACTGTCGATTACAGTGGAAAATAAAAGACAGGATAGGAGTGCCGGTTGTACAGTGCAGCGGGTATATTTAATACTGCTCACGGTTATTCTGGCAAGAAGAAAGCGCCGAGCTGGAAGACATTCTAGCCGTCCCAGGAGGAAGCGGTCTTGTGGCTCACTCTGCACCTCCCTAAGTAGCCAGCGCATGATCTGCTTCCAGCTGAGCTAAGCGCAGAGGCTGAGCCAGACACCTGGGCGCTACTACGCATGTCTCACAGGGTGCCTCCTTTTCCTGTGTCTACTCTTCATTCTGCTCTTAGTTGTGGCCAGCAAAGGCGACACAAAATGCTCTTCGTTGCGTTTCTTCATGCTGCTGTTTTGTGGCAGGCACTGTTGCCAACGTCTCCTCGCCCCCCCCCCCCAACGCATTCCTTTCCACTTCCCAGGTCATCCTTCATTTTGACTTTGAGTGCCATTATGCTGAACTGTTAAAACCCAATAAGATGGAAATTCACTTTTCCATCCTGCCGTGGAGCTGGCTGTGTGGCTTGGTGCTGGGCAATTAGATGTACGTAGCCACCCTCACCTAGACACCTTTGCCTCTGTGGCCTTCGCCTTCCTCTTTGTTGCCATTTTGCAATTATGAGTGTGACACACAGAGAGGAGGAGATTTGGCAGTAGAGACATTGTAACCCTGCCAGGAAGCAGAAAGGCCTTGAAAGACAACCCAGTGTGTGTGTGTGTGTGTGTGTGTGTGTGTGTGTATGTGTGTGTCTCTGTGTGTGTGTGTGTGTTGGAGCAAATAAACAACTGTACCGAAATCCACTACCATAAGGCTTTCTGTCACTGCCAAAAGTCTTCCTGGCCGATACAAACTATCATGCTGTCAGAGAGTCACGTTCTTTGCAGTGCCGCGCTAAAGGCCGGGATTAAAGGATGAGAACTTTCTGGAAAAACATTTTAAGTTCTATCAAGTTATTGATATCTTCTAACAAGTTTATCAAATGTATGATTTGTTACAATATCAAGGACCTAAAGGACCAGGTTGGGACCAGACTAAATGAGGCGGAACCGAAGGAGTGGACTCAGCAAAGCTCTCAGCAGCCATCTTCCTGAGTCACTGAAGGGCATGGGTTGGGGGGTCAGTGGGCTGGGGACGTGGGCAGAGCTGAGGAGGGAGGGAGAGAGGCCGGAAAGGGTGCGGATAGAAACCAAGTCCGCCTTGGGTTCTTCTGAGGTAGTTTCCTCCTAGCTCAAGGGCAGGAGGGGGTCTCACAAAGGGTTCTTCATGATGGAGAATTTGGTTTGCCAATATCTGACTGCACGTCTGCTGCCTGGGGTTGCACGCTGACTCTTCATGTCTGCTCTCTCGCGAACCCTGTGTGTCTTCTCTCTCAGGAACCCACAGTGTGGCTGTACTATCCTCCTGAACTTCCCTCATGGCGCCGATGTGTGTTTCTCATCCCTGTGGTCTGAATGTCCCCATGGGCTTGACTTCACTCCTCCTTATCCTGACATTTTCTGAAGCTTCCAGGACCTTCTTATGCCTTGTTTTGAAGTCAGCATGTGTAGAGGGTTCCCCATATGCTAGGTAGCATTTTCAGCTACTCCCATGAGCCAAGCCCCTGGATCCTAAGTTTTCATGTTCTTCCTCTCCCGCAGGCCTAGAATATTTTTCCCGACAGGAAAAGAACTCCAATCTGCTGTGTTCTTCCTTCTGAACCTGTTTACCCTCACCCTCCTCTTCCTCCTCTTCCTTCTCCTCCACCCCTTCTCCTCTTTCTTTCAAACCATCACTGAAGAGTTCTACTGCCAAGAACATTCACTATGTGAGCTCCTTTGGCTGGTAAAGAAGTACCTGTTCCTACAGTGTTTTTAATGACAGAAATGACTTCATCTCGGAACTCAAGTGCCCAGCCAGGACCTCATGGGCCCTGGAAAAAGAGGATTCTAAAGTCCCACATAGTGCAGGGAGGAAGACCTTGCTTATCGTGAGCGTCCTGGGAAGTCACTGGGATGGAAAAGGCACTCCTGAGCAGCAGGGTTCTGTGCTCAAGCCTCAGATAACATGGTCTACAATCCCTGCTGTGCCCACCACCTAGCTGTATGGCCATAGACAAGGCCCCTCCTGTCTTCCAGTTTCAGCTTCTTGTTTACGACAAAAGTGGTGTTTCAATGGTTCAGACTCCAGGGTTTCTAGTAGAACACCATGAGCTAGTCCTCAAAATTCAACAAAGGATACCAAACCCCCCTGGATAACTCAGCGGGGAGTTTAAGACAAGAGATTGGCTACTAATGCTTTGAAGGGCTTTGGGAGAGAAACCCACAAAGCCACTTGGAAGCAGAGGTAAGCGTTTCTACCCTGCGGATGTCTCCAGGAGTAAGGAACACATGCGCACTGTCACTCGGCAGCAGGTATGGGGCCTCGCAGGCATCTCCTGTTGTATGTTGCTGCTGCTGCCACCTGGACAATGAATTAATTAGTTGAAGTATTGAAATAAGGATGCCTGAGCATCTCAGGTTCCAGTATTCTGTGAGTATTCTCATTGGCAGAACCTAACCAAAGCTGGAAAAGAAGTCAGGGAAATGTAGTTTTCAAGCTTCTGAAACCTAGAGAGAAGTATTGACTATGGGCTAAGGTTTAACCAATATACCACTAGCACTGATTGACATAATTCCTGGCAACTGGTAAGTGTCTGGATTTGTTAGCGACCATCATCATAACTATTGCTATCTTTGTTTTCTTTTCTGCAGTTGGCAAGAAGTGGGATCACAGTCCAGTTAGTTCACCGTTTTGGGCTTCAGTTTCCTCATCTGCACAGTGACAGGATTGGCTAGGTGAGGGCTAGGGTCCCTCTCTGCAGATAATTCTTTTCTTCCTTCCTTCATTCAAACAAGAAACATTTGCCAAACATCTTGCTCAAGCCAGACACTGGGGATAGGAGGCTAACTGTGGCTGTGACATCAGCAAGATCAGGCTTGTGCAAGTCACTATCTAGTGACAAAGACAAATGTGTAATTTCTGCAGGTTTTTAATCCTGAGTCGACCTTGTCTTTAGGGGCATAAAAATGGACTCCCAGTCCAGTGCTCTTTTCTACATATGCCTTTCCCTCTCAGATTATTCTAGCAAAGCACTCACTCTACCAGGGGAAATTTCTTCTGCCGCTTCCAGGTGCACACATCACCAACAGACCCTCTTTTCAATAGGCTCCATTTCCCATTGTCCACTCCCCTTCCCCCACATTGGCCTCAAAATCAACTTGTCAGCAATGTCGAGGTGCCATGAGTCACAGCTGGGACAGCAGCTGGGGACCTGGTCAGTACCTGCCGAGCGGGCAGGGTAATAAGGAATGTAAAAATATGAACGCTCTGAGTCCCTGTGATTTCCCCGTTTGCCCAATCTGTCACTCTGCTAGCCATGGATTCCCCACTATCGCTCGTGACCCTAACGCGGGGTGGGAGACCCCGTGCGTTCCATCTTGTATCGCCGCTCACTCTGAATGCATTTCACATATTGCCGTGGAAACGTCAATTCCCCGAGCCAAGAAGACCCCTGCTTCCCAGAAGCTCCCTCTACAAACTCTAGAATATAGATGAGCCGGGTCCAATCACGCGCTGCATCTGGGCCCAGCGGATTTGCAGCACACCTGCATTGGAGGTAAATCGATTGGCGCTTCTTAATCCTGGCTACCACCAGGCAGGTTCTCCCCTACTCATTGAAGCTTAGTAGCAACATGCCCTTCACTGTAAAGAGAATTTTTTTGTCCTCTCGCTTGGGACTAAAGGTCAAAGTTTAAATCTATATTTAATGCCATTTTCTGAAAACTGGATTTGTGATTCCCTTTATGCTGGTATTACATATCTTAAGGGATTTCAGGGGGAGAAATCTGGGAAGCCCAGTTTCTGAGAGTGACCTTTACTTTAAATGTGTAAATAGGATGGAGCTTGTGTTTCTGGGTTTTAAACCTTCTAATTGTGCTTCCAAAGACAGTTCTGGAAACCATAGGCTGTGCTGAACGGCTACACAGAAGCCACTTTGAAATGACGCGACTTTGCAGATGAAAAAGGCCGAAGGTCAGGCTTGCTAGGGACAGTTTTGCTGAAGCTTTGTGCCCTGAGCCGCAGTGAGCCCACATTAGAATATGCAAATAGCGCGGCCTTTCACTGTATCCGGGAAGGGAAAGTTCACGTTTACTTTAACTCTACTTTTCCTTTGAATTTTATAAAACATTATTGAAGTGGCATCAGAGTATCATTCAGAATGTCAGTTTTAAAATATTTCAAATATTTACCTAAAGGTTTTTTTTTCCACAGCAGCCTCCATAGTCTGAATGTGGCACTCAGAGCTCATATGAAACGGACCCGTCTTCGGACTTCATGGGCTCAGAGCTGTATATTTAAAGGTGGTGACGGGGACTTCTCCTTTTCTCAAGAGTCTCCAGCCAGGACAGACAGATGGGAGGACAGTTGAAGTGGGTGAGAAACTAGTAAATTAGTAAGACTTAATAATGACAACATTAGTCAAGGTGTCCTGATAAACTGATATTAAAAAAAAAAAATGATTTGCATGCTATTGTCACACAGTCCCAAAATCTTTTGCTCAAACAGACAGGCCCAAGCTGGCTTTGAACTCCTGGTCCTCCTGTCTCCACTTCGCAAGTGCTAGGATTACGTGTATGCTATCAGGCCCAGCTTACAAGTACTCTTTGTAAATAGGATGGTCAGTTGTTCTTGGCTATGTGGGAGCATCATGGCTATGGAATACTAGTGTTCATTACTCACGTGCATCATACAGTCTGTCTGTCTCTGGGAACCTTAACCTGTCCTGCCCTCATCCCTCCCTGGGTAGCTGCCCTACCCTCCATCCCTCTCTGGGATGCGCACAGCAAGGCGAGCCTTTGGACCAGCCTGACACTGTCCAGATGTTGACTGCATGGGACCCACAGAAGAAGGGATATTTTTTTTCTTCAAAGGGAAGGGTCTAAGTGACTGAGTAGCAGGACCAGGTGACAGCCCCAGCTTGTTGGAGCCCATAGCTTCTGTGAGCGTCACATGAATATAAGACAAAAGCTCTGTGGGCTCTCGTCCTGGAAAAGATGACTGAGCAAACCCTTTCCGTATCTCTCTGTCAGGTGCCTTCTCTGTCAGACATCCAACTTAGGAGCAGGTTGTAGCAGATACAGGCTGCTGTTTGCAGCTGCCTTAATGACCATAGCAGGTCTCTTTGTGGTCAGCATTAAGCTCACAGGATGGACCCAAGTTGTAGAGCCTGGGGCAAATTTGTTCACAGTTTACAGCCACAGCGAGCTTCAGTTTTGAGAGAGGCAACTAAATATCTACTTTATGGTCGCCTTAAACTTTCCTCTGAGACCTTAACTGTCACCCTCCTGACAGCAACTCCCAGCTGTGCAAACCCCTCAGGGATAATCAGTTCTCCAGTGGCGGCCCCTTCTCGCTTTCCTGGATGGCCTTTGTTTCCTTATTCTTGCGAGCTGAGTCCTCCCACTGCCTTCTCATCTTGGTCCCTTTGCCCCCAAACAGCTGTCACTGAAGCCACTGTTGACCCTGGCCTTTCCAAAAGATCTCTCTTCCTCTGGCATCTTTTATTTGACCGGGGCTGCCTTAGGCAAAGCTGATTAAACCAGTCCCTCCACTGCCAGGCTTCCTTCCCTGGGGCTTTGTGCTACCTCGGGCTTTCTTCTTACCTCTCCTGTGATCTTTTACCTTCTGTTCTCCCAAGCTCCCTTCAATTCTCCCTCTGCACTTTTGTTTCTGTATGACCTCGTCTATTCTTTCGCTTTTAACTATAGCAGACTTGAAGACACGTCTTTAAACACACACACGCACACAGACACACACACGCTGAATATACTGCCTTTCTCCAATTCACTACTACTTCTCCCTCGGCTCCTCCTTTCTCTTTTAAGGCCAGTTGCCACCAAGCCAACCTAAAATCTCCCACTGCATTGTCTTTGCCTGAGGCCCTTTTGTATTTCATTTCCCCAAATCTCAGAGCCTAAGGTGCTCATCTGATTTGCTCTACTGAGATCTTATTTTCCTTCCTTTTCCAGGCGTCATTCTTCCGCTCCATTCTCAGCAAAACCAATGTCTTAATTCAGGACCCTTGTCTCTTTACATCTTGATTAATGAAATGGTTGACTTCTACGGAGTTGCGGAAGGCAGAACCAAAACTGTCACCTTTGGGGCGATCTTGAATGACTCATCTAGGTGCATGCCGCACTAGAGGCACCTCACCTCACCTCTTGCAGGCATTTAGGAATTATCATGGTGGCAAAGACCATGAACACGAACCCTGTTAAGCAGACTCAGGTTCAAATTCTGTCTACATCTCTGATAATCTCTGGGACTTTGGGAAAGGGGCTAGCTAATCTCTCTGCGTCTCATTTCCTCTTCTCTAAAAGATAAGCTACGGTAAGAGCGCCTGCCTGTCTTGTGGGCTTGTGAGAACTGAGTGCAATGGTGACTATGGAGCTTTCTCTCCAGGTTTGATACAAAATATTAGTTCAAAAATATAATCTCTTATTAAAAATATTCAGTGGCCAAAGAAAAATGTTCCATTGTCAAGACCACTGTGTGTGTGTGTGTGTGTGTGTGTGTGTGTGTGTGTTAGGCCAGAGGTCCACCTCAGGTATTCTTCTGAGACAGTATTGTCACATAGGCTGGCTGGCTGTCAAAGCCTAGGGATGTGCCCATCTCTGTCCTTTGAGTGCTGTCATTACAGTTGTGTGCCACCATACTGACTTACAGATTAATTTCTAACTCATATTTTTTCTTGATTTTTTGCATTATTGTATGTGTGTTTCCACACGTGTGTTGAGCATGGTGTATATGCACAAATGTGTATGAAAATTCTCGGCCTTATTTCCTTGAGACAGGATCTCTTCCTGAATCTAGAGCTAGGCTGGTGGCCAGAAAACTTCTGTGGCCCTGCTGTCCCCACCACCCACCCACAGCCAGCCTTTCATATGTACACACTAGGATCTGAACTTGGGTCCTCATATCCTCACAGCAAGTGCTCTTACCCATGAAGCTTTAAACCTCTGCTCAGTCCAGGTGTAAGTGACAAAAGTGACTGTCATTGCCTCCTAGACCAATCCCTAGTCTGTGAGGTGCATGTGGAGTGTGCCCAGCCTGCACAGTAAACTCCCACGTTCTCATCATCTGCTTCCCATGTCTGAGAGCTCCAGGGATCTAGATGCTACCTTGGAGGACAAGCTTGTTTTAGGAAAGAAATCTCTTGTGCTCCGTGATGCTCGTCCGAGCTCTAAGCTCTAGATACAGTTAATATGGACATGCCCACAATTCTTCTAGGAACATTTCTCAAACAGTAAACTTTTGTCATTAAAATTGTCTAATAACACTTTAAAGACAGTTGACAGTCAAAGGAAAAGGGAATTCAGTATAATTCTAGGTTTAGGTTTTTCTCTTTATTCTCTACTCTCTAACCCCGGTTGTGGATGGGCCACCACTAAAATTGACATGAAGCAGTTGGATCTGAATTGCATTAACCTTCAATGTACTTTCAAGGAAGCAGCATTGACCGGAGGGCTGAGAAGCCAGCATTTCACTGCCTTTTCGGTAACTTTGAAAAATCAGCCCCGTAAAGTAGAAGTCTGAAGCCAAAGTATGGCAGTTGTTCCCACATGGAGAAAAGGAAGCCAGGTTTCACTGTCCAGCCTAAGTACCAGAAGCTCAGACGTTTGGACCTCATGATGCTATGCATAGTTAAGTCTCCTAAAAGCTGCTCAATTTCCCTATCGCAACTTCTGCATCTTTAAGATAAGAACAAATGGTACCTGAGGTAGACAGAGAGTACTGTCGCCTAGGAACAATATTCGTGGTACTGTCTAGACAGCACACGGGATGCTCAGCGAGACGAGATGCTTACCAGTGGGATCAGCAGTTATTACGAACCTTCCGCAAATTTCTAGACAGAGAAAATTTGTCGTGTCAGAATGAGAAGCACACATTTTATTTTACAAAAGGGCTCTTGGGGCTAGGGAAGTGACTCAGCAGGTAAGAGAACTGACTGCTCTTCCAGTGGACCCTAAGTCAATTCCCAGCACCCATAGTGACTCACAACCCTCTGTAACTCTGTTTCCAGGAAATGTAACTCTCTCTTCTGGTCTCTATGGGCCCTGGGAGTGCACACGGTAGACAGACATGCATGGAAGTAAAACATATGTCTACATAAAATACAATTAGTTGTTTTTTAAAGGTTACATCTGTTGGCTGCTTGCTCTAAAAGGACATTCATATCACTAGTTCCACGGCTCAGTGGGTGTCAGAGTCGGGGAGTGTCGAATGGCAGAGCCGAAGGACGAGAGCAGGGCTGTAAACCCTGTCTTCTGGACAGTGGCTGTGCACTCATCAAACAAGACCTGCAAAGACGTGGTCCATAGGCTTCCTATCATGGGTGGGGGAGGGACTCATGAGGCCCCACCCCTTCCCGAGAAACTATAGGTGGTCAGTCATTGCTGGGGAGAGGGAGGAGTCATAGTCCCTAGTGATGTCACCGCTGCCAAGTTGCCCATGCTCCACTAAACAACCATGCTCATGCAAGCAGCGCTTATTAAACACAGAGGGTCACATACACAGAAGCAGGAAAGTGGGAGGGGAACATGTGAAAAAGAAAGGATATAACAGGAGTGGATAAAGGATGAGAAGATAATGAAGGGTGAATATGATTGGAGTACTCGTGTGTGTGTGTGTGTGCGCGCGTGCGTGTGTGCGTGTGTGTTATGAAATTGTGAATGGATTTTTTTTCTTAAAGGCTCACATATAACCAGTTTGGAAATGTCCCCAGATTCCCTTACACTTCCTTTTCTGAGTCAGCAGCTAACCCTATATGTGATGATCTCATTCAGCACTCTGATCCCCAGCCCACCTCACAGCATGGACCACATGCTTTTTGCTGCCAAGTCTACAATGCACTAAGGCACTTTGAGGCTATGCAGTACTGTCACTTTCCTGAGCTCTGCCTCAATTGTCACCCAAGAGTCTGTCTATATTGCAATTATGCACATTCCCTCCCAGTGCACACATGTGTGACAAGACATCTCCTGCAAATGAAGAAAATGCCTCCAAAAAGTGCGCTGGTGTTTGCTTCTCTAAACTGACCATTTGTAAAGAAATTTGTGCAGCATCTCTCTGCCTTCGACCACCTCACCCATGGGTTACCCTTCACCATCCACCCACCACACCTCATTCTTTTCTCCCCCAAAAGATAAAGCTGCATGACTGGAATATGTGTTGCCGGATATTCTATCACATTGTGAACCCCGAGATTATGTTAATTAAATAAAATCGACCTTGTATCAGGAGATGGAGCCAGCAATCAGTTGACAGAAAGCAGTCATAGAGAGTTAGAGGTAGTCCTAAAGAAAGACGAGGAGATGCACAGGAAGTAGTAGGGAGGGGCTTAGAGTGTGGTGGTCTCTTTGCGGGGGGTTGTCATGGTGGAAGGACGCTCTCTTTTCTTAGATACTGGCTAAGGAGGAAGGTCAGCCAGTTGCTCCTCAACCTCTCTGAGCTAATAGGTTTTCATACCAACATCTGACTCCCAAGTCTTTATTGGTAAAGATCATCAGATATGAATTCAGATTAAAAACAACAGATATGGGGGATGATGGAAAAGGTTAAGTGTGCCAGCAGACCTACTCAGGGCAAGGACTTGGCCTGGAGCCTGCCACGGCAGCCTTCCTCTCAGTGTTCTTTATCCTGGGGCTTGAAGGAAGCAATTTGAAGCATATGTGAAATTGGTCTCCAGGACATAGGGTTCTCACTCTCTACCAATCAGAAAAGCCCAACACAGCCATGGCCCAGACACCTTCCTTGAACCAGGCTGGTAGTCCACTTAGAAAATCTCAGGACACAGACTCTCCCAGCCAATCTAATTACACAACCAGTTTCTCCAGGCTGTGAGTCACTTTCCCCTTGAGTTCACAAGCTCTGATGCCATCCTCTTCTGGGACTGGTCACATTGTTGCCATGCATGTCTACCCCACTCCTCTCTTGTCTATGTGGGCACCGTTCCCCTCTGTGCTCTCCTGGGCCTTTCTATGCCATGCACCGCGCCTGATGCTCTGGAAGGCCCCAGTGAGTGTCAGGTCAATAAACACGGTTAAAATGTCAGCTGACAATTAACCCACTTCAAAGGATGAAGCGCTCTATTTCTAGAAACTATATTGAAGTAATTGGTTCACAGATTAAATCACTAAAGTGCTTACTGGACAAGTGAGTGAGTGACTTTCTTGGCACAGTTCATAACAAGTGACACATCTTTGATCAGTCATCAGGAATGTGAGTTTATCCATCAAGTATTTATTGAGAGCTGTCTGAATGCCCAAGATTGCTCCAGAGCTTGGGGGAGGGTGGATAGGAGAGGGAGAACTATGAGTCCTGGACCTGACCCCAGACTTCTACATCCTTATGCAGAGAAACTGATTATAAAACCCTCTGTAGAACTCCCTTGACACAGCGAGTTGGCTCCGGGTCCCTAGCCAAACTTGCTGAGATGTAGACATGGCTCATCCAGACAGATTGGTTGTGAGCAGTGTCTGGAGACCACATCATGTCACAATGCAAGATGGTCACATCATTAAAACATCCAGACATGTGCTCAAGCATGATGAAGCCAAACCAGAGTCTGCTGGGAGACGAGTGGCTCATCACAAGCCTGGGAACAGAAAAGTCAAGTGGATAGCTTCAGAGAAGATGCCAACTGGACAGAGGGGCTGTACCAGTCTCTCCCCAAGAGCATCAGCTCTTCATCCTATCTGCCTAGACTGCCCGACTTCCCTTGTTAATGGAAATGTGGTGAGCACACATTCTTTCTTCACTTGACATAGATTTTTCAACTTTTCTTTTGCCTTTTTCAGCCCAGCAGCTGGGAAAGCTACGTCTGATTTTTCCCAGCCTCCTCTGCAATCCTATCAGCCAGTGAGACAGAAGCCAAAGTCTGCTTGGGGCTTCTGCAAAGGCTACAGTCCCCTTTTGTCCTGGACATAGACATGTAGCCTCTTGTCGACACCAAGACAAATACAGAGAATCAACCCCGAAACTCCTGAGCTACCAAAGCAGGCTTAAAGTATTTTGCTATGGGAGAAAAGTCCAATTTTGCTTAAGTTCCTGCCAGGTTTTCTATTACTTGCAGATAAAGCTAAATATACTTCTACCTGGATTATACAGGTTTTGTTTTAAGTCTTTTTCTTTGCTTGAGAGATAATTAAAGTTGGGTCAACTAATGACACATAGAAAAGAGGTGAGGTAGAGAGACAGTGATCCTTATAACACACCAAGACCTGGAGGAAGGGCGCTGTGTTGTGGCTATGTAAACAAACCTTCTCCCTTCTCTCCAAATAACACAGCATAGAACCATCTAAAATAGCACTGGGTGTGCATGCGGAGATACGGTTCAGCACTTGAGAGCACTGGCCATTCTAGCAATGGATCTAGGCTTGATTCTGAGAACCCACGTGACAACTACCAACCCACCACCTATGATTCCAGTTCCAGGGAATCCAATGCCCTCTTCTGGCCATTAATGGCACTGCACACATGTGGAAAGCAGAGATACAAGCATGCAAGACACCCATACAAATAAAATTAAAATTGATCTAGCCTCAAAAAATTGAAATAGCATTTTAACAACAAAGTTTCAGTTGTTTGGCTACCTGCCCTCAAGTATCTAGTGAGAACTCTCAAGTATTTGGTCGACATAATGATTTGAACCAACAAAACTAATATAGACCTCATAGTGGCCAAGGGCTCAGGCTATAGAACTGAACTTCTAGAGTTGAGGTCCCAGCTGGGCCACATATTGGCTATGTGATTTTGTTCAAGTCGCTTAGCCTTTCTGTGCCTCAGTTTTCTCATCTGTGAAGTGGACACAGCATGACTTCCCAAAGTAAGTTATGTAACACTGTTGGGAGGATCAAATTAACAAAAAACATATCAAGTGCTCAGAATTTCACTGCCTGTAAAGAGCACACGGCAGAGAGCTCACTAAGGCTGTTACTATTGTTGTTCAAGACTAGGCTGTTTGTTGTTACTGCTTATTTTTAATTTGACACAAAGGCCCTTCTCCACACCAAGTTAGAGATGAAGTTGTTTAGAATTTCAGATGTGCTTTTGGTGTGAAGTTTGTCCTTTCCTTGTCTACTACCAACCAAAGGGGCATGTACTGTGACATTTTAATACAAAGATAGGAATAGGACTTGGAAGCACAAATACATATTCCTCAGGTTTCTCAACTGGCACACACAGACACACACATAGACACACAGACACGCACACACAGACACACACAGACACAGATACACACAGACACACACATAGAGACATATGCACACACACACATGCACACACAGACACAGATACACACACAGACACACAGACACACAGACACACACAGACACAGATACACACACAGACACACACACAGAGACATATGCACAGACACACACATGCACACATACACACAGACACACATACACACACAGACACACACACAGAGACATATACACAGATACACGCATGCACACATACACACAGACACACATACACACACAGACACACACACACAGACACAGACACACAGGCACACACACAGACACAGATACACACACAGACACACACACAGAAACATATGCACACAGACACACACATAGATACACACACAGACACACACACATGCCCACATAGACACACACATGAGCACACACATGCAGACACATACACATGCACACACAGACACACATACACAGACACACAGACACACACACAGACACAGATACACACACAGACACACACACAAAAACATATGCACACAGACACACACAGATACACACACATAGACACACACACATGCACACATAGACACACACATGCACACACACACACACACACACACAGTAGGAGGAGAACCAGTAGTTAAAAACCCAGCTTAAATAGAGTTCTGAGAGTCTCTTTCATTCTGGGTCCAGAGAGATCACGTGTGGCTACAGTGTGCAGTCGGCTTCATGGCCACCAGCAGTCTGCCCATCTTTCCTTCCTCTCTTGTCCTGTCTTTCTTAGTGCTGCTGGAGCATCCTTTCTAACCCTGCCTGCTGCTTCAGTGTGCCCAGACAGGGCTGCGGATAGAGAAGAAGCAAGAACGACCTCCCCAGCCACACTGCTACCTGGGCCCCCAGTCTCTGCCCACATCTAGAGCCCCACATCCTTGGACCTGGGCTCAAACCTTCCAAGCAGACCAGACTTCACATAGAACATTCTCTCCAGCACCTTCCTTTCTCCTAAGAGTTGTAATAAAAGAAAATTGCTCCTCATGCTATTAAAGCAATGGTCACAGACACAGTAGGAGGAACCGTGGTCCCTCACATACCATCAGAACCTGCCTGACTCGGCCAGTAGAATGCTCTGCCCCATGCTCACAGAACTGCCACCTTACAAAGATGACATGAGACTTAGTAAGGAAGTCTCATAAGGGATCGCACAACACGTATTCACTGGATAATTATTGCTCATTTACAGTGTGCCTGGCACTGGCCACGCACCAAGAATATCACGATGAATGAACGTGGAGGAATCTAGGTCGAATCACAGTTTCCAATGAGATAAAAAATGGATCTATTCAAATGCACTCCTTCGCCACCGAGCATCAGGGCTGTGCCGCTAGCACATTCGAGGGTCCAGGATATCTCAGCCCGGCCTTTCCACGTCCCTCTAGAGGACAGATTGATAGACATGTTTTAAAATGCAGTTGCTGTGTTTTTATTTTTCTGTGACTTAATAGACAACAGCTCCTGTCCTCAGATCACTGGCAGAAAGATGAACTACAGACTACTTATCCCGAACCCACATCCCAAACACCCACCCAGTGCAGCGTCACTACTGCATTTTTGGTCTAGAGGGAGAACAAGCACATTAGGAACTTGCTAATCTAAAACACCAGGAGAGCACCTGAGAGCCGAGTTCCCAGGTGACCTGCCTGTGGCATCCCACTAGGACAGAGAAAAATGCCCTGGGGACAGGCTAGGCAGCATTTCTTACGACTTCAGAACAAAACATTTTTGGAAAGAATTTCAGCGAGAATGGTTACAAAAATAGGAAGGCAGGCTAGGCCCACAGCCATTCTATTCTAGTTCCAGCTACTCAGGGGCTAAGGTGAGAGGGTCAGCAAAGCCCAGTGTTTAGCAGCCTAGGCAACACAGCGAGACATTGTCTAAGGAAACAAAGAAGCCACATCACGCAGACGCCTAACCAACCCCTCCCCAAACAAAGGATCCAGTGCCTCCAGGTCTTCATGGAAAGCTCATCACCACCCAGAGTTTAGGCAGTGGTCCTCAGAGGACGGCCTCAGCCTTTGGATAACAATCACTTCTACTCCTACCTACAACACAGCAGGATAAAGTGGGGGCTGGACAAGACCTCTGTACACAAGCGCAAGGAAGGACAGTTCACAGATGGTTCGGGAAATGCGAACGGAAGTGGGAATGAAACACCACCTTCCCCCAGGAGGATGGCTGTTAACCAGTGTCTGAAATAACAAGTGTTGGTGAGGTGTGGAGAGACTGCGTCAGTGGCCCGAAGTTGGTGGGAATGTACTGTCTAAAAGACAAAGAAGACAATACGGGGGGAATCCCCCAAACGCTAGACACAGAGTTAGCACATACCCCCAAACCGAAAGCAGACTTGGAGAAAGATATTCCTGTGTTCAGAGCAGTTTGGCTTCCAGTAACTGAAAGGCTGAAGCAGCTCAAGTGTCTCTCAGTGGCTAAGCAGACAGACAAGCTGTGCTGTATCGCACCACAGAACTCTAGGCAACTGTAGAAAGGCACTCTGCTAAGTGAGATAAGCCAGGGAGAAAATTCGGTATTTCTACAGCCCCCTGAAGTGAGGAATCTATAGTAGTGAGATGCATAGAGAGAAGCAGTCAAATTTCTCAGAGGCTAGAGGAAGTCATTGTTCAATAGGAACAGAGTTTCTGTTTGGAAAGACAGAGAGATTTTAGAGATTGATGGAAGTGATAGCTGTGGACCAATATGAATCTACTTACGGCCACTGAATTGTGCCCCTAAAATTATTAAGATCATATAGCTCGGGTTTATATATTTTAATCACAGGAAAACAACTAAATAAAAGAATATACATATATATGAACATATACTTTTAGGTTATCTATATCTTAACCAGAGTGAAATAATTAAAATGTTTTTTATATGTATGTAAGCTTATGTCAGGTGTGGCAACACACCTGTGAGCCTTCCGCTAAGAAAGCAGAAGCAGGAATACTAAATTCAAAGCCAACCTACCTACACAGTGAGGTTGGCTCTAAATAAATAAGTCAATAAAGTTTACTTAGATAGCCACTGGAGTGAATGGGAGAGGCAGTTGCAGAATTCGGATCACCCCACGCAGAGTGATCTAGTCAAGCTGGATGCTCAGCCTTCATCTAGAGTCTATCCTCCAGTGGGAGTGTATGATACAGGGACATTGTGCTCTACCTGGGACTTACAGAAACAATGCTCTTCTGCTCACCACCACGGCTGTTGGTGGCTGCACACTGACTCGGGGTACTTCCAGTGTGGTCTGGCTGGCTTTCTTCAAAAGGTACAAGAAGATCCAACATTTTTAAGGTCTTTCTGATCTTTTGTTGTTTCAAGTGAAGCTTACTCCAGTCTAAAGGATAATTTCAGTCTTTCTGGAATCTATTATGAAGAGTATAAAAAATACTACGGAGCCAGCCAAGTATACACACACACACACACACACACACACACACAGAGAGAGAGAGAGAGAGAGAGAGAGAGAGAGAGAGAGAGAGAGAGAGAGATTGCCATCTTGCAGAAATCCTCTGAACCTGCTTTATACCAAAGGAACCCTGTCCTTATCTCATAATAAATTCGAGTTTAGGAAGGCTTGCTAGCCTGCCTGCCTCTCCTGCTAATGACAGGCTCAATTATGGGTCCTAATCCTGCATTCCTGACACTCCCCTCATCCCTGCATAACTTCCAGGGGAGTCAAAGGGCCTTTTCTGGCCCTGCCAGGGTGACATTAGTTATGCGGGAGCAGCGCCTGGGGCGTGTTGGTGATTTTAAGGGTCTGCTCCTATAACGACACACACTTGGAAGCCCGAAATGCACACACTTTGACTCTTCACCTTACGCTGAAATAAAAAGCCACAGTGACTCCATTAAAAATATAAAATTCCTCCACAGGAAATGAACACTAGTTTGCTTCCAATTTACATTGGTTTTAGGTTTCACCTTCCCCCGCTTCCCTTTTACTTTTAATATTAATGTCTAATTCTATGGGAAGTATTGTCTATAAGGGGGAAAAGAGCACACACATTGCATTGGGGTCCTTGCATTTTATTTCCTAAGCTGGGCAGGACATTTTTGCTTTGCTGCCTCTAGCTCTGCGGTAATTCTTTACAAATTCACGCATAGGCTGTTCTCTTTAAGTCACCCTGGGCAGACGCCTAATGACCTCTGGCTTATTGAGAAGTGGCCTTGTTTTATGTAAACTAATCATCCAGCCAGCTATATTAATAACGAGACCATAACTCATTTTCATCCTAGGCACACACACTGTGCATTATCAGTCTCCTAATTAATCCCAGGCAATTCCGGGGGCAGGTATTATTAGTTCCAATTTTCCTCACTACTCCTTGAGCTGGAGACTTGGCAAACAGAGGGTCATGCTCCATGTCCCACAGGCATGCCCTGAGTCCCAACTCAGAGTCCAAGGCCTCCAGACACCGTCCCTGTGGACCTGAGAAGCCTGGGAACCAGCACACCTCTGCTGATCTCAGGCCATGAGTTTTCCTCGGGGAGAAAGAACCTGGGTCAGCAGACATCAAGCAAGCCCGCTTAATGGACAAAGTCAATACAGCTTCCCGAGAGGAAGAAAATAAACTCAAAGCCTGGGTACACTGAGCCACGGCTGGGGATTGTGGTCTGAGCAGCAGAGACTGTCAAACATGCTTTCCCAAGCCTTCCTTCTGCCTGCTCTTGTCTCCCAAGGTGCAGAGAGCTAGCTCCAGAGCCCAGCTAGACTGCTGACTGTGTAAAGCCAAGGTCTTGAGTTGAGTGCTCCAAACTTCTTCTCTTGCCTCCCTGACTCACACAAAATCATAATCCTAGGGCTCTTGATGAGAGGGGTCTCCAAAACAAAAATCCCCCTTCCTACTTGGGATATCCCCACCCCCAGTTATGGCCAGATGAGCATCAACCTAGTTCTAATGATACTGAGAAGACGGCCGAGCCCCCTGCCTACCCTGCCACCTCCCTCCAGCATCCCTGTCCTATGATAAGGAGTATTAGGTAAAGGATAGGAGATTGGCGCTGAACCCTTGTCTGCCCATTAGCTCTATGGGTTCTTGGCCTCCCCACGCTTTCACTGGACTTCCAATGGAGACAGAAATACTTGTCCTGTACTTCTTCTGCAGGGTTCCAGTGAAACAACAGCCCCCTTGGTGTTTTCCAAAAGCACCATTCCAGTCAGCACATCACCTTGGCTCAATACAGGGCCTTGACCCCCTTGTTGCCCTGTTTCCCTAAGCAGCCACATCCAGCTCAGTAGTGAGTTGTCAGCATTTAGTGTACTTGCCTTGGGGTCCCTCTGTGGGGTTTCTGTGCTCTGCTTTGCTGAACATTCAACCATGCCTGAGCCTGTGGGGGAGAAAGTGCCCTCAGGATCCCTGAGATGCTGCATCCTTGTGCTGGAGAGGCCTCTTGGCACTGGGCTGGGGAAGCTATGAGGGATAATTTACTCTCCAGGGCCCGCTTGAGGACCACGCCCTCTTCTGGGTTTTCCTGAGAGCACAGCCTCGCTTGGCTTCTCCTTCCATGCTCTGCGCCAGCCCTCAGCAGGCTCCTCTAGGAACACAGCCTTAATTAGAACTCACACACGACCCTCACCTCTGGGTGTTTCTAGGGACCTCATCCAAAAATAATACCCATGGTTTCAATTACACCCAGCCCAGACTTCTCTAAACTCCAGGTCCGTGTAATGAAACTGCTCCTTGACAATGCTTGTGTTTTTCATTGGTGTTCCCAAGGTCAGTGTGCCCAAAACAGAACTAATAGAGTTCCTACTTTTCCAGTGCCTTTCAGTGCTCCCCAGCTCAGTGGGCACCACCCAGTCTCCATTCCCCACCATGTCACAGGCAGAATCCTAGGACTCTCCCAAGATCCTTCTTTCCCTTCAAGCCCACCTTCTCCCTCGACCATCCTGTATCGAATGCCATCTTCGCGTCCCTGTCAGCTTTGGCCACTCCCTGCTCCCCAGATCTTTTTCATTCTTCTGTCACCTGTCTGCACGCTGTTCCAGCCATGCCACTCTTCACCGCCACCCTTTTTACGTGCTTCTCTCCTTGGTTCCAACACTAGCAATTGCTTCAAAACACCAGTCTAGTCGCATCAAGTCCCATTCTAAAACTCTGCCAGGGATGCATTGCTCCTAAGGGGAGCTCAGAGAGGTTCTTGGCGTGGCCCATCAGCCTTGCCGGGTGCAAGCATGTGAGCCAGTCTCTGCTCCACCCACATGCATTGAACATCACTGCTGCATTTCCCCAATGCTTTACACCCCTCTTCATCTTGCTTATCCTTGACGGGCCATCCCCGAGACTCCAGTGCTGTATCCCATCTTCAAGATTACATCTGAGCTTCCTAACCAGGACAAGTTCCAAATTGTAGGTTCCCAGAACACCCTACACCTGTTCCAGTAGCTGGAGCCTCCTGGTCACTGATAACATTAATGCGCATCTGTAGATCACGTGGCTCTGGAGCTCAGGACTGAAGCTCCGTGAAGCCAGGAGTATTGTCTCGATTCATCCTGTTGTCTCCAGTAGCACACAATGGGTATGCAATGAAATCACCAAATAATGGGGAAGCCAGAGTCCCACCTTGACATCTCTATTCACCAAATAAAGCATTCAGTATCAGAAATGGGTTATAAATAATTGAGTTGTTGGCCAAAGAGAACCCCCCAAAACTCAGGCTATTGCCAAGGCTATTAGTTGTTATCTACAAAACGATGGTAAAGCCCTAATGCTGAAAACAATACCTACATAACTCATTAATCATGGAGAGGTTAAGCTAATCCCTCCCGAGAACCTTCACCCCTACATACTAGTGCTTATGGTATTGGAAGGTTTTCTGCATATGTAATGTAGCCACCAACCCAACTGCAAAGTATGAGCTGACTGCAACATAAACTGGTACAATAGTGGCACAAGTCTTGTGGGAGTAACCAACCAATCTCTGATTTGATTTAAGGCCCACTTCATGAGATGGAATCCACCCTCAGCATTGCTCTGTGGCCAAGACCTGCAACTAGATAGGCCAGGGACCTAGAGGAAAATTACATACAGCTGCTCTGTAGAAGGGACATAGCAATAAAAATGATTCCTAATGACATTCTGCTATACTCATAGGTCAATGTCTTTCTCAGCTGTCATTAGAGAACCTTCCTCCTGCAGTAGAAGGGAGAAAATACAGAGACCCACAGTCAGACATTATTCAGAGAGTGAGAGACCTTGGAACACCCTGGCCTAGATAGGCCATCTCCATCAGATCCCTTCTCTCAAGGCTCAGGGAACCGTGTGGAGGAAGAAGAGGTGGAAAGAGTGTAATGGTATGGGAGAATTGTCTGTATTCTGTCAATCATGTTTTAAATAAATGCTGATTGGCCAGGCAGGAAGTATAGGCAGGAAAACCAGACAGGAAGTAGAGGTGGAGCAAAGAGAACAGGAGTATTCTAGGAAGGAGGAAGCCCATTCCTCCCAGTCTAGCCCAGACCACTGAAGAAGCAACATGTGACCTACTTCGCTGTGAAAGGTACCGAGCTGTGTGGCTAGCATAGATAAGAACAATGGGTTAATATAAGCTACAAGAGCTAATAAGAAGCCTGAACTAATGGACCAATCAGTTTTATAACTTATGGAGACCTCTGTGTGATTTTCTTTGGGGCTTGCCAGCTGTGGGGTACTGGGTGGGACAGGAACCCCAACAAGCCAGCCCTCATGCTACAGTGTAAGAACCTGAGGTTTCCTGGAACCCAGGAAGCAGGCCCTATAAACACAGCAGTGCCTACATTTATATGAACCCAGAGACTGAGGCAGCATTCACACATTCTGCACGAGTCTGCACCAGATGGGGTCCCAGCGCTGAGAGGAGAAGTGAACATAAGCCCCATCCCTAAGCCAGAAGTTGTCTCCAGTTGATAGTTACTTCAAAAGAAGAAATTAGTGGAATCTCACTAGGTATACAAACCACACTTAGGGGCAGGCTCCATGCCTAGCAGAGGATTGCAACACAAAACAAATTCAATGGCATCTTTGGAGGTTCTTCGTTTCATAATGTTTTGTTTGTTTGTTTGTTTGTTTACTTTGCAGGATATAGATAGATAGAGACATACATGCATGCATACATACATACATACATACATACATACATACATAGACAATAGATAGCTATTGCTTCCAATTTTAGTTATGGGATTCCTGTGTGTGTGAACATGTGAGTCTCTGTGTCTATATGTGTTTCTTTAGCATTTTTCTTCTGTTTGTTTCGACCTATTCTACTTTGTTTTGTTTCATTTTATTATTATTGTTTTGGTGCCTCTTTGTTTCCTAACAATAGACAGAAAGGGTGTGGGTTTAGATGAGCGTGGTGGTAGGGGGGAACTTGGGGAGCTGCGGGAGGGAAACCGTAAACAGAATATATTGTATGAAAACCTATTTTAATAAAAGAAAAAGGAGAAAAAAGAAGGAGGAGGGGGAGTTTGTGCTGCACAAGCAGGAGCATCTGTCTCTCCCGCCACCAGCCTCTTGCTGCCTCTCTGGTATAATCTGGAAAAACCAGCGGAGTTGGTTTTTGCTGCTCCTAAGAGAGAAGCATTGTGGGAATCTGTTCTCCAGACACCAAGCTGGCACACCTGCATCTTCCGGCAGGAGACCCAAACAAATGTGCATTTTGTAACCGCTGATGGGCTTTACTTTTTCAGTTAAGGGGGAAAGCCGCAATTGTGGAGAGACCCCACAGAGCGAATAGCAAGGGTCAGCTTAACTGGACTGCCTCAGTTTATTCTGGACACCACCAGGACGTAAATACTATCAGCCTCACTTGACATATAAGGAAATTGAGAAACCAAATATCCAAGATGTCACGACCAACGAGTAGACTTCAGTCCACAACTGCTTGAACTTGAACCCCATCTTCTTGCTTCCTACAATTCTTTTAACACTCTACTTGTCCGATGGACAAATATTGGAAGGTTCATTTTCTTGAAAGCACGTCCACCAAATGAAGTATATCTTCTGTTTATTTCTTTGTGAAAATCACCATAAAATTGTTTCTCCTAACCCAAGAGATTTAGTGGGTTTTTTTTTTTTAGATAAATTTATTTATTTTTGTTCGGGGTGTGTGTGTGTGTGTGTGTTCATGCATACGAATGTGTAGGTGCTTGTATCCTGGACACATATGCAGAGGCCAGAGGAGGACATGAGTGTCCTCTATAAGCTTGTGTTTCAGTTAGGCTAGCCAGTCTGTCAGCTTTCAGGATCCTTTGTCTCTTGTTGCCCAATGTTGGGGTTACAGATATCCACAGCTAGGACTGGTTTTTTACATGGGCTTTCAGGATTTGAACCCTGGTCCGCATGATTGCAGAACAAGTTGTCTTACCCACTGAGCCTTGTACTCAGGCATTGTATATATTTCTTATATTGTGGGATTCAAGGTGTGTGGGAGACAAAGAAGATGTTATACTTTGCATTTTCTCTGAATTCATTGTGTGTCAGTAAGCATTTCAGATGCAGTTATTGCGTGGCTCACAGCATTGGGTTTGGAAATAAGAAGAAGCAGGTTCCAGGCAGGGTCGATGCTTTGGGATACAGAATCCATTCCAAACATCTTCTGCTCCCACCCCATCTGTTGCACAGAACCGGTGAAGCCCAAGGAAAACCATATGACCGAAGGTGGTTCTGCTTGGGACTTCATGGCAGACACCAGCAATAACTTCAGCCTCAGAGTCTCTGGGGTGAGCAGGGGCCCCTACATTCAGAGAAGAATACAATATCCTTCAGGCTTCTCTTGGAGCAACTTTGCTCGTCTGTGATGTTGCGTGTCTTCTATTTCCTCCCTTGCCTGGTTGTTTGGCAGTTCCTGACAATCTACTCAGATGCAGGGACAGTTCACAATCAACTATTATTCCAACTCCAGAGGATCTGACACCTTCTTCTGGTCTCTGCATGAATCTGGACCCATGTGCACATAGACAGGTGTGCATGCCTACACACACACACACACACACACCCAATTGAAACATAAAATAAGATCTTTTAAAAAACACTCTGGATAAAACTAGTCAGAGGCAGAAAGTTTGACAATACTGTAGGGTTTCCATCCTGCTTTTACAGATCGACTCTGGGAGAAGCCTGCTTTCCTCTCTATAAGACTGTGTCTCGGGTAAGATCTTTCTTCTCCCTTCAGATCTCAGTTCCATGGCCTCTTCTCTGGCCATGGATATTTTCAGAATCCCCATCACTCTCCAAAATGACAGTTTCTGTGTTTCCTTGTTTGATATTGCTCTCTGCAACTAAATTGTTGGCACTGGGAAGACAAGGACCTGTCCTCGTCACCCCTTGTTGGTGCAGTGAAGACAGGGACCTGTCTTTGTCACTGTTTTCCTGCATCCTGACCATATTGTTTGCTGTAGATGAGTATGTGAGCTTCATTTGAATGCCCTCTTGAGTTCTGGAGAAGACACATCTTATGTACCTTTCTCATCAGATCAATAACCTGAAGTTACAGGCTCCTGTGCCAGCATCATCACTGAAGTCAATAATTCTGCCAATGGAGTCTTCTTCTGAGGGGAAAAAAAAAAGTAATTTTTTTTTTTTTCAAAAATTTTGTACCGTGCTGTGTACCCTTCTAAACAGGCTCCCTGATCAAGATTCACCATGTGCTGGTACTGAGACATAAATGTCCGATGAAAACCCTGCACCAGGGCTAGGAGCTCATCTACAAGATGAAGAAAATTACTGAAACATCTTCCTACCCCGGCTTGTCTGTGAACTCCTCTGCCCCTACAAGCGCATCCTGCCCTTTCCCTCGCTGGCCTCTGGGCCCCTCATTCCAGGAGACTGTGGCCAGGCTCTAGACTTTAGGCAGCTTTTCTGATGTCCTAATTTCTTGGTCACCCGTGCTGCCACGATCTTGATTTCCTTCAATAAGTCTTCTTTCCATTCCTGGGAAATTGATGCCCACTCTGGCATATGTCCCCACCTTCTTCTGCAAAAGAGGGGAAGGAGAGGGGGAAAAAAGCCTTTTAATATTTTTAGCAATGTCTTCATATTCTGTCAATAAATTACCTCTGGCAGCTTTTAGAGACCCCATTGGCTCCTGCACTGACCTCTTGTTCCTTTTGTGCTAGGAAGCTGCCTTATTATTTATCTTAGCCTCTCTGGCAATCTCCCTTTCATTCCTCACCTTTGATTCCCTTATCTCGCTTTTGCACTTTCTTAACTTTGTAACTGTAATTTCTCTAGCTGAATCACTGATTTTTCTCATAGTTTCTCTCTTTCCTAGTTTTGATTATTTCCACCCCTCCACTACACATCCCCTCGGAGCTATTTGTTTGGCTTATTTTTCTCACTTTATGTGTTTGTTGCTAGGGCGCATGTATTTTCTTTGGGCAGTTTCTATTCATTTCTGCGGTTATGCTTTTCTATCCACAGATGTTCTCGTGCCCTTGGGTTGTCTTGGTGGGAAGCATTCTGTTACCCCCAGGTGACAGACCTCTCCTTGTGTTCTTCTAAGAGGGCCTGATGTCATCTGAGTCTTCCTTGGCATGCCCATTCCTTTGGCAGAATCGCCCTAACAAAGCACCACAAGGGCAGCTGTGGAATCTACGCTGTGGTTCAAACAAGAAAAGTTGATTCTCACACTTGAGTTTGGGGTGGAGGCACCAGCAGAACCGTGGCCTCTTCTGTCTTCTCTTCTGTGGCCTTGGTCCATAGCCCATGGGTGAGCGGCCTCTTGCTGCTTCTTCACACACTCAATCTTTTCTCTTGAAGAGCATCCCAAGGTCTCTGTGTGGGTGGGTACATTTATGGGGTGCATGTATGTGTGTGCGTGCAATGCTGTTGATCTCATTTGAGACAGGGTCTGGAACGGCCTGGAGCTCTGCTAACCCGACTAGCTGGCTGGCAAGTGAGTCTCTGGATTCACCCGCCTCTGCCTCCCCGATTCCAAGAGGGCGCTGTCACACTCAGCTCTTTGCGTATGTTCTGGAAATTGAACCCATGTCCTCATGCTTACAAAGCAAAAACTTTACCGACCTCTCTGTTCACCGGGCACTGACATCAGTGCTAAGCACTGCAGCCCCTTCCGCTGCCATTGTCACATTGTCTGAACCCATCACCTAACTGCTGTCAGACACCTGCCCCGCTCCGGCCCATACTGAAGTTTCCAATGTCTCAGAGCCACACCATGGTTGGGTAGGAACTCCTCCCTTTCCATCCCAGACTTTGCCTCCTGATGGAGGTGGTTCTTGTATTTTATCTGTTGCTTTCATTGGTTAACTAATAAAGAAAACTGCCTTAGCCCATTTGATAGGCCAAACCTTAGGTGGGCGGAATAAACAGAAGAGAATGCTGGGAGAAAGAAGCCGAGTCAGGAGTCGCCATGACTCTCCCACTCCAGACAGACGCAGGTTAAGATTCTCCCTGATAAGCCAGCTCGTGGTACTTCACAGAATATTAAAAATGGGTTAGATCAATATGTAAGAGCTAGCCAATAAGAGGCCAAAACTAATGGGCCAGATAGTGATTAAAAAAATACAGTTTCCGTGTAATTATTTCGGGACATAAGCTAAACCATGTGGGCGGCCGGGTGCCGGAGACGCAGCCCCGCCGCTCCTATTTCAACAGCCTCCCTTTTTTTGCGTAGCTTCTAGGTCCCCTTCTCTAGGGCTCAGACTGTAGTCCCTGTGGATTGGACCAGGTACACTCAGGTTCTATTGGCCTCTGTGCCACGGAGACAACATATATCTACTTATTCTGACTTTCACTGCAATGAGGTGTCTACAGGGGGTTACTGAATATCTTCTGTAAAGAGATTTTGAATTGACACACTCAAGTGTGCTTATAATCTTTGTATTGATTTTTTTTTGCACCCTATCTGCAGGTTAGCATCTTAAAACTCTGAGCCTCAGTATGATATTAGGAGATGGATGATTGATCAAGTGGGTGGAACCCTCATGAAGGGGGCTAATGGCCTTACAAAAGCCATGAGAGGGCTTGCTTATTCTCTCTCTGTTCCTTTCCATTAGAGAATAACACCAGACTACTAGTATGTATAAGCCTGTGGATTATACCTATATAAGAAACTGGACTCCCACCAAGCATGGGGCCTGCTGGCACCTCTATTTCTCAAATACTGGGAAGAATATGTGTCTACTATTTAAGCCATCCAGTCCAAGTTGGCATTTTTGTTGTAATGTCCTGAACCAGCAAGGACACTGTCCCACGGTGCTCATGGCTTACAACTCCAGTACATACGTTTGGATTCTGAGCGCCATCATAGTCCTACAGACTATAGATGCTCTTCTGTCCGTTGTCAGTCTGAATAGCATCCCCAAAATGTCTTTTTTATATCAGAAGAAGCTGCTCACCGCTGCTGAATGGAAAGTTGATAATTCAGTTGGCAGTTGATCCAACAGTTAATCAAAGTGTATCCAGTTGTGCACCTGCCAGACGTTATGCTACTTCAATGATAAATAAAAATATAGATTTATCCTTAACAATACAGTTTAAATTTTTGTGAAGAGTGACCCATAAGAAGAAAATTTTTATCTTAGTATTTTTGATGATGAGCTAAAAGCTTAGACCAATGCCGATGAGAGTACCAAGGAGGAGCCAGGAGTTCTTTACGGTAGAGCGCACATACCACACATGGAAGTTCACAGCAGCAAATAGGCCAGCCTTCATTTCCTACCCACACTCTCTCTCACACCCAGAAGGCAGTAGACATTGTGTACTACCTGTACTTACCCACCTGACCTACAGACACCAATCCACCAATCAGATGTCATTGTCCTAATAGCTGTGGTGCAATGATCTGTCCGGAGAATTTGGGATCAGAACATAGGGACAGAGGGAGGCATACCCAAACATCTTGGAGCACTAGAGTCAAAAGGTCATAGAGAATCAGCTCTGAAGTTGCTATCGGGGCTTCTGAATGCAGGGCTTCTGAAAGAAGGGAATGAGAACCAGGATGGTACCCAAGCCTGTAATTTCAGCACTTGTGTAACCAGGGCAGGAGGATTGTTGTGAATCTGTGGCCAGCCAGACAACCTTAGGTTATAGAGTGAGACTTGTCTCAAAGAACAACAACAACGAAAGGAGATTCCTTGTGTCAGGAGGGACATTAATGATTTCCTGGCTCCTAGGGAGTCCACCGGCACTTCCGGCCTCTCACTTTTCTGTAAGGTCAGCTGCTACAGTTTGTTAGTAATGAACCTTAGCTTTGCTGCTTTAACTAAACTCCTTTGCTTCGCCATGGGAATCTTAATCGTGGCCTCCTAGTTACCCAACATCAGCCTCATGGTGTAACTTTTGCATCTTAAAGTAGCAAATGCCCACATAGTCTTCACCATGCAGTTTAAGTGCTCTTGGAAGCCCTGCCCAACAGCTCTGCCTATAAGTGGTTCCTATTTCTTGCATCATTCTCCATTCTAAACACTTCACTTCCTGGACCAGAGATCCCTAGAAGCGGCTCTCTGACACCCAAAATGACAGCAGAGCTGCCTCGTGGTTGTGAAAACCGACGGCCAGCTGGCGTGGCACCCTATCTGCCACCTCACCTCGCAGTCATCAGGGACTCTTAATTTGTGCTGGCTCAGCTAATGTGCCCTCCCTCTCAGTTCCATCCTTTTTCCCCCAGTCTCCTGGTGTACAGGATTGCTGGGTCTCCCTGCTTTGTGCAAACTTCACTACCTTTGGATCAGTGACAATCCAACACGACCTCCCTCGGGCAGGGCACACGCTGTTTCCTGGGGTTCTAGAACCCTCTGCTGAGTTTTGGCTCCTCTTAATGGCTTTGTGTGGTTGCCTGGGGTCTGTGATACCTGTGTGGCTCCTCATGACAGCATCCCCCACCCGACCCAGCCATCTGTTTGTTTTGGCTGCATCTCCTCCTTTATGCTTCCTCTTCGGAGAGGGAGGAAATAGTAGCTACATCTTTGCATCAGTACAGGCTACACTGTCCACAGAGGAAGCATTGTCCCCAGAGCTGCAGCGGCTTCTCTACATGGCAGACACCGGTCAAAACTGGTTTGAAAGGAAGAAATAGCAGCACTCACGACAGCGACCTTCCCGGTCTCTTCACATTCACACCCTTTAGGAATTGCATGCCCATGGCCAATCCACCAAGATGTCCTGCCAACTGTCAGCGCGATACTCGATCTGCTGACTCAGTGCCTGCCAGCTGGGCACAGGAGGTGGTTACCCAAGTTCCACAGCCTTGGGTTGTCTCTCTGCTTCACTTTCCTATTCTCAGATGCAAAGTGTTTTGAAAGGGGGTTTCTTTCTGTCAGCACCTCTGATACCCTTGCCTCGGTAGTGATGAGTGTGGAAATCTATGGGAAAGACAGGTTAAATGCCCTGTGGTCCTGACACCTTTGCCCCTGACCTCATGACCTTTCTGACCTCTGTTTTCAGGGGGAACATGAACCTCAGGCTCAACTTCAAGAATTTCAAAATGGGTTTTCCTGCAGGTAACACTGGCTTTTTACAAGCTCAGGGACTTTTTGATATGCACCTGGAGTCAGAATTTTGGGCTAAAATGTCACCTGCCCAGGCTGTGAACCCTATGGTGATGGGTAGGGATAAACGGTCAGGCTTGCGTCTTCTCAGGATGGCCAGGTCTCTGGACAGGCTGGCTGCTTCCTCACTCCAGATCAGAAACGCAATGCTCTAGGCAGGGTGATGTATCAAACTGGCCGTTCTTAAGACAGTCTCCTGCCAGGGCTGAGGGAGTGAGTGATTAGCAGGCAAGGCATGGCAGCATGCTTGCCTTGATTCCACCCCTTTGCACCCCATCAAATGTCCGTTAGGGGGGCTCTTAAATCTGGGGACACAATGACACTTATTAAGAACAACTTATCAATAAAGATAGCTTGTAGTTGTTTGCATCTGACTATAAACGATCCCAACGCCGTTCTTCTGCAATGAGGACCCGATTTTCTGATTTGGTGCAGGCTAAAAGTATGTGTAATAAAAGAGAAAGAGCACTTAGCAGAGAGATGGGAGCCTCGATTCCTAACGATAGACTCATTTCTAACAATGCCACTTTGGGCAAATCATTCTATTTCTCTGGCTTCATTAGTGACCTCAGTGGGAGCCGTTTTAGTCGAAAAACTGACATCCTAATTGCCAAATCCATAGGCTAATTTTCATCCCTCATCCCCGTTGACAACTCCATTGCGTTTGGCACTCTTAACTGCCCTTTCCTTCTCAGCACTGTCTTTGCTCTGTGCTTGGGGGATCCAGCCCCCGGGAATTCTCTGGCTCTTCACCCATCCCTCTAGACTGTCCTTCTCCAGATCTTTCAGGCACCCCACTGCCCTTCTGCTGCTCAGGTTCACAGATTTTGTTCCCCCGGGGTGTCACACCGCACACTTAAATTCCACAGCTGATCTCATCCCATCCCATGGAAGCCCTGTGTTTTTGCTGGGAACTGCCACCTGTAGGCTGAATGACAAAATCCTCTCCTGCAAGCTGCCCCGCCTCCCTGACTGTGCATAGAGACCCCATCCACCCCAAGCTGGGCTCTTCCCCTTGCAGACTTTCTTCCCATTTCCTATCCTGCTCTAATCATCAGGGCATTTTGTGCTCTCTCTAATCTCTTGGGTTTTTTGTTTGTTTGTTTGTTTGTTTTTGTTGTTGGTGGGTTTTTTTGTTTTGTTCTGTTTTGTTGTTGCTTCTCTTCCATCAGTGTGCTAGTTCCAGCTGTCCTGGAAACAGTCCCTTTCTTTGTCATGCCCCTGCTCTTGATGGTCTTTTGGGTCTTCAGGATCTGAATCTTGGTTCTGTTAGCCAGTAACTGAACTAGTTAATAGGTCTGGCTGGAGAGATGGCTCAGTGGTTAAGATGCCTGATGCTCTTGCAGAGAACCTGGGGTCAGTTCTCAGCACCCACATGGTTTACCACTGTTTGCAACTCCAGTTCCAGGGGATTCCACACCCTTTTCTGGCCTCCAGGGGCACCAGGTGCACATGTGGTAATATGCATACATGTAGACAAACACTTACACATATAAACCAAAAATAAGTAAATCTTCATGGGGCTTGGAGTACACGCCTTTAATCCCAGCTCTTGGGAGGCAGAGGTAGGCAGATCTCTGTGGATTTGAGACAGTGAGATCCTGTCTCAAAAATACAAAAACAAAGACAAATGAATAGGGTTAGCTGATGTAACACAAGGCCAAACTTTCTGTAGCTTATCCATAATTTGGATTTTATTTCACACAATAAGAATTCCTGTCACCCAAGATCCAGAACCTCATGGAAGCCCCACACTGCCCCCACCAAGGTCCTCATCCCTTCACTTTCCTGACGATCATCCTTGACACATGCTGCCATCTGCCTGCGTCTCATCTCATGGTCACAAAACGGTTCTTCTTCTTGCACATCCATGCTCTAGTAAGGAAGAAAGGGAAGCACTATGGGCAAAAGCACACTTTCCCTTTCTCCTGAGCTTTCCTGGAATTGCACTCAGCACAAGGGCACCCATCCTACTGTCAGAGCCCTGTCATGTGACTGCTCCCCTTACAGGAAAGACTGAGAACGGCAACACCACCCTGAAGTAGCTTGGTCTCCTTTGGGAAGGCTCTGTGTGGTTGCCTGGGGGCTCATTCGACCTTACTGTAAGCTAGGTCGTGTTCTCCAGAGAATGCTGTGGAGTTGACAGTGAACAGTTCTCCAGTACTTTCCCACCTCCTACTCTGTCAGAAGGCTCTCGACCTGTCCTGCCCCACCCCTCCCGGCCACACACACACACACACACACACACACACACACACACACACACTGCTATTCCCTGTCTTGTCGTTAGAGTGGAGTGCCTTTGAGAACTGTGGCCTGACCACCTTCTCTTCGTTTCTGTGATTCAGTCACTCAGCTGTTTCAGGAAGCCGACTGACTCAGAGCTTCTCAGGACACCTAGGAGACTCTTCCTTGGGGCTGAGAGAAAGAGCCCCATAAGGCTCTGAGGTCTCACACCCAAAGCATGTAGGCTTCTTGAGTTCCTCCAGAGCTCTGCACTGTGGGAAGAAACATCTGCCAAGATTCTAACAGAAACCAATGTTATTTATTTCACACAGCCAGTGCCTTTTTTTTTTTTTTAAGCCAGAGGCTCCCTGTGCAGCCCAGGCTGGCCTTGAACTTCTGATCCCATGGCCGTAGCCTCTCAAGTGTTGGAACTATGAATAAACAGCACTACGACTGACTTTATGACTATCAATTTTTGTCCATAAACAGTGTGTGCTCATTCATGTCTAGCAACTGGCTCCAGTAGAAGGGATGAAGAAGAGTTCTGGTTTTTTTCATTGATATCTATGGTGTAACTACTCACACCATGGTTAACATGCTGCCTCTAAATACAAGAGCTAGGTCCAATTGGCTCACGTGGACCGCCTCTGAACCATCAGTCTCAGGAGGAGCGATGCTGAGTCACGTCTCTGCATCTCCCCAGCTCACATCAGAACACACCCCCAGTGCCCCTAGTTCACACTGCCCTGAGATTGTTCTCCTCTGGGTAAACATGTTCACTTTTTTTTCCCACAGGACACAGGTCCCTCAGTCATCCACTCCACATGCCAGCAATGGGGTCCTCAGGTGAGCCGTGAGGTCCCTCTGAATCCTTTTCCCATGGGAGAAGCTACCATCCCTTTACACCAGGAGCAGCTTCCAAAGCATTCAGCACAGGGTAGCGCTAGATGCCCCTTAGTCAGACACGTAGGGAGAAAGAAATGATGTTTTCTCTACTAGAACCTTCCTTGACGACTATCTCCACATGTCACCTGGCATTCAATCTTAGTGTCGCCTCCCCTACAAGTCTCTTCTGGAACTGTCTTAACCCCGCTCCGCTATCCAGAACTGTAGCTGTCTCCTTCGGAAGTTCTCAAAAGTCTTCTAACCAGTAGAATTAATCTGGCTGTAAATACACAATTTATTAATGCAAGGCTGTGTTAAACCACAGGCTTCATGAGGTCTCGTGTCTGGTCCAGGGGCTGAGGTGGGAGAATAGGTTCTTGCTTGGTTAGTGACTTCAGCACTCTGAGCACAGCCTAACACAAAGGAAACTCTTGCAGAAATGTACAATCCAGCAAAACCTGAAGTAATTTAAAATATCCTCTTGGGAGGTTTAGTTTAGATTTTTCTTTTTATTGTAATTATTGCTGTTGTTTTTCCCCCCCACAAAATTCCTGCTTTCGATATTAGAATACCAAAAGTGGGGTGGGTGGGTGGAGGCGACGAGAGAGGGAGCCATGTCAGAGGGCTGCCGCTTCCAGCTGGTTATCATTATTTAAATTCTGGCTTTATCTTTGCGGGTAACCGAAGCCTGTGATTTAAGCTATCTCTTGCTAAGCACGAGTGTCTAGTACCCGCCCAACAATCGGGCTTTCAGAATGCACTCTCCTGTGTCAATACACTTTGCTTGTCACGTTGGCGTGAGTCAGAGAAGTTTGATCTCTGCTGTTAGATCCTTGTCATGTGTCAAATCACACAGCCCAGAGGGAATGGCTATGTTGCATAGCAAAGGCAGGCTGAGCCGTGGCCAGACTGCCTCCAAGACAGAGCTGGTCCTGTAGACCAGGGAAGAGAAGGGCAGAAGCCAGAGTGCAGCCTTCCACATGGTGAGGCTGAGGGGCTTTCATTCTCTTGCTAGTACAAGTCTTCTCTTGCCATTGTGTGCAAACATCCATTTTTCTGCCAGCCGACTTTTCTCCTCCTATAGATAAGGCTAGGTACCAGGCATCAGTGAGTGGAATGGTATATAAACGTTTATACATAGAAACTGATCAAACAAGTTGGGGGTGGTAATTTTACAAGTGTCTTTCCACCTTTAAAAACAGAAAAAAAAATATGTGTGTGTGTATTATGTATATATACACACATTATATATATACACATACTTATATACCCATATGTACATATATACACATACATGTATATATATTATGCTATAATATAAATAATATCTGTTAGTGAGTGAGCCACCCTGACAGGAAACCGGGGCAAAGTTTGTCCCGGTGGCAGCTTTTTTCTTTGCTTCATCCCTTTTTCTCTTTTTCCTTTCCTTCTCAGAGTAGACCAGTGGGGGAAAAAAAATCATAGTCACAAACAAACTTCCACCAAGCAAATGGGCGGTAGCTGTTCCCCGTTAAAGGAGAACCGGGCGCAAGGCAATCTCCTTACGGAAAGACGCCCACGCACTTGAAACGGTTTCCTCGACAGGCATGGCTTCTCTGGGTGGCTCCCAGCACACTCCAGGGCGTTTTATGGCACCTTCCAAATTCTCAGTGGCTGATCTTGTGGTGTGACAGAAGTCTGCCACATTGGCTGCACCAGACAAGGCAGAGGGGAGTAAAATTTGTCATGTATGTTAATGGTGATCACGGTGGATGGTCGTATGGGCTCATTTAGGCATTTTAACAGTGTGTGATGCTGTCCTCTCCGCGGGACTAATAAGCATTAGCTATAATGAGGTCAGTCAGTCAGGCATTATCAGGGGATTTAATTGGGACATGGGTCTCTGCTGAAGTGAAAATTAATAACTTTTGTCAATGTTCTGGTGAAATGTTCTGTCTTATTAAACTATGAGGGTCAATTAGAAAGCATTATGTAATAAAGTCCCCAGCAGCAGAACTCAAATTGAGTTATACCACAGTCATTATTCCAGGGCGAATGCATTTGAAAATGGAAAACCAGAGTGCCATATGGAGGATTTGGGTCAGATTTACAAGCATCGCATGTTAAGGCTTCAACAAGAAGGAAACAATTAAATGTAATACTGAAATAAATCAGTGTGAGTGGGTGGTGCAGGGCCAGGAGCCTGGGGCAGACTGCGGCCCTGGAGCTGCGACACCGGAAAATGGCAGTGTGAGGAGGATTCTACGGGCTGTGTCAGGCAGCGCCAGTCCCCGCAAAGCGCTCGGAGTGCTGAAAATCTGGGGCACACCTGGTAGGCGAGGGCCTGCACACTGACTCTTATAAATAACTCTTTATTGTGTGGCTATTAAGAGGAGAGATTGCTTTTATTAAAGTGCAAGTTATTGTGGTAGAGCAAATTAAAGAATTTTAAAGCATACTAAACAGCCACTGCTATTCCCCACTCGGTCATGTTTTACGGTACTTTAAACGGGCAGTCTAGTGTTGGGGAGATATAAAGTCCGTGCCAAGGCTGGGATCTGACGAAACAGCTAAGACGCCTCTTCCATGCAGGAAGGCTGCAGAGGAGAGAGGAGAACTGAGGCTGGAAATGTATCCCAGGCTTGGAGGAAGGGGGTGGGGCAGGCAGATGTATTCTTTTCCACTGAAACAGGGTGGGGATGGGGAGGATGCTCTTCTCTGGGGCACTCTGGAGAGAAAGGTACCTTCAAGCAGAAGTTTGAGATGCCTTTTGTATGGCGTGGATAAAGGGATAGAGAGAGAGCAGGAAGGAGGGGAAGGAAGCAGATGCACAGCATCTTGGTGTCTCTCGTTAAAGGACTACCATTTTCTAGGCTGAGCAGCTCCATTTTCTACAAACATTCCCTCTAGTGAGGGGAGCTGGGATCCGGTCACACCCTCATTATCCACAATGGCGGTTTCATTTGCCACTAAATCCAAGCCAGAGCAATATCCTCAGAGGCACCAAAGCCCACTAAGACCCAACTGACTCTCCTCCTCTCAGTGGCTGCTGCTCTGATCTACACCCATCACTTCCTACAAGACCCAGTGGTCACATTTCTGCTCTAATTCTCTCTTACCCATTCTCCTCGCACCATTCAGTCATTCAGGCAAGCTTTTAAAAAGACCCAGATCTGACCGCGTTGCTCCTCTCTCTATGAGCCCCTAGCTCCTTCCCTCTGTGGGTTGGGTAAAATCTGCAGTAGTTCACAGTGCCCAGCACCTCTCCTATCCAGCAAGGCAGATCAGGAACCAGGCTTCCTGCCCCGTGCCTCCTCCAGTTGCCTAAACATCTAGGGCTTGTCTTGGTTAGTCTGTGCTGTTGTGATAATACACTCACCAACAACGACTCAGGGAAGAATTTGCAAATCATAGTTCATTGTTGAGGAAATTCAGGGCAGGAACTGAAGCAGAGACCCTGGAGAAGGAGTGTTGCTTACTGGCATGTTCCCCATTGCTTACTCAGCTTTATTTATTTTCATATAGATATATAGATATAGATATATCTCAAGAACACCTGCCCAGGGGTGGTACCATTCACAATAGATTGGGCCCTTCCACATCAATTGTTAACCAAGAAGAAACTGCTCTCATACTTGCCTAGAGCCAGTCTGATGGAGGCATTTTCTCAATTGAGGTTACTGCTCCTCATGTGACCTGCTTTGTGTTGAGCTGTCAAAAATGAGACAGAGCAAACTAATGGATGCACCTGGCAGAAGGACTTGTTCCCAGAGGCCTGAGCTTCTGCAGTGCATTATTCTGCAATGTTCTTTCTCTTCAATGCCTGGCTGGGGTCTCCCGAGTTCATACATTTCTGGCTTTCTTTGGCTTTTTCATCAAAGGAAGACCAATCTGTTGTAATGAGGAGAGCAGCAGGCCACTTCTCACCACCCAGCTAGCCCGAAATAATGACACGGAGATCTGTATTAATTAAATTACTGCCTGGCCCATTAGCTCTAGCCTCTTATTGGCTAACTCTCACATCTTGATTCAACCTGTTTCTAATAATCTGTATGTCACCCCAAGGCTGTGGCTTACCAGGAAAGATTAAGCATGTCTGACCTGGCAGCTTCATGGTGAGCAGCTCTCTGTCTGCCGTCTTCCTCCCAGAATTCTGTTCTGTCTACCCCACCCACCTAAGGGCTGCCCTATCAAAAGGCCAAGGCAGCTTCCTTATTCAACCAATGAAATCAGCACAAATGGAGAAGGACCTCCTACACCATTTCCCCTTTTTCTGTTTAAAGAGAAAAGAAAGACTTTCATTTTAACATAGTAAAATTACATATAACAAAACAGTTATCAAGCAAGAATTACCATTACAATATTTAGATCTATTTTATCTTTTATCATAACAATGGAAAATTATAACCATCTATCCATTCTTCAACTTCATCAAAGACTCCAGAAGGATATAATATTACCTAAGTAAATGAGAAGTAAGCAACTAAAATCTCTAGAAATGATGGAGACATCTCACTGCCTGGACAGTCACCCAAAGTTCTTTTGTACTGTTGGGGCATCCGTCTTCGGCCTTCAGGCCCGTAGTATCCAGCAGACTTTTCCATGAAGCCGGAAATTTCAAAGACAGTTCAGTCATTTTCTTTTGTATCCTGCAGAATGTCTCGTAGACTCTTTCATGAATCAGGCACCCCAAAAGATCATCTCACCTTTAGGCAAGTTCAGCAGTCCTCTCTCTGTGGGATCTTTGTGTCCAGTTTATGTATTAGTCCAGGCAAGAGCAGTTTCTTGCCCGAATGGCTATCAGACTCCATAAGGAGCCTCTTCAATGCCCATCTTCCTATTGAAGTAGCTCGTGCGGTCAGGAGACATGTCTCATTGTCATGAAAAGCCCTAAGTTATTAAAACATTAAATGCCATATTCTATAGTCTTTGAAAGATATGAAGAATAATGCCTATCAAACTGAAATATATCTCTATATATCTAGAAAATCTAACTAACATGACTACAAGCTTGACTATCATTGATGATTATCCATTAACAACCTATATTTTTAATTGAACATTACATTTTTAAATGAACTACACAATCACAATACCTTAATCAAGATCAGAAATATACATATAACAATATTGACCTTAAATTTATATCAACAAACCAAGATTCATACCAATGCAAATTAATTATATCTATATCATCTCTCCCTTTAAATGTAAAAGAACATTTATAAACAATATTTGGGAATATGAGTGTAGTTTTCTCTCCAAAATGCTTCATGCTGTATGGGGGTGCTGTTAATCAGGTCTTTCATGGTGTATCCTGTTTGCTAGGTTCAGCTCAGTTGGCAGTTGAGTGAAGTAATTTTTCAAGGGTGTTTATGATAACCTTTCAGGAGGGCGTGGTCTATCATACCATATTGGGATCAAAGCAATCCACAGGGTCTCATCTTCTGTGAAAACAAAAGAAGAACCTCTTTTCCAAAGCATCATATCTTTAGACGCAAATTTTGAAGCCAAGATACCTTCATAATACACGTCCTGGTTTATCTTAGCAGCCCACACAATAAGATGTGCCTCTGTACTTAGTTCCTTTACAGTCAAAAAATTCAAAGAAAACACAATATACACAATCCAAACTATGTATTCTCCATCTTTACATGGCTTATTTTTCTTTACTTCTTTTAATATATTACTGTCTGTACTCTGTCTCTTTAAAGACTTTACCCTTTTTTAAAAGCACTAACTTTATATTATTACTTTTTAATACTGTTTTTATTCTCTCTTCCAAGCCTATGTCTATCTAACACTATGACCCATTTAGAGGTCTTTTATGTCTGAATCTGTCCTATTGCATTGTCTTTAATTCTCTACTGTCTTGAGAGCTTTTAAAATGTTAAGCAGCTTGGTTGCAGCTGCTCTGGATGTTGACTCCACCTGTCTCCAATTTCAAAATGGTGGATGTACCATTTCTGCTAGCTCTGAGGCTGCCAGGCAGGAGCTGAGCTCAGTAGTCCAATCCAGAGAATGAGCATTCCACACATAAATTCTTTTTATCTGAGTTGCAGCCAAATCTGCCATGCAGAGCAGTGCACAGCCTGGAAACATCTCTCTGTATGGTGGCGGGAATCCGTCATGCTCTCTTGCCTGCTCAAGCCTAATTCCACCGTCTGCCCAGGCAGGAAGAGCTGAGCCATGGGCATGGTCTCAGCAACTTTCCTCCCAATCCCAAGCAGACACACAAACCTCCATCCCACAAATGCACCATAGCCAGAGTTTGCACTGGCGGCAGGGCCCAGGTAGGGCCCAGGAAGCCGCATTTTGAAACCGTGCAGCTTTTTTTTTTTGGTATGGCTACTGAGTCAGGAAATCTCTCTGCAGCACACCCTAGCAAACAGCAAAAAGCTGTGTTAAACTCTCTCTCTGTGTGTCTAGAATTCCTTTTCAAGCCCACTCAGGTTTTATGTGGAGTTTGTTACCACGTTGGAGCTCCACTCTGTTGTAATGAAGCAAGCGGGCTGTGTCCCGCTACCCGGTTAGCTTACACTTGAAATAATTACACAGAAATCTGTATTAATTAAATTGCTGCCTGGCCCATCAGTCTAGCCTCTTACTGGCTAACTCTCACATCTTGATTCAGCCCATTTCTAATGATCTGTTTGTCCGTGGCTTACTGGGAAAGATTCAGCATGTCTGACCTGGCAGCTTCATGGCGGGCGGCTCTCTGCCTGCCTTCTTCCTTCCAGAATTCTGTTCTGTCTACTCCACCCACCTAAAGGCTGCCCTATCAAAAGACCAGGGCAGCTTCTTTATTCAACTAATGAAATCAACACAAATGCAGAATGACCTCCTACACCACCAATCCAAACTGGGCATTTAGAAAATCAGACAGTGAATAGCATACTTTCAACATATAATGGCACAGAATGGGCATTACAGTTTCATAAGGAAAGAATAGAAGTATAGTAAGGAAACTCTGGCCCAAAGTAAGACTAAACTCAATGGGGAAAATACTAAATTCCCTGTGTCTAGAGTAAAAAGGTTTATATGTTTCTATCCTTTGAGCATTGCTGCCTGCAAGATCCAACCCTTGCCCCCATCTCCTCCTGTCTCTCGGGCTCATTTCACGTGAGATCTCCTTGGCAGCTATACCAAGGCTCTTGCATTTCCATCTTAGAATCTACATCACAATTGAGACACCACTGTCCCAGCTCCCAGCTTCACCCAAGGTCTTCTCAAGACCTCCACACAAGTAGTCCCCTACCACAAACCTGGGCTCAGAGTTGTCTGAATCAATGGAGGAAAATTCCATGACCCCATAACTTATGTTTCCTTCATGACTCTAAAGCCCGTACCACATGTGAGGCAGGGCCATCACACGCACAAGCAAGCTCATGCAAACTCACAATGAGTAAGCAAAATTGGCCAAGACAAACTGTCAGCAGACCAAAAGCATGGTAACTAATGATGCGTGCTCCTAGCCAATCACAACAAGCCAGCAGTGACCGCCAGTTTCAAAAGGACCAACCAGAAACGTTCCTATAGCAGTTTAATTTCCCTAACCCCATAACCTCACCCTCAACCTGCTTACAATGAAGAGCTTCTGTATTGGAATCTCCTGGAGTCTGTGCCATTGACTTCACATCTTCTCACCCCCTGTCCTCCAGGAAATAGGGATTGCTCAACAGGCAGCAACAACAAGCCCACTAAACTACAACTGGCACCCAAAGTGGATGGACTTTTTACTTTTGCTCACTTCTGTCCTCTTTACCCTCTTTCGGGCAGTTTTCTTTCATGCGTTTTGCCTGCCACTCCATCCTGACTCTCCACTGGCATCTTGAGTTCACCCTCTTTAGCTGTTTTCACAGAGTTGACCCCTATTTTTGTTTTCTAAGCTTTTGATGAGTTGGGGCTGTCTTTCCTATACCTGTATTTTCTTTATTTTCCCATTTGTCTCCCTGGTTAGGAACTCTCCATCATGACTCGGTTCATCCTGGTACCTCCACATAAGGGGAGAACCAATAAAGGAGCCTCCGACAGGTCCTTTTCACCCAGAGTCACTGAGTGAGCTAATGGCCACGGCCAAACAAACCACAGAAGTCCCTCACTACAAGCAGCATACTAGGTGTGCAAATGCTACTTCCCCTTTCCCTCCATCCTAGTCCTCATGCGGACTCCCTCAGGGCCTGAGAGCAACTGACGACTTTTGCCTGGGGCTACTCTCTGGGACTGTCTGAGGCTCTCTTTTTTACAGGGGGTCCTGACAGCTCTTCCGAGTCTGGACTGTTGGACTTCCTCTCCTAGTCTCTCTTCTCAATTAACCCAGTTACGTGACCATCCGGGTAGTGGCTGGTCTCATATTTCATGGAAAGGCTTTGGCCATGGGAGTGTGATTGAATCCCCTTTCCCTTTCGGGACTGGAATCTTCTCAGACAGCAGCTACTCCCCCTAGCTTGACCCTAGAGCTGAGCGTGGAAATCTAGAGCCGTTGTTGCTGCTCATCCCACGTCTTCTGGTCACTCTTTTCTTTGCTGCCTCTCCTCACAGGCTCCTCCTAGGGCCCATCATGAATGGTGCCCCTTCCCCAGAGGGGAAGCTTTGACCTGATTTACCCTTGCCCAGCTGTAAACATTTAACTAGAACTTGCACCTCCTGTGCCCCATTGGCCCCGTTGGGACCTTTCAATAAGGCAGGCATAAACCCCAGGGGATTGGTTCCCAATGCTCTTTGGCAGATGGATGTCACTCATTATGCCCCTTTTGGCAAGCTTAAATATAATACATGTAATTATTGACACTCATTTCTCTTTTGTGTATGCTTTGTCCCAAATAGGGGAGAAGGCCACACAAGCGATCAAGGCACTAAAGCCAGCCATGTTGGTTATGGGGGTACCCTGGGCAATAAAAGCTGACAACGGTACAGCTTATGCCTCTCAAACCTTTAAGGACTCCTTACATAGCTGGAAAATCACTCAACAGGGATTTCCTATAATCCTTAAGGTCAGGCTATTGTGGAAAGAATAAACCACTCCCTAAAAGGAGAGCTGGCCAAGGTCTCCTCAGAAAATAAAAAGGATCCTCACCAAGCCTTGGAGGAGGTCCTCTTCAAAAAAAATTTCTTGGCCTTTGATGAGGAAGGCCTTAGCCCTACTTATAAACACTGGTCTTCCTTCCCCAAGGAAACTCCACTTCCACTAGTAAGATGGAGGGGTCCCCTAACTCATGCCTGTTAACAAGAGGGTGAGGTTATGCTTGTGTGTTTCCACAGAACCAAATCAAACCAATATGGGTGCCGAGTCGAGATATTCAGTCAACCACAGACCAGGAAAACATCCCAGATGACTCCTCACTGTGCTAATGCTCCTACCCCACAATAATTGAACTGCCCATATTCTGGGATCATTGTATTTCTCATATCTGGCCGGTAGGGGGAAAACGAATTTATTCTTTGGATGAGAGCAGCCTGGGCTAATGATTCGATAAGCCCTAACAAATTTTTCTGCAGAAATCCCACCCAGGTCAATAGGCCAACGTTTGGCAATTGGCCCCTCTGTGGAAATCATGCTTGCATAGACTTTATTCTTATGAGGAGGCAATTACCATAATGGAACCTTTAAGAGCAATAAATCATTTGAGGACTCTGTCCAAATAACACCAAAAACAAATTTTACTTTCAAAGGTACACCCATCTGTATCAGGCTCCCCTTCTTCCTTTTACTAACTAATGCTAACAGTTATGAACTTCACAATAAGCCTCTGCATGCCGGTTGCCTGTTGGAATCCTAAAGCAGCCTCTCATGTGGTCCTGGTATGTATTCCTGCATTCTTAAAGGTGCCTGTCTTCAATGCTACCCATTATTACAAGGTAGAGCTTATGAGTCCCACTAGAATAAAGACTTTGGAATAACTACAGCAATCACTGTAGTCATCTTGCTTGCAGTAGCTGCAGCCCTCAGCACACAACAGTTAATTAATACTTATTTTCATACGGCCATTATAAATTTACAACAACAAATTGATTTATTAGATGAAGAAAATACAAACCTTTCACTATTTGGTAAGGGCCAATTGTGATCCTCAATTTCAGTCCCTTTGATGAACTCCATATCAAGTTTCTAACATGTCCTTGGCCAGACAGCAACTAAGAGATAGCTTATTGTGACCACAGAATCAAAAGTTTGTTAATCCTATATCCAACATGGATCCATCTGCTAGACCTATATACTACATTCTTTGGCCAAGTATGGTATTGCATAAATCCCTGCTAGGCCCCTCTAAACTTGTTGCATGGTGTCTTATTGGATGGGTCGTGGTGGCTCTACCACTGTTTAAGTGTCTCCTACAGCTAAGATCCTGACAGCAGTAGGTAAACAAGGCAACACTCCTGGTGTTAATGGCTATGGAGTACACATGGCTTCCCTCTGACTCTGCCTATTTTCTCCTAGCATTCAGCTTAGTTTTCTGGCATAGCTTTACACTGTTAAGCCATTGGCCAAAAGCAGCGTCTTTATTAACCAATGGTAATAAAGCATATTCACAGCATGCAGAGGTGGGTCAGGGTGGTTGGGAAACATACTAGCAGCCTCCTGAAGTGAATGAGTGGTCTCCACCAACAGAATAGCATGCAACGTGTTCTGAGATGTTTGGGGCTGATGCCTACCACCCACTTTGGGTCTGGTTGCTCATGTGCCAACTTGGGGTCAGGAGAAAAGTAGCTGAGACCATGCCTACAACTCAGCAGCTACCACCTGGCAAGCAGTGGGATTGGATCTGCTAGGAGTACACAGGCAGAAGAGCATGGTGGATTTCTATCACCATACACAGAGATATTTCCAGACTGCACAGTGCCCTGCATGGCATATTTAACTTTTACTCGGATGAAAAAGGTTTATATACTGAACCATGCTTTCCCAGAGTTGAAGTGGTGAGGATGGTTCCCACTCAGCAGTCTGAGAGAGAGTGAGCATGTCTCTGCCATGTTGAACTGGGTGGAGCAAGCAGGCAGGATCACAGGTTTGTCCTAGCCATGACTACTTAGCATTAAAAAAAATAAGTGGTCCTGGTCAGAAAAGGATTATAGCTGTGCAATAAAGATAGATTCAGATGAAAAATACCTCTAAATGGGTAACAGTGTTGGATAAATGTATGTAGGCTTGAGAGAGAAGAAAAACGTATAGACAGTAATAATATAAGATAGTCATGGATTAAAGGAGTAAAGATAATAAAATAAAAAAAACTTGTAGAAAAAGTCATAGAGTAAGAAAGATAAGCCACAGAAAGAGAGACTATACACAAAAAGTGTGGATTATGTATATTATTATGTTTTCTTTGAAATTTTTGACTGTGAATGAGCTAAGTACAGAGAGAGTTCATTGTATATGCTGCTAAGCTAAACCAACATATATACTTTAAAGGTATCTTGACTGCAAAATTTGTGTCTAAGGATATGCTGTTTTAGAAAAGAAGTTCTGCTTTTGTTTCCACAGAGGATAAAAACCTGTAGAAGCCTTCCAGACTAATGTGGTTTGATGGACCAACCCCCCCGCAAAAGATCACCATGAACACCCCCAAAATTTACTTTGTCCAGCAAAAAGCAAGAATAAGTTTGGAGAGAACTGCATACAAATTCCAAAATATTGTTTATAAATGTTTGTTTTTATTTAAAGGGGGATATGCTATAGGATGAATATTTTGTATTTGTATTGATCCCGGTTTATTGATACAAATTTAAGGTCAATTTTGTTATATGTATATTTCTGCTCTTAATTAAGGTATTGTGTTTGAGTAGCTCATTTAAAAAATGTAATGTAGAATTAAGACATACAGGTTAATTCGATAGTCATCTATACTAGTCAAATTTGTAGTTATGTTAGTCAAGTTTTGAAAGTTGCTTACAATGCACTTCCTGTTTACTTGGGTAATGTTATGTCCTTCTGGAATCTTTGATGGAATTAAAGAATAGATAGTTATAGTTATAGTTTTCCTTACTTATGATAAAAGATAAAGGAGATATAAATATTGTAATTGTAATTCTTGCTTGTTACCTATTTTGTTATATGTAATTTTACTATGTTAAAGTTAAAACTTTCATTTTTATTTAGACAGAAATGGGAAGGTGATGTGGGATTCCCCTCTGCATGCTGTGAATATGTTTTATTGCCATTAAAGGTATACAGGAAAACTAAGTTGAATGCTAGGAGAAAGTAGGCAGAATCAGAGAAAAGCCATGTAGCCACCAGAGGAGAAAGATATGAGCTGCTAGCTGGAACCTTGCTGGTAGTCCATAAGCTTCATGGTAAGATATAAAATAATGGAAATTGGTTAATTTAAGATAAAAGAATTATCCATAAACACACTTAAGCTATTGGACAAACAGTATTACAGTTAATATAGATTTCTGTGTGATTATTTTGGGAATCTAGGTGTCTGGGAAACAAACAAATGAGCAGCCTCCCCCAACAAACCCCAATTTCATGTCTCTGAGTTTTTGTTAATCGTGCATCATTTATCTGGGTGGATTTTTGCCCTGAGGGAACCTTTCTTCACTCCACTGCAGGTCAGGCCTCTCCTAGCTTCTGTCTCTCTCAGCACAAGCCTCAGTTGAGACATGGAAGTTTCCTGGTCCCCTTTTCCCCTTTAACTCTTTTTCATTGTAGACCTTAATCAGATTGATTACTAATAACCAGATGACACAATCAATATTATGTTACCTTGAAATCTCATTTGCCAAAGAAATTATCCAATCAATTTTAAATTTAGCTTCAGGCAAGTTCTTAGGACAAGGGCAGTGCTCAGCCATATTCTTTGCCAAAATATAAAATGAATGGTCTCTATCTCAGTAATTAATACTATTCCCCTCTGAAACCTCTTGAACTTGGTCTTTAGAGTCTATGTTGCTCTCAGCATTTCTTTTAGTTCCTTCTAGGATGTTCCATTTAGCTCTGCTTATAGAGTTCAATTACTAATGTAGTTAAAAGTTCCAAAGCCTTCAACATTCCTCCAAAACCAGCACAATCAAGTCTGTCATAGCAGTAATCAATGTCCTGGTGCCAACCTCTGTCTTATGTGCTTTTCTATTGTGATAAAATATGACGACTGAGGCAACTTATAAAAGGAAGTGTTTTGGGGGGCTTATGATTCACAGAGGGCAAGTGTCCATTACCATCATTGTAGGAAAATATGGTACCAGGCAGGCATGGCATCAGGTGAGGTGAGACCTCACATATCAAATCTGAAACAGGAAACAGAGAGAGCAAAGTGGGGATGGCATATAACTTTTAAAACCACGAATCCTGTTCTCAGTGATACAGTTCCTCCAACAAAGTCACACTTCCTGTGCCTCCACACAGAGTGCCACAAACTGTGAACCAAGTATTCAAATGCACAAGACAATTGGAACAGCTTGTCCAAACCAGCATAGCCCTTATCAGAGCCTAAAGCTGTGATCATAGAAATTACTAAACTGCCTTGCATTGAGCAAAACCAGCCAGTCATAAAAATATGCATATGTGGTTGTTTCATTTATATTGTAGTTAGAAGAGGGTAAAATTTTCAGGTGACAGGGATTCCCCTCTGTAGGCTGTGAATACCATTGGTTAATAAAGAAGCTGCTTTGGGCCTATTGCAGCACAGAAGAGGGCAAGGCAGGAATTCCAAGCAGATAGAGGAGGAGAAAGAAGGCAGAGTTAGAGGAATGCCAGGTAGCTGCCAGAAAGAGAAAGACACCCAAACACTAGTACCAGTAAACCACCAGACTTGTGGCAAAATATAAAATAATAGAAATGGGTTAATTTAAGATGTAAGAGCTAGCTAGAAATACTCTTAAGCTATTGGTCGAACAATATTAAAATTAATGGAGTTTCTATGTGATTATTTTGGGTTGGAGCAGCCAGGAAACAAACTAGCGGCCTCTGCTAACAGAATTGGTGTACCAACATGAACCAACTATATCCACACAAAGCCTGAGAAAGCTTAAAGAGAAATTCTAGACACAAAAGAACAGAGTTCAGCACAGCTTCTTGGTAGTGGCATCTTTTTGGATGGTCTTTTTTTTTTGCTGGCAGTCAGCAGGGCACCTCAGCTCCTTTATGAGAGGTCTTCCTGACAAAGTGTTGGCAGAAAAAACCAAGCAGCTCCTTTAATAAGGCTTCCTGGTTTGTGCTAGTTACATGAACAGCTCTAGCTCTTTCAGGAGGCCAAGCATTTAAATGGGGTTTGTGAGCAGAGTGTTACAGGTTAATTGATAACAAAATGGACAGCTGCATCCCTGGAGCTAGGGCAGAGAGAATGGCTTACAGAACTGGCAGTAAACAGACCTCCACCATGTTTATTGGGCAGAGCTAAAAGACAAAGCAGCCTTAGCATTTTAAGAAGTGGTCCTGAAAAAAAAAAAAGGCCAGGCGGTAGCGGCACATGCCTTTAATCCCAGCACTCACTCGGGAGGCAGAGACAGGCGGATCTCTGTGAGTTCAAGGCCAGCCTGGTCTACAAGAGCTAGTTCCAGGACAGGAACCAAAAGCTATGGAGAAACCCTGTCTCCAAAATCCAAAAATAAATAAATAAATAAAAAAATAAAAAGAAGTGGTCCTGGTCAGATAATTATTACAGATACACAATAAAGACAGATTTAGATTAAAAAGTCCTCTAAAATATGTCACAGTGTTGGATAAATGAACATAAGCTTGGGAGAGAGAAGAAATAGTTATAAAATGAAGTAAATGGTTTAAAGAAAAGTAAAGTCTTTAAAGAGACAGAGTACAGAGAGTAATAGATTAAAGGAATAATGAAAAATAAGTCATGTGAATGAGCTAAGTACAGAGAGACATTTCATTGTATGGGTTGCTAAGCTAAACCAACATATATACTTTAATGGTATCTTGACTTCAAAATTTGGGTCTAAGGATATGTTGCTTTGGAAAAGAGGTTCTGTTTTTGAATCCACAAACCTGTGGATTCCTTCCAGACTAATGTGGATTGATGGACCAAGAGCCCCTGAAAGGTCTCTGTGAACCTCAAAATTACTTTGCCAAAAAAATAGCAGGAAGCAGTTTGGAGAGAGAACTATGCCCAAATTTCCTAAATGATTGTTTATAAATGTTTGTTTACATTTAAAGGGGATATGCTATAGACATGAATACTTTGCATTGGTATGGATCTTAATCTATTGATACAATTTTAAAGTCAATTTTGTTATATTTCTGCTCTTGATTAAGGTATTGTGTTTGTGCAGCTCATTTAAAAATGTAATGTATTATTCAGAAATACAGGTTAATCAATAATCATCTATAATAGTCAAGGTTGTAGTCATGTAGTTAGGTGTTCTAGATGTACAGAGATATACTTCAGATGGATAGTTATTCTTCAAACCTTTCAAAGACTACAGAATATGGCATTTAAAATGTTTAAAATGTTTCAAGAACTTAGGACTTTTCATGACAATGAGACACATCTCCTCCTGGCAATATCAATCTACTTCAAGAGGAAGAGAGGCATCGAAGAGGCTCTTTATGGAGATTGTTAACCATTTGGGCAAGAAACTGCTCTTGCTTGGACTGCTTGATGTTATGCTGTGTGACCTAGATATGCAGGACCCACAAATAAATGGCTTTTGAACTTGCCTAAAGGTGAGACTGTCCTTTGTGATTTCTGCTTCATGAAAGTGTCTGCCAGACATTCTGCAGGACAAAGAAGAAAGTGACCGACAAACTTCCAATATAGGAGGAACTGTCTTTGAAATTTCCTGCTTCACGGAAAAGTCTACCAGATACTATGGGCCTGCAGGCTGAAGATGGGTGCCCCAATGTTACAGAAGAACTCTGGGTGAATGTCTAGGCAGTGAGACGTCTCTGCCAATTTTAGAGTTTTGGAAGTTGCCTACAATACACTTCCTGTTTACTTAGGTAATGCTATATCCTTCTGGGGTTTTTGATGGAGTTGAAGAATAGATAGTTATAATTATGGTTTTTCTTAGTTATTATAGAAGATAAAGTAGATATAAATATCATAACTGTAATTACTGCTTAATACCTATTTTGTTATATGTAATTTTACTATGTTAAAGTTAAAAACCTTCCTTTTTATTTAGACAGAAAAGAGGAGGTAATGTGGGATTTTCCTCTGTATACTATGAATATCATTGGTTAATAAAAAATCTGCTTTGGGCCTATTGCAGCACAGAAGAGGGCAAGGCAGGAATTCCAAGCAGATAGAGGAAGAGAAAGAAGGTGGCGTCAGAGGGATGCCATGTAGCTGTTGGAGGAGAAAGATGCCTGTGCACAGGTACTAGTAAACCACCAGCCTCGTGGTAAAATATAAAATAATAGAAATGTGTTAATTTAAGATGTAAGAGCTAGCTAGAAATATGTTTAAGTTATTGGCCAAACAGCACTGCAATTAATATAGTTTCTGTGTAATTATTTTGGGTCTGAACAGCCGGCAAATGAACGAACAGTCTCTATATACAGTCAGGTGTGGTGGTGTAACCATGTAATCCCAGAATTTAGAAGGCAGAGGCAGGAGGATTATCATACATTAGGGGCCATCTTGGCCAACGTAGCAATTTTCAGGCCAGCCAGGCCTGCACAGAATGGCCATATTTAAAAATAAAAAAGCGATATGTAATAGTATTCTACAACCATGATTTTTTAAAGGGAGAATAAGAAACATTACTTTTAAAAAATAAGTTTTGATTTTAAAAACAAAATAAAAATAATTGAGAGTAATTATTTACACCTGGAATTGGTGGGGTGGGTGACAACACTCTTTGTCTTTACTTGGTGGCAATTTCACCAGCACCAAATCTCTTCCTTTTCTTTACAGTCCCTGCTTCTATTAAAGGAAGCTCAATACCCCATCCTTAGTCTACCAAAGGAGAATCTGACATACAGTAAGAATTTATAGGTTGAATCTTAGAACAATACATGAGGAGATTATTATCCCCTTCACATTCCAGTCAATTATCTTATGACATTTGAATTGAAAATCACACTCAGAAGAGGATGCATCAAATGCTACTGGTTTGGAAGGGGGCAACAGTGTCAGAGTCTGAGGAAGTTTGTGCCCAGATTTTTGCTCCATTTCTGCTAGGCACAGCTATATAAGTGTATGCCCTAATACCAACTACATGTGTTCATTGCTGCATCTTTCATGAGGCTCTACACATTCCTTATCTCCTGTGCTTCTCTTTTGATAAAGTGGAAGATGTGTGGCATTGTTGCACTGTTATTTCAGAATGAACTTTCTGTATCTCTTGATGCCCCTTCTCACTATTAACCCCATTTAAGACTTTCACACATTAGAACTGTTGTGGTCCATGCGTGAGTTAGAACAACAATATGCAAAAACATATCTCGCTATCATGGAGCAGACACCCAGAATGTGGATGACACAGGCATTCAAGAAAAACTAACCTCTTTACTGGTCCTTCTGCTTTTAGAAAAAATATTCCTTGTTATTATCAAGACTTTGCCACATTTTACAAACCATGCATTGAAATATAACACCCTTCCTAAAAAGATCTCTGTTGAAAACAAATTCATAATGATCTCTACATTGGATGGGAGTGGTTGGGACTCACGAGGACTCTGGACATGAATGGGAACCAAAGAAGAAGGAAAGGGGCTAAAAGGGTGAGAGAAGGGTAAGCCCACAGACAAATTATGCCAGTGTGACCTCTTGGTCTAGAGCAAGCTTGACTGGTTCTGAATCTCTCACTTGAACCCCAGATTGTAGGCAGCACAGGGCTCCCTGAGAGAGCCAGTCAATACATCCAGCAGGACTTCTCCTCTTGCTGCTGTTTCTCTCTTTGAGAAATTCATTCCTCTTTCTCATGGTAATGGAGGGGTTTCCCACCACCAGACTTTCTGCTTCTTGTGTGTTTCTGGTTTTCCCAGGGCTACACTTCTGTTTTGCGAGAGAGTTTGGCTTCTGGGTCCTTCTGACATGTCAGGCTGCAAAGTAAATTTGAGCCAAGAGTTCTTCTGCTTCATTTTGGTTATTTCTGAGAAGCTGGTGTTTTCTGTTCACAGAGGAAATGGGAAATTTAAAAACCCTCAACATTATCAAGTTGTCTGGATATCATTGAGAAAACAGAAATCATGAAGTATTTCTCAAGTGGTTTGAATAATTTGGTTTCAATATCCTCTACCCCCTGGGAATAATAACAAAAAAATGCCACTTGCTTTTAGAATCTATTTTTTAAAAAAAAATCAAAATATCTGAATCTCTTTCAGAGAGGTTCCATAGAAGTGGTTCAGTGCCACAGGATTCTGTGGGGAAAAGGTCAACTTATAACTCCACAACAAGGTGAGGGGATGGATGGATGGATGGATGGATGGATGGATGGATGGATGGATGGTTGAAAAAGCAAACTGGCAGCTATAGAGACTAAATTCCACAGAACAGTACTTATTAGTTATGTATTACTATCCTAGCTTGGTAACCAATTCTTCATCTAACTAATGTTGAGGTTTTCTTTGATTATAAAAGTAATATGATATCATCATAAAATCCTTGAAGAAGTATAATAAAGAAAAATCAAAATTTGATGCACCTATTTTACAGAAAAGCCTTCATGCTAAGGAAAGTAGCACATTGTGCTCTCATGAGATCATACATGTTACACAGCTGCTCTCACCGGGAGTGGACTTTGATATTTAAGAAGCTTGAACCAGGCCCAAAGGCTCATTCTCTTTTCCTACTGTCTGCCTATCCAGATGTAGAAGTCTGAGCTACCACTCCAGCACTGTGTCTGCTTGTGTGATAATGAACCAAACTGAATTGTAAGCCATCAGGAAGAAAGAAAGAAAGAAAGAAAGAAAGAAAGAAAGAAAGAAAGAAAGAAGAAGAAGAAGAAGAAGAAGAAGAAGAAGAAAGAAAGAAAGAAAGAAAGAAAGAAAGAAAGAAAGAAAGAAAGAAAGAAAGAAAGAAAGAAAGAAAATATTTGTTGCTAGTTGTTGGTGTTATACATTTACAAATTGACATTCTAGGAATTACAGATTAATTGCCCCTCAAACTAAACATTGCTTTCTTGTTGCCTTTTATTACTTTGGACTCTGTGGTTATAGCATGAATTCTAATTTGTATTAATAATAAAATCCTAGAATCAGATGTAAGGTTAATGCTGAAGATTAGAGAAGCAGAGTGGCCAGCCACTAGAGAGTTCTTTTACCTCTACCAATGCTCAAAATAAAGGGGTGGTCCTGTCCTCATACTGCATCTCCAGACTGTATCTATCTCCACCAAACCTCAAGCTGCAACTGTCTCTACCAAACCTCAGACAACAATGAGTTCCTGTCTCCTCTCGCCTTCCTCTCTCTGCCCAGTCTTATCACTCCTGGCTCCGCCTCTCTAGTGCTGGGATTAAAGGTGTGGGATCCCAGGTGCTGGGATCACCTTTGTGTGAGCTCTGTTTCTCTTTTAGACAGAGGCAATCTTCTATAGCCCAGGGGTGGCCTTGAACTAACAGAGATCCCTCTGCCTCTGTCTCCGGAGTACTGGGATTAAAGGTATGTGCCACCACTCCCTGGTCTCTAGTGGCAACGTTCTCCACTCTGATCTTCAGGCAAGCTTTATTTGTTTAAACACAAACAAAATCTATCACTACATGTGGTCACATGAAAGAAAAATGAAACAAGTCTTAATTTTTATTTCGATGTTCATATATGGGGACAACGGTGTATCCAAGGGCTCGTTCCCTCCTTTGGGGTTCAGCATGGATAGAGGGCATTGTGGTTCAGACTCTTAACACATATTGGCTGTATTGCCCAAAGAAAGAACCAAAGGGTGTTGTTGTGGGAGGTCCTTCCGCACCTCCAGCCAATAGCCGCCGAGATACCAGCCCATTGGGGCGTGGTATCTTTCCCTTTAAAAACAGCGGCTACTTCCCTCCTCTCTCTCTTTGCTTCCTGCTGAATGGGGGCGCTGTTAATCAGGTCTTTCATGGTATAACCTGTGTGCTAGGTTCCTCTCAGTCGGCAGTTGAGCAAAGTAATTTTTTGAAGGTGTTCACAGCAACCCTTCAGGAGGGCGTGGTCTATCATACCATATTGAAATAGAAGCAATCCAAAGAGTCTCATCCTCTGTGAAAACAAAAGAAGAAACTCTTTTCCAAAGTATCATATCCTTAGATCCAAATTCTGAAGTCAAGGTATTTTGAAAATATCTATCTTGGATTAGTTCAGCAGCATTTATAAACAAATATCTTTTAGCATCTGTTGCTCCTTCCTCAGCATTCAAACAATTCAAAGAGAGCATAATAGCATACAGTATCAAGATTCTCTGTGTATTTTCCATCTTTGTGCAGCTTTATTTTAACTCTATTTTGTTTATTTTTACTTTTGTTTTATATTCTCTGTATATATTTGTCCTGGAATAACTCTGTAGACCAGACTGTCCTTGAACTCTCAGAGATCCTTCTGTCTCTGCCTTCCAGGCATTGGGATTAAAGGCGTATGCTACCACACCTTGAAGTCTCAGAGGTCAATCTCCCTCTGCCTCCCAAGTATTGGGATTAAAGGTGTGTACTACCACACCCAACTACTTCCTTATTTTTGTTATTTTTAATTTTAAGAACTTTATCTTTCAGCCTGCATATATTTTTAAACACACTGTAAATCATTTAAAGTTTTCTTTGTCTTTGAATCTCTCTTTACTGTATATCTCTCTTTTTCTGACCACATGAGTCTTTAATTTACCAAGCAATATCAGTAGGATGAAAGCCGTGGCTTTGACGGCTGGATCCAGCATATTCCTTAGTTTTCCAGCCTCATGGCGGAGATACCGGCTGTAGCCATGTTTATCACCACAACTCTGTGGCGTTTCAAGGTCCTTGCCAGCAAACAAGCTGCAATACTATATCCACAGACAACACTCAAGTCCTTTCTCTGTAGTTGGCCCTCCTGCCTCAAACAGTCAGAGTTTACCCTGGCAGGATGGACCAGAATGCCAGCATTTTAAAACAGCACAACTTTTTTTTTTTTTTTTTTTTTTTTTTTTTGCTACGGCCGAAAACAAACAAGCATTCAGTCAGCTTTTATCAATACCATTTAAGTGTTTCGTGGCAGGACCTCTTAATGAGCTGCAGGGTTTTGCAGCTGAAGCTGAGTCAGGAAGGCTCTCTTAGATGAGAGCGCTTGCTTGCCTCTAGCAGGCAGAGCAGACCCGAGAAATTGTTGCTACCAAGAAAACATGCTTTACTCTATTCTTTCCCAAGCTTTCTCAGGCTTTCTGTAGATTCACTGCCCCATGTCTGGACGCCATCTGTAGTAGGGAGCTGCGGGCCTCTTCCCACAGCCCGGCTCCCGCATGGTTAGCTTTATACCCGAAATAACAACACACGCATTGTATTCTTTTAAACACTGCTTGGCCCATTTCTGTTCATGTATGTAGCACCCCAAGATGCGCTTACCAGGAAGATTCTAGCCTACGTCCATCCTGGGTCAGAGCTTCATCGCATCTGCTCTGGAGAGGAGAGCATGGCGTCTGCTCCAGAGAGCAGAGCTGTCAAGTCTGAGCTCACTTCCTCTTCCTCCCAGCATTCTATTCTGTTTACTCCACCCACCTAAAGGCTGGCCAATCAAATGGGCCAAGGCAGTTTCTTTATTAGCCAATGACCTTCCTCCATCAGGGTGTGGACCACAGAAGTGATGGGGGAATTGGTTACTCACTAGAATGTGGCTCCTCAAAACTGTGAAGAGAGATAAGAACAAAACTTTGATCATCTTTGATGGAAATTTGACCCATATAGACCCTGTAGTCTGTGACCTCACATGGGGTTTGCTTCATGATTTCTATTCCCTAGATAGCTAGGGAGTTGGTACCATTTGCCCTTGTTGGGGAACTAATGCCAAGTTTTCAAGTCCAGCATGAGGAAGAACTGACTGAGAGTTCGTCTCGCTGCCCTTGGCTAGTGTTGGCTTCAACCAGACTTCCTTTCATGTTGACAAATGAAGAAGTGAACATGTCATACTGTGCCATAAACAGTACTGTGACAAATGATCCTATGTAAATACATACCCATATTTACCATTGTCTCATTTGTAAATGTTCTAGAAATGAAACTTTGAAAAGATACTAAAACAATTTCAAATTCCTTCTTATGAAGGAGAGAATGGGTATGTTTCTAAATCTCTTATGTAAAATATAGGTAAGGTATCAGATTCATAATATATTGTGCACAAAACAGCTTCCCCAAACCATCCCCATAGTGTTCTTGAGCACACTCAGGCGCTGGCTGTGTACTTCAAGGACAAAAGCAGAGTGCTGAAGACAGTGGGTAGGCAGGCTGGGTACCATCCTATGTCTCTGCCTTGTCCTCACCACGGAACCCTGCACACTTACATCTTAAAGTTGCTGAAGCAAAATGCTATAAGCTAAGTTAGTTCAAACCACATCTGTTTTTTCTCATGGATCTAGAAGGTAAAATTGTGATATCAAGCATTACTTGGGGTGGGTCTTTCCAGGGCCGAGAAGATGGGATCTGTCTCTAACCCTCTCCAAGCCTCTGGTGTTTTTTTAGCAGTGACTGCCCCCCTTGTTTCACAGAAAGCCTTTTCTCTCTGCCCTTGTATGGTCTTTCTTCTGTATCCAAATTGCCCTATTTCTTGTTTATTTGTTTTAATGAAACCAATACGGTTAAATTAAACTGTTTTTATGTTGCTGTGTAAAATACCCCAATAAAAGCAACTTAAGGAAGAATAGAGTTATTTTGGCTCACAGCTCCAGAGGGCCACCATCCACCAAGGCAGGGAAGACACAGGCAGTAGATCTGGAAGAAATGGCAATAGGAACCAGAAGATGGCTTGTCGCATTGGTTCCATAGCCAAGAAGCAGAGTGAAAACTGGAAGTGCTGTCAAGTCATAAAGCCTCAAGGCCCAACTTTCGTGAGCTACTTCTTCAAAGGTCTCCTCCCCTGAAGGTCCCACAACTCCCTCAAACACCACGACCATGGTGAACATGTGTTTTAATGCCCGAACCTCGGGAGGGGGGTGCCACATTTAAACTACAATACCATTGAAAGGAATTCACTGTTCGCCTTTCCCAAATGAAGTCATAGCCATAGAACATTGAGGTAAGAATATCAGTAACAGTGAGAGGAAACAGAATTCAGCCCACGAGACCTTGGTAAGTCGCAGAGAATATGCCCCCGCACTTAGTTCTCAGATCAGTTCACCAGGGACAGCACTGCCCTGTTCACTGTTAGAATTAACTCCAAGCACCAAACAAATGGAAGGAAAGGTAGGAGGCAGAAGGCTCTCTCAGTGCTGGGCTCTTGGTATTTGCTCAGAAATACTGGTTAATTATCAACTAAAGTGTTTGCTGTGATTTTTTTTCAATACATTTAAGTAGGAGATGTAGGCACCTGAGCTCAGCTAGACTGATGTGGGATTCCCTTCTGTATGCTGTGAATATGTTTTATCACCATTGGTTAATAAAGAAACTAATTTGGCCAATAGCCAGGCAGAATAGAGCCAGGTGAGGAATTCAAGCAAAGATAGAGGTAAAAAGAAGGCAGAGTTGGAGAGATGCCAATAGCTGCCAGAGAAGCAAGATGTGAGGTAACAAGTCATGAACCTCATAGTAAAAATACAGAATACTAGAAATGGGTTAATTTAAGTTGTAAGAGCTAGTTAATAATAAGCCTGAGCCAAACAGTTTGTAATTAATATTAAACCTCTGAGTGGTTATTTGGGAACTGGTGGGCAGGAGAGAAACTTCCAGTTACACTGGACAGAGTCATGTTCATGGGTTGGCACAGTCATGTTCTTAGGCTCCTCCAGCCACCCAAGGGACAGATAAGCTCTTATTTGTCACGGGTCCTGCTGCTTTCCCTTGTCCAACTTCCACCAGGCAGCATTTGCCAAGACACCAACCTCTTTTTCCCACAAAGCCCACTTTGGAGGTTGGTGCCTGCCTTCTGCTGCAAATGTGTTGTTTGAAAAGTGCTGATGCTTCTTTTTTGGCAGTGCCAGGATCTGGTGCCAATGCTGCCCATTTGAGGAAGCTCTCACTACATACCAGGGCTGCTGAAGATGGACCTAGAGCCAACCAAACACAGGAAGTGAAGCCCTGGGCATCAGCCTTCTCTCCTTCTCTCTCTCTCTCTCTCTCTCTCTCTCTCTCTCTCTCTCTCTCTCTCTCACACACACACACACACACACACACACACACCAGAAACCCCAATCAGTACTCAAAGAAACTTTTAAAAGGAATAAAAATCACTCGATCTCTTTGATGCTATTCAAAGGTTCCTTTTAAATCGGAGACAGCACATTCTAAATTCCTAACACATCTGGTGTCACCAGCTCTCCCCCTACCCTCTAAACCCTCTTAATTCCATAATTTAGCAGGTCTGAAGACACAGAAAGATCTCACTAAGGTATAATTGGGTATCTTGCCCAATTCGAGTTGGATGTGATGCCCATCTTAGCCTGGTGACTGGTCCCCTGAGCAGAGAGAAAAGGTTTGGTGGCAGGGGAATGAGGACTCAGCCTTGGACAGGAGAGCAGAGCTGCCTGTGGGAAATGTTTGCTATCCATTCTGCCCGGACACTCCAGGAGCAGAGCACAATTTCCTTTGTGATTGGAGGTAATATAATCTACAGGAAAATCAATGTGGGCTGACAGGAGCCTCACCCAGCTGATCTGCAGACCAGGGACCCTGAATCACAGCAGGCCAAAGGCAGGTGGCAGCCAGGCTGTTTCTGCTGCCTTTGGGAGAGGGTAGCTTTGCAGAGCTCACACCCCAGGGTGGACTCCCTGAGAACCGGAGGACTGACTGAGCAGCCCGGGATGGAGCAGCAAAGAAGGGATGGTAGTAAAGAGGCAGGCACATCCTGTGGGATTCCTGCAGGGAGACAGGAGAACCTGGGACTGTAAAGACAGAACAAGAGGGAACTAGCGCATGCAGGCTTCAGTGTCCAAACACTCACCTTATCACTTCCAACTTTTTAATTTAAAAATAAAATCAGACTATGTTCCCACCCACCACTCCAACACATTCATGCAAAAGAATTCTCCAGCATAAAAAAAAAGCAGGAGACTCAAGGAAAAAAAAAATAACTCTCAACACCCCAAAAACATCTGTGCATCTGCTGGCCTCTCTGCTGCTTAGTTCAGCTGACTTCAGCACCCCCACAGCAGCAACGGCAGCAGTTAGCAGGTGTCACCCCAATATGGCTGTGTACTGCTTCTCCTGATCTGGAGACATAAATCAGAATAATAGGTCCGTGCTATCCCTGCCCCATAGGTCCCCTTCATCGAAGTCACAGCACTGACAGCCTTCTGGCTCCTGGCTGTTTGCCTTCGAGCGCTGGAAACACCACCCCTTAACTTTGGGGATGCTTTTCTGGAATCCATGTAACTCCTCTGTGAAGGCGTAACTTACGTGTATCTTACTGCACAAGGCATGTGGACCATGGCATTGGAGAAAGTGATGGGTTGAGACCCAGAAGGCAGACTTGGAGCACAGGAAGGGCAGGAGAGTAGTAGCCATTGCTGCTCATCACTAATCCCTGCCATCAGCAGGTGACTGCAGAGGCCCAAGAGCGAAAGGCAGAGAGTAAGAACTCACAGACCCTTCTCACTGATAACAGAAACAGGTTCTACACGGAGCTGCCTTTCCCGTCTCCTCTTCCGTCTTGAGGGTCTCCTGTCTCTCCTGCCAGCTTCCTGGCAAAGGCTGCCTACTTCACCCACCATGTTCCTGGCATTAACCTGCGAGGCTAAAGAAGTGGTGACCTGAAGCTCAGCTTTCCAAAGCTTGGGGGGCACTTCTGAACCTGAGCTCGGCTCCGCTTTGCTTCCCCTGTTCAGTCTCCACTCTGCAGTGGAGCTGACAAGGGCTCTGGACTGCAGGACAGCAGGATTCAATAAATCTGAGGCCTGTCTAGGTGCTTCATTTATCAAGAGGCCTAATTTACCCGGGCCCTTTAGACTAATTGCAGATTTGCAGAAACTGCTGAGAGTGTAGAACCGTGCATTGTGAGTGTCCCTTGCCATATTTCTGCTAATGTGTTTCATCTGGAGTACATAAAGAGGCAGGGATGCTGATTTTAGACACAGCACTTTGGGGCTAATCCAGCTAAATGATTAGCCCTAAAATTCTGCAGTGATGTCATTTTCCCTACAGTGCTCTGCCGGGTCGGCTTGTTTGCTTCATGGTGAGAAGTTGTGCTTCCCCCACCCCACCCCACCCCTGACTCACATCACAGAGAACTCCGCTCTCTCAGAGGCTGACACCAACAACAGCACCAAGTCTCCTTGCTGCTTAAGTCTGTTCAAGATGACCTGGGCTGCCAGCAGGGGCACGATAAGAGAAATGTCCCTTCTCTTTACAGACCCTAAGATAAATGCTTCTCTCCTCTGCTGTCCCACACAAACCCGCGAGTTTTGAGTTCTCCTTCTGAGTGAGGAACAGGACTGTAGTTAGGGAGTCCCGACTTTGTCCATAGTTGTGTGAGGACACGCTCTTGGCTCAGTCTGTCAGAATGCCAGTTTCCTCCTCTACAAATAGGCAAACACTTTTTTGCTGGATGCTTCCCAACAGCCAGGGAAGGGATTAGCATAGAACTCTGAGTCATACTGCTCTGGTCCCTTGTCTGTCACTTCTTTACCTTACTCCCCTGCCCTCTTTCTGTCCAGGCATGGGCAATCAAAGCAGCCTTGCAGGGCTCCCCAACTGAGTGTTCTTCCAGTGGCTAGCTCGATACTCTGTACACCACCGATGCTCAGTGAATAGTGACTCGCAGTGTGTTTGAGAACAAAAATCTGGGCTTGTGGTGTGGTCTTTTGGTGACTTTTACACTCTATGAAGTTATTTTTTTCCCAGTAAACGTATCTAACTACGTATTTTACATTTGAGTATATAGACACAAATTCCTAAAGTCAATTAGACTGTCCAGGTTTCTTTGCTACATTGTGCAGAAGGGACAGAATATCCTCTTCTACACATTGCCCTGGCCTTCACAGATTATAAGTGCATATCCCATTTGATATTTATAATGAACCTTAACTACACGCTAAGTACCTGCCAGACACTCTAGTCTAAGCACTTCAAAGACAACAAGCCATTGAGTCTTAACCACAACTCTCCAAGGCAAATTCAAGATCACCTTGCCTCTGAGAAGGCAGGAGTATATTCACTAGGTCAGTTTTCCCAAGATGCACAGCTGGTGGGTGGGAGACCAGAAGTTCAAATCTAGCCCCAGTGACCCCAGACCTGGTCCCAGCAGCCAGGGCACTAACCAGAAGCAAAACCACCTCAGAGACACCTGCCAACAAGGTCACAATCTAGCAGTGGTTTTTTTGAGTCAGCGGCCTCCAGAGCTGAGTTCTCAACCTTCCTAATGCTGCTACTTCATAACTGTATTTTTGTTACTGTTAGGAAGATCTTGCTACTATTATGAATTGTGATATAAGTCCTTTTTGGAGAGAGAGATTTGCCAAAGGGGTTGAGATCCACACATTGAGAACTGCTGCTTTAGAGGATACCTTAATCTTGTTGCCCTGTTTGGAGGAAGAAGAACCTTCAATGTGAACTTGTAAAACCAATGTCCACGATGGGACTTCTGGGCCCATAATCTCCAGAAGGTGGCTGTAGTTCACTGTGTGCAGGGGGTTCACAAGGGGGCAGAAGAAATAAGTTGTTCCTTAGACACCTTCACAAAGCCTCTGCTCTGCAGAAAAATGCTACAACACGAATCTTCAGTCTAAAGAACAGTTAACTCGCAGCCCAGGAGGAGTGCAGGGTGAAGCACTCCCCCTCCTCTGTGTTCCCAAAGTCTGGGTGCTAAGTCATCTCTGTAATTGGCCTGTGTGGTGGGAGTGTCTGTCCTGATGGCTCAGAGCCTGAAGCTGAGACACACCACCCAAAGCCACGGAGGAGGCAGCATTTGTCTTGAATCTCCTATCTCTTAGCAAGAGCAGGGGGCACAGGCCAAATTACATGATGGATTCTTCACACATCATACCATAAATTCACCGAGGGCCAGGCGCCATGGGTCTTGCCTGTGTCAGCATGCCAACATACAGCCTCAGGACCATAACGTAGTGTTCTAGGGGGAGACTGAAATTAATGAAGCTCTGGCTGACATTTTGAGCACGCACACACATATCTCAAGATTATCCCACAAGTATATTTCTTGTGGAGAGAGTAGTTTTTCCATATTAAAAGATGGTATTAACCTTCAATAGTCTATCACTTGCTTTAATCCTCTCCACCTGTAAATATTTCAGATAATACTATCGCATCGGTTGTGCCTGTGTCTTGCAAATGTGGCTTACGTCCAAATGTAGGAGGAAATGGCAGGGTTATAGGTGTTCTATTTCAAATATCCATCAAAACTAAAGTTGTGCATGAGAACACGTTGACTTTGGAGTCTTAAAGGTCTACGTTCAAGTCCTAGCATTTGAGCTACTAGCACAAGAGTGTTGGAGGTGTTGCTGGTCAGCACGCTACCCACATGTATAGATCCCTACAAAAAAGGTTTTGGATAGTCAACCTGTCCGGAAGATTTGCTGGTTTGTACTTGCCTGCCCAAGGCTTTGCCTTTGACCATTTCTACTGCCTCAAGCATCCGCTGCAGTCCTCTTTGCCTGGCTTCTTTTGGCTAACCAACATCATTCATAAAATTAAAAGCATTCCCTTTTTTCCTGGCTTACAGTTGAGAGATGCACCACATTCCTGTCCTGGAACAGAAACACAGTGCTGTCTGGGATGTCTGGCCAAGGGTCTGGAACCAGAAGTGCAGGCTGGCAGCAAGAGTGACAACCGTTCCAAAAGCATGTTCATTTGACTTGTACCGAGGTTTTCAACCTTAGGGACAATTTTTATAAGATAGATCTGTAGACTGCCTCATAGACACCTGGGTTTCCGGTTCTTCTGAGTGAGGATAACTGGACAGGCAGAGCAGTGTTCACGCTAGCACCAGTCAGCAGGGCCTGTGACAGGCAAGGGGCTGTTCCCTCCAGATGGCCTGGCTCTTTGCTCCCAGTTCTTGGCCAGCATGAGCCCTTTCTGTTCCCTGAATACTACTGCTTCCTTTTGCTTCTGTGTTAGCAGTATGGATGGTAGCAGTGCCTAGACCTTCACTTCTTGAAGTGTTATGTCTGAAGCAGCAGCACCCAGGAGTATACAAAAGTGCAAAATCTCAGGCCCTACCAGACCTGCTAATGTCCGAATTCACATTTCAGCAAGATCCCCACCTGGTCAGTATGCACACAGAACAAAGCTATAACCAAATTCAATCATCTGCTTGATTTTAGAAAGTAAGTTGTTCTTGAACACAGTGGCCATTTGTTACTTTATTATCAATAGCTGCCTTTGCTTAGAAATGCAGAACTGAGTAGCTGAAATACCATCTAGGACTTGCTATTTGGCTCTTTATAGAGAGAATTTGCCAACCATGGTCTACAAGAAAGCTTCAGGACAAACTGCAGACACTGCCGAAGGAACAGATACTCAGAATTTCATATCTGCCTCTTCTTCTTCTTCTTCTTCTTCTTCTTCTTCTTCTTCTTCTTCTTCTTCTTCTTCTTCTTCTTCTTCTTCTTCTTCTTCTTCCTTCTCCTTCCTTCTCTTCCTCCTCCTCTCCTCTTTCAATTCCCTTCCCTCTTCCTCTTCTTTTGATGAGAGCTCTTTACTTTCATTCCAAGATTCCTTGCACAGTGAGGGTCTGATTACCTTGCAGCCTCCCAGCTTTCAAGACTTTTTCTCCCTTTTAAGTCTCGTCCCCATAATTCTTCCTCTTTGCCCCCTGTATTTGAGTCTTTCCTCTTGACTCAAGTTTTTGCTCCACTATTTGGCTAAGAGGAGAGGTGGTTCCCAAAGGCCCCACAGGCTGGTCCTGCTGAAAAAACAAGTCTTTCACCTTCCCTGACCCACTGTGCTTCTCTATACCAGTATGTTTCTAAAAGCATAGATTTCTCTTCTGATGTCCTATCTATATGTTCAGACCTCAGGACACCAAAGGCAAAGAAGAATCTTGCCACCTAAGGGCGCCTGGCCATCCCAGACCATGATTGTTGTACCTAACTCACCTAAATCATCTTGCACTTCTGCATTCACCATAGGGTAGAAAGCCTTTAAAAAAATATTGCAGCATGGATCAGTTTTAAGCCAAAAAAGTGTCTAGAGCCATACACAATTTCCATATGTGTGTCTGATGGTATTTCAACTGACCAGTCAACGAAGATTTTTCATCTTCAAAGTGGACCTCAGGGTTTTAGGAAGTTTGCCAGCTGGCAAGGTGTGCACCACATGGGCTAACACCCTCGGGAACAGGAGCTTCAGGTGGGCCTCAGGATTTACACAGTCCCCGAGGCACAGCCCCACCCTCCTCGCTTCTCAGTGAGGAGACCAGAGACCCCAAGCCATGCGGCTTTTCACTTGGGTTCTGCTGTCTCCTCCTCTGGCCTCAGGTTGACTCTTGGACTATTCAAGTGTGGTTCCACAGGGGAAGATGCCACAGACCATCCTGAAAATTCTGGTACTCGTGAACCAGCAAAGGGTTCCCCAGCGTGTTCTTTAGTGCGTACACCTCTCTGTTGGGGAATCCCTCTTAGCACGTTCTCTGCTTCCCATTTCTTCCCTCTTTTCTGAGAAGCGTCTTCGCCGTTTCCCAGAAGATGCCCCTCAACTATCATCACTCTCTGCATTAATATCTACAGCCTTTTCAACTTTCCCCACTAATCCTGGTTTCCTGTGCTTAAAATCATCACCCTTGAACCACTTCCAAATTCCTAACATCCAGATGTGAACATCCTTTGTATCTTAAAAATTACATAAAAATATATGTAGCAAATACAGGAAAAGAGTGGCCATATAGGTGTTAATTTGCCCTATTATGCACAGACTCAGCCCGGATTTCTTCTGAAGGGAATGTTAGAAAAACAGTGAGTGTAAGCCTCCAGATCTGGCATTTCCTCGGTTACTGACTATTGTGGAATCAGTGAATGAAGGCAATAGTTGACAAAGACCTATACAAATAATAATGGTAAATTTTATGGCAATACTGTATTCTTAAGCTGTGAAATATTTTGGACTAAGGTTTCCACACATCAGCTCTCTCATTCCTTAGTATATCACTGGGAAGATGACCCTGAGGAGGGCCATATTGCAAGTGAAGGAACTAGAACACACAAAGATTACATACAAACATGTACAAAGCCTCTGATAACACCCAGAGGCCTTATCATTTTATCATTTTACTACAAACGAATAGAGATATTTTTCCAGAAGTAAGGGATGTTGAGAATCTATTCAGAGACAAGGGGTTTTTTTTTTTTGATTGTTTGTTTGTTTTGTTTTGTTTTTTCTGATTCTCCACCAGACCTCAGCACTTAGCAAAGTGTCTGTAAGACAGTCAGCACTGGCCAGTACTTGATGAATCAATCTCACTATCAGCATGATCATGACATCAGGATGGGGGACAGCATGACCATGACATCAGGATGGGGACAGCATGATCATGACATCAGGATGGGGGACAGCATGACCATGACATCAGGATGGGGGACAGCATGATCATGATATCAGGATGGGGGACAGCATGATCATGACATCAGGATGGGGACAGCATGACCATGACATCAGGATGGGGGACAGCATGATCATGACATCAGGATGGGGGACAGCATGATCATGACATCAGGATGGGGACAGCATGACCATGACATCAGGATGGGGGACAGCATGACCATGACATCAGGATGGGGACAGCATGACCATGACATCAGGATGGGGGACAGCATGACCATGACATCAGGATGGGGGACAGCATGATCATGACATCAGGATGGGGGACAGCATGACCATGACATCAGGATGGGGGACAGCATGACCATGACATCAGGATGGGGGACAGCATGATCATGACATCAGGACAGGAGGTGCGGCACGCACAGAGATGCACTGTGTTGTAAGGAGTTACAGACTCTTGCCAAGACCTGGAACCATCCAGAAGGCATTGGAAATTGCTTTTATGGGCCCAGCCAGGACCTGAATCATAAGCTCTCAGCGGCGGGCTGGCTGCTCCTTTGTTTCCTCTTTTACTAGGGAAGGGGACCTTTATAGCTCACACTCCTTTGTGCTTCCTGTCTCCTGGCTCTGATGGGGCTTAGCTCCAGAGAGGCACCAGCGGGAAATCAGGACATGGGAGAAGGAAGTGGGGTGTTGATTTCCCAGCTCTCTTCCTACTACTGCAGGGCCACCATAGCTGTGATTCCTCAGATGGCCCTCTCTTAGCTACCATCGCCTTCCCTTCCCTATCGGGAATTATTCCTTCCTTGCCTCAAATTCTCCGATTGAATGTGATACTTCCTGCTAAGATGCAGACTGGCATTTCATCTTCATTTAAACAGGGGTTTTAAAAATCCGCAGGACGTGATACAAGGGCAGCACTATATCCCTCTTTCCACACATTTGCCTGGGGGACCACCCTACTGCTTAGGCTAGCGTGGGCAAGTTTTCTTGAGCCAACTGGCTGTGGCAACGCAGATGTACTTTGTCACATTTTATTCAAAGTAAAAAGTCTGGGCTGGACCACTGTGAGCCTGACTTTAACAATCCTATTACGACAAATCCCGCCCCTTCTGGGGTTCCACATCCAAATTATATATAAAAAAATATGTTAACAATTTATTGCAAAGCCAATCTGTTCAAGATAGCTCCCTTCCCTCATGCCTTGCATCCTCGAAGGTTTGGGTATGGGTGAGAGGAATATATAAGACTTATGGGAATGTGGTTGGGAAGGGAGGGTCAGAATTCTCTCCGAAGGCAAAACTCCAGTTTCAATTACTTCCCCCAAACCTCAAAGCAAAAACGACTCCCAACCCCAGGCTTTGCTTGTTTTCTGCCCAAGTCTAGTAAATCAGCCCATTCACAACCACTCAGCCCAGCATCTGATGAAACAGACCCAGGCCCTAAAGAAACCCAGGCCGAGAAAGCCGTCTTCAAACCCAGGCTAGTGCGTGCGAACCTTGGCCAACCTTTCCCAAGTGCTTGGCCCAACATGCAGGTCTGTGCCTGGTTTAGGGTTTCATAGTGGCAGTTTCAAAGCCGTCTCATTATTACTGATGACCGGGCTTGCTGAGAGTAATAGTGTTTTATAGCCCACTGAGCAGAGGGCCCCAGGAGCTATGGGGGATTTGCTGCCTCTGAACCCGTGCGAGGCACCAATCATGAAGTGGGTGGAGGCCGCCTGCTTAGCTGAAGCTGAATCATGTGGAGGCTGCAAAGAGCAGGCTGTCAGCTCCTATGCGCCCCTGCAGCAGCCTAAGCTGGAGCAGTGAACCAGGCATGGCCACGACACTCACTGCCAACCAGTTACAAGAAGCTGTGTTCAGATGCCGTGTATTTGGGGGCAGGAGGTCTCCAAATTATCAAGTGTCCCAGTGCCAAATCAATCTCTTTTATTCTTTCTATTTTATTTTATTTTTTAACTCTTTAAAACAAAAGCTAAATTGTCCATGCTGGCTTTGAATTCACTCTATAACCTAGGTTGACTGGGAATCTGTAATCCTCCTGCCTCAGCCTCTCTAGTATCTGGGATTAAAGACTTGAGATAGGAGGCCCTGTGTGTTCGTGTATATGAGCGTGAAATGTCTCCCGTAGGCTCGGGGGTTCATCTTGGTCCTCAGCTGGCGGTTGCTTTGCAAAGGCTTAGCAGATAGAGCACCGTTGGAGGAGGAGGGTAATTGGGGCAGTCACAGGTAGGCGTGGGAGCTTTAGCCTAGGCCATTATTCCAGACTGAGAGACTGAGCATCCTCCAGAGAGGAGCTGCCTCTCCAGGATACCTTTCCAAACACGATGGACTGTATTCCTTGTATTATAATCCCAAATAAATTCTCCCTCCATAAATTTTGTCCCGTGGGTATTTGGTTACTCTTTTTTCTTCCAGTGTTTTACTTTGGGGGTCAAAGCCAGGGCCTTATGTATGCTAGGCAAACACTTTAGCACCGCGCTACGGCACCAGTCCCATTTTTTTTTTTTTTTTTTTTTTTTGGTTTTTCGAGACAGGGTTTCTCTGTGGTTTTGGAGCCTGTCCTGGAACTAGCTCTGTAGACCAGGCTGGTCTCGAACTCACAGAGATCCGCCTGCCTCTGCCTCCCAAGTGCTGGGATTAAAGGCATGCGCCACCACCGCCCGGCCTTTTATTAAGCCTGACATCGTACCTTCTAATCTCCAGTTTTCTAGGGCCACTAAAGTCCCTGGGAAATTAGAGTTGGAGGTTTGGGGAACAGAAAGAATCACTGAATTGCCAGACATGTTTCATACTTGGACAGCTTATTGTCCACTATAATATAGAACACAGTGGCCAGGATTATTCTCATGCTTAGGGCCAACACTCACAAGTTAATAAATTTTTAAAATCTCTCTCCCTCCCCTCCCTCCCTCTTTTTTACTTCCTTTCTTCCTCCTTCTTTCCTTCCTCCCTCCCTCCCTCGCTCCCTCCTTCCCTCCCTTCCTTTCTTCCTCCCTCGCTCCCTCCCTCCCTCCCTCCCTCCCTCCTTCCTTCCTTCCTTCCTTCCTTCCTTCCTTCCTTCCTTCCTTCCTTCCCTCCCTCCCTCTCTCCCTCCCTCCCTTCTTTCTTGTATATATGGAGGTAGGGGAAGAGAGCCCATTTGTGTACTGGGCACATGCATGCTAGGAATGAAGAAAAAGGTTGCTGTCTAGTGTCTACTATTAACTCTCTCTACTTTATTTACTCTGTGTGAAGCCTGCCACCCAGTGAATCTAGACAGTCACTTTGCCCCAAGGATACCTGTCTCTGTCTCTCAAGCACTAAGATTATAGTTGGGTCCTCTGGCCCACCAGGCTTTTATGTGGGTGCTAGACAACCAAATAGTGACCCCCAGAGTTGCACAACAGGTGCTTCGACCACTGGGCTGCCTCCCCAGTCCATGCCCACCTGTGCCTGCCCCAGCTACCCTCCTCCTCCAGCAATGCTCTATCTGCTAAGCCTTTACAAAGCAACCACCAGCCTAGGACCAACCTAGACTCCTGTGCCTATGAGAGACATTTCACACTCAAACACATAAACAAACAGAGGTTAAGTCTTGTTTTGAACACAATGGTCCAGGTGATGAACTCAAATTCCCCAGCCCTAGACAAAATCTTATACTAGAAAAGAGGCAAAGATTTCCTCACCCTAGAGTCAGAGCCAACCTCACTGCCTTGTATGGGGGTGGAGAGATTCATACTCAATTTTACATTCTATACCTTGGTTGTAAGATATGGAAACATCAAAAGCAGGAGTGAAGTCTATATATAATCTCATGGTCTTTATATACAATCTCTACAAACAGTTCAGGAGGTAAAATGCTCCTGTACCTTAAGCATGAGTTAACAGTTTGGAGACCTTCTGCTAAAGGAAGAGAAGATGAATGACTTCCAGTGATGGAGGCAAGAGTCACTGGTTACATGGTTTAAACTCCTTAAGCTACCGGCTCCAGATATTGCCAGCTCAGCAACTCACACCATGGAGAACCCAGGTGCTCTCCTCTGCTGTCCTCTGTGTGTGACTTAGTCTTTAGGTTAGCTCTTTTAGTGATTCCAAAAATGTCCACAATTCTTCTAGGTGACACACTTGGCAAGAGAACGTTGGAAGAAGACACAACTTCGAAACCTTTCCTAGAAATCAGCAAGTTGATTCCCATCACCTCTCGCTGGCTGAGACCAAGTCATGTGGCCTCTGGTAACCAATCACCCGACAGTGAATAATAAAAACGAATAGAACTGGTGTAGGCTCAGGATGCACCCTAGAGCTTGTCTAGGATTCTTTCTTTGAGGGGTTGATGTTGGATGTTGGAGCACTGACAGAGGCAGGTAGCAGGCCCTTGTAGGTAGTAAGCAGGGACTGCCACCACCTCTCTCTCTCTCTCTCTCTCTCTCTCTCTCTCTCTCGCAAATGTATGCTAACACAATCCTGGAACTTTGGCTCATTCCCGATATCAGTAGCCTCTCAAACTATCTACTATGCAGAAATCTGTGTTACTGCTTTCTTAAACTAAAAAAACAAGTCTTGTATTCTTTACTGAATGAGAAATTTTTTCATACTCATAACATAGATATCCAAATTGTTTTTCGTCCATGAGTATATGTAGTAGCTATTAGAGGTTGACTCACCTTTACCTACTCATGCCTTTGTGAAAGACATGTAGATCATTCTAGATTTTACTGTGTTGTAAAGGTTGCTCTGATTGGCCATTGCTGCACAAGCATCAAAACCACTGTATGTCGTTATTCCTGTAGGAAAGCTGCCTAAGGTAAGCACTTTTAAAAAGATTTAGCACCTGGACTAGGGATGTGGCTCAGCAATAGAGTGCTCCCCTAGCGCGAGCAAGGCCCTGATTGGGTTTGAAATCTCCTGCAATGAAGAAAAAACTGCAAGAAAGTATAAAAGAGAGAAAAGCAGCACTATGCGGCCACTCCCTTGCATCAGCCCTCCCCTTGACTCTTAGTCACTGTAACTTGTGTTAGAACCCTGTTTGCTTTGTTTTGTTCTGTCTGTATTTCTTCACTGAATCTGGATATACTTCCAGTGCTTACAGGGCATCTGTATTTCCTCGGTGAATTGCCCTCTTACACCCTTGCCCCCCCCCCTTTTTTTTCTCTCTCCCAGTCTACTGCCAAGCTGAAATCTGTTTCTGTTATTGCTTTCCTGCCATTTCAACCCTCTGCGGTTAGGGCTTCCCTGACGTAGCTCCACTCCCATGAGGGCCATAGCTCCTTCCACCCCAAGACATGCATTTTCACCTCCAGCGGGAGCCTCGGGGACCAACAAGGGCCACCTTGTTCTTCTAGCTCCTTGGCACCCCCACCAACCATGTACACGTTGTACTCTCTCCTCATGCGGCTCTCAGAACTGGCTCTGCGACTTCTTGGATGTTCATCGGCGTCTGTAGAGGACTCTCACACTGCTCCTCTGGCTGGCAGTAGAAAACCAGTGTTCACAGGGAACCTAAGTCCTGTTGTGGAGAATAGGCATCTCAAAAAGGACAGCCACACTGACCCCTGTAAGATATTGTCTCTTCTATGGAACTCCGACAAGACTTGATCATGGGGGTGGCCATTGCCTGGGATAAGCCTCCTGTCACCTGATACTTCCCTCAGCATCAAATTTGAAGATAAAATGGAACTTACCCCCCCTGACTACCTCCTGTCTTGGTTCTCCCTCTCTCTATCATCACTGATCCTCAAACTCCAAAGCCACGTGTATGCCAATAATATAACTAGGGCAAATAGGTTACTGAATCTCTCTGACCTTAGGTTATTCACCTGAAACACAGAAATGGTGATTATGGTCAACTTGACACTAGGAATAAGAGCTCTTGGTGTACCTGTGAGGCACTGTCTAGATAGCTTATTGGCCTGCATGTGATGGATTCTTTTAATTGTGTTATGAAGGGACGAAGAACCCTATTGAATGTGGGCAGCACCAATTCATGAGCTAGGCACTAGATTGGATGAAAAAGGATGGAAAGCTGATCAGGTATGCCTGTGTTAATCTATTGCACTCTGCTCTGGACCGTAACTGTAATGTGACTGACTGCTTCTTGGTTCCTTGACTGTCCCCGGTGATGAACCACAACATGGAATGGTAAGTCAAACTTTTCTCCACTAAGTTGCTTTGGTCAGGGTATCTGAGCACCACAACGGAAGAGAAACGGATGCAGATCATAACAATGACTCCCTGTAGGATTACTGTGTGTTCCTAGACACTCACCTCTCAGAGGCAAGCCTCCTACATGACAAGTCCTTTCACGTGTCTGGTATTATTGTCATTACTAACCAATGCACGTTGCTGAGCACTCTCCCTCTTTGGGCCTTGGAAGGTCATCTCCTAGGAGTGCAGTTTAGAACAGGAGGCAAAAATGGATACTCTGGGACAGAACCAAAGAGGGCTAGGAGGAAGAGAGACCTAGCCGCGTCATTAGGGAAGGGGAGTTGTGGTAGTTTGAATGAGAATGACCCCCATAGGCTCCTATGTTTGAATACTTGGTCCCCAGTTAGTGAAACCATTTGAGAGAGATTATGAGGAGGTGTGGCCTTGTTGGAACCCGATGTGCTCCTGGGAGCAGACTTTGAGGTTTCAAAAGACTTGCGCCAATCCTAGTGTGTACTCTCCACCTCGTGCTTAAGAATCAAGGTGTGAGCTCTTAGCTTTTCCTACCATCATGTATTTGCTCCATCTGAAGCTATGAGCCCCATTCAATGCTTTCTTCATAAATTGCCTTAGACACAGTATTTTATCACAGCAATAGAAAAATACCTAATGCAATAGTAGTGTGTTTTCCATTTCTATAATGCAGTGTCTGAGGTTGGGTAACAGAAAGAAAAGGGGTCTATTGAGCCTATTTTGGGGGGGTTCATAAGCATGACACTAGTTCTGCTTGACACTGGTGAAGTTCGCCTGACTACATGTGGTGTGGCAGGTGATGCCATGATGGAGCATAAGTGTGGGAGAGATCACATGGCCAGACAAGATGCCCGAGATTCACAGGTCGTTTTTGCCATTCTGAAGCGACTCACTCCTGCAAGGATAACTACTGTGCTCCACAAAATTTGCATGTTTCCTTTCTGAGAGCAACTAATGGCCTGATTACCTTGCAGTAGGCCTTACTTCTTGAAGGTGGCAACGCATCACAACTTCACCCTGTTGGAGTCAAGCTTCTATGCCAACGGACATACACTTGAATCATGTACCCAGAAGCTATGGCAGAGGACAATCCTAATAGCTTGCATGGGTGCAAATGGCCTATAGAGACCTGCCCTAACATCCTAGAACCCCAAAGAATATGCAGATTAGCCCTGCAAAGCTGAACAGGTCTCCATACGGTGAATGGTCAGCAACAGTCCCACTGGTGACTGTACAGGACACTTTGTGCTTTTATCCTAACATCATGAAAGGGTGAGGGTATGGAAGCCAGGAATAAAGGCTTCTGAGATGTCTGGTTCCTCAGTTGGGTTTCCCATACTTGATGTGTGACTGCAATAAAAGCCATGCAGCCTGTGAGGTTAGAAATGACTTCTTGCTCTTGGAACTCAAAGAGGAAAATGCCACAAGTACTTGCTGGAGGCAAAGGGATATCCTGGAGCATAGTCTCAAGACCTTTAGGTGTGAGCCCTCTTCTCCAAGCCCACAACAATGACCCAGGAGGTGTTGTGGAGTAATCTTTTTATACACTGTGAAGATGTGTCACTCTGATTGGTTTAATAGAAAGTTGAACGGCCAATAGCTAGGCAGGATTTCCAGACACAGAGGATGCAAGAAAAAAGAAGGGTGGAGTTACGAGAAGATGCAGAGGAAACATGACAGGTAGGAGATGAGGAGATGAAGCCATGAGCCACACTGCAGCACATAAATTAATAGGAACTAGTGCTGGTGGGAGTGCAAACTTGTACAGCTGCTGTGGAAATCAGTATGGTGGTTTCTCAGAAAATTAGGGAACAACCTACCTCAAGACCCAACAATACTGCTGTTGCATATAAACTCAAAAGATGCTCAATCATACCACAAGGAAGTGTGCTCAACTGTATCCATAGCAGCATTATTTGTCATAACCAGAGCCTGGAAACAACTGAGATGCACCTCAACTGAAGAATGGATAAAGAACACATGGTACATTTACATGATGGAGTACTAAATAGCAGTAAAAAATAATGACGTCTTGAAATTTGCAGGCAAATGGATGAATCTAGAAAAAGCCATATTGAGTTAGGTAACCCAGACCCAGAAAGACAATTGCCATCTGTACTCATTCATAAGTGGCTTTTAGACATGAAGCAAAGAAAACCAGACTACAAATCACAATCCCAGAGAACCTAGACAACAATGAGGACCTTAAGAGAGACATACATATATCTAATTTACATGGGAAATAGAAAAAGACAAGATCTCCTGAGTAAATTGGGAGTGTGAAGGTCATGGGAGAGAGTAAGAAAGGGTGAGGGGAGGAAGAAAAGGGAGTGGATAAAAATGTATAGCTCAATAAAAACAATTAAAAAAGAAATTAAAAAAAGAAAAAGCTGAGAGTGATGGCAAACAAACAAACAAAAACCAACTAGTTAGAAACAAGTCTATGCTAAGGCCAAGCTTTCATAATAAATCTCCATGCCATGATTTGGAAGCTGGCTGGAGGTACAGAAAAAAAACTCGTGACAAGAAGGTGCCTAGCAGATGGTTTACATGGAAAGCATCTTGTTCTCAGAACCCTGGGAATCTGGGAAGCCATTCTGTTGATGGGAGTTTCTGTCCTGCCCAATTCCCGCAATCCTTAAGTTCCATAGAAATCACACAGAAGTCTATATTAATGATAAACTGATTGGTCCATTAGCTCAGGATTCTTATTAACTCTTATAATTTATATTAACCCATTATTCTATTATATGTTAGCCACATGGCTCAGTATCTTTTTCAGTGGGGTAGTTTACATCTTCCTTCCTCTGTGTCTGGGCAGGACTGCAGAGGAATAGGCTTCCTTCTTCCCAGAATTCTCCTGTTCTCATTGACCTGCCTCTACTTCTTGTCTGGTTGTCCCGCTTATACTTCCTGCCTGGCTACTGGCCAATCAGTGTTTATTTAAAACGTAATTGACAGAATATCGACAATTGTCCCACACCAGGATCTCATGGTTTCAAGTGTTAAAATACCCTTAAAAAGTGACTGAAAGCATGCCAGTATGCCAGCCGCCCCTAGAAATGACCCTACAGTGGAATGCACCAGGCGTCAGCAAGTTTAGGTCTTTCCAGTCACATGTGGCTATGGATTTTTAATTCATAAGACAATTCAGCATGATAACATTTTAAAGGATTTATTAGATGGCGATGAATATTGCCATTACTGAGAAATTTTAAAGTGACTTTATCATTGGTGACAACTGGATGGAGTTGGTGGTCTTTCCATCGTGTTTCTCCCCTCAATCTGCTCTTCCAGCACCAGCATCTTTCAACAAGCTTAGGCTGTCGAGGTTGCCTGTCTTCTGTCCTGCTTCTGGATGTTTGACATTCAAATACACTAACATTTGTCAAAGGAAACAGCAACGAGGCTCTGGACAGCCAGGCTTGCCATGCTTTGTGCCATTCACAGTATCCAAAAAAAAGTTATGCTGAAGTGGAATTTTGGGTAAATTGTTTTATATTTTATGATCTTTTAGAAAATAAAAATCAATACTAACCTCTTTTTATATACAAATTGAGATTCCACATGCTACATTTGCTTAGATTGAAATACACCTATAAGAACGGTTTTGTAAATTAGGTAAACACTGAAAGCATACTCGTTTATTTATGAGTTGACTCAACAGTATTTATTGAATATCTTCTGCATACAAATTACTGTCACTCTGAGGACACAGGACTTCAACAGTAAACAAGTCAAAGTCCCTGCCTGCCAGGAAACAAAATTGCAGTAGGCCAGGCAGACACAGCTACATAATTGCATAAGGCAGCCTCAGCTAACAGAAGACTCTGTAAAAAAGCCTCAGGATGGGGTAGGAGTGATGAAGAGGCCTGCTGCAGACACGCACTACTTAGTTTCTACTGCTGCAAGGCAAATTACGACAAACTGTGACTGACCACAAGAACATTTAATACTCCTCACTTCCCAAGGTTCTGGAATCAAGGCTTGGGTTAGCTGTGTCCTCTTATCATCTAGGTCTTACAAGACATTGTCAAAAGGTTCACAAAAACTGACCTCTTCCTCAAGGCTAACTGTTCTCTTCCAAGCTCCTAGGAAGAACTAATTTCTTTGTGGCTATGGTATGGTGTGGGAGGGCCTTCTGTCTATGTGTTGCTTTTATTGGTTAATGAATAAAGAAACTGGCTTGGCCTATAGCAAGGGAGAACTTAGTTAGGCAGAGAAAGCTAAACTGAATGCTGGGAGAAAGAAGAGCAGAGTCAGAAGAAGCCGTGGAGCTGCTGCTAGAGACAGACAAGCCAAAACTTTGCTTGTAGGCCACAAGCACAGATTAATAGAGATAGGTTAAATTAAGATGTAAGAGTTAGTCAATAAGAAGCTAGAGCTAATGGGTCAAGCGGTTATTTAAATAATATAATTTCTGTGTGATTATTTTGGGTCTGAGAAACTGGGAACAAACAAGTGGCCTCCCTACAACAATGGTACTTGGTGGCTGTGCCACCAAGGTTTTAAGGAGACAGTTCATTGTTTCCTCTCAAGTGAGGTCTCATCCTGACTAGGTCTGATGCACCAAGATAATGTTCCTTTAGATTAACCAAAAGTCAAATAACTCAGAACCTAACTATGAGGACTTTATTCCATTGAATTGTTGGTTCTTCTTACATAAGGCATTGTATCAGTGACCATCGATTACAGAGACACAGAAACTGGTCTACCACAGACAGGTGATTAGAGACTGCTTTCCGATGAAGACAACAGTTGAACAAAGACACGAAAATAACTTGGGACTGAAAAATATAAAGATAAGGAACAAATGTGTGGCTCACGTGCAAAAGCCAATGTGGCAGGAATTGGTCTATTCAAGGAATACTGAAAAACTAGTGGAGCCAGAGGCTAGCAAATGAAGAGAAGCAGTACATGCTATAAGATCACTAAAAAGGCTGACCATTGAGAACTGTGTAAGTGATATGCAAGGCTGTGCTAGGGGATGGTGGAATTCAATTTATATTTTAAAAGCCATATCTTATTTACTTATGAATTAAAAAATATGGGGAAGTTGTAAAATGGAAGCAATGAGTCTAGTTAAAAGACTTACTGAAGTCTAGGCACAGGATAAAGTTGGTTTGCAAAAGATGTAGCTACTGAATGGATTACGACTTCCAGACAGTCTTTGGAGGTAGTGTTGATTAGACAACTTCAAATGCAATGGCTAAAGAACGTAGACTTTGGATCCAAACTTCCCCGGTCCCAAATCCATGTTCTTCCTTCTACTAATTGTGTGAATGCAAGCAAGTTATTTAGCTTCCCTGCATGTTAAAATGATGGTCTGTAATGGTTTCTATCTCACACAGTTTTGTGAGCACTGATCTGGATGGCAGCGGCGCTCACTTCAACACCAGAGCACGCAATGACTGACAGACATACGAGTGGTGTTTATTAATAGGTACAAGGTTACTGATTGTTTTGGCTGTTGTTTTTAATCTACTGATGAAGGATTGGATTAGGATATGAGAGAAACCAAGAAATCAAAGATGGTCTGGCTGGGAGAAGAATGGGCTGCCGGAGATTGAAGGATGCCTTCAGTTCTTCTTGTAATCAAATGTCAGACTCAAATGACACGTGGCATGCATGATGTGGAACCCCATAGACAGGTTGGGGTCTGAGCCACAGAGCTGCCACTAGCTAGCTGTGAGACCTTGAAAAATTACCCAGACTTCTATGCACATGTTTGCTCATGTGGAAAACTAAACAGTGTTAGTAATCCATCTTTCAGAATACAGTGGGGATGCCTACCAGAGCCCCGAACACACATAGGGCACCAGGGAATAGAAGATTGCAGACTGACAGTTTGTATTCTCCCAAATTCCGCTGTTAAAACTGAAATGTAGTAATAGGAGTGGCGCTTCCCACCACCCGGCTCCTGCATGGTTAGCTTTATATCCGAAACAACAACACACAAATTATATTCTTTTAAACGCTACCTGGCCCATAAGCTCTAGCCTCTCACTGGCTAACTCTCACATCTTGATTAACCCATTTCTAATAATCTGTGTTGCACCACGAGGTGGTAGCTTACCAGGAAGGATCTTAACCTGTGTCTGTCTCAGAGAGGAGAATCATGGCGACTGCCTGACTCAGCTTCTTTCTCCCAGCATTCTGTTCTGTTTACTCCACCTACCTAATTTTCTGTCCTATTAAAGGGCCAAGGCAGTTTCTTTATTTAACCAATGAAATCAACACAAAACAGAAGACTCCCACATCACTGACACCTCCAAAAATTGATAACATTAAGAGATGGGGCTTTGGGAGTATGTAGGATTGAATTATAGGGGTGTGTGTCCTCATGAATGCATTGGTGCCTATGCAAAAGGGACCCCAGAGAGCTTTCTGCTCTCCACCGGTGAAAGACAGACAGACCTTCCCATTGCAACCCTGAGGAGGGCCTCATCAGAGCACAGCTCAACCCTGCCCCGTGAGCTCTGACTGCCAGACTCCAGAACAGAGAAAAATGTATGTGTGCTGGAGGCAAGCCACCCAGACCATGTCACTGTGTCATCACAGACAGAGCAGAGCGGAACAGCGAGGATGCCTTGTCCCTGGAAGGCAGAGAGGGTTTCATGGCTCCTCTCAGCTGATATGAAATTGTTCACTTTGTACTCACTGAGCCAGGGGATCGTTTTCAGTACTCTTGGCACCCACTTAATACAGCCTGAGGGAGTGTCAGGAACTGTCTCCAGGAAGTGGCTGAGCAGAGGCCCTGGCTTCCCTGTCCACTCTGCAGGCATCCTTGCTACAGTCCAAAAGGGAGCAGAAGTGACTGTTTGTCACCCAGGTGATGTGACAGTGTCCCAGGACTGCATCAGCCAGTATCTACAAGCAGCACAGGGCCCTTCTCATCCTTTAGGTAACCCCTAGAAAAGACAACTGTGCCCCAAGAATGAGTTAATCCATTCTAACTATCTCTGCCTTATAGAGAAAAATGCTAATTGCCTCTGATTTTAGACTCAAGTATTTTCACAGAATATAAGAACCAGAAAAGACCTTGGTTTTTTCCTAATGATCTCTTATCAATCTTCCTAGAGCAGAGCTCCTTAGGGAACTTTCCCGAACCTCCCAGAGGATTGTTGTGCTCAAATGTCCTCGTGGCTCCCTGTGGTGGCGTGGCAGTGCTCACAGTTCAGCACTACTGCCTCAAGTTTTGTGTCCCCCTTCCTAATGGTAAAGTTCCTGAAAAGCAAACTCACTATCTTAGGCTTGGTGATTTATGAACAATATGAATACAAGCTCACCTTGCTGCAGATGTTGGTATTTTGTGAGGCTCGACCCTCAGATACTGTGCTGCAGTGTGTTCTCCTATGGTGGTAAAGGAGAGTGGGTAGGCTCCCTTAGGCTTCTTCACACAGGTACTAATTCTGCTCATGAGTGGAGCCTTGGGATCTAATCCTAGTCTAACAAGTTCTGTCTCTGAAAGCCAACATTACCTTGAAGATTTCTTTCAACTATGAAATTGGGCATAAATAAGCATTTAGACCCAGAGGTGGTGGTGCACACCTTTACACACCTTTAATCTCAGCACTCGGGAGGCAGAGGCAGGTAGATCTTTGTGAGTTCAAGGCCAGCCTGGCCTACAAGAGCAAGTTCCAGGATAGCCAGAGCTACACAGAAAAATCCTGTCTCAAAAAAAAAAAAATTCAGGTCATTGCACTTACGTAGACAGGTTGTTCAATCAAGGCTGAGCCAACTACTTTCTACTACCTATCTGCTAGGTCCTGGATAGGGCACCAGATTATGCAGTTTGCCCTTTGTGGATTCTTGTCCTTTGTGGGTGTGATAGTTGTGTTAATTTTCAACTTGATGGAATCCAAAATCACCTGACAGATGGAACACTTGACGTGTCTGTGAGGAACTTTCTTCATTACATTAGCTGATGGGAGAAGACTCATCTTAGTTGAGGACAGAACCCTTCCATAGGCAGGGAATTCTTGAGTGCAGAAGAATAGAAAAGTGAGCTGAGCATTAGCATGTGTGTTGTCATTGCTTTCTTCTGATAGTAGATCGGATGTGACTAGCTGCTTCCACTTCCTGCTGATTTGACTTCCCTGCCATCTTAGTCACTGTTCTGCTATGAAGAAACACCATGACCAAGGCAATTCTTATAAAAGAAAGGACCTAGCTGGGGGCTCACTTACAGGTTCAGAGCTCAATCCATTACCATCGTGGCAGAGAACACGGTGACTGGCAGGTATGGAGCTGAAGAAGTTGCTGAGAGTTTTACATCCTGATCTGCAAGCAGAGAGAAAGAGAGCCTGAGCCTGGAATGGGCTCTTGAAATGGCAAAGACCACCCGCAGTGACACACTTTCCCCAACAAGGCCATGTCTCCCACTCCTCCTAATCCTTTCAAAACAGTGCCACTTCCTCCTGCCTAAGCATTCAAATACATGAGCCTAAGGGGACTGTCTTAGTAAGGGTTTTTATTGCTGTAAAGAGATACCATGACCACCACAGCTCTTATAAAGGAAACATTTAATTCAGGGGGCTTGTTCACAGTTTCAGGGGTTCAGTCCATGATCATCATGGTGGGGAACATGGCAGCCAGTAAGCAGGCATGGTGCTGAAGAAGTAGCTGGGAGATCACATCTGATAAACAACCTTACAGGCAGAAGGAAAGACATTGGGCCTGATGTGGGCTTTTGAAACTTCAAATCCTACCCCCACAGTGACACACTTCCTCCAACAGGGCCCTATGCACTCTGACAAAGCCACACCTCCTAATAGTGCCACTCCCTATGGGATTATGGGGGCCAATTACATTCAAACTCCCACAAAGACCATTATTATTCAAATCATCACAATCTATTTACTGGCCCTCATCAGCTTATAGCCATCTCATGATGCAAAACACATCTAAATACAAATTCAGAAGTCCCCATAGTCTATCACAGTCTAAGTCAGAGTCTAAAGTCTCTTCTGAGACTCAGAGCAATCTTTTCATTGTAATTCCCTATAAAATCAAAATAAAAGGACAGATCACATCTTTCCAACGTAGAGGGGCAACACATAAACCTTACCGTTCCTAAAGGAAGGAAAAAGAAGCATAGTGAGGAAATACAGGATCAAACCAAGACTGAAAACCAACAGGAAAACCTCCAAATTCTTTATTTTTATGTCTGATGTCAAAATGCTCTTCAGAACTCCACTCTTTCCAGCCTTGTTGGCTGCAGCACACTTTTCTCCCTTGAGATGGTTCCACACTACTTCTTGACAGCTATACCATGGCTCTGCCATCTCCAAACACAGCTACATGCAATGGCCTTCATTCTTTGGGCCTCCAAGCAGGGACACCTCTGACACATACCTGGCCTCAGTTGCTTTTTTAGCTGTGGAGAGCAATTCCACTCCCTTTTCTTGTATCTTTCAGTCTAAAGTCAGAACCACATGGCCAAAGCTTCTAAATTCTGCTGCTCAATGGGGTTGACACTTGGCCCTCTCAATTACATGTACATGAACTTTCTGCTGCTGATGGTGTTGATGGTTTTCTTTACTGTTTAAGATTTTCTTTTATTTCTTTCCCCAATGTGGAAACTTAGCTGGGCAGGCTCTTGACCTGAGGTCACCCATCCCCCTTTTCCATTCAGAATCAGGCTTTTCTTTAAACTTTTTATCTCCTTGAACAGTGGATTTAGCTCTGTGCTTATACTTCCTGTGTTCCATTCCTCTACAAACTGTACATTTTTTATTTATATTCATCCAGCTGCTCCTTTTCATTATAAAAATGCATAAGAATGATTATTAGTAACCATACGACAGAGTCAATACGAGGCTGTCTTGAAATCTCCTCTGCCAGTGCCATTAATCCAAAACTCTTCAATTTAGTCTCAGGCAGATTTTTAGGATGAGGACAGAAAAACAACCCACATTTTTTTGCCAAAATATCACAGGAATGGTCTCTAGGATACTTACTCAAATTCTTTCCCTCTGAAATTTCTTAAGCTAAGCCCTACAACTCAATTCACACTTAGCACTTTCTTCTATGCTTCTATTAGGAGGGCACAGTAAACCCCATTCAAAATGTCCAACCACTTTTCTAATCCAAAGTCCCAAGGTCTTCCATATTTCTTCAAGTAGCAAGGTCAGGCCTGTCACTGCAATATCCTGCTGCCTGGTACCAACTTCTGGCTCAGTCCCTGTTTTATTGCTGTGAAGAGACATCATTACTAAGGCAACTCTTATCAAAGAAGGTACTTAACTGGGGGCCTTCATGCAGTTTCAGAGGCTTAGTCCATTAGCACATCAGAGAAGTTGGTGCTAGGCAGGCATGGTGCTGGAGAAGTATATGAGAGTTCTATACCTATTCCACAATGCCTAATCCTTTTCAAACCATCTACTCCCTGGTGACTAAGCATTCAAATGTATGAGCTTATGGGGGCCATTCTTATCCAAACCACCACACCTGCCATGATAAACTATACTTTGAAGCACAAGATAAAATAAACCCTTTCTCCTTTAAGTTGCTTTTGTTAAAGGTATTTTAAAGTATCAATAGGAAAAGAAACTAAGACAGAAATTGGTACCAAGCAGTGGGGCTATTGCTATGACACACTTGACCATATGGTTCTTACATCCCTGGAACTGTTTTGTGGATGGAATGTGAAGAAGTTTGGTACTCTGGGATTGAATGCCAGAAGAAAAGGTTAATAGATCATTCTGGCGAGAAGAGTAATGATAAGAGACATACAGACAGTACAGCCTTGGTTCTTGAAGTTTCTCTTTTTGGGGGGAGGGGAGGAGAAGTACAGGTAAGGGGCTAATGCTATTTGAGCCGTGAGTCTGGCATCATTTTTACTACATCCTGATAACTTAAGCGAAGTTAAATTTAAAGACAAAGGATTAATTTGCTTGGTAGAGGGAGGGTGTGTGAGGAGGTTAAAGGTCAGAACCCAGGGAATTCAGACAACAAAGCAGCTGAGACTGTCACCAAGATTGGTGGCATTAAAGAGAAGCCTGGGTGTCACTGGGACTGAAAGAAAGGTGCCATCCGTCAAAGACTCTAATTAGTAGGACACAGCATATGTATAAGAAGGCAACCTGAACTGAGAGAGCAGAGAGGGCTCCCTGTTTGGAAAAAACAACCGCTCAGAAAGTGTTTCCTCAGGGGGTCAGCACACAGAAGCTCAAAGAGCTGTGGGTGAAGGGGATCATAGTCCATCCCAAGCTGACAGGAGAGGTTGACAGTGTTATCCCTTTGGTATGGATTTTAAAGCTATGAAAGGTGGAAATTTGAGGGGTTGGTGGGGAACAGCTGAGGCTAGGCAGTGTGCGGCAGGGCCAGAGTCCATGAGGAGAGGCCCGGAGAGACCTCTGTATGAAGCTATGAAGGTGAAAGCCAAGTTGTAATAGAAACCTCAGGAGATTCCAGGACCATGGGATGTCCTCCAAGACAACCTGAATTGGGGCTTACCTAAGAGAAAAATCTCTGTGTGGTGACGGAAGCAGGCTAGAGGACAACCTAGGCCTTTTTAAGCCTAGCACATTATGTTACCACAATCCCCTGCTGCCAAGAACAGAACTGCAGGATCTGACTTTTCCCTTGTGAGATTTAGGGTTTGCTTTGCTTTGACCATTCCTGGTGACCTTGATTCTTCCTTTTGTGGAGCAGGAAGGTTTACTTTGTGCCATTGTTTGTTACAAGTACATAACTTGATTTTGATTTTATAGGAGTTCAGGGCTCTGACACTTTGAGCTTTTAGTGTTGGAACTGCTAATGACGGTGGGAACTTTAAAAGCTGGACTGCATTTTACAATATGAGCTAATCGTGAGACTATGGGAACAAGGTGTGGAAGGTTGGGCTTAAACGTGATGTGTTTGGTGTCAAGTTGAGAAGGGGCGAAGCCGTGATAGCTAGCACTGACTGATGGAATCTAGAATCACCTGAGGATCTTTGGACATAACTGTGGGGGCTATCTTGATTAGGTTAACGAGTATGGGAAGGCTCATCTTAATTGTGGGCAGGGACATTCCAGGAGCCAAACATCCTGGAAGAAGCAATCTGAGTGTTGGCATGCATGCATTTAATTCTCTGTTCTTCCCATGGTGGATATAGTATGACCAGCTGCTTCAAGTTACTGCTGTCTTGACTGCCCTGCCATGATGAACTGTTCTTTGAACCGTGAATTAAAGTGAAATAAACATGGCTTTTGTCAGAGTATTTTGTCTTGCAACAAGAAAAGAACCTAAGTCAAGGAATTTACCTATAGAACAATTGTCAATGTCGTCATTCATGCTGAATGGGTACCATGTCATAAACAGGAGAGTGAAACTAACTATGTGTTTACAATGTTTGATAGGGCTTGGAGATGGTGTATGCCTTTAATTCCAACACTTGGGAGGCAGAGACAGGTGGATCTCTGTGAGTTCGAGGCTAACCTGGTCTACAGAGCAAGTGCCAGGACAGGTTCCAAAGCTACAGAGAAAGTTTGTCTTGAACTCTTCTCTCCCCTCCCCCAAAAAAAGGATGTTTAGGGAAACATAAGGATTGCGGCATCAGGTGACTGGCGCCATTTTTGCTTTTCAGAGAGTCCTACTAACCCAGAGACATGAGCATCTCCCAGGCATTCCAGCCTCTGGAGACAAAACCTAGAAGCAAAAAGAGAAGCACTTATGATGGCAGGGGCAAATAACCCTAAATTGGATAGAGGAAAATGTTGTCAGACCAGAGAGCACTGAGGAAGATAGGTGCTCACCACCAGGAAGCCCATCTGATGGGAATTTCTTGGTATGACCCACCCAGTCCTAATGATGAGTGACACTTCTGACCACAGCATGATGGCCAGAAGCTCAGGTCCCCCAGGTCACCTGAACAGCAGAGGTCATGCTGAGGGTGAAGGGAATCCAGGACAGGCATCTGAGGTGGATCATGGTAAGATCAGCTGCAGACCTTGAACACTGGCAATGAGGACCTGGAGCTTAGTGTATAAGGTTTCCTCTTAAAGTTTCCCTCGGAAAACTTAGTCTGAGTTCGGATGAGTTCTTCTCCTATACAGGGACTTATTACACGAAGTACATGGAATCTAACCACACACGGGCACACAGCACAGTGGACTCTGTGATGTGCTACCCAATCCTCACTTTATTATCTACTAAATTCTAGAGATGTTTCCTGAAGTCAAATTATCCAACCCTAGCCAGGAACTATGCTCAGCCAATGCCGAAGGAAACTAGACTCCATGGTTTCTATTTCCTCCCCAGGAACCACTGGTACTCAAGACAGGTGTTTCAACTGGAGGTGCCTTTGAAACACTACTCAAGCTCCGGGGTACTCCCAGAGAAGAGCTGAAGCATCTTAGCCACGCGCATTGCAGCTTCAGAATCTCACAGAATCTCAAGCACTTTCCCTCATCCTCTGTAGGTATGGTCTCCAGGTCATTCTTATGCAAATTTCCATCTCAGGAGCCAAGATTTAGTGAGTGTCTTCCTGGGCTCTAGACCTCTGCTACTCCATAGCTACTGTGGTCACCAGGAATATAGCTACTGAGACCCTGCAATGCAGCTAGTCTGAATCAACACAGCCTTAAATTAAAAAACCATTCAATTTTGAAGACGGTACTAAAGAGAACATAAAATATCTCATTTTTAGTTTTCTTGTATTGATCATGTTGAATTTTGAGTTAAATAAATCATGACTTAAATATTTTTCTGTTTCTTTTTTCTATGTCTGTTTTTAATTCAGAGAGTAGTAAATTTTCTTCTGAACAGTATGGTCAATGTAGAGGGTGCTATTTTGTTTGCTGAGGAAATATGCTAGGAACAGCATACCAAATACCATTCAATGTCACTTAAATGTAGACCCTAAAATGTCAAACTATGCAAGTGGAGAGTAGAAGGGGCTGTGACGAGATGTTCGTCGCAAAATCTCAGGTGGGAAGAAAAAAGACCAGCGAAAAGCTGAGAGGCATGGCAGGTGCAGCTGATAACAACATATTTCGGATGTTCTCACCATAGGGAAGGAACTTCAGGTCTCTTGCTGATCTTACCCTGACTGACCTCAGGGGCCAGTTCACCTCTGTGGTCAGGTGCCTGGGCTGGTGCAGCGATCCAGGAGGCCTGGGCTTTGATCATTTCACAGTGCATGCACATATGACGTCACTGTACCGCAAAGGTGTGTGCAATTCTGCCCATGAGGAAAGAAACATTCTAAATAAAAACGTGAGACTTTCATTTGTGAATCTCTGTGTATTCATAGGTCAGTACTATTCCAGAAAGTGAACGAGTGATACAGAGTAATGCGAAGAAAGAAAACACGATTCCTACGTTACCAATGAAAAATTAACTACTATCTTCAAGTTCACAAACTCAGGTAAAACTATTGTTTAAGCTGGGTGAGAATGAAGCTCTGGAGCAGGTTCGTGGTGTGGGACCTGTGCACTCCCAGGACCCTAAATTTGGAGATGCGTAGGCACAGGCACATGCGTAGGCGCACGCGTAGGCACACGTGTAGGTACACGCGTAGGCATGCTCTCCAGTCACCATCTGGAGATTCTCGACATTTTTCCCCCTTAAGCTTGGGGTTTGAAAATGAAGCCTGGTAGGACAATAGCACGCATGTGAGCAGAGACGGCTCCATGCCACCATTGACTGAAGGCCCAGCATTTCAGTGGACTCATGACGTCTGAAAGCTCAGAGAGACCCAAGGTGAGTGTAAGGTGTGTTTCGTCTCTAACTAAGATTAATGGGGGATGCTGACAGCCCTGAGAGGTGATGTCACTTTCATTTGAACCAGAACTTGTTGCAAACACAGAAGCCGGGCAATGACATTCTCAGAAACACAAACAAGCAGCGAACCCTGTCGCATTCTTTCTTCCCCTTGCCACTTCACTTTATTAAACAACCACGTCCAGTAAAAATGGTAAGTGAAGGGAAGGACTGCTAGGAAAACCCCGTTCCTCTTCCTCTCAGCCCCCCTTCCCTCAGTTGTTAGCCCTGAGCAGCGTGTTAGCAGGATGTGCACAGATCAAGACGTGGAACAAAGCAGTTGGTGTTTTTTTTTTTTTTTTTTTTTTTTTTTTTTTTACAATATTCCATTCTTCTACTGATGAGATGCTCATGCAAGCCTTGCGAGCTTTAAATACAAACTGCATAATTTTGACAGCTATGTGAGTTAAATGTGGTTAATGTTTCCAACACAAATTGGAATAGGAAAAGGTGTGTTCCAAAGTTAAGGTTTTAATGTTTGTTTGTTTGATGCAGAATGACACCAAATAGCACATACTGTACTTTCTGGGTTGCGTGAGGTAGCTTATACCTGTAGTCCAGCACTTAAAACACTGAGAAAGGAGGCCTAACACCAGGCTGAAGCCAGCCAGGCTCGAAAGTGAGCTCAGGCAACCAACAGGAAGACAGCAAACAAATCACCATGAATCATGAGAGGGACGAAGAGGGAAAAAAGCAGCTTTGTGTTTCTAGGCAATCAATGGATTGTTGCCCTGTTCCCAATGCAGGAGCTCTCTGTTTTCCTTTACACTGGGCCCCACACATGTAGCTAACCCAGAGCTGATGCTATCCAGGGCTAGAACATGTCACATGCGCAGGACAAGCTCTGTCCCCATAGATATTGCACACACAGTGATGGGAGGGCTTTGTGGAGGACCGTGATGCCACAATCTTTTCTGGTTGGAACTCTGATCTTCCACCTCAAGCCTCAGTTTCTTCCCTTTTAGAAATCTCTGTCATCTTTGGGGAAAAACAAAACAAACAACCTCCTTCTCCAGCCCAAACTGGAATGGCATGGTTTAGCAAACTTTAGAGAGGAGCAAGGGACCCAGGTGGGATCACTTACTATGCATTTTTAAGTTAAAAAAAAAAAAGCATGTGTTCCTGCAGCGTAATCCTTATATCTCTAAATTCATGGAAAGGCTTGCAAGTTTGTGTGCTCTTCAAAGTGTGTGACTGACAGTACATGCCAAGCTGGCCCAGCTCAAGAAAGAGAAAATAGGCAGAACTGGTGATTTGTGGAGCACAGACACCAGACATTCTATACTTGAAGCCCCTGGAGACTGCATCCTTTTGACACAGTTTTTTTTTGGGGGGGGGAGGAGTAGTGGTTTGAGGATGAGACTTGTCTGTTAGGAAAATTTGGGGAAAATGAGAACACCGGAGACTGAGCACAATAGCATGCCCGAGCCTTTCTGTTACAGAACTCAAGTGAATCCATGACATTCCCCATTAGACTCTCCAGTTGAAAAGTTCACGAGAATGTAGGGGTTCTGTTGCAAAACATGCAGTTAGGTCAGGCTTGGGGGTTCTGTAACAAAAGTCCTTCCCTGTCTGGTGACCACAAGCCAGCCTGACATTTGTAAGTGTGCATTTCCATGGAAAAACGAAGGCTCTGCTTAATTGCATTAGGGGAATTGTACCACATTCCGCCAGAGAACACTGACATGCTTTGACAAGCATGAGGAAAACCTGCTCCTCTCAATGCTGGGCCTCTTTCTTTGGGGTCATGGCTATTACCATGGAGATAGCATGCAAAGCACCAGAGAGCCAGCCGATTCCCCTACTGGAAACCAAGCTGGCTGCTTTTTCTTAGCAGTAATCACTGTTACCACCCAGCATGCTGCCACCAAGACACACTTCCTGCCAGGCACTAGATCACAATTCTGTTCTGTGCACAGGATCCAGGAGTGGAAGGGATGCTCAGCAAGAGGAGAGTCCTGGGTGGTAGAGACAACACAAAGAAGTAGAAATCGTGTGTATTGTTGATTCGGTGTGGTTTGTTAGCCAGAAAACAGCGAGAGAGAAGGAGGAGTGAAATTCTTCCAAGACAGTCTTTCAGTGTGCACAGGACCCTGGGGAAAGAATTTTTGGAAGGAAGTTGGAAATTGTGGACCGTTTCAAACAGGAAAAGGTGTATAAATGGACATTTCCTAAAAGGGGAGAGTTTCACTGTGCTTCACGTAAGCTAAGAACCATATTTTGCAAATGCTACAGTTCTAACTTCTTAGTTTCATCTTAAATCACCTTCCGCTGCTGTCTTCCACCTCCAAGGCTGAGGCACGAGGCTCCCGGTCCCAGGGATACTGCCTAGAACAAAGAGGCCATTGATCAGCTCGAATCTCAAAGCTGACTTTCCTGACCTCCTAAGCAAGAAAATAGTCTTCAAAGCCAAGCATTGTTGAAAAAGAAAGGGATTTTTCTAAATTCCTTTAGCTCCCATTAGTATATCAAGAGCCATACCTGGTGGGATAGGTCCTGGAAATTTACTGTCTGCCATCCTCAGAGGGTGGAGAGTCAGCTGCTTATAGCCTAAGGGATTGGATCACAAAGTCAGATGGGGCAATGAGAAATGAGACTTGCCGTGTGTCTTCCACTCTCCCCTTAGCTATCAGTATTGACAATGGAGGTCATGATAGACAATCTGAGGAAGGCTGAGAACATCCAGAGACTAACACCATCTTACCACACTTCTCTGAGGATCCCAGAAGAAAATTACAAGCCTTTGGAAGTCTTCTGTTTGGTCACTGTCAACAGAGTACAAAGCAGTGATGTGACTGTTAAAACAGAAGATAGCATAGCTGTCTAACAATGCCCCAGATCCCGGATACCTTAGGAAGAACAAATTGAGGTTCTTGGGCTATGGATGTATCAGAAAGATTGATGAGGACTATGGTCAGGATAGAGGTGTTCTCAGGGGTGCTGAGACCAGGAAGCACAGGTAAGGATTGAGTGCTGCACATGGCCCAGAAGCCCAAGTATTCAGAGATTCTCCAGTACAGGAAACAGGCCAGATTTGCCACTCCACAGTGACGATCAGCAAAAAACCCAAAGACGCCCATGTGGCTCCTCCCCAACAAGTGACTCCAAAGCTTCCTTAGTTACTCTATGCTGCCATGGAATAGGGAACGAGCATTTGCCCAAAGAGGACAAAGATTTCCAAAAGGGAACATTTAGACCAGCTCTGAAAAGGAATGAAACTTTTAATTTAAAAAAAAAAAGTGAAAATGAAAAAGTTTAAATTAGGAGAGACAGATACAGAGCTAACTGACGAGTGTGGCAATCTTAAGGAAGCTGAGCTCAATGTCTAGAAATACAGGGATGGCGTGCACGTGTGTGGAGGGCGAGCCTGTGACCTGCTACGTCTTTATCCTCACTGCTCCTTACCATTCCTTCCATCAAGTGCACACATGTCAACTCCCTTTAAGTCAAGGCAAACTCGGTGTTTGGAAGTGTCCTCCGGGAAGCCTAGGGGCACAAGAAACTCGCTTTAATGTCCCAAAAAAGGCAAGAGCAATTTGAAGTTTCAAGATATCCTCTTGAGAAGTCCTCAAGGCTTGTATCCCTTGAATTAAAATCAAAGCCGCTGGAAAGACGAGCTGAGCCCCTTCATACTCTGTGCAAAAGTGGACGGCCGTGTTATTTGGGGAGAAGAGTGTTGTCAATCTTCAGGAGGGAGCAGGCGATGTGGAAAGGAAAATCTGGAGAGCTGCCACCCTGATAAAGTCTCCACTGAACCCCTTTTATAGGAAACTAAGCAGAGTTTTACCCAAGAGGAGAGATGAAGAAGTAACTATTTGGAGCTGGTGAACAGAGATCCAGCCCACATCTGCACTGACCCTGGAGGCATGCTGGTCATTGAGACCACACGGACCTGTGTCTGTAAGAGCACAAGGATGCATGCTGGGTCAGTTCTAAAATGTTATTGGCTGCTGTTTAATGTCATAGACTGCATTGATTAAGCTATCCACACTCCAAAGCAGCCCATTCGGGCACTGCCAGCCTCACTGTCTTGCAGCCAAGTTTTTGAAAATCACGCCCAGTACAAGGAGAAGCCTGACTTGTTAAGAAAACACAAGAGCCTCAGGAAGTTTCTGCTAAAGGTTCTTTGCAGACTTGAACAGCGAAGATTAATGCAGAACCGGCCCCACTCCCTGTCTCTCTGCCGGACATTCTACACCACAGCACATTTGGAATGGTAGTTCTCCAATATTTCATCACATGCCCCCAAATCTCAGGGAGCTTGTACATTTTATTTTTTTTTTTATAAAATCAAGACTCGTTTTGTTGAGGTGAACCAACCATGCATGATGCAGACTGTAGTCCAACTACTTAAAACATACAAGAGGTGTGGACAGGGCCCTGGGCAGAGCTGGTTCCTGGGATGGAAGAGAACTTGGGGAAATGTGTACCAACAAGGTGTGATCGAAGTGGCCAACTGCTGTATTCACAGGCAACCCTCAAATTCACAGACTCAAGGACCCAGGCTGAGAAATGGAAATGACAACTGGCTTATTAAAGTACATAAGGAGGGGCTCGAGCAGCCACACACATTATCGTCATAGTCTAGTGTACCGCAGCTCCTCAACTTCTATCACAATGCTGGGCTTGACGTTGACATCATTGGGTCCCAACCCTTCACGATTCCACACACGTTGATTCTAAGGATTGTGCTAAACGCGAGGTGATCCCTGACTTCAGTGGTCCCCACTTAAGATAATAGTGCAGATTCTATTTCAGAAAATCATATACTCCCCGGCTGGAAAGGACTCAAACTTCATCAAATCCTCTTCCCCACATCTGATAAAGGACTCCAACCAAAACGTTTTCGTTGGGTGGCCCTTCAGCACTTGCTGGTCAAACACCGCCACCTCCTCCAGCAGACTGTTCTGCTGCTTCAGTTGTGGTTACAAACGACTAAATTACTCTCAGAATGGTCTCACCCTTCTTTGTTGTTAACTTTCGTTCTTGTAACGCTGGAGCCTGGTTAATTTTTCACGTCATTATCTGTGTATGTGTATCACAGCAAAGGGCAAAGTCACCTTCCAGTGTGGTACTTCCTAAGTCATAGGATTAACTAGGCAACAATTATGTGTTCATAGACGCAAGCACACTCGGGTTTTAAATTGTCACCAAGAACGGTTTATTTACTCAGCCATTGGCTGTTCTTTTCTTGGGAAATTACTAACAGATCCAGAAGAGATGTGCTTTTAAAGCTTACCAGTTTGCCTTGAGGTAGAAAACTGTGAGCACAATGTATCATTTTGCCCAAATGAGTGAACCTTGATGAGGAACACCCATCAGCACTTAAATAGCGTACACGGAAATATCAACATCTGCCCCCCCTCATCACAGTGTGGATGTCCGTAGGCTCACACGGCCAGGTCACACACTTACCCTGGTCTGCACGCTAAGCTTCTGGATACGTGTGTCTACTTGTGTATAGGCTTTCTCCAATCATGTACTAAAGAACAAAACAAGGGTCTCATCAGTATTTTTTTAAAGATCAGTTTCTGTCTTTTCTAATGGATGTCCTTATTGCAGTCACACTAACCATAAGAGTCAACATCATACCTTTGGTGCCGTTGGTATGATTAATGTCCACACCAATTTTAGAAATGACAGGGATATCTGCTAAGATTAAGGAAATTGTCTCTTTATTTTCTTGAGTATCAAACGACACACAAGGAAACTTTGCTCCCCACTGGCAGTTCCTATGGAGGAGGAGCAGTGCTACTGAAAGCCACTGGGAGGGTTTATTTGGTGTGTTTGAGATCTGAACTTGGCCCATTCCCTCCAGCTGCTCTCCATGATCCCAGCTTCCAGGGGACACATGCTTCCCCTCCGTTCACTTCTTCTCCTGGGCATGTTCACCCCCCCCCCCTAACTTTGAAGCTCAGCTCGGGCACTGACTTGATTTCAGTCGACGGAAGCACAAAGGCCGGCTCTAATATGAAGTGGTCTCATTTGGGTTTCTCTAAGCTCCGAGGCTGATACATCCTCCAAACCGGTTGTACCAGGGGAGAGGCAGTCTATGAATTATGGACGTCAATAGTATTGGGGAAGATTGACCTTCACCGAGACAGATAGATAAATAAATGATATGTGTGAGACAAATGAGAACATGTAGATAAATAAGTGATAATCCAAAGAAAACTTTTATTCTCCCTAAATCAGCATTCTGCAAAGTCGGGACATCTTCGTTTCTTCTATAAGAAAGCATTCCAGGACTCCGCGAAAGACCCATCCTTTACCCTAGGCAGCGGTCCCCGGGGAAACAGAGACTGCCACTTATTTCTAAAGCTGTTTTGGGGAGAACAGACATAGTTGGACAGGGGTAAGTGTGTCTTTTCTAGTTCTGGAAAATCATCCTACCCTGAGCCTGGTGGTGGGGGGCCATGGAGATGGTGGGAGACTCTTCCCCTAGCCTCAGCTAGGACATTTGCATAAATCCTGAGAGAAAAATGGAGAGAGCCAGTCAGAAGCTGCTCAGGTCGCTCTTTACCAATTCACTGGCAGTCCCATCCTCAGCTTTGTTCAGCTAATTAATCCCTCCAGACACGGCATGAAAATTATCACAGAAGGGACCCTTTTTCCCTTTCTGCTTTTTTTTTTTTTTTTTAAACATACACTTGAATCTGACATCAGCTTCCAGCCCCGCTGAGGGGTTTCCAACTACCTAATAACAAACAGATTAGAGGCCAGAGGACCATGTATTCCTCGGTCCGCCTCTGTGTCCAGCTGTGAGGCTGTGCGCGATTACAGACAGAGGGCCAGCCCAGGCCGCGGTGCGAACTCTGATGTTAAAGTGGAAAGTCCATGTGAAGGCCTCAGGGGACCCAAGAGCACTAACTTCGTTGCCCATCCGAAATGGATAATACTCTCCATTCTGTCCCTGCTGGTGTCAATTCCAAGTTGGAAAGAGGCCTCCTCTCCTAATTCAAGCTGGGGCCAGAATGGAGCAAGCTTTCTCAGATATTATAAGCCAGTGTGAGCTCAAAAAAGAATTCAGTGCTCAAGGCCAAATAACTTCAAAGCTAATAATCCTCCAGAGTCGGTGTGAGACCGCTACAACTGTCAATGTCAACTCACACCATGCACGGCGAGAGCGAAACTTCAATAATGACATCATGGAGGAGAGGGCAGAGGGCAGCCACAGCAGAGAGCCGTGCGTGGGCCCTTCAGATCTTTGAAACCTTCAAGGGTTTATCTGGACTAACGTGTCTCCATGTAGTCATTGCAGTTTTAGGCTACTCTGATTAAGGATTTAGCACATTCAAAGGGTTTCGGCAGTAGCAAGATGACACGTTTTCAGGAACACTATTGGATTCCATTATCTTTCCCCTCTCTTCTTCTACAGATATAACTCTTCCCCAGCAAGGGGGCTCGCCTCCCTCCTGTTCCATCCTCTCCCAGACAGGTCTCAAATATGAGACAGGCCCAAGCTAAGTCCGACAGCTTGCCGGCCCTTTCTCTTTGCTCAAGTCTAGCTTTGGTTGTCAAACAGGTCTGGTTTCTACTTTGGTACTTAAGAGTCCGAATGCAAACCCCAGTGGATCTGAGCAAATTCCTCCAGGATACCCCCAGCCCAGTGCTGGTTGAGTACTGGCTTAGGGTGCACAAAGTCCCAGGGGTTTGATGCCCATCACCACACAAACCAGTCAAAGATGGCTCATGTTTGCAATCCTAACAGGAGGGAGTAGAGGTAAGAGGATCGGAAGTTCAATTTCATCCTCAACATCGTTTCAACTTGGAGGCCAGCCTGAGAAACAGGAGACTCTGTCTCTGTGAGGAGAAACACAAAGGAGGTTTATGCGGCGAAGGGAATGGGAGGAGCCACGTGTGTTCCTCAGTAACACGTATGTTTAACACCAGCTTCTGAAGAACCCTGTGGTCGGGCTTCTCCAGGCATGAATGCTGGGGGATTTTGTGCCATGAAGACAGTATCTGATTACCAAAAAGACAAAACTGAGGGGGATATGAAGAAAAAGGAAACCTCATACACAGTAGGGATGTAATGAGAATAGTCATCAGGGGTGCAATACAGCAGCTTTAGCCAGAAACAGATCTACCACAGTGGTCCAGTAATCCCAGTATGGGGGATTCACCAGAGGAAGGGAAATCAGCATATCTAACATGTCTGAAGTCTCCTGCAGCACCGTGTATACCAGTTGTGGTGTTTTGAGTGAGAAATGTCTCCCATAGGTTCATGTATTTGAACAGTTGGTCTCCAGTTGGTGGCAGTGTTTGGGAAAGTCATGGAACCTTTAGGAGGAGGAGCCTTGCTGAAGGAAGTGCATTACTGGAGGTGGGCTTTGAGGGTCTATCAGCTTACCCCACTTCTTGTTCCCTCTCTCTACTTCCTGTGCGTGGATGAAAATGTGACCAGTCAGCTTCCTGTTCCTACCACCATGCTCTCCTTGCCTGTTACCAGGCCTTCCCTCGCATGAATGCCTCTATCTCTCTGGAGCTGTGATCCAAAATAAACCCCCATCTCCTCTAAATTGATTTTGTTTATGGTCTTCTAGCACAGGAACAAAATATTAACTAATACCCTAGCTAAGATCTCCACCCATCTCCGTGACCACGAGCACACCAGTGGACAAAGAATGTATGCATATACACACCTGAAGTTTAGACATTCATAAACCCCGAAACCCCGCCACTATTGACAGTAGGGATAGACCTGTAGGACACTGTGTTAAGTGAAACAAGCTAGGGACACAAAGTCAAACTTCACATGATGTCACTTATATGTGGAATCTAAAAAAGAGCTGATCTCACAGAAGTTAAGTATGGAATAGCCATGACCAGAGACCAGGGAGGTAGGAAGCTGAGCAAGGAGCACACTCTATTGTTCGGTAAAGAGAGATGAGATCTGGTGCTCTGTGGCACAGAAGTGTGGGTAGAAAACAAAAACACATCCTGTATCTCAAAATAGTATGGGACGAGTCTGAATGCTTTTATCATAAGGAAAAGAGAAATACTTAAGGCAGGGGCATGCTAGTCACTCAAAGTTGGTCACCTACCCAGTGTACATAGTTAATCAAAATATCACAGCATATTTTATCAATCTGTACACCTACTATGTGTTAGTCAAGGCGCATTTTAAATTGTAGAGATAGCACAGGCTCCAAGTTCAATAGAACTTTGGTTGTCTTGGCCTTGTTAAAGAGCACCTCTGAACTCCTGCCCCATTTATAAGAGGAAGGTATCAAGATTGAGTGAAAGTGGTATAGTAACAGAGTTAGATCACGTAGCATATTATCTGGCCCCCATGTGTAGTCTAGGAATGTTAACTGTTATTATTATGATTATCATTATTATTACTGCTATTATAATTCAAATAATGGTTTTTAATACTTAATATTATCACTGCTTTTTTTTTTTTAAATATGTGCTTGAGTGTTTTGGCTATGCGTATGTCTGTGCACCATGTACATTCCTGGTGCTCCAGGAGGCCAAAAGATCCTATCAGATCTCCTAGGACTGGAGTTATAGATAGTTGTGAGCCACCACACAGGTGCTGGGAATTGAACTGTGGTCCTTTGGAAGAGTGGCCAGTGCTCTTAACCACTGAGCCATCTCTTCACCTCTCAGATAACTGCTAGTAACAATTAAGAATATTAGACATTAAGAAGAGTATAAAGCTACTAAGAGAGAAGAGAAAAGGCACAACGGGGGTTGAAACATGCACAGTTCTCCACACTGGCTACAGGCAATACATATCCAGACACACATTGTAAGGATTGCAGGCAGGCCTCTGGATGCTGATGGCATGCCATTGGAAGTAACCATAAAATCCCGGAAAACATCACTGAATTAATCAATATCCATCCTGATCCTAACAGGATGGTTTTCCCACATGTTGTTTCAAACTTTTGCCCTATGTCATCTTCATGAAAATACAACCTATACAAACAATGAAATGTTCTCATTTTGGGTTTATGGTTTTGATGAATTTGGATAAAATGTCTTCCCATGAAGTCAACAGGACAGTCAAAGTAGTAGACATCCCTCCCACTTCCAAAAGCTCCCCCTCCAGTCGATATGCACCTGAACTACTGGCGGCCATTGCCCTGCTGTCTCTCGTTGGAGACAGGCTCCACTAGACCCTGGTCTTTAAATAAACGGAAGCAAAGACTGTGATTCTTCTGTGTCAGCCTTCTTCCATAATGATGTCTCAAAGATCCGTTATCTCGTGAGTGTGGATGCTTTTTTCTTTACTCACTAGGTGGAACTGGGTTGTGTGGATATACCATGTGCTGATATATTAATCCATCAGCATTTGGATTGTTTCCATTTGGAGGTTGTTACAAAAAAAGCTATCAGCATTTATTTCACGTGTTTTCATTTCTCTTGGATAAATGTGGTTTAATGGGAAATGTTCCCCAAAGGCTCATGGTGTTGTTTGAGAGGACTATGGAATCTGTAAGTAGTAGGAAGGATGTCACTGGGGCGGGCTTTGATGGTCCAGAGTTTTATCCTGCTTCCTGTTCTTCTCTGTTTCCTACCTGCAGCTGAGATGTGGCCTCTTACCTTCCCACTCTCCTAGCCATCACGATCTCATCCTCTGGAACCAAAGGCCACCAAAGTATAAATTCTTTCCTCTGTAAGTTGATTTTGGTCAAGGTCCTTTATCACGGCTACAGAAATTTAACTGATGCAGAAGCGTGACTTTTTAATTGACTTTTTAACTCTTTTTGGCAGAAGAAGCTGTCAAGAAGTTCTCTAAGGGAGCCTCCATCCTCACAGGCATATGGTTTCATTTTTTGGTCAAGATGGCCAAAGTAGACATCATGGTGGGGGCACCTGTTCTAGCTGAGGAGGAACATCTTATCGTGGACATTGTTTTGAGTGGTGGACACATGGTGATAGGAAAAGCATATTTCTTCTGATGGTTTTCATTGTTGTTTAAGTTCGCCTACAGACAATGAGTGCCTCACTTAAGCCCCTTTTCAAGACCAGCATTGACCATCATTGGTCAATTTAAAATGTTAGCTACTTTAGTATAGATGATATGCTTATCTTACTGGGGTTTGAATTTGCCTTTTGTAGAATTTTGAAGTCATTATGAGGTGTCTATTTAAAAGTTGTTGGGTTTTTTTGGTTTGTTTTGTTTTAATAGGATTATGTATACCAATCACCCTGTATTGCAAGAGTTCTTTATGTGCCCTAGATTCAAGCATTTTGCCAGATGCATATACAGCAAATGTCCTCTCCCCAGCATGTTGTCCCTTATACTTGCTGTCCTCTGCCATCCTATTAATTCTTATCATGTTGACCCTAATGGACATCGGGTTTCTGCCTTGACTCCTGCCATCCAGTCAACCCATTTTTACTGTAGAAAAGGGAGTCAGAGGTAAGGTGCTCCTCGGGGCCCTAGTTAAGGAGGCTCTGGGCTTTGTTCCTTCAACTGTCATTATTATCTCCATTTATAAATCCCAGGAAGAACCAGAAAGCTGCCCTCTGAGCCACGCACTGTAAGGAACAGATGGTATCCTGCCCAGATTTCCTGGACACCCTTCTGCATGCCTATACTGGGTTTTCCAGAGTTCCATGTTCACCATCATCCCGCATCACAGTGAGGGACCAGGTCTTGGGCTTTATTCCTCTTAGGCAATCTCCACAGGACTTCTGTGTCACAACTGCCACCATTCGGCGTCTTTGTCAACTTCCTCATATCTATACATGAAATCTGGAGCCTGTGTTGAAGCAGTTTAGAGCTACCCTGTGGTTCCATGGGGTCTTCCTGAGGATCCTGGAACTCTAGCACCTTCTAGCAAACAGCTATAAGAGGCAAGGTGCTGAGGAGCAGAGGTGCAGTTTAGCACTGGGGCATTGGCTGGCAAGAGACAAGAAAGTAAGTGGGAGGCAGGGGAGCCCAGGACCTGTAAAAACTGGTCCATGTGCCACCTTAGAATGCTATTAGTATCTAACTCGTGGGCAGATTGTAAGGATTAAAAGAGATGCTACATGAAAGGCACTTAGCATAGTGTCTGGCACCAAATAATTGCTCAATAACTGTTAGCTATTAGATCAGGATCCCTTTTATCTGACACTGTATGGACTGGTGTTGGTCAGTTAATGGAAAAAGTTGGTTCAAGAGAGAAATCAGAGAAAATTATACTATCCACCTTCAACATTTCATTTTAACTTAGAACATATAAGTGTGCATCCATTCAGTGTCCTTTGATGTAGATCCAATGCTTTTCCTTTGAGTGTGGGGCCACGGATGGGCGTGCCCAGCTGTCTCCCTGAGTTAACCACACCCAGTAACACATCCCTTAGCATTTCCAGTTTCCATATTTTTTGAAGGGGTGTGAAACTTCAGGCTTTCTGCATAAGAACGACGAAGGTTTGTTCTAGACGTGTCCGACCATGCCCCCAATCTCTGATCCCATTTCACCCACACTTCACTCCCCAGCAAAGCTTTCTAGCAACCCAGAGGCATTTTATCATCTAGGAAATACTTACTTTGGTTTGCACAGGAGTGAAGACGCATCTTTCCACTCTCACGGCGTCAGGCTTGCAGAACATTTCAGTAGGTTGCTTCATTTCAATAAGGCTTCCACCAAGAAGAAGGATATGAAATAGACGTGGGAGCAAAGATCCTGTACCATTAGTAAGCATCATTCACCCAGGGGGAGCTGCCGTGCATGAGTATGAGGGAAGAACATGCTGGAAAAGGTGTCTTGGGAGAGGTGACTTTGAGAGACAGTGATGGAGAAAGGCTCCTAGCCAGGCTCACTCACTGCACTGTGGATTTCAGTAAACATACCTTTGAAGGGGCTGAGGAACGTCTGCTATCTGTCAATGGATTAAGTAGAAGGACTCTCTACATCTGGTGTCTGCTTATTGAGCTGCTTAGTTCCAACCTTTGGGTTATTGCCACAATTAACAAAAAATAAAAACAGTGAGATAGGGTATAAAAAGTTTCAAGGCCTAGGTTCTAGTCCTGACTCTGCCACTCACACACCTCCTAATGTTGGCAGTAACCCTCTCTACAACTTCTAGAAGAAAAGTCTTATGCTCTGAGCTGAGACCGTTTGTCCATGTAGCCCACAAACTCCCAGTGAACTGGTGCGAGAAATCTTTGTCCACTTTAGGGCTAGCCTCAGGCACAGTGGTTTCTCTTCTCATTTCATTGGCTCCCATAACTCAGATGCCAAATGTCAGGCCATGTCACATTCCAGGGCCTTCAGATTCCAAGCCCCGTTGCTCAGGAGGGGAAAGAGCAAAGACAAGAGCCTGCTGTCCATCCCTCTCAGCATCTCATCTCTCCATCCTCTGACCTTTCTCTGCTGCCAGTGTGATTTATCGGATGCAGCCTTCTAGTGTGGGCTCTGGTCACCCGCGGGGCAGCACCGGACATCCCTGTTAGGTCAACAGGCTTGTTCCCCACAAACACAGCTACTGCCAGATGCACGCCCATTCTCACATACCTCTTCTGGGTGTGGGGATGCCTGGGGTGTGAAGGAACAGTGTCAAGGACTTTTAATCACCCTGCACCTGCACAGCCTTGTGGGGCTGATTCCAAAGAGCAAGGACCCAAAGCAGACTTGCTTGTGGTTCTCACTAACAGAGGTGCCCTTTTGCCCCACCAGCTTCCCAGAGCACAGAATCCCACACTTCTACACCCAGTTATACAACTTATACCAGTGTGTGCCAGTCATGGCCCTGGGGTATAGGTGGTGAGGCTCTTCTCCAGAGCTAGTTTGTGTCGGAGGAGACTGAAGAGGGCTCAAAGATGGGGGGTGGCTGGGGGAATGAGAAAGGAAGAGGCAATGGCTACATGTGAGCACAAACAGTAGCAGGGCCAGAAGCCTCCAGGACTTGGAAGAAGATACTGAAGGGTCATTCCCACACAATTGTGAGGTTCCCAAAGGGCACTTATCCAGTGATAGCTCACAGATGCACAAGAACCTATCCAATGGCCATTCTGCCCTCCCCCTGTGTGTATGTTTTCATAAAAGTCTTATAGTGATCCACTATTACTATACGCTATGCCAGGATGAACAAACTGACATTCTGAGAACTTCTTACCTATTTAAATCCAGCCCTGATTTTCCTCTGTGTTCCTTTGACAGAAACTTGTACCAAAAGAATGAAGAAATAAAGGGTCATTCTAGGGGAGATTTTGGGTTGCATGCCAACTTGGGAACCCTCTGCAACAGTGATGCTCTTCTCTCAGAGTGGCCTGGCCACGGGTCTCCATGTACAACAGGCCTGTGATGTACAACATCCATGGTGGGAAGGGAGGGACTGGGTTGAGATCATTCTCCTCCTGTGCTTGCCTTCAGACAAGGTCACAGTGACTCTCTCTGGACTCTGGTCGAGTATTATTTCATTTATGGTCAGGCATCTGTTCTGCTGACTGCATGCCATGCTGTTACAGTAGAGTCAGACACTCAGCTGATGCCCGTGCAGTCCATATCTGGGGTTCCAGCAGGGCTCTTTGGGAACATAAAAGGAAATAGTGTCTCCACACATCCATTTGCAGGAAGAGGAATACATTCTATGTGTTCACCATTAACCACCTGGGGTCTGGGTGGGTCCCTGAGACTGCGACACAGCAGACGTTAGCAGTTCTGCCCTTATGCTACTCTCTAGAAGAAATGACTCTCACTGACCTAAGACACCTTACAGGCCCCTTTCCTCAGGCTCCTGGGAAAGCAGGAAGCATGTAACCCATGCAATCCCAGTTCTGACCCTTTTATGACCTTGATTACATCAATAAATTCTCTCTTTAAACCATGTCTAGGCCAGTGCAGAATTACATAGGACCAGAGAACACTCCCCAGCACAGGTTCTGGAGGGTAGCAGCCGCTTCCCTTATTTGATGTGACTTACGATCCCTGTCCCTGGAAGATTCCAGATGCCACCCTATAGGAGTAGGAACAAAGCTAGCAGGGAAGGCGAGGCCTGGGCGAGGGCCACTGGGTAAAGATGCAGTTTAGTGGAAGACACCAAACTCAATGCACCGCTCCTCCTGCCTCCTCGGACTGCTCCCTGGAGCCCTCTGTGATGCAGTAGGAGCACACAGCACAGTTTTTATGACTCTAAGTGATCCAGGAAGCAGCCAGTAGCTGCCCATCATTGTTGGAAAGGCCAAGCTGTGCTAATAGGAAATGATTGTTGGTCCCATTTGCTTGGAAAGGTCCAGGAAGGCCTGCTTTAGCAGAGGCTCATAGGCCTGTGTTTCCTCTCCTAGGCGCTCAGAGTCTGGGGTGTGGAACATGGCTGTGCTGTGCAGAGCCTCAGGATTTGAGGAGAATGGAGTGTATTGGGATGGCCCTGGCTCGAACACATTGGCCACCACAGACTATGCTTTTGTCACTGGGATGTAGAAGTGAGAAGGAAGAATGGTAAGGATAAAACGTGTTATCTAGCAGCATGGCTTTTTCTGAGGGGCGGAGATGGGGAGCAGCTGCATACAGGCACTGTGGTTGCTATCCCAGTGACGCCCAAGCAAGGATGAAGATGCCCAGCCTGTCCTGAAATTGGGAAGTTTATCATCTAAGTGCCACAATGCCATCAACAACTTTAGGACCGTAAAACTAGACAGCATTGTCATCCGTCTGCCAGTTTACAGTGGTGATGTGTCCAAGTCCCTTCAGATTCTCCACATCTTTTTGGAGCACCAGGGAGGTCTGATGTTATGTCTCAGATCCAGGAGGGGAAGGCCATCAGCTTCCTCTAGGACTCTGCGTATGTGCAGTTGAAGGGTCTCTGCTAACAGCCAGGACAAACCTCCCAACAGGATTTGAAGAGCACATGCCTGGAGCCAGCTCTTTGTCCTTCTTTAGATGAACTGAGAAGTCACCTGGTTTCTCAGGAGCAGTCCCTGGAGCCCAGCTCAGAAACCCATGCCCACTGACAACACCATCAAGTAGACCTAAAATGGCAAGAGACTGCACCTGTCAATTTATGATCCACAACACTCGGAATCTGCCGCTCATGTGTCCGTCTAGCCCCAAGAACTCTGTTCTGCTCTTGGGGACAGGAATGTACTCCTCCTCTTAACATGAGGCCTGGCCAAGTGTATGTGTGCACGTGTGTGTGTGTGTGAGTGTGTGGATGTGTATATGTGAGTGTGTGAGTGTGGATTACATGCGTGTGGTTGTGTGTGTGTATATGTGAGTGTGTGAGTGTGGATTGCCTGTGTGTGTTGTGTGTGTGTGTGAGTGTGGATATGCTTGTGTGTGTGCATGTGTGTGTGTGTGATGTAACAGAGTACTGCATATAAGTTAGTCTCTGTCTGTGAGATCACTTAGGCTAGGCAGGGACAGCAGGTACCTAATTTTTTTGTTGTTGTTGTATCTGAGAATAAGATAAAGTAGCTGTCCTGACCACAGTTTATAGCCCTGTAGCAGTCAGAGTTACACAGAACCAAAAGAGACAATAGCAGAAACGAATGCATTTATAAAGGCCAGGTGGCTTTCTTCAAGCTCGTAAGTTCAGGTAGAGAGAAGAGATGGCACAGATCCCCGTATCCCAGAACAACGCTGTTTCTGGTTACTTCCACCCTATATACCTCACGAAATGAAAGGCTAACAGGGAAATCAGCAGTGAGATAGCTTAAGGTCCTAGAGGACTCTGGGGTGAATCCCTGAGCGCTCCCGATTGTGCAAGCTTATCAATGAAGCAGGCCCAGTGGTGGAGAGACCCTTGGAAACGGTACACAGGGTGCCTAGTTCCCTGCCTCAGTGTCGACATCTGTTAAATTGGAGTAGCACCGCCCCCCCCCCCCCAGCCCTGCTCCCCAGCGGCTGATCCTGTAGGGAAGATTCAGTTAAAGGAGCTATGGGAAGCACCTAGCAAAACATCCTCACACAACGCGGCCACTCCACAAGTAGTATCGCGCACCAGACTGCCAATTTAAAGAGAGGGAGAGAGAAAAGCCACACCTTGCAGAAAAGAAGGTTAAAAACAGGTCTGAGAGAAGAGACATCGGTGCCTGAGGAGACAGCTCTCCAGGAGATGAAGAATGACCTTGAGAGGGACTCACCCGGGAGGTGCTGGCGAGGTGAGTGGCTGACGTTTAGCTGAGCCAGGCTTTCTGGGCCTCACTCCGAGGCCCCTCAGCCTGGGAAGCATGCCCTGCGTGTGGGCTGCCAGCTTCAAGGCGCCGCGTAATTACTTAGCTGTTTACTAGCACCAGACATCCAGGGGATACTTCAGCCATCAATTAGCTCTGCTCACGGCCCCCCTGTGAGGCCTGGTGGTGTCAGGACTCCCATTTTTCAGCCAAGGAAACTAAGGTGTAAACAGGTTAAGCAACCAGCTCAAGGTCACACCTTGAGTCAAGCGGTCACCAGGCGCCCAGACTGCGTCCTTGCTGACTCCCTGGCCTGTCCTTAGCCCACTGGCCCATGCCGCTGCCCATAAAATCCACCGTTTATATCTCATCAGAATGCCAGGTAGTGCACCCAGGACATTAGGAGCTGTACAGAAAGGCCATTCGGCTGATTTCCAAGGCACGGTAGGGTTTTTAAAGAAATCTTTTAACCCCTTGCTTTGAGAGGGCAACCGGGGGCAGCCTGACTTTAGAAGTTTTTTTTGCTAGGCTTCCGGAACTGTTCCTAAGTACGCTCTCAGCGTCTGGACTTCAGTTTATGTTTTCCCTGTTTGCTCCATTCTGTGGTCTGAACGAGCATGTCCCCTCAAATTCCAACGCGGAAACCTAATCTCCAATGTGATGTTATTCTCTTACAGGGGTGGGCACTTGGGAAATAATTTAATATTGGAGCAAAGCTGTCCAGACTGGTGTTATGGGCTTTACAAAACAGGCCCTTCTACCAAATGAGAACACAGTCTCTGTCTCATGACCAGGGAGCGGGCCTCGCCAGACCTTGGAGCTGCCAACGCCTTGATCTTGCTCTTGCTCTTCCCAGCTTCTGGAACCAAAATAACTAATGGAGCCGTGTATAAACCCCCGAGTTCATGACGGTCACTGTGTTCTGAATATACTGAGCCCCTGTGACAGACACGTGTGCCGGTCCTGTCTGAGAGCCCCAGTGAGACGGCTTAGCAGACCCTGAGCTGGTCACCACATAATGCTTCCACTCCTGCTCACCCGAGGCCCTGATCTTCTTCACAATGGGCATTGTAGAGGAAAGACAGGTTCTCCGTGGTGGAAAGATTTCCACCAGCGGTCTGGGCAGCTGTCATGGGCAGGGCAGTGGCATACTTTTGTGGCTTGATGAACCTCCAGTCATACGAAACCCACCCTAGGGTCCTCCCAAGCCGCATGCCTCCTTGACCTGTCGGTGTTCCAGAATTTTGAGTACTGGCTATCAAACCTTTAGGTCACCTGACAGACAACGTCTGGTTTTGTTGCTGTTGTTGTTTTTCTCTCCCCCGCCTCCCTTCCTCAAGCCCAGTCTTGCCTCCCTGAAATGTTGTCTCAGTATCTCTGTTCTTTCTTCCCGGGCATCCCATTCTAGGCCCTCATCAGAACTCGACAGTACCACTATATGCAGGGTTCTAACTTGTCATCCCCTTGCACCCCTGGGCCTCAGATCCTTCATCACACAGCAACCAGAAGGCCTCATCCTAAAATGCAAAGACCTTTCTTTAAAATTATGCTTCTGATATTACCCAGGGATGAAGATGAAGTTCCATGATGTGGTCTCCCAGGCCCCAGCATCCCTTCTGGCCTTTCTCTGCCTTGCATTCCTTCTTCCAGCCGCCTTGGTTCATTCACATCCCACAGGTCTCAGGCTCCCATCTGAACCTTAGTACTTCCTGGAAAGACAGCCCTCTGCCTCATGCATTCACAGGCTCTGCTCCTTCCTCTGATCTTCCGCTCAAGCTGCGAGGTCATCCTCATTGCCCAGGCTGGACCATGGAGGGGATTCGCGCATCACCATAGCACTTTATATGAACTGTCTAGAACCCCATGTGTACTTGGATATCTTTACTTCTATTCCTTGGCATGGCCACTGGCTTGGCCTTTCACAGCACCCTGTGTACAATGCCTTGAATATGACCACGAAGCACTTGGTATTGGTTTTTTTTATTTTTATTTTTATTTTTTTTGCTAACTTGACGCTTATCTGATTCTGTTTTAAGCAGCCGATGTGTTAGTGTAGCGAAGGAAGGTTCCAGCAAGACTGTCTGAAATGGGAAGAGGAACTTGGGTTTCCTAGTTTAGTATATTCAAGCCAACTCTGTCCATCTGTCTGTTTGTTGTTGTTGTTGTTGTTGTTTGCTTGTTTCGTTTGGTTTTTGCTGTTGAGATGGCAGAAATGCTCTATTATCTTTGGAATGCAATATCTGGAATCAAAAGGTCTGGAATAGCACAGTGGTTTCCAGGTAGCTGGGAAACCAAGTCCTGCGTCTTTGGTTCTGCTCTTAGGACAAAGACGGCTCCAGGAGACAAAGGCTCTGAAGTGTGAGCTGCTCGCATCTCCCTTCTGCAGGCAGAGGTAGCAGATGTTTATCTGTTTTTACCAACCAGACTTCTGCATGAGGTATTACTTGAGTAAGACCCGACAGCTAAAGACCAGTTGAAAACTACTGAGCCTGCAACAGTGCCAGCTGAAAACATGGCAGACAGGGACAAGTTCCTTTCAATGTCCCTTTAGTGGCACACGTATGGCCCCAATGCAAAAGATTCCCTCAACACTTCTCTACAAAGTGAGCACTGTGGATGCACCAACCCTGCAGACCGGTACGATGGAACCCAGAGAAGCGGCCCTTTCCTTGTGACCTTTGAGGATCTCCAGGGGCCTCAGACGCAGAAGGCTGCTCTAGGCAGAAAAGTTCAGGCTGTCTGCTGTGTCTGGGCGGTAGACAGCTAATTGCAGAGGGTAGGGAAGGGAAAGAAGGAGGAGGGCGGGGGCCCTGTGGTACAAAGAGGACAAGGCAGACCCCACCTGCTTCCAGCAGTATTTGCGGCAACTAAAGGGGGAGGGACTGGTCGGAGGGCACTTACAATCTGCTTTGCCACAGAGCTTGCCAGATACACCCATTTTCCCAGAATTAAGCAAACCCATGGCACTCAAGGGTGAGAACCTTTATTTCCAGGTAGAGACTGGGCATGCTCAGGGTGGGGTAGGTGAAGTGGGAAACAGTCTTTTCATGGTGGTGCAGCTGTTCATCTCCGGGGCCTTAGTTACCTCCTGTCTGCATTCTCCTTGGTAGCTACACCTGGATCCAGTCGCCGGTCCTCACGCTCACTGCTAGGTCCTAGTGGGCACAGCCAGCGCCATGTGCAAACCCAGTTCCGCTAACTCTAGGATCTTAGTTTGGCAAGTGAATGCGTTTAAGCCTCATGTGGTTAAAACTGAGAAAAGCTTTAGATGTTTCATAGCAGAAAGTAGACGTGAAGCTAAATCAACATGCTAGCTGGCCGAGACTGAGAAACATAACAGTTTCCCTTTCACTCAGTTGGCCAATGTGGCAATGTCGCCTCCTTCCCCTGCCAGCCTCCCACCTCTAGCCAGCACGAGGCCCTGGCCTTGCTGTCTCTGATTCTCAGTCCTTCCTCTTTCCGGTCCTCTGCTGTCCTGTGTGTGTTATCCACCTGGACCCAGTCTAGGATGCTCCCTTATGTGCAATGACAGACTTTCTGGTCGTCTGATGCTGTCCTATGTGTGTTATCCACCTGGACCCAGTCTAGGATGCTCCCTTATGTGCATTCACAGACTTTCTGGAACAGCCTGCTGCAAGGCCCTTCATGGGGATCACAGGACAAAAGCAATGCAGGGCTGAGGACCAGATTCAGCTCAAACCCAGCGTGAAGATTGGCTGGCTTCTGAGCAGGAGCCAGGCCATGTTTGGGAACAACCAGAACTTTAGAATACTGAGCTTCTGATTGTGAGAGGCACAGAGGCCTGGGGGGGGGGGGGGGAGGGATGGATAGAAGGGGGTAAGGCTCTTGCTTGGAAGAGCCAGCCTGAATTAGAGAATTTCCATTCACTTCCTTTAGCCAGTAGAATGTGATGTGGAAAACAAAGTATAACAAACAATACAATGATCTGCGCTAACACCCAAGAATGCTTCTAGGCTGGTACCTAACGGTCACAAAAGGGTTGCTATGCCCACACTCACAGCAGCATCCAGACAAGACAGTTCATGTCCCACTCTTCTGTCTGTCATGGCCTTTGCCAATGACCAAGGCTGCTGTGTGAAAAGCACACATGTCTCACTCACAGAATATCTCATTCAAAGATCAGTTTTCCTCTTTGTTTCGTAGGAGATTAAAATACATTGCCCTCCTCTTGCAGTCTCTGAGTGATAGAGGCAGGGAGTTGACATCTACAGTATCCCCATCCCCCCCCCCCCCCCCCCCCCCCGCTATCAAAAGTGCACGTGTTAAGGGCTTAATCCCAGCAGGAGGTGCTGGTGAAGCCAATGGGATCATAAGGACACTACCTTTATCAGTGATAGGTTTGTTAATGAGCAAGCCATTAGCACAGCGGCTTGTCGGAGGAAGTATGCAGGTCGTTGAGAGCAAGTCTACAAAGGATGTGTATGGTGCCTGGCCCCACTGCTGCCACCACTACCACCACCTCCTGCTCTTCTTTCCCTCCCTGCTTTCCAGCTGTAGCGAGGCTGATGATGTCATGCCCTTCTGCTGTAATGTCTCTAGCTTGTCACAGGCCTACCAACAATGAGGCCAGTCCACCAAGGACTACAAACCCTAAAACGGAGAGCCAAATCCAATCTCCATTTTTTTCTAAATTCTTTCAGATCGCTTATCAAAGTGACAAAAAGTGACTAATACACAAGGGACATGTGATGGTGGTCTGAGGAAGAATTTTGAAGTATACAACTGTTTTCCAATTGAATATGAATGGGGTCCTTTTCCCAGGGGAGTCCCTGGTCAGACCCTCCTGGCAGGAAACAGTAGGGACCCTGGAGCACTGGCTGCTAGCTATGGTGGTCCCAGTTGGCCAGGCTGAACACAGGCCTCATCCTCATCTGAGTTGGCAGAGACTCCAGCAGTAGACACCTTTGCTTTTGGTGCAGGCACAGGAGGCAGTAGACTGGGTCTTTGACCCCTGGATGCTGTATTTTGGTTGCATCCTCATTCACAGTCTTGCTGGTGGTATCCAGTTGTCTAAAGCCCTACAGGACCCAAAGGGCAGAGCTCATGGAGATCCAGGGTGCTCTGGAGCTCCCACAGGCTTGGAAAAGGACTTCCTCCACTCCAGGCTCTCTTTGAAAATTTACCTGTCATCTCTACTCAGCTTGTCCAGAGCTGGGTGAGATGCTCCAACAGTGCAATGCAAAACTGAGGGCTTTGTTTTCCTTGGTTTCTTTTTTTACAATATCTCTATCTTGCCTTTTATTAACATACATGTCTGTATATGTCTATATAAATAATGTTTAAGTTTTTCATAATGAATAATGAATTTTCCTACAATAATCTTTGAAGTTTCCAGGAAGAAGATAGGATGTTGTGGTCCCACAACAACAACTCAACCTGTTGATATGACATCACAATGCTGATAGTGCTACTATAAGCTGGTACCCCGTCTTGGTTCCAACTTAGTTAGCTGAAATGGTGCACTTTTTTTTACAACATTCTGGCCAGAACTCCAAACAGGAACCTCAGAAAAACCCTACCAAATACCTTGGTTTCTTTATAGTCTTCATAAGACAGGGCCAGAGCACAGGAGGAGATAAACCAGTTAGGAACTAAGAAGACACTGCTTGGGTAAGACTTGGTGAGAGCCTGGATCACAGCACTGCCTAAGGCAGGACCTTTGGGGAGGAGGCCAAACATGTCCTTAATAAAGCTTCTGCTACATTCAAAAGCAAAACCAGAACATGAGAGCATAAGCTGTGTTTTATTTAGTGTTTAATTTGAAGAAATTATCACGGAAGCGTGTGGACACCCAAGACACGAGCACCAGGGCACTAGTGCAATGATCAGGTGTCCACACTCTCTGGTAGGACTCCAGCTTCAGAAGATTAGGGATGTACCAGTAAGACAGTATGAGCTAAGTGTCCAGTTTTCTTCTCCTTGCCACCGTCCTCCCTTCTGCACTTGACAGACACCCACTCCGAGCCTCTGTCTTTGCTAGACTGTCTTCCTTCATTCGGGTTGCCTTCCCGTTTTCTAAGAATAAACTAACTACAATATCAGTCCTTACCTGCACCATTCAGCATGTACTCTGATAGATGGTTTCAACCTAATTTATCAAAGGTTTTCTTTTTTCTTCTAAAGACCAAACTCAGGCCTTGCTTGTGATAGGCAAGTGCTCCTGCACTGAGTTAAATCCTCAACCCCACTCAGACACCTTGTTGTTTGAGATTCCCTTGCTCTGTAGCTCACGTTGCCCTCAAACTTGTGTTCCTCCTGTCTCAATCCACTAAATTAATTTCTCAACTAAATCTACCATGTGAAAATCAGATGCAGCCTATGTAGTGTTGAAGTAGGAGCGGCGGGCTGCATCCCACCACCCGACTAGCTTTACACCCGAAATAATTACATGGAAACTGTATTCTTTTAAACACTGCTTGGCCCATTAGTTCCAGCCTCTTATTGGCTAGCTCTTACATATTGATCTAACCCCATTTCTAATATTCTGTGTAGCACCACGAGCTGGCTTACCAGGAAAGATCTTAACCTGCGTCTGTCTGGAGTGGGAGAATCATGGCGACTCACTGACTCGGCTTCTTTCTCCCAGCATTCTGTTCTGTATACTCCACCCACCTAAGGGTTGGCCTATCAAATGGGCCAAAGCAGTTTCTTTATTAATTAACCAATAAAAGCAACAGATAGAAAGATGACCCTCCTTCATCAATGTAGAATGAGTTTTAGAGAATATTTTCAGCCTTTCATAGATGCAAGATCTACAGTTGTGGTTCAAGGTGCTGAGGCATGCGAGAGCCCACTCGGGACATCCCAGAATAGACAGTAACACATGCCTGAACCGTGCCGCGCACACACAAACACTGACCAGATCCAGGCAGATGATGTCCCAGAGAAAAGTATAAATCCACTGACATAGGCCCTGACATGTTGGGAAGACGGTAGCAAGACTGATTGGGCCATACTGTAACATGCCCCTCCCCAATGCCTGCCGCCTCTGTGGCTGCACGCTCATATCTACAGCAGTTACTGCTCTCCACTACATTAGGTGGACTAGTTGCTGCACACCTGCCCCTCCCACTGCCAGCTGTGTGATTTGCATGCGTCACCTGCCCTGTCTGTGTCCTCGGAGCCCTTGAGTAGACGTAATAGTCTGTCACTACACACCATGTTAAGGTTGTCTTGAGCCTTGAATGATGAAGAACAGTGTACAAAACTACACCTGGTCAGTTATTACACCTGGTAATATTGTTATTACCCAGTTTTATTTTGTTAAAAGAAGCTAAATATCTAGTGTTCTTATTTGGGGGAGGGGGCGGCACGCATGCACACGTGCCTAAGAGAGAGATAGATCAAGAAGAGAGACTTTTTTGCTGTGACTTTTCTAATCTTGAAACATTCACTGATTTTGAAGAACTGTGCAGGCAGCAAAACTGCTGCCGGCCGGCTCAGCACATCTGAACTGTTGCCTGAGATTGCTGCCCGCCGGCTCAGCACATCTGGACTGTCGCCTGAGATTGCTGCCCGCCAGTGTCTCCTGGGCTGTGTCCTGGGCCCCCTGCTAACCTCAGCACGTTTCGGGAGGAGAAAGGACACCAGCAGGGGTGAGACAGGGTGGAGCAGGAGTGGGGTTGCAAAGGGAAAGGTGTGTGTGTCTACGTGGTAATTCCAGCTCTGAATGACGGGTGTATTGAGTTCGTTTCTGCAGGTAATTGTTTAGATCTTACTGCAGCGCTAACACAGCGTCTGCTAAGTGTATCATCAAGATCACGCAAACTTGTAACGGAGTACTTAAATGATTTACTAGATGCAGTTTCTGATTCAATCAGAGTGGCATTGGATGCGATCAGTGATGCCTCTCATCTGACTGGGCATCCATGGAACTCGAAGGTGATACATTTGATTTTGCAAGCTGACGTACCCAATTTGAGAGCTGAGTGACGGATCTAGTCCACGTTGAAGAATTCCAATTCTCCCATGCCTAGTGTTTGCCTCAGTGTGTAATGTATGAATTTTAATAATAAGACCAGCCTTTGGGTTAGTGGCCCAGGTCCTCTCCATCTACCTGCTGTGTGACTGCCACAAACCCCCAGGCAGGCTTGCCTCGGGTCATCACAGGAACACAAGAACAAAAAGGGAAGCAATCTACGTCTTCATATTTCACCTAATGATGACATCTAATAATGTCCTCTAACTCATAAGTTCTATCCTCACCATTCTGAGATCCGCAAGTGGCCTTCTGTCTGTAGGTCTAATTGCTTGGCAGTCCATGGTCAGGACACTGCTTTGGGAATCTGACATTTGCTCAGGTCCCAATGTAAGCCGTCCCTAGACTAGACATTGTGGTTTTCCACACCATTTTCAGGGTTAATTTTGCAGGTTCTCTGGGATAGACAAGAAGAGTTCTCTCACTGAGCAGTTTCTCAGCCCCTTCCCAGTCATCCACGTTCAGTCCCAGGTTGGATAGGAACCTCCCTTTTAGACAGGAGCTGCTCAGGTGTTCTCCCTTCTGCCTAGAGTGTCTGCCTCTCCCTTGCCCCATCTCAGCTCAGATTACGGAGAGTACCTTCCTCCCACAGAATCTTCATGATGGCGTCATATGAGTGGTCTTGTAGCTGGAGGTCTCCTCTTCAGCTCTCTCCGGAAGCTAGATTAGCACCCGACATGTGCGAGACATGTGAACCTGGAGGAGAAACACAGAAATAACAACTGGAGTGATTAGCATTTCCAGAGCTCCAGGTTCAGTCTGTTTTTTTAAGAATAAAGTCACCATGCTAGGCATGGTGAACAGGGCTCTGAAGTCTGTCTGGCACTCAGGAGGCAGAGGCAGGAGGAACTCAAGTCCAAAGCCAGCCAGAGTTATGCAGCAAGAAAGGTCCCCTGTCAACAAACAAACAAGCAAACAAATAAATGAAGCTGAAAGTAAATAAATAAAATTATGGTACTTTCCAAGAAGCATCTCTTCATCATTTCCAGTCCCCACTGCAGGTCATATGTGAGGAGAATAACCTTTCTGTTTGCATGGGGAAGCTGAGGCTAGGCGAGGAGAAACGAGGCCTGTCGAGTTTCACACTGTCAGAATTAGATTCTAGTCTAGGTTTTTCAGACCCCAAAGCCAAGCTATTAACTGTTACGTCATCATCCGTCCTCCGAGAACTAGACAGACTACCTCATCTGTGCCCAGGACAAGGAGGCTGCCTTCCCTAGATGCTGAGGTGAAGGAGGGTAGAATCCTACGACTCATTGCGAAACAGCTAGATGGTAAGCTGAGATCCAAGGGTCCCTGAAGGAAGGTTTGATCTAGCCCTGAAGGGAAAGAAGGGGCCTGTGGCTAAGCCAGTGTCCACCCAGGACCGGCACTGCTGGCCTCATGCTGCCTCCCTTTAGTCAGGGAGTCGGGAGGTGGCGTGAGAATTACTGGTCCTTATGGTGGACTCTGTGACTCTGTATCAAGTAAACTCTGAACCCAGGAACTCTGTGCTGAAGTAAAAGGGACCCCCAACCCACCTAAGAGACCTGAGTCAACTCAGTACTTCTTAGGGTCTTGGGCCCTGGTTCAGACTGAATCCTGGTGTTCCCATGAAGATGAACTAGACAGAAATCACAGCGGTTGCTCCCTCTTCCCACATTTGATCCACAGCTCTCCTACCCGCTCCTGTTACAGACTGGAGTTCCAGAGCGCAGCACGCGCCTTCAGCGTCACACATGCTGAAGAGCAGAGCACCACTGGAGGGGGTGACCTCATAGGCCTAGCCTATCCCTACTCAAGCCTCCACGAGGACTCACCCAGAGAGACCACTGTGGGGAGGCCATTTGGGACAGAGATCTTCTTCACAGTGGCCCAGGCCACCTCCCTCAGCCTACTGAGCCTGCCTTCGGAGGTGGTCACAGAATCAGAAGTGTTACAACTCCTCCCCTGAAGGGTGACAATTACTGCTTGGCACAGTGTGTGATGGGGTGGAACCTGGCAGAGGGCCCGGGGCCACATCCTCTGAGTCGCAGATGAGACAGCCCCTCTGGTGTTATGCTAGGCCACAGTTCATCTCACTCCTCCTCTGTTCTGTCCCCAACCCCAAGGAGGCCCGTAAATCAGGTGGCTTATCAATTCATTCTACAGGACAGAGGCTGCCACAGACACTTCAGGCTCTGCTCAGGGTGTGAGGGGGGTCAGCACACTGGACCAGAGAGGAACAGACAGACATGTCTACCTCAGAGGCACAGTGTCCCTGGGTGTATGCGGTGAGCCGGATGCCTCAACACTCCTGATCCTGAATGCCAGATCCATTTCTGGGGAGGAGATTGAGGCGTGGAATGGTTAAGGGGCTTACCAAGGCCCTAAACTCCTACGTAAATGTTTGAAGACTAAAGGGGGAGGGAGTGGCAACCAGGGCACATGTCCCACCGTGGTGAGTGACCGGGAAGCATGACAGGCCATTTGTATCAAGAACATCCCACCACCCAGGCAGAAGCCAACTCCAGCATAAGGCTGGTGATGGGCCAGACAGCCAATTCCTTGGGGGCTCAGTAAGGAGCAGCTGCCTGCTCCACTCCTGCTGCTTCTAGAGGCCACAGTGGTGGCCCTGGCTGCATACATTTTCCCAGGCTGAGGCGTCAAGTGGGGGGTCCGCAAGTGTGGACAAAGAAATAGCTCAGCCCTGCAAATGGCTTTGAAAATGGGGCATTTGGGATTCCACTTGGCTGACACACTCTGCCCTGGCCCAGGCCTTGTCCCCCAGAGACATCCCCCAGCCCCTGCTGGCCAGCTGTGTCTCCCACTGCCGCCCACACCACAGCCCTGACCACACGGAAATGGTTGTTCAGCCCAAAATTCCCCCATCACACCCCTTCCCACATAGGGAGGAACAGGAGCAGGGACAATGGCAGCAGAGACTCTGGTGGTTGACTCTCCACCAGTGTGGGGTGATGATCCACAGGCTTGACTCAGCCTCTTGTGAGCCAGGCAAGAATGACCAGAAGGGACTTTCCTGTCATTTGTTCTGAGACCGAGGCTGCTATGACATACACATTCTGCCTAGCAATGTCAGGTCACCTGTACAGAACCTGTCAAAGGGGACCGGAGGAGGCCCAGCCACCATTAGCACAGCAAGGCTTCCTATGGGATATCTCCAGGCACACACACTTTCCCCAAACTGGGGCACAGGCATCATTTCGAGGTGATCGCTTTCTGGCCACTCTCCCTTAAGCAGCCTTTCGTAAAGCCAATCTGTCTCAGCAAATACTGGTGGTTTCTAGTTTCCCAGAAAATGAAAGTTCTATCTATCTTAAATGTGACTTTTCCATTTTCCTGGGTTGTAAAATCCTCAGGGCACCAAGCACATGATTCCAAGAAAGAATCCGGCAAGAATCAAAGGAAGGAATACCTAATACAAATGGACCATCCTTGCAAAACCCTGTTCCTCCCCGCTTGCCTACCTCTCATCTGCCTATCTCCTGACCTGCCCACCTTCTTCATGCCCACCTCCCCATGCCCACCTCCCCCAAGCCCACCTCCCCCAAGCCCACCTCCCAGCCTGCCCACTTCCCCCATACCCACCTCCCAGTCTGCTCACCTTCCATGCCCACATCCCCCATGCCCACCTCCCCCAAGCCCACCTTCAGCCAGACCACTTGTCCATCAGTCTGTCTGCCCACCTCACCCTGCCACCCCACCATCTCTTAACCTCCCCCTCCCCCCACCTCCCCTCCTGCCCATTAGCAGGCTTGTCTTCAAATTGGAATGCAGATGTCTCTAGCACACCACAAGTGCGGATAATCAAACTGAAAAGAGAAAGCCCAATTTTCATTTTTTTGAAAATAGAAGTTCTGATTTAGCAGGCTGGCTTTTTATATTCTTATTGTGTGAGGCCTTCTTTCTCTCACAAATACTTTTTTAAAGGGGATTTTGATGAAATATTTCTGTCATAGGTCTTATAAAGAACCGTGTTCAATATACCAGAAAGTATACACTTTGTAAATATTTAAGGCTGTGATGAAAACAACAATAACAATAACAGCAAAAACAAAGCCCCTTTAGATCGCCACTTAAGAATCCTCGGGGGGCTGGGAGGCTATGTATTCCTTACACTCTTCAGGCCAGCAGCGTGAGGAACAGCGCCACCTTCTCCAAGGCATAGATGAGGATGGGTGACAGACAGATGGGAAAGATTCCTGAGAGAAAGAGCATCCAGTGACCCTATCATGACCCCAGGCTCCACAGCAGCATGGGGGGGGGGGGAAGGAGGCTCCCTAGCTCCAGCCAGATGTGGGGGCTTCCCACAGGAAGAAACTGATCTCAGCTCTGGCCGAGTTCTACAGAAATCCGAGTCTTAATTCCAAGGAGGTTGAGGAGCCCATGACAGAAGCCGCTGTTAACCCTTCTGTAGGAGAGTATCCTACTGTGCGGACATCTATCTGGGGAAGTCTGAAGGTCAAACTGGAGAAGCCCGTCCTGTGTGTGGGGACAGAGGGAAGGTGACAACAGAGAGAGAACGCAGGGAATTCCTGTGGGCAGGCAAGCTTCAGTATGGTGGATCTGGTTTTGACAAGAGCTCCAGCTGAGAGGACTCCTGCCAGCGGCAAGGCAACTCCAGCAAAAAAAAAAAAAAAAAAAAAAAAAGAAAAAAATGGAGGTGGCCCAGGAAGAAGAGCAGATCAGACTCTGTCTGTAAGACTGTGTCTCCCATGCCGAGGGAAGGCACAGCGGGGACCTTGAAGGATCCACACACATACACGAAAATGCATTCCAAAAAATGAAGCCAACATTTCTACCTGAGGATCTACGGTCCTCATGGCCACACTGCAACCAACCAGCCAGGAAGGAAGTCCACTCTCCCCCTGCTCCCACTCCAAGAAGCCAGGACCGCAGTCAGTAGAAAAGAAGGCCCTGACAGCCCCCTCTGCTGCTTCGAGCTCAGCTGGGACCAGTGGGACACTGGAAGCTTTGCTATAGACTGAACTGGGATTTTTAACAGTTTGACACTATGGGACAACACAGGAAAGGGCTGATAGTAACTTTGCACGTTGCCCATGGTTGAGATGGTGAATGCTAACTCATAAGGTGACAGTATCTGAGTTAGTGGCACACTCATGCGAGTGGGGTCAGTGCCCTGTCAGATGGAGAGTACCGTGGAAGAGCTCACTCAACCCCTTCCACCCAGGACAGGTGGAAAATGACCTCAGTGAACCAGGAAGTGGCCCCTTACCAGATCTGAAGCTACCTGCAAATTGATCTTGGCCTTCCCAGCCTTTCCACAACCAATGAGAAATTAATTTCTGTGCTTTATAGGCCACTCAGTTTATGGCATTTCTTTATGACCCAAAGGAACCAACAAAGGAGCCAAGGAACTCTCCAAAGCTGAGCCATTGCCCAAGCCTGGGGAAGGCACAGAATGGTGAAGTTATGTGAAGGTAGCCCTTCTTCTTCTTTCTTTCCTCCTCCTCCTCCTCCTCCTCCTCCTCCTCCTCCTCCTCCTCCTCCTCCTCCTCCTCCTCCTTCTCCTCCTCCTCCTCTTCCTTCTTCTTCTTCTCCTTCTCTTCTCTTGTTTCCCATAGGGTCAGACACACAGCAGCCAAACGAAAGTGGGTAAGGTGAGCAGCTCCTGTTGCGGTCCAGAGAAAGGTACCCATGGAAATGATGCCCTTGTGTGATCAGGAGGGCAAAAGAACAGGGCATGACAGTCAGCATTAGAGGGAATGAAGGCATGCAGAGGTGGGGACAGGACACCAAAATGTCATACACATTGACCATCAATGATGAGACCCGTCTCTGGGCAGACCACAGAATGTTCCTTCTGATGTTCCTGACATGATGATGTAGGAACCCCTGGCATTATCGGGGGGCTGAAACACATTTCGAGAGCCACAGTTTACATGGGCAGTGTGGCTCAGTGCCAGGAATTTGCCTCCACTTGTTATAAAAACTCTGAAGCAAGAGTGGATTTTGAGTGACGGCAGGCTTATGGTACTAAAGAGATACAGGGGAGGAAGGCGGTTGCCTATATCGAGGGATGCATCCCGTTAACATTTCCAACTATAAAGAGCCCAGACCAGGTGCCTAGGGACAAGTAGGCACAAACATCCAACAGAATCCTTGTAGCAAGCCTGGGCTTAGCCTCGACCTCTGCTTCTAAGTGACCTTGCTCTGGGGTTTCAGACAGAAGCTTGGGATGCACATGGTGGCCTGTATCCTGGTCAGTTTTATAGTTCTATTCTATCCCCTTTCTGGTTGGCTTCAGGACCAGTGTGTGTGTGTGAACGCGCGCGCACACACACAGACACACACAGAGAGATAAAGTGTGTGTGTATGTGTGTGTGTGTGTGTGTGTGAGAGAGAGAGAGAGAGAGAGAGAGAGAGAGAGAGAATTCTCATGGCTCCCAGGAACTCCAAGTACTGAGTACTAGTGTTTCCAGCTCTACTAAGTGCTGGTCCATGAGGCTTACACTAAGTCATCTGATTTCTGTCCTCCTCCCCCACCTCCCACCCCCACAATTAGGTATCTTTTCTTGTTTCTCTGTCGCAGGGTGGATAGGAAGGACAAAATTCCTATCAGTGAATTGAAACTCTCCCCTCCTGGCCTCGCTGCACTATGAGAAAGAGTTGGCTGTGTCTTCAGTCACGGGCCCCTTATACTTCCCCTTTTCCAGTAGAGCCTGCTCCTCAGCCCTTTCATGGTGACTTCTGCCCCTCCCCTGGGGCAGGGGGCATGACAGGCAGTGCTCACAAAGGGGCCATGGTATTAGTCAGCTTGGTTGTCGCAGCAGGCGACCACAGACTGGCGGCTCACACAGCAGATGTTTGTTTTCTCACAGTCTGGAGCTGGATGTCTAATCAAGGTGGCAGGAGCCTCGGTTTCTGGTGACTTGCAGGTGGCTGCCTGCTCACAGGTCCCTCGTGATGCCTTCCCTCTGTCACATGCCGTGAGAAATCTCTGTGGTATGAGAAGCCTCAGCCTCGTGACCTTATTTAACATTGCCTCTGCAAAGGTTCTGCCACCAAGTACAGTCGCACTGGGATGCTCAACTTCAACTTCACCCCATCCCTGGAGTGTCTCTCAGCTGCTGGCAGTGCAAAGCTCTCGGTACATGGTACCAACGTGTGCCATCAAAAGTTATCATAGAGAAGAGCTTGACGTGTGTTCTAAGGGCTTCCTCGTCCTTCCTCAGTTCTCAGAGTCTGGGGAAGCAAGTGCTGTTTCTAGCAATTTCCTCACCTTTTTTTTACTCCTCAGATCTGGTCTTTAGCTCACACCTTTCAATGCCCAGCACTGGTATCGCCCTCTCAATCAGGACAAAACCGTCCCTGTCTCTGCTGAGAGATGCTACGCATTCTGGGCACTACAGGGTTCATAGGTCAACAGGAAACTAATAGGCCATTATCAGAAAATAATTCAGGAGCAATAAGTGGGAGGTGTAGTACAGACGTCCACAGCACAGAGCACATTTCCAGGTGCCATTCTCTGGTCCCACGTGGAGGCAGGACTTCTGTATTCACAGGCATCGAGGAAGAGGGGTGTGCAATGTGGGCGTCCTGATTCGTGTGCGGAATGTAGCTGCTTCTAGTACGCTAGAATCCACTAGTGCACTCCAAACAACTCAGACGAGAAGATGGAGGCACGGGGCTAAAAGGGCACCAAGGGAGATCCAGAGCTACCTCCTGCCTTAAGACACCGATGGCCTTGAGGGAGAGTCAGACACGTAATTAGCTAACCGTAGTACAGACGAAGTGCCCAGATTAAATTATGTATCACATACTTCCGGCTCCCTAGAAGAATACATTTATTCTGCCTGGGTAGTGTGGACACATTAGAGAGGAGAAAACTGGGGCACACAGAGTACCAAGGTGGAGATGCTTGCCTGAGGTCAGCGGCACAATCCGGCAGACATCATCAGGCTTAGGTGCTGGGCCAGTGCTCTGTCCCTCCAAGGTTTGGGATACTCCTTCCCTGCCTCCTCTCTGGCAACTCTGGGAGAAGATGCTGGCAGAGCCTCTCCAGAACCCTGGTCTAGGTCCCTGGAATGGAGTCAGGTGGCTAAGGCCTTCTGTGCGCTAAGTCCTCCTGTGCAATGTGGCAGGAGCCAGCAAGGGGGGCAAGAGTGCACCTGGACCGGTCCCCAAGCAGACAGGAAGTGATGCCTCCTGGGCTCATCTCAGCAGCTGTTGCTTGCTTGGCATGGTTCAGACAAACAGGCAGATGTCCTCAGGGCGACCTTCCTGACTCAGAGAGTTTGGGAACTGAGGTATTCAGTCCCTGGGGTGGAGGGGGGAGGCAAGGACAGGACACAAGCTGCTGACTCATTTCTTCTCGCTGCCTCCCTGTCCTGGTTGTTCGGGCCTTGGAGAGAGCTGGAAGATGAGGGTCCTGCCTCAGAATGAGCTTCGGGATAGAAAGACACTCTTCTCCAGCCCCTGCCCATGTGGCTCGTCCCCCTTCGAAAGATGGCAGCAGGTGATAAACAGTGCCATGCTCTCAGGATACTTTGCAACATAGTGACAAGCAGGCCGGCTGCCACAATGGGAAGTTCCACATGTGCTCTTCCTGGACTGTAGTCAAAGAGACGCACACTAAAGATATCATTAAACATTACCTTCACACTATATGCATAAGGTATGCGAGAAAGCATATGGACATCCTGTTTTGCCTTGGGCCTTGTTGCTATCATACCTCAGTATATATCTGAAAATGTTCCACAATCCATAAATAAAATGGAATTTTTAACACTTTTGGTCGCTAGCATTTCAGATATGGAATGTATATTGTCTAACTCCATCCTCAGGGCTGTGTAATGGCTTCATGGCCGTGTAATCGATGCTGTCACATCGGTCTGCATGTAGAAGGACCCACCCCTCTATGGCTTTCTACCCATGGAACTTCCCTCTCCTGTTAGTCTCTGTTTAGGGCAAGGATTTCTGGACCTATCTCCCAAACCCTTGTGACCTGGGCTCTGCTGCCAACAGCCCAGGCTAGACCATGGCTACTAGCATAGAGATTCAGGCTATCATGGTGGATTCTTCCTGTCCCATCATAGAAGCTCTCTGCGTGACTCTAACCATGACTTCTGTTTTTAGCAATAGCCCAGGGACTGGAGACAAACCTGTCAGGAGCCTAGCCTGGGCTAGGTTTTCAGGGATCAGTTCCCACTGGAAAAATACGGCATTGATTCAAAGTCTTTCCTTCCCCAGGCCCTCGCTGCCCCTCACACTCCCTCCTGGTGAGGACAGCAATAACTTTGGACCGTGGACTAAAGGGTAAGCTGCTGTCTCCTGAGCTCCTGGCAGGGTCTCATCGTCATTTCCTCCCCAGAGTGCTCAGCTTGTTTAGTTCATACAGAGTTTATTCACAATAATGGGAAGCTCTGGGGGCTGCGAGGACTAAGCTGAGACTGTGCAAAGCAAGCATTAGCAGCTAGTGTGTGACTGGTGTCAAATGCGTGGTTTTGTTGTTTACAGTTCCTCCATCCTTGTCACAGACGGAAGAAGCCCCTGCCTTTGTTCTGGATGCTGCTAACGCCCTATTACTCCTGCTATGGTCCTGAAGGAGCACAGCCACCTGGGAACTCATTAGAAAAGCAGACCCTGTCCTTGCCCCAGAGCCCAGGATCTGGAACTGCATTTCATCAACACTACCATGAGATTCACAGGGATATCAATGTTGGAGACAAACTGCAACTCTGAGAGTACATGACTGACCTTTGGCTCTGCCTTGTCCCTTCCTAATCCCAGTCAGGATGACTCTGTCAAAAAGCATAGCCAAACCCATCATCATAGATTTATCCAGAGTCTGTGTCCTTTCTTGAAGACTTACCATTTGACCAGGGTAGACTAGGTAAGGAGCATCATCAATGTGAAGGACATATTGAAGTAGGAAATGGAAAAGCATTGGAAAGTAGTCCTAAGAAGTGGTCAGGGGGCAAAGCAGATGTCAAGGGAGGCTGCGCATCGTACTTATATCTAAGCTTTTGGTTAACTTGGCCGCCGTATGGATACTGGAGGGGAGAGGGGAGAGGGAAGAAGGACAGCCCTAAGTTTCTGATTTGGAGTAATAGGCTGGCTCTATTTTCATAAAAGCAAGGTAGGCCAGAAGGAGAAGGAAGAGAAGAAGATCAAGGCAAATAAAGTGTGCCTTCCATTTGGAGTTTGTGTTTCAATAGAATATCAATTAAAGGTTTTTAATAACAAGAGTGAGGTTTTTGTGGTGTTTAATTCACAACCCTTTGTGGAACTTACTACTCTGTGGAGTGCTGAGAGACTCTGGAGTTAAAATGCCATGGCTTCAAATCTGAGCTCTCCTGTTCAGCCGCTGGGTACAAGTTGATCAGCTTCTGGAACCTCCACTGGAATGTTTACATACTTCTTGTTTCCCCTGGATATCCGCACACTTGCCCGTCTCCACTGGAACATCCACACACTTGCCACACTCCACTGGGATATCTGCACGCTTACCTGTCTCAGAAGGTTGCAGTGAGACTTAAGTGATGCACATGGAGGCGCGATGAACTCCCCACAAACAAGTCTGATGTATAGTGAGCATCTGATAAATAGAAAACGTCATGACAACTACCTATTTGTCTCCCTTCCCAAAGAAATGGGGAGGTCCTTAGGGACAGGGGCAACTACAGCAAAAGCCTTTGTGTCGGCTAGCACAGAGAAGGTATGTGATACATATGGACCAAAGAGACCATGACAGATGTGGTTCATTAGGGGAGGCCCAGGAGACCAGCAGGGTATCAGATGAATACAGATGTTGTGCCCCTTTCCAAATGTTCTACCCTTCCCCTCTCCGTTTTTCCTAATGACAGCATACTGACTACTAAGTAATGAGAGCCTGTGTTCATTCTTCTTGCAGTCTAAGTTCATCTATGGATGACTCTACCAACTGAACCTGCCTCTCAGGAAAAAAAAATCTACTCTCTGCAGGGGCTGGTACTGTCCCCCTGTGCCCAAGGAACAGCCACTTCTGAAAACTCTGCCATTCGTTTGATCATGGCAGCATGCAGATCACTGCTGTCTCCAGCGGTTAGGCAGCAAGCTGAATTTCGGTAAAGGCAAGTGCACGCCAGCTCTGGAGCACTAGCCTGTCGCAGAGGATGCCTGGAAGACAGTGGATTGTGATAGATTAGAGTACGGGTGACAGCTGAAGTCAGCAGAGGCTGTTGAAAGAGGTGGGGCACCCTCAAGCCTGGGGCACCCACCCAGCTTAGGATCAACAGAGCTGAGGGGCTTGAGGTGGAACTCACACACACACCCAAGAAGGAGCAGAGAATCAGGCATGAGTCTCGGTCAGGAGGTGACCCAGGCCAGTTGAATCTATTTATGATCTCTCAAGGATGCACAGGAGAACAGTAGGTGAACTGAGCGGCTCCTTGAAGAACTCAGTGTGCAGGCTCAGAGTCATGGCTAAAAGGGGTTCACAGACTGCTGGTTCATGGTGGACAATCCTTCATATCTTTTCCACATATGGAGCTACTTGTTTGCTTCCTGTTTGTGTGCTATGTATGTGTCCACAGGTGACAGAGACAAGCTGCCTTGTAAAACGATTTCATATGAACATCCCAGGGTACCCGGGGGCATGGTTTATGCACCACAAGGTACCAACTACAGCTACGAGCCAAGAATGCCATGTGAGCCGCTTTTCAATGCCCATCCAGGCGGTCTATAAAAATGAAACTGGAAAGCTAGTGGGACTCTGGATTTCGCTCCCTTGCAACTGTTGAGTGCTAGGGGTTGAAAGAGTTCGAGGGAGTTTCAACTCCTTCCTGTGTTACGAGCTTGTGTGTTTGTCTGTATGTACAAGTGCATGTATGTACACATGTATGTGTGGATATGTATGCAAGTGTATGTACACATATGCATGCATTTTGTGCTCACCGCCTTTCCTTTATAGGTCAGAGTCACTTCAAAGAAGAGCAATAGTTCTTCATTTGAGGGACTTTGCTTTTAGGAAGGTTCAATATTGGAATTTTTCAAAACTGCCCTAGGTGCTTGCCAGTCGTACCCCACTCCCAACCAGTGTCAAGGTTTCAACCCATTTTGTAAAGGTTGTTCTGTTAATGAATATAAGAGGCTTTCTGGAGTAATGCATAAGAAAAGGACGCCCCGTTCCTTTTGTTTTCAATCCTTCAGAGTGCAGGTGGGTTTGCAATGCTCTGCTCAGTGTCCGCCTGGTCCTCCACTAGGCCTCAGGTCACACTGGGGCTCCAGACATTGGAAGGAAAGGAAAGCACTGGACTTTAAAAGAGAACTGAGACAAGAGAATTTCAGCCCACACTAAAGAGCCCCACATGTTCTGAATGTCCACATCATTTAGCCACTTAAAACCTTTTCCTCTTATTATAAAAGTCATGAGTGCTCTTTGAATACCATTATAGAATACGGAATATAAACACAAAATAATCACTTTTCTATAATCCGGGGGACCCTTATCATTTTCTCCCCCTGTTCTGGGAATTGAATCACGGACCTCAGGCATTCTGAGTAAATTCTCTACCACTGAACTCAGTGCTCAGTTCTTTTTTCTTTAGAAGAAAAAGAAGAGTTTCACTAAGCTGCCCAGGTTGGCCTTGAACTTGGGATTCTCTGCCTTGGACCTCCTAAGGAGCTGGGGCTATAGTCTATGCCATCAACCCATGCCCAGCTCACTTTGAAGTATATATACACACTTAAACATATATATATATATATATATATATATATATATATATCTTTTAAGTATTTTTTACTATAGTGATAAAGAATAGTACCCTGCCTACATTATTAAATATTTTTATATTAGCTTGAATATAAATGTAGTTCATGACGAATAAGGGACATTTGTGTGACCGACATGCTACTTCCACAGCCTTGTGCTGCACAGCTTTCTGGGAGAGTCCCTAGTACTAGTTCAAGCACTTCGTTTCCTGTTCAGCTACTTGAGATACAGTTTCTGTTGTTTTCAAATAAGAATCCTGGTGGACACACCCAGTCCAGCTGCTTCCAGCTGTCAGCGTGGTATGGTGAACAGTGGCACAATTCTGTGCATTGCCTGAGTAGTTCCTTGTCACTAGTCTTAAGAAGTGGAATTCCTGGGTCATAGCCTTCACAGGTGTGGGGTGTAGCTCAGAGAAACACACTACACTGAGCAGGAACTTCTGTGCTGCTGAGAAAAGGACCCAGAACAAGGTGCCGACTGTGAAGCTTGGAGCTCTCCACACAGCAGTTTCCAGGGTCACTACCCCCCTCAAGGGCAGACGAGCAAAACAGATCAGTAAGCTGGGCCTCATGTCCCCAGTTACAGAGCTGAGACATTGCAAAGCTACTTGAGATCCAGGGATGCTCTGTCCCTCTCCATACAATCACTCCACTCATCCCCTCCAGGCTCAGGATAGACCATGTCACAGGCTCCTATTGAGTTCACATCAGCAGGAGTTAGGAGAAAACAGAAGCGTGAGGCCACGGTATTGATTTCTCATCCTTCTCCCCGAAAGGCCCTCTGCGTAGCTGAGCATGTCCACCTAGGTCAACTTTATTCTCATCTAGGTTGGAGAGTTTCTCCATCCACCGTCTTCTTCAAGTCTAAGGACAGCAAAGGCTCCACGAAGCACCGCCCTTCATGGTTTTCTGTGGTCCCTTCCCTTTGCTACTGCTGCCGTCTCTTTTCTGTTGGTACGCTCACGATAGAGTGAGTCTTCCTTGAGCTGAAACGCACTTTTTCCCATCACCCTATTGCACACACATGTATTCCTTGCACAAACCAATTCTAGTGCCAGTGTGCTTCAGAGAGCACTGTTATGAGAGTCAAGCCATGGTCTTCGAGGTGGCCTCAGCCCTCTTGAATTTAGTTTTCTCATCTGAAAGATGAGGAACTAGACTAGACGTTGTCAAATTCATGGATCCCAGGAGAAAGGACAGAAAAACGCCTGCCAGCAGATACAACATTTCCATGCATCCCAAGACTCATCTGTAAACCACTGTGCGCATTATCTGTGATGGAGGAAAGGGAGTCTCTTTGGAAGCAGAGTTGAGTCCTTTTATCCCTACGTATTCAGAACCTTTGCTGTTTGTACTTGTCCGCATTTGGATGGCAAAACAGTCTATCCTCTGTGGAAATTATGACTTAGTTTTCCAGCTGGTCTGCCAGTTGCCAAGAAATGTCATCTGAATATCATTATTTAATCAAAGATTAGTCCACGCCTGTGACATACGCTGCAACTATTATCTTCTGTGATTCTTGACATAAGCGCACATTTTCTGCCGAGATTAGACCTGTATTTGTACAGGCCAATGGTGTCTCCTCCTCTACTAACAGCCCAAAGTAGAGTCTACTGATCCAGAGAGCTTGTGGTCTTTTGTATCTCCATGTACATGAATGTGTGCTAGGGTGTATATGTGAGTGGGAAGCACGCTATGTGAGTGTGTGGAACTTTTTATTTTTGCAGTGCTGAGAATCAAATTTAGGGCTTTGGGCACGCTAGCCAAGTGCTCTACCACTGAGCCGCACACCTAGTACTCAGTCACCTCCGAAGCCACAGAGAGAATTGTCCTCAGTCACTGAGCCTGTCATCAAGGCCTCTTTAACAGCTGATTTTCAGGATGGTGTTGTTTTTCAGATTCCAGCATATTTGAAACAAAATTCAACCAAACCTCTGACAGGCAGAAGGAGGGACAGGACAGTGTTCACAGACTGCCACATGGCAGACTTCTAGGTCAAAGTAAGGGAGAAGAAGGCCAAGGGGCTTGAGCTCAAACTGAGAACGTTGGCCTGGGTGATGGGAAATTCTACAGGAGATGACTTTAGACTGTCCCCACACAGTCCGGTGGAGCGTGAATTCTAATAGGTCTTAGACTATGGCTTACTTGGTTCTTCTTAGACACAGATGAGGCAAGAGAAGTCACTTGCTTTTTTATTTAAGAGACAATGATCTTGTACAACCTGCGCTTACTATGTAGAAATCCTCAGAATTTATTTATTTATATTTATTTATTTTCCACTTTCATTTTCCCATCTTTTCCTGTTTTCAAAGCTGGCCCATGGATGTGTCAAGTCAAGAGCAAAGGAAATCATAACAATAACCAACAGGATCTTCATGCCAGGTCCCCTACCCTTCACTGGCTATGTGGAATGTCACAGGCATACAGGCACACTTAAAAAAAAAAAAAAAAAACTGAGTGAGTGAGTGAGTGCTTGAGTGCGGAGGTGGAGGAAGATGGTTCCCAAAGTAAATTTTCAAAATAATCTTTGGAAAGAGGGGAAGGGTTGCCCTTGCATTTATTATATAAGAATACGAGATATAAAATCGCTGGCCTTTCTAAGGGACCCAGTCTTCAATTCAAGTTGGGACGTCCTCTCAGGCTCCTAGGGCTGGCTGTGGAGGAGGACTGGGGTGACCATCAGACCTCCATCCCGGTTTGCATTCCCATCACTTGCTCACCCCACTGTGCCCATCTCCGCCCGGCACTCCCCTGGGGAAGGGGAAGATGACTGAATGAAGGGGCTGACCAGAAGCCCAACCATATATTTTTTAAGGTCCAGTTGCCAAGTGTGGAGTGACTCATAAGAACTTCAGACAAGGATGACAATGGAAAAGAAATCGAACGGCTCAGGGGAAGGGCTGAGCGAAGGCGAGGGGGACGGGAGATTGGGAGAGAACAGGCAGTGTGTTTGTAAGAACTCCAGGATTTTGGGGGGCTGTTGGAAAGGACTCTTTCATAAGACCCATTATACTTCTGGGGTTTACATCACTATTTGATCTGAGCCCCTACAGGACGGCTACATCTGCTACTAAGCTGCGTTGTAAATGTCTTTAATTTTTATATTTCATCTGAAGGGAGTTGTTAAAACGGGTTTACAGGGTGATGGCTCTTTGAATAAAAGCCATCAATACTGGAGCAGAGCTCTGTATGACACTTAATTTTCGCTCTAATAAGCCCTCCTAAAACATTACAAGATTTAGAGCCTTTTTTTACCCCTTCCTTTTTTCTCTTTCCCTTTAACTTCTTTTCCCTCCTTGCAGTTTTCTTCGCTCGCTCGCCGTCTTCCGAGCTCCCCTTTCTTGCCTCCCTTAAAGGACAGATTTGAAGAGAGTTTTTCTGACCACATGCCACCACTTCTGCCTTCACCGCCAGCCAGATGTGCTCTTGACTTCTGAACAGGAGAAATGTTTCTTTGAAGTTTTTCAAAGACTTTGCTTTTATTTAGAATTTTTCCCCTTTTCTCTCTTCCTCATATTTAACTGGTTGGGAAGCCCCAGGAGGGGTTTTCGCCTGGGCCTCTTTTCTTTTCCTGGGGCATAAAAGGAACGGGATCAGAGGCGTTCTGTTCCCGGAGAGCCTTCTTGTTTCTGCCCTCAACGACTCTAAGTATTTTCTATTGGAGCCGCTGTCCCCAGGAGCAAAGGGAAGATGGCTTTGGATTTGCCCTAGAAGCACAACTATTAAATGAACAGAATGGTTCTGATGGGAGTGGGGGACTGGAAAGCAAGCTTCCCCTTCTCTGAATATCTATCTTATTCTCTTGTCAGGGCAAAAGGAAGCACCCTCTTTCCTCTCTATGTGCTAGACACGGTTTCTCAATGGCTATTGAAATTTTGTTCGAACAAAGACCAGCAATGGCAATCTAAGGGCATGTCAGAAAGAAAATAAAAACCAACAGATTCGCACCCTCGCATTAGACCAGAAGTCCTCCCAAAGCTGGAGTACCACAATCATCTCTGTTCCTCAGAGCATCCAGCTGGCGAGCTGCTTGGTTTGCTTTGGCTGGTGCGTGGGTTTAAAGGCGGGCTGGGAACGTTAACGCTGTGGGAGGCGGCAGTGACAGCAAGCTGGAAGGCTTGTTTGGAGAGTGGAGTTAGCCTTTTGCATGATGTGTGAGCAAGGAGGGTTTGGAGTATGGAGTCCAAATCAAAGACGAGCTCCCCAGTCGATGGTAAATTCCCGAAGGACACCATCCCACTGACATGTTCTCAGGCCTAGCAAAGGGCCAGGGACTGGAGGGCTCATGGCGGGAAATACCTACTGCCTGCCTGCCTGCTTGTTTCTTTTCGACAACGGCCGTGAGGACACTTTTGGAGGGAAGTGTGTTTGGTTCAGAAGAGCAATTCTTGTTTTAGTGAGTTTTTAGAGAAAATAGTAATTAGGGGTTCTCTGAAGATTTATTATGCCATGAAAATATTTGTATTTCCTAAAAACCTCTGAGGTTGCTGAGGAAGCAAAGTCGGTTTAGATTTGGAGATTTTGGTTTTGTTTTATATAAAAATGTATTGATTAAAACCCAAGAGTGTGTATGAGTGCTGGATTTCATTTATCCAATGTGAAATATGTTCACTCCTACGTCCTAATTCAAGCATGCGTTTGACTGACTTCTAAAGATTCAAACACGTAGAACTAGCCTGGTTTGAGAACACTACAGGGCCCGTGCCTGAATCCTAAAACCACACAGTAGATAATTAGGAGGGTTACAGAGACTGTAACCCCTTCCTCTGATCAGTTTGCTCTCATTTTATAATCAACTTGAAAATGTGCTTTTTCCACTCCTGACTCAGGATTAAATCCAGAAATTGTCATTATCTAGCTAAAGAAAGGGCCCACTAAACATTCTATGGCCCCCGCTTTTCCCAGATTATCTTGTATTTATATCAGGTCAACAGACTATGAATGGAGTCGACCACTGCTGGGCTGTCAGAAGTCCTCCTGCCTTCCCCAATCCTCTCTTTTGTTAGGCCCCAAGGGCCACATACATTTTAAGGTGCAGCTAAGAAAGAATACCAGTTTCATTCAAACCGAGAAGCCGAATGACTGTGTGGGGCAGAGCCTCCTGCCAGTCATCTTGAATGTAAGTAAGACGCAATGGAGTAAAATTCTGTGGCAAGCTCTGATGTTCAGGATTAACTTGTTATTGCTGTATGACCCTGTACATCCTTATTAATTCACCTTGGCCCATCAGGCAAATCAGAGGGACGCAGGTGTTTGCAGCCATGACTTCTTTCAGGGTTCCAGTTCACACCAGACTCTCCCCGTGTAACTGTAGTGACCCTTTCATAGCTAAGCCCTAGGCTTGCCTCACTCTGACTCGTCCTGCCAATTTCAGGCTACATCCTCTTATTCCAACACTCTCCGTGCCCACCTAAACTGGTTCTCTGCTGCCTACACCATGAGATACAAGCGCAAACTCAAACAGTCCCAAAGCTCTCCACGATGAAAACGGAATCTCTTCTTCCTTCCCCAGCTCTAAGTCCTAGTAGTCTTCCATCTCTAGTCATGGCTAAATCTCCTCCCAGAAGGCCTCACGTCCCACCCTACATCTCAACTGTTTCTAACCCACAAAGACTCCAGGACCAAGGCACCCACGACACTCCCTCCCTGTGTCTCCACGCAGGCAATGTAGCACACAAATGACCCCTCCCACCCTGTTCCTTTCTGTAGCAGTTAGCTCTTCCTTCTTTTGCCCCACCAAGTCGAGGAACTCCTTAGCATCAACATTTTCAGCAGAAAATTTTCTAGGTTCATTCAGAAACTAGACCAGTGCTCACACGCAGTATTCAAGAACGTCCTACTGAAAGAAAGCATAAGCAACGAGACAGTACCTCAGAGACCTTGTAGGACTGCCAGTGAGTGTTCTATTGTGTGACCTGCTGAGTGCTTAAAACTGTCACTTCGAGAGGATGGTTTAAAGCGTTTCCAAGGTGTTTCTTCAGCTCCGACTCCGGGGGTCCTGATTCCGCAGCTCTAGAGTGGGTGCCGGGATTCACATTTTAACAAGAACATAAGGGGCTTCTGATCCGAGAGATCTGCAAGCCACATTGAGAAACACCGAGGCGTCTGAATATCGAGTATGTGTTTGTGAGTGCTCTTAGTTTATGGATGAAATGCGCCCATTTGCGTCGCTGCCGTACAATGCTTTCCAGGGATGGCAGATACGTTTTATCTCACTTGTCAACACCAATACACTGGTTGGGGCTGTCCAGAGGACCGTTTTAAGTAGGTCTCTGGGGCCACATCTGGACTACACAGGAAAATGTCCTGTGATTGATGGATGATGTCTGCCACAGGACCTAGAGGAGAGTGGTGGCCTGTGTGCCAGGTGCCCGCTGGTGTAGCTAGTCCCCTAGTCAGCAGACGTAGCACCAGAACTTGGAAATGAAGATCAAAGGATCATTTGAGACTTAATCCAGCCCACAAGCAGAATGGCTTCACTGTGGACTTCCTCAGGTGACTTTGTAGCAAGAGAAAATGAAATCAAGATGTGTAGGAAAGGGCTCGCTAGAGAAAGAGGCAGCGGTGTGGCTGTAGCGAGCATTTGCTGTTTGTGTCCGCAACCTCCATTTCCTCCTTTGATGGCATCCTGGCTTTCCTCTCCCGGCATCTGGTCCTCTCTGTCTCCTTCTAGTCTCATTCCTGGGGTGCATCACGCCTTCCGTCCCGGGGGTGGGCCCTGTGTGCTTCCGTCAGGAAGGGTGTCCTTTGTGTGAGCTCCTGGGTGCTCTTCTTGAGTGTGACATCTGACCTGCTATAGTCATTCTGTTCCCGTGAGAGATGAGACTGCAGCTGCCAAGGGGAATCTCTGAGCAGGATGTCCTCAGGCCAACACTGCAGAAGCAAGTTAGTGAAATGGGAAGGAGCTGGACATGGGGACAGCATTGGAGCCATGGATCAGGGCTGACCTGACAACTATCCCGCCACTAGATCCTGCAATACATGAAACTATACATTTTCTTCATTTCCTAACAGGCTCTTTTACTCATTTGTCTTTAAGGAGATGCTCTCAGTTCTGTGATGGGAAAATGAGACTTAGTTGTGTTTGCGGATGCAGCAATGGCTCGGACAAGTCAGCCTGAGTCAGGGTGTCTCTCAGTGTGGTACTTCCTCTGTACCTCTATTGCCGTTTTCCCCCAGTAAAACCTTCTGGGAGGAGGGGAAGCAGGGAAGGACCCTCGCACATGGTGGTTGACTGTAGGCTGTTGTCTTACCAGGGCACCAGCAGGGGCACCTCAGCTTTAACTGCCATACAGTGGAAGGCCTTTGGAGGTGCCACTAGCCCAAAGTCAGCATGCTCAGCCTTCTGAACTTAGAAACGTGTCGTTACACAAATAAAATTTAAAATGATAACAAATTTAAAATTATAACAAACTGTGCCAAACCAGAGTTGTTGGTTCACATATCAGCATCTAGATCAACTATTCCTTCTGCAGGACTGGTTTTCTGTTTTTTTTGTACTTATCACATTCCTTTATTTTTATAATTCAAATATTTTATGAGTCACTATTTTTGAAAGTCAAAACAGAAAAGAGAGACTTCAAAACTACTAAGCCTTTCCCTTGCCCGTGTGGACATTATTCAGAAAAGTCTCAATGAATAATCACCCTGCCAAATAAGGACACCAGCCTCCATGTGGGTTGTTTCCCCCTTTCCTTCCCTCCATTTGTTAGCATCTCTCTTCAGATTAAATGTGAAATCGACAAGAATGAGCCTTTCAGAGGACTGGGAAAGTAATCAGTTAAGAAAATGACACTCGATAGATCACTTACTGTTATTTTTCCAAACATCACTTTTGTTCCAACAGATCAAATCGGTGTCCTGCTTTGAGGCACGGTGAGTGCTCTTACTCACTGTTGGTCCCTTCAATAGCAACACTGTCACCTCACATCCTCCATCCTCCACTCCCCTTTCCCCTGGCTCTTTGTCTCTGTCTGTAAGTGTTTCTCTCTCTCTCTCTCTCTCTCTCTCTCTGTGTGTGTGTGTGTGTGTGTGTGTGTGTGTGTGTGTAGATGGAGGTTGGTAGAGAGTAGTGTCTGTCAAAGAAGGAAGCCTTTCATTTTGTCTTCTCGAAATGATATTGTTAATTCCCTCAGTTTGGAAACATATTGTCAGAATTTGGGGAAAGAAACAACCTCCAAACATACAGCACTTTCCCGTCTCCTCTGAAAACCAGCACTGGGCCTGCGGGCCATTCCCTGCTCTTTTCTTCTCCTCACCAAAATTATGCTGTCTGGTTTCCTACCTTATGAAATATCATCGATCCACTCCGAAGAGAGTGGGCTGTAAATTAATGCATGCGTCGTCGTCTCCCATCGGATGGTTGAAGCTGGAAAGCCACAGCTTTTAGGATGTTAAATATTTATAGTCATTGTTTCAACCAAAATAAAGGCTTGCACAGTGAACAGGATGCAGGCTGCAGAGAGGCTTGCCTCTTGTACTGTGTCTTTCGAGAGACTTCTGAGTGACAGTGTCCATGCAGACCTATGCCTCCAAAAGTTCTCAGATGATAAATGAAGGAGACCAGCAGTTGCCCAGAAGAGCATTACCCACATTTTCTCAGATGATAAATGAAGGAGACCAGCAGTTGCCCAGAAGAGCATTACCCACATTCTGGAAATGAAGTGTTCATTTCAATTGTTCGGTTTTCCACTCTAACTCTAGCAGACCTATTCGTCCTCTTAATCCTACCCTCAACTGTGGACAAAGACTTTGCTCCTCAATACTCTTCTGATGGCCATCACCTCAACACTCTTCTGATGGCTGTCACCTCAATATTCTTCTGATGACTGACACCTCAATACTCTTCTGATGGCCGTCACCTCAATACTCTTCTGATGGCCGTCACCTCAATACTCTCCTGATAGCTGTCACCTCAATATTCTTCTGATGGTCCTCACCTCAACACTATTCTGATGACCGTCACCTCAACACTCTTCTCATGGCTGTCACTTCAACATTCTTCTGATGGTCGTCACCTCAACACTCTTCTGATGGCCATCACCTCAACACTCTTCTGATGGCCGTCAATTCAACACTCTTCTCATGGCTGTCACTTCAACACTCTTCTGATGGCCGTCACCTCAATACTCTCCTGATGGCTGTCACCTCAATATTCTTCTGATGGCTGTCATCTCAATACTCTTCTCATGGCTATCACTATGTATCAGGTTGCAGACAATGATTGTCTTACCATCGTTATACTGGAACTTATAATGCCTGAGGTGAACCATCTGAGATTTGTTGTTAACAAAAACCTCCCAGCGATTACAGATTTGTGAAAGCTTCGAGATAGTTTGTCAATGTAGAATAGTATTTTAGAGGATAAAGCTGGATTCTCTTTTGGATAAAGCAACCTCGGGGAAGTATATTTACCTCCCAATATACTCAAGATAACATTCCCGTTCTCACAGCCAAAAGTGATAGGAAGCAAATCAGACTGACAATATAACTTGCAATTAAAAGTTGGTGGGGGAGATGTGAATCCCTGCAAAGGGAACTGATGTCAAGCACGTACGTCCCTGAGAGATGAGCTGGTCGTAGGAGGAGTCCTACAGTCACTCCCATGCAAGACAGTTTTCAAGCATCAAAACTTCTGAGTTAGAGATCAAAGAATTGCTTGCATCTTCCCCTTAATATTTAAAATTTTTAAATGGGCTTACAAAGACTAAACAACTTTTGCATACCCTTTAAACTTGAAGGCAAAGGAAAAATAAGGAGAGCAGAGTTTGCTAGAGAGAAACAGATTAAGTCACCAAACACCTGCCATTAGAGATTCCATGTTAGCCTATGGAGGGAGGGTCAGGCTTGGTTTTGAGTTTGCTAGAGAACTCCATGAAAAGAGAACACAAAAGGTCATGGTATCTAAGGTTTGTAAATCTAAAACAAAATAAATATTCTGTTCGGGGAAGGACCACAGTAATTCCTGATGCTACGGCCAATAATACATTTCTCCTGCAGGCTCTTGTAAGTAACAAACTCCATCTTCTGAGGCATCCTTGACCAAATTGATGAGTTTCATAGTCTGCCTCCAGGGAACTGAAGAGGTCACAAGAGTCACAGAGCTTCCTAGGAAGTTTTCAAAGTCTATTTAAGGTTAGGGCAGTAAAATCAAGCCAACTCCTTCCATGCATCAAGGCTCACACACTGAACTCTTCTGCAAAGTGCAAATGCTAGACCAACAGAACTTGATTAAAACATTGTAAAGGGCAGAAATGTCTATGAATGGTCATGTACTGCCTTTCAGACTTTGTTCTTCAACAAGACTATTCTGGATTTGTTGTAATTCCAGCACTCCAGGGTTGATGAACAGGCTACATTTTCAAGACTCCAATCGTTTGCTTTGTCTTCAGACTTATGTCTAAGATCCTTTCTTTTTAATACCCTGACCAAGCTTTTTTGAGAGTAAATCTGATGGTTTGAAACACCTCTGAATTCTTCTCTGCTCCTGAGACATTTATCTATCTTTCTAAAGATGTTGCCCATCCTTCTTCAAATCCCCTTTTACAGCTGGAATATAAAAACAACAACAAAAAAACAACCCCTGTATCACAGCTGATTGATCTACAATGGTATGTGATCCAAACTGGGCCAATCAGAATTCTTACTAGGAGTTTTCAAATAGAGCTGGAGGAAGAGCTTTTGTCTCTCCTTGGTGCCAATATTGTCTTAGGTGTACCTGGGGACTCTGGGTCTGGGTCTGCAGTCTTATGGCAGCATAAGCAGAGCAGAGGTCTGGATAGGGGCAGGAGTAGGTCAGCCAGGATCTTGGTCCCTGGTCCAAATCTTTGCTCTAAGCATTGCCAATTCTGCATCGCCAGTTCAACACAACTTTATGTTACTCACAAGCAGGCGTCTCATTTAGTGCACTTCTACCCTCTTCTCAAATTGTTCACCTAATTTGCGAACTCAAGAAAATCTGCAGCCATAGTAATTACTCCTGCATGCTTCCCAGGAGAAGCCTGTTTGATTGACAGTTCATGTGACTGCTGGTTCTCAAGAGTATACAAATCACAGGCTGGAGAAGGGGGCAAATTCCAGGATTGTGAGTGTCAGTGGGGCCTTGCATGAGCTCCACCATTGCCTGCCACAAGCTGCCATGGAGCCCAGCTTTACTATGTCACACAATGCAATCACAAGGCTCCCTGACCTTGGCATTTCCAGTAAATGTTTAGTCGGGGCTGTTTGGCAGTGTGTGTGATTTAGAGGCAGTTGTATCAGAACCAAGAGTCAACACAGTGGTTCAGAGTCACTGTATGATGGGATGTCTTCCTTCAAGAACCAGATGTCTCCAACATTCAGCTCCATGTTCAAAATGGGCGACCAGACTTTTCTGTCATATAATGTAAAGTGGTTTTGAATATGGGAATGCATGCTTTAAGAGCCTCATCTGTAATCCTAAAAAGCATATGCATATCTTGTATAAATAGGAGCTGTTCGCTGGGAGCTATCTTTGCCATAGCCCAACCATACACCGTTGATTCAAAGATGCTGTTCTCCAGAGATTTAACACCCTGGTAACAGAGAGTGACTGGCATGATAGGATCCTGCTGTTGGCGGCCCCTGTCTTTCTCGGTGGAGGATAAAATGACAGACTTACTCACAAACAAGAGTGCTTTCGACTTGACATAATGTTGCATTAAAGTGAGAAAGGCAAGCTTTAGTTGCCACAATATTTTCAAATAGGTTTCTTCTTTTCTTTTTTTCTCCAAAAACAACTGATGTAGGAAGATTGTTGAGGCTCCAGTATGGGCCTAAGGACTCCTGCTGCTATTGAAAAAATCAGACTGTGTACTGAGTGTTCTAGAAAGTACTCCAGGAGTCTACAGATTGAATTAGGCTCAGCAGAAGCTTAAATGGTTAGCAGCCCAGCCACAGCCAGACAGATGGTTGTTCTCACCATTTCCAGGCATCAAAACCAAACCAAACCAAAACTTTATCTTGGTTTAGAGCAGAGAAGGAATAATAGAAAACAGGAAGGAATTAGTCTCAGTACCGACAGGGTGGAGCCTCCCTGTTCTCTGTCAGAGCCCAGGACAGCAATAGATTAATGGGCCCTCAGCACACGCTCAACTCTGCTAGTTGGTGGAGCCCTTTCCCATTGACTCTGAGAAACCTTCACATAAAACAGATTGACCAGCCACTGCAAAACCCACCCATCCCAGGAGATAAAACATTGTCCAGCTCATCCTGACCTCACCATGCAGCCTACACCCTTTGGGGATGGACACAGCCCTCCTTTCTCCTCTCCTCTCCTGTCCATTTCTTTCCCTTGCTGCTATCCTTGCTGACATTGAGCTGTCTGTCAAAGCTAGAACAAACCCCCTTCTCATTCACATCCCAATCTCAACCTTTATAGCCACACAGCTTCCTAATCAGAGGCGAACTATATGGGCTTGAAATGCCTATGGTTCTTCTCTGGGACCGCTTTTGTATCAGGTATAAACTCGTTCCCCAAATAACACCACACGGAATTGATTTTTAACTTTCTAAATACAACTGTGCTAATGATCACTAAGGGATGTGCTCTCATTGGTGGGCCCGTAGCAGTGTGCATCAGCCGTCCTGGAGCTGGAGCCACCAGGTTCAAATGCTGTTTGCCACCCATAAGACCTCGGTCAAGAGACTTAGCTCCTTTCTGCCTCAATATTACTTATTGAAAAAGAGGTGATTTGTTCAAATAATACACACAGAGAACTGGACATAGAGCTCACCATGCAGGAACGCTAGGACGATGCCTTCTATCATGTTGGTTGGCTCCCTTCCTGCTCTCAACTGGGTTCTGTAAACATCTTAGGACTTCCATAGTACCGAGGAAGCAGTAGGTCCCTCGTTTCTAATGCCTTCACCATGGCCTTTCTACCATAAGGTACCACATATAAGCACTTTCCTCTACTGTCCCCAGAGGTCCAGAGGTGTGACATTCCTAGTGCTCTTTCTCCTCCCCAGCCTCCCAAGCACTGGAGACTACCCATCAATCCAGATGCCACCAGGGCCACTCTGAGAGTTCTGCCCTTCCTAGAAGGACAAGAAGAGAGTAGACGTGTGGCCTCATACTAAATTCATTCACAGCAGCCAGCTCTCACCACACTTCCTGCCCAAGCAGTAGCCAGAACTCCCTTCCAAGCAAGTCCTGGGTGAATCCCTGATGACCCCATGGCGTTATGCACAACTAAATCCTTCACCCGGAATTAAGGGCATCAGAACTTGTAAATGGTAGTGGGCTTTTGTGCCTCCTACGATGGGAAAATGAGTCTCTTTGACTGTCCTGATTTGGAATTCCTGTGCTTCTTTTGGCCACTCGATGGTAAGCTCCTTGTGGGTCCCAGCTATGCCAGTTTCATTCAAACCTTGCTTCTGGAATGTACACAGAGACTCCTTACTTGAGTGTTTCTAGCAGACAACATTCATACACCCCCCCCCCCCGGATACTCTGTTTTCCTTTCTCTGTGCCCCTATCCTGGAACTATTGGGATAAACTGCTTCCAAGTACATGCAGCCAGTGGCCTAGGCCAGGCTGGACTCTGTGGTGCCTTCAATCCAAAGAGTATTGCCCGCCCATCGGTCCCCCACCCCTACCTCAACTCAACCTAATGAGCAAATAAGGAAAGAAAATTAAAGCTAAAAAAATTAAACAGCTTTAGTGAAGATCAATAGCATTCTATAAAGCTCTGGGCTGTGGTATTGAGTGAGCACAGAGTAATCCCCTGCACACTGCATGTTAAGTTAACTTGTGAGAGAAATACGTTCCTCCTCAGCTGCGCACCTCGCCCTCCATTGTGAACCCGGAAGCAGGGGACACAAATTAAAATAATGTTGATTTAGTTTTTCAAGGGAGTGCCCAGGAGCATTTTCTGCCTGGCCAACCAAAAACTTCAGCCCTCGCTGCAGAACGCCTTTCTCTGAACAATACAAAGAGAATATTTGATCCCCAGAGCTCTGCCCACAAGTGGATTTTTATTTGGATTTTGGGTTTTGTTTCTTTCATGCTTTCCTTTTAGATTTCAACATCTTAAACGCCAACTTGAAAATTCCCTTTTCAGCGCAAGCTCTCTGTGCTGCTCCAGCAGGCTCTTGAGGCATCATGGTCATTAGTCTGAAAAGTGCAGGATCCAGACAGAGCTCCGTGCAGGTGGGAAGCAGGAAGGAAAAGTACTGGGTGAGAGTGGGTACCAAGGGGCCTCTCTCTGCCTTTGTGGTTTGGTTTGCAGTAGTGACTAGAACACAGAAAATCACAGCATCAGAGCTGCTCCTGCTCAAATTCAGCCACCTGCTCAAATGCTGCAGACGCTATACTTAAATCCCAACTGGAACGAGCATCGATCAGAAGCCGTTCAAGCCCAAGAGATCAGTCCTCTTAGAGTGAGAGCAGTCAAGGTCACCGTGAGAAGCAACCAAGGGCTTGGAGTAGACTGGTGGATTCCAGCAGAGCTGCAAGCAAACCTAAACTCTACCACCACCTCTGCAAAATCTTGACCTTATCAATTAACCTCTTCAACTCATTTCCCCATCTTTAAGACAAGAATCATAATGCCTCCCTTACAGAATGGCTTTGCATGAATAAAGAGGAGAAAAGAAGAATATCTCGCCAATAAATGCTTGGTGAACGGCATTTTCCTTCTAAAGGGATGACCCCATGAAGTGCAGAAGAGGACAGTGGCTGAAGCATCATAAACCAAACTGAATGCCCAAACTGAATGTAATTCTGGTCTACAGTACTTGGCATTTAACACACGAAGCAAAAGTAAGGGCGACTGAACGAATGAATGGCCAGAAAGGCACAGTCAATCTTTTGTCACCAATCTTATACAATTTTTTTTCACATTACAAAACTAATTCTGTTGTGCAGTGGTGGTATATGCCTCTAATCCCAGTACTTGGAAAGCAGAGGCAGGAGAATCTCTGAGATCAAGGCCAGTGTGGAATACAGAATACAGGACTGCCAGGGCTACACAGAGAAACTCTGTCTTGAAGAAACAAAACAAAACAAACAAAAACAAGACAAAACCTAATTCCCATTGTGGTGGTTCGAATAGAAATGACCCTCATAGACACATTTGTTAAAATGTTTGGCCCATAGCGAATATCTCTGTAGGAAGTGCAGCCTTGCTGGAGGAAGTGTGTCACTGTAGAGGTGGGCTTTGAGACTTAGATGCTCAAGCCATGCCTAATGTGGCATTCTTCTCCTTCTATTGCCTCTGGATCAAGATATTGAACTCTTGGTTCCTTCTCCAGCAACATGTCTGCTACATACTGCCTTGCTTCTCACCGTGGACTATAATGGACTAAACCTCTGAAGTCGTAAGTCAGCCCCAATTAAATGTTTTCCTGTATAAGAGTTACTGTGGTCATAATGTCTCTTCACAGCAATAGAACTCTAACACCCATTCAATTTGGAATATTTAAGATATATAGAAAATCCGTGAAGGAAATGAAAATCAACCAGAACTGCCCCAGCCGGAAATAGGTAGCATTGCTGGCTTGGTATGTAACTCTCTGGGTATTTGCTGACGTATCTGTGAAAAATATTTTTACTGTAACATGAAGAATTCTTCAGGTGCCTTCTAATGACTTTTTTGTTTATTTAACAATGGATTTTGACCATCTCTCTATGTCATTCCATTATGTGAGTTAAAATCTAAATATTGTTATCCTGATTGAGTACATTCTAATTTACTTTAAAGGATGTTTTTCTTAGTTGTCCAGGTCTGTCTCAGTAGTTCTTTTCAAAGTGCCCCTTTTAGGAATGATAGTATAGGCACCTATCTATAGGTCAACACTCTAAATAATGCCCTTCCACAAGGACCGCCTTTGAATACTACATCCCTGGGAGGAGCATGGCTGGGTCCAAGTCTAAGGTTTACTGTGAGGAAAGTGAGGATGGCATATGAACAAACCTCATTCCCTACTCCCAGCGGTTTGACTCCTCTTTCAGAGAAGATGGGGCCACAGTCCCAGCCTCCATTGTGATGAAGAACCAAGGGTGACCTTGGGAGTGACCCTAGGCTGGCCACCCCACCGGAGAAATGGGTGTGGAGTAGCGTAGCGGAGGGCCGGATTTCAAGTAGGTGCTTCACCTCTAGCTGCTTGACCCCAGGCAAGTATTTTAATGACAGCAAGGCTCTGAGAAGGCTGAGAAATGCGGACAATGATCTTTTCCACGTGGGGTGGGGTGGGTGGGTGGCTCTGATGAAAGAATGTCTGCGAAAATTCTCTGCGAAGAGCAAATGGAACTGGGAAGGAGCTTTCCCGGGGGCAGCTCAGGGAAATTGAGCAGCTTTTCTAAACCTCCAGAGACCATTCTCTCAGTGTGTGGCTTTAAGCTTTTGTTTGAAATAATGTGAATTCCCAGAACATCAGACACACCCGTGGTCAAAAGTAAGTAGGGCCCACACCCAAGCCAAGGGTGTTGGGAATCCTGGCCCCTCTCTTCTCACAGTCCTACACTGGGTCTGCCTTCTTGCCCGTCTTTTCACTTCCTCTGCAATCAACTGATTGTGAAGAAGGTAAATTATGAACAGCTCATTACCTCCCTGAAGCAATCATGTGGTCCTCTCGCCCATCCCACCCAACGGCATCTGATGGAGAGAAAGAAAGGAAACAGACAAAGGCACGCTTGCTACTGATTTAGATCTTCTGGGTCATTGGTATTTCCTGATACTAAATAATTTCTCTCTGCTGAGATCTTAAGATGGCAAAAGTAGATGTCCTTGTTGTAGCTTGGTACCATACTAGGTATCGGTTTTTGTTTGTTTGTTTTTGCTACCTGGGCTTGTCCAGGGTTTGTTCTTATCTACGGTGGGTCCAGGTAGGAGTTCAGAAGAACTCAAGAAGAGTCACTGAAAAGTGTAACTGCTCTCCTCTGCTCTGCTAGCAGGCTAAGACTCTGGGTGGGACTGTGCTTGACTCTAAGGAATCTTCTAAGGTTCGAGGACCTCAGCAGTTCCTCAAGCATTGATAGGTACTTTGCTAGAGAGACGTCGACTGGGGACAGGGACAAATGCTAAGTTGCAAAAGCATGAGAAGGAGCAATCGCCACAAGAAATACTTGGCACCTCTCCATGTTGTCAGCAAAGGGCAGAGGCTCTCGCCTTCACCACCTATGACACCTTGGTAACTTCTTACACCTCCACAAGGAGAGAATGCACCTCTTTACCTCTAGAAATGGTGAGGTTTTAGATGTTGATAGAATGGACCATGTTGCAGTGGCAACCTTGCCTTTCCTGGTCTTTCTGCTTGCTCACTTTGCACCTGCTCATCTCCTAGGAAGGTGACTCAGGTGGAGCTGAGAACATCACCAGTCCCTCAGGAAAGTCTTATCCTTGGAAACTGATGTGGTTGCGATCATCCTAGAACTAAAACTCCTCTTTCCCGAGCACAGTCCTAAGACAAACTCAGTAAACCTGCTTCCTGGCTCCTAGGAGGGCATCCTTTCTCTGTGTTCTCATGGGTCAGAAGCAGAGAGGGAGCTCATCAGCTGCTCTTTTACACAGGCACCAATCCCATTCACTAGGCTTAATCACCTTCTAAAAGCCCAGTGTCCTAATACTATCCTATTGTGGGTTAGAATTTAACATGTGAACTTGAGAAAGATCCAAATATTAGGTTTCTAATGAGAGCCAGAATAGCCTACCGATTTAGATGAGACTGCCAAGACCTGCACGTGGCTCCCTGTCTGAAACTCTAGGCCTGTCCTCATAGGTACTCTGCTGCATCTTCTACATGAGACTAGCATTGCTCTGGAAGGTCCTCCCCTTGAACAAGAACCCACCTAGGCTGTGCTCTTGTCCGGAGATCAGTAGTTCCCCATCATCTCCTAGCTTGAGCTGTGCACCATGCCTCCTTCAGCCTGTCTCTTCATCTGCCCATTCTATCAGTCTTTTCCCTTTGGACCTTTTCAGTCTCAATGTCTCCATGAACCAACATTTAGTTTTCTGAGAATTCCCTCACCACATTCACCACCGAGCATGCGAGTGAGGTTCTAGATGTTTCTTTGGTTCAATCATTTAGCTAGACGATAGGGTTGGGGAGTTCGTGCCGAGTCAATTCTGCTCTGGCAACCTCACATGGGCTTTCCCCACTGTGGAAGTTTTCCCATATGCAAGATCTCTTCACTCAAACTGATGCTACTTATACCAGCTGACACAGACTCTTAGCATGAGCTGAACACTATTCTAAGAAATTAACATAAGTCATTTGATACTCATTATTCCTCCCATTACAAGCAAGCCAGTGAAAGTATAGTGGCTAAGTTGATCTGGCTAAGCTCTTACAACTGGTAAGGGGAAGAATGGAGATTTGAGCCCATGCTCAAGGGTGTGGTTTCTAGATCCTACTCTTAAATCCCCAGTGCCTCTTGGACTTTCTCTTATATAAGCTGGAGGTAAAGAATGGACCAATGTTTCAGAAAACATTTTAGTCATCTCCTTTGGGTGCTTCCAATGTGTCTGGCTCCAGTTTTTAGAGGGTAGAAGTATTTATTACTCATTGCCCCCGGCTTTTAGTCAACTAAAATTCCACAGGTAATAGTCAGAGTTACCTTTAATGTACCACCACACATATAGATCTCTTAGAACTCTGCCAACCATTTATCAACCATAAATGGAAGCTTCAAGGGTAGGAAGCTCATGGCTTAGGAGGAAGAGAAGTGGCCAGAAAAAATCAACCCTCATTACACAACAGTGCTTGATTTATGCAGCAAGGTCCACAAATATTCACTGCACACCTACTGCAGGCTGCTAGGGACTGAGAAGATAGTTATCAAGTTGGACAAGGTAAAGGTCTCTGACATATGGGAAATCCCTACAACTGTTTGGAAAGCATTTCCTAGAAAGAAAGAATTCCAGTTGTCCTTTGTTGCATGACAATCTGTCCTGAGCTTAGAGACTTAAGGTGACAGACTCCTTTATTTGCATAGGATTCTGCCACATGGGCGGGGCTCAGTGAGGAAGGCTCTATTCTGGCCCTTGTATGCTATGCTTTCTCAGGCAACTGCACTCTTCAGGGAGCTCCACTGGGGACCTGTCCACGAGGGAATCACTTGTAGTTGGGCAATCAGTGCCGCTAAGCGCTGGTGCGCCTCAGGTATCCACACATCTTTTCTTTCTCCAAGCATCTGCAGTTGATTCCAGAGAAAGGTCCCAAGAGAACAAACGCCATCGTGCAAGCATTTGTGGCAAGTATAATCTTTATCGAGTCTCTGTAGGTATCACACTTGCTGATGCCTCGTGGCAGACTTCGGAGTCTATATGGAAAGGAGCTAGAATGAGAACAACGTGGGATGCCAAGGACCGGGGCATCGATGGGACAGTGCCACACTGCCTTCCTCTTCCCGCTGACTGGATCAGCTCTGCTCTTGCCACCCACTTTCCCCCCAGAAGTTCCATCAAAGCAGAAGATGACAGGAGGGAGGTCTCCCAAGTCAAAAGGAAAAGGACACCTTCCCCCACTTCAGTCCCAAATTTACCTTCCTTCTGATTACATTTGAAGCATCCATTCAAGACGCACCATGCAGGTGTTCCCACCCTCAAAGTATCTCTGCATTCTTACTGTTAGTTCTGTTATTTGGAGGTGATCAATTCTTGTCCGACTAGAACCAACACATGCCTAGTTAACCTGCTGTGTATGATTTGGTGTGCACTGCACTGGTGTGACAGGGTGATACCTGTCTTTGTGTCCTGGAGTTCCTTGGAGAGTCCACAGGAGTTAGCCAGATGAGCCAGTGCCGGGGAGAAGTCCCTGCGGGTTGCCAAGAACATTTTCGTTGCTATTCAGGGAATCCTTTAGTGGCCACAGGGAGAGAAACTGACTAAGATCTGGGAATATGGATTACATGGATCCGAGGGTCCCTGACTGTCTGAAGCTAGAGGCAAGGTACAGCCCTTCAAGTAGGACACCCTCCCCCAAATCATGCGTTCTTAATTTCCAGTTCATCCTTTAACATTTGTAAGCCAGTGATTTCTTCCCACAAAGGGGCTCAGCGAACTCAACAATGAGAAAAAAGCTCCCCCCTTTCTCATCACATTATTTTCCTCAAGGTAATGAATAGAGAATGATCTGCCTAATTGAAGGGGCAAAGGGCCAGAGAACACTGAAGGAGGGGACTGTCGACATTTCCAAAAATTCTTATCCCATCACATAGACTTGCACAGCCTAGCCAAGCAGTGAGGTACACAGTGGTCTCCTCTCATTGACAACAAACCGTTGCATTGTCTTTGGAAGTCGAAGACCTCTCCAGGTATTTTTATAGAGAGAGTGAGTGGGTGGAGCAGGAGCTACCTGACTTGTAGTCAGGCATCTGGCATCTAGACTGGGAAAAGTGAGGTAAGATGCTCCCATTATAAACAGGCTCCCTTGGCAACTACAGCTTCGCAGACGGATAGGCCGTGACATCCTGTCTTTCTGACATGATCAGAATTGTGTTTGGAGGCAATTCATCTGGCAGCAGTGTCTGCTCTGATTTGGAGATGGGAGATGGAATAACGAGATCCTCGGATTACAATAGCACCAGAGGTGACCCGGTGCTAGACACTTGGTGTGGACACTCCCATTCTATCCTCACAGACCTGTGAGATAAGGTATTGTTTTCCATTCTAAACAGACAAGGATACTGAAATCCAGCAGATCCAGACATTTGCCAAAGGGTTAAACTGTGAATGAGTAGGAGAGTCAAGATCAAATTCGGATCCATCTGACTCTAAATCCCCTGCTTCTCTCCGTTCAGAGGCTATTGCAATAGTACAGATAAGAGATAATGAAAGTCAGAGCCGGGGCACCAAGGCAAACACTGTAAAGAAAACAGTAGACAGAAGATGTGTGCCAAAGTAAATTGAGGGACTGGACTGCGCAGACCCGAAGGTGGGGTAGCCTGAAGAGAAGTGGTGCTGAGTTCTTCCTGGCAGGCCCAGTGCAGGTTTGGACCTGGATTCACTGAAGCCCAGTGAGGAACAATGGCAGAAGGCAACACAAACAGGCTGAAGGAGACTCTATTAGTCAAAGATTCAATGCTTTGTCTTACCCCAAAGAACCGATGAATCTGTTGTATTTAATAGGCCAGGAGTAGTATAATAGCTATATAATAATGTAAGAGTTTCCATTCATTTAAGTTCAATTCTTCTTTCATATTTGTATATCCTTCCTTTCAGGAAATGTGTGTTGGGGAAGAGAAACAAAAAGCAAGGAATTATGGAAAAATTATTAATTTTTCTTTCGTAAGAAAAGTTGCACCTTGAAACAACTGGCTAAGCTCTTAAGGTTAGACAGTTCATTCACCTTCGTGTAAGGCCTTCACCTGGCTAACACCCCACATGTACTTTAAGATAATAGTATTGACAGTGTCACTCAAGAAACTTTGACCAACTGGGTCCAGGCTCTGGGACTAGTGTCGGGCTTGTGGGTCATTGAACATGTTCCTTAAATCTTGGCACTTCTCGTTGAAGGTCAGAGATGGCAGAGACTTCTTTCACTAGGCTTTCAGTGGATTACATATGAATAACCTGGGCCAGCACACTCAAATACACTAGATAATGTCATTAGTATCAGTGTTGAGAGCCTGTGGTGCCGATCAGGAAATGCCATCTTCCCTTGACTCCTAGCCTCCAGGCTTGGTAGACAAAATTATCTGTATTATTAGACGTAGGATTTTGCTGGCCAAATGGACAATTTACATGCAAAGTCCTCTTAACCCACTTGCCTTCCATCATCTTAGCATCCCTCCCTCTTACATTATTTGGCTCGGTGCATAGCCTGTCTGTGCTAATGACAGGAGCCTCGCGAGAATGTCTTCATTATGACCCAGTGTCTCCCTCCTCCCAGGAGACCCCTGCTTTGCTCTCTTCAGCTTTGTGGAGAAATGCTAGGTCGGCTCTGGTCTCCCACTCCTCGGTCATCTGTGGAAAGGCAGCCATAGAGAGTTCAGGCACGTCGTACCACTCAGTAAGAAGATCAACAAGAAAGCTATTTGGCAGCTCTGACTTGGAGAGAGAGGCTGGTCCTGGAATCAGACTCTTCTGCCTCTTCATTGGTTCTTCCTCTCCTGAAGCTTCAAGGCAGAAGCCATCTTCTTTGCCACATCAACACATTTCCCTACTTCCTGGGCCCGAAGGGAGAAACTCTCTTCTGAGGCCCTCTCCTCTGCAGGCTTTTCCAGCCGACTGTCCACCTGCCTCTGGGTGGGGAGAACTTTTCATTTCTCTCTCTGGCTGTTCCCCACCAATCTTGTATTAGTAATTTCCAGTGGGCAGTTGACAAGACTGTCTGTTTTTGGAAAGTCATACTTCTATTGTTAGAGAAGTTTGAGCCCCTGGCCCCTCTCCTTCTGTCTACTATTACAGTTGGTGATTCTCAGTCTCTTCCTTACGTTTAGCCTCACTCGTACGTAATCATGTGGTAGGTGGGTCCAGTTTGAAGGCTGACTTGGCCCCACTCATTCTGACTGGTATCTTTTTAGAGCCTAGTCTTTGGGTCTTACAGTGCCCATTCTCTCGCTGCTACAGACTCTCACTCTCCCGAAGACCTTCTTTCTTGTGACTCTATTGAAATTGCCCAGTCCAGGATTCTCAGGAAAGCCCCAACTTCCAGGGCAGACGCTCATGTCCTACTTCACATTTTAAGGTTTCTGGAAGTGTATGTGCCCACTGAGAACACACAGGCCTTAGAAACCTCTCCTGACTTCCCTGCCCACTTCTCTTCCCAGTTCTCACTGTCCCACTCGATGTGTGTGTTCTTCCAGGGCGAATTCCAGGGCCCAAGGCTCTTTAGTGACCACATGTCATCACTCAGTGATCTCTAGTCCAGCAATACTGGTGTGTCCTCCACTGCGGCACCACCACATCAAACCATGACGCCTTGAACTCACCGGTGAGCACCAGCTTTGAAAACTTCTCCTCCCGTCTTTGTCTCTTAGGGGGTGTGGTTTGTAGTAATGCCAGCTCACAGGGAAGACTCATCAATGTCTGGAGCCCTCTCTCTTTATGATTCATGGAACCCCAAGGACTTCCTTCCATTTCTTCCTGTCATCATTGCCATCAATCCAGGACTTCCAGACGTCTGCCTTAATGATCACATGCTGGCTTTTCTCTCCTCAAACTGTCTCTAATGTGCTCCATTTAGACATCACTTCAGCTTTTGGTGGCCATTGGATGACTTTGAGCATTTTAGTCTCCGCTCACAAAATGACAACAGGTGAAGTTGAGGGACAGGACCGTTCCCAGCTCCCTCACATGGTGTCATGTCAACAGTAGACACAATCAATATTTTGGAAATGCTCACACACAAATTCGCATTAGCAGGGGTCTGAGGTGTGACCTTTGCAGAGTTATTTCTGGAGCAATGACTAGAGTAGTCTGTCTGTTCGTGCCAAACATCTCCCTGGATCCCTGGCTGCTTTCAAACTCACTCTTACTGTTGTTCCTTCTTAATCTTTATGTTCCCAGGTGTCTCCTAGTGGTATCATACTCTCAGTCTGAATACTTTCTGGGGAGGATTGCGGGCCTTTACTTAATGTGAGGACTATCTAAAGATAAGGTCCAAACAACTCTGACAGCCATGAATGGAGAAGTATGTTAGAACCAGAGCGTATCCCCAGAGTGAATGATGACATGTTCCCAGGTTGCCGAGTTCCAAAATCCCAAATAAACATCATTCATATTTTTTGAATGCTTCTTTTTCTTCAATGGGGAAAAGTTGCTTTCATATAGAAGAAAATCAGAATCGAAAAGTTCTTAGTTTCGCTGCCATTAGCTTCAAAAAGAAAGATTAAAGACAAATGTGCCCTTGAATATCACAGTGATTAAGCAGCCATGCTCTTTGCCCTGTGGGAGGTCATTACCTTCAAGAATGCCACAGTCTTGGTGGTTCCCATTAACGGTGCTTATTGACTGTATCTGTTTTCTAAATCCTCCCCATAAAGATAGAACATGCTCCTAATGGCCACCAAGCTCTGTATTGGTGACCAAGGTCACGACCCCAGCTCTGCACAGAAGGCCTGATACCAGGTTCATACTTGACCCCACAATGACAGATCTGAGGAGATCAAACACCCAAAGAAGGTGAAAGCAAGGCTGTGACTGACTTCAAAGGAGACCCCTCCCCTTCCCCAGGCAGAGGGCTCTGGAGGCACCATTGGAGTTAAGGGACTGAGAACTGCAAACCAGAAGCAATGTGGCGGAGCACTTGGGTTCTGAGAGAAGATGAGCAGGTGGGGCTCTGAGAGACATTATTTGATCGTTAACCTCAGTTTCTTCATCTAAAATACATTTTCCTTGAAGGACTGTTATGAAGGTGAAATATGGTGGAACGGGATTTGAGTCCTTGCTTTGTGCCAGGCACAATTCCAAGTATTTCCAGCCATTAAATCATGCGATCCTCTCAGCCAACCTGAGACAAGTATTTTTATCCTCATTTTACATGGGAAGAGACTGGGGAAGGAAAGGCTGAGTAACCCGTGAAGGTCGCCCAGCTAATCATGAACAATTGGCCCACGAAGCCAGCAGCCAGTGAAGTTGTACCTCCGAAAGTTTGGAGTTGAAAGAAGAGACTAGAGCAGAGGTGACGACAGAAAACAGCTGAGGAGCCAAGGGACCACGAAGAACCATGGAGTAGGCGTGGGGGGGGGGGGGCGCCGTCTGAAGGACAGAAATCAAATTTTGCTTTTCAAGGCCTCCTTCTTACCATGAGCGAGTGTGCATTAATAATAATATTAATATTAATTAATAATTATTAATAAATATATATGAATATATTATTCGTGCATATTTATTTGAATATTCTTGTGTATGTTTGTGCTAATATATTTTTCTGTGAACCTATATATGGTTTTGTGTGTTTATCGTATGTATGTTTGCACGAGTGTGTGTGTGTGTGTGTGTGTGTGTGTGTGTGTGTGGTGTAGGACGAAAGGCCTGGTAGCAGGTACCCACTTGTTTGTCAACATTCCTTGTGCCTGCCCTTCACCCTCCTATGCATGCTGAAGCCATAGCATTAGCAAAGCTCCCTAGCCCTGATCTCCTTGTCTCAATGCCATTCAGTTACTCTTCTCCTAAGTGGCTACATTTGGTTTGTTTTGTTCACTGGGGCATTGATTAGATCCTGTTGGGAAGAGAGTATTCTAGTGTTTTAAAAGCCCTAAAATCTTGTCTGAGGGTACAGATTCTTCCCATATCCACCACAGGGAATGTTTGACCAATAAGACTTTTAAGAATTAGATAGCAAAGAGTGTATAATCAGTAGCTTTCAGTAGAAGTTTAAGTTTAGCAAAAAACTAATTCTTTTTGGCCAACCTGCGAGCATTTGGGAAGAGCTTCTTTTGTGTTGAGCTCTGAAGTTGCTGTAGAAATGATGTCTCAGCTCCCTGGGGGTCAGTCTAGGGGAAGGGCAAGCATGGGAGGAGGCCGAGGTGGGTCAGAGGCAAAGCAGATATCAAAAAGACTGAAGAACAGGATGGCAGAACTCGGATCCCTTACAGAAGCCTCCAAACCTCTGGAACAGTTGTGTGACTGCTTACTTCTCCAGAAGCTTTGCTCAAAACAACCCGCAGTGACTCCAGTTACCTATGGCTTCTAGAAATCACCATCCAAGCTTTCCTAGGGGTAACCTAATTCACTGCTCTATATCAGCCAACACCAAGGATCGCCATGGTCAGCTGCTTCACACGCTCAGTGGTGTGTGTATTGTATCCATTACTGTAGACATGCGCAATCAGAGACACAGGAATGCTCACTGAGCTTTTCCTGACAACCAGAGCAGCGATGGGGGTTGGGGCTCAGGATCACACCCTCTCTTCTGGGCTTTGCTGGAAGATGATGAACTGGAGAGTCTAGGTTCTCTGCTCTCTAAAGGTACAAAGCATTGTTTTACATTCCGATTCCCCTGGCCTTTTATAAAATGCCGCATTCAGGGTCGCCCTCCCACTTTTCCATCCCATCAGCAGCTCTAACTCTGCTGTCTCCTTTAGGGAACCTTTGATTTGCAGGTGTAAGACTCTGAAAACTTGAGCCCTTCTGAGACTGGATCAGCACCGAGCTCCCTCTGGGAACAGTTCAGATGGAACTGGTCACTTGTCCAGTTAGGATGGAAGTCATTCAGTGAATGTTACCAGGAGGGATAGGTATCAAGGAGTTGGAGTGATGAGAGATGAAATATCTTAGGACTTTCTTGGAGATGTCCTACATCCCTGTCACCCATGGCCTCCCTACAGTGAAACCACCAGCGCTTCATCTCCAAGAAAGATGAACCAAGAAAGAGTGCTGGGCACATGCGGTAATGAAAATCTGTGCTTCAACTGTGCGTTCATAATTATTTAATACATAAATGGCTTCTGTAGAAACATATCTGTCTTCTGCCACCAGGTGTATATGTTTCATTAATGCACTCTGGCTTGCACGGGGTGCAAGAGCTCACTTGTCCTCCTCCCCGCTCTCCATCAACTGTCTACCACCAGGGTTTTGTGGTCCGGAGAGAGCTGCAAGCCCCACACTTCTGTGCAAGACTGATGGCTTGTCAATAGCATTAGCCAGCATTATGGGCTGCATCGGGGTAAGCAGAATCAATAGGACCAAGTAAGAAGTCTAAGAAGTTGACATGGCTATCCTCAGCACAGCTCACATTACAAGAAATGAGCTTCCTTAAGGAACTAGCGTCGGGGTTGCTCAGGTGGCCCACACCCACATGCCCTGACCAAGATTTATAGTTCCGTGCTTAGCTGGTGCAGCAAGGTCAGCCTGGAAGTGAAAAGGTAAATGGGGTTAACTGCAGAACAAACGGGGTGACTCGGGCCGCTCTGCTGATAGCCACTGAGGGGCAGAGCTGGAGGAGCTTTGCTATGACTGTGTCTCAGAGAGCTGCCACTCTTGGTAACTCTGGTCTGTTCTCAGGGGAGAGGACCAGCTGAGTTCTGGTGATAACTCCTCCTTTGAGTAGCCTGTGTAGGGCCTGACACAGTTCCTACAGAGTGGCTTGCCTCGTGTCCTCCATGGGAAGCCCCGTGCTACTAAAGGGGAAGACACAGACCTCGCTCAGACCTAGCTGGTTCTAACCATTGCTAGGCCTGGCACGAGGATTCTTCCCAGGGTTGCTATCTTCCTCTTAGAGCAATGCTCCGCTCCAACATTATGAAGCCTTCAGCAGCATAACCTGTGCAGTCACTGGTGAGCACTCACACCATTAATCTTAGTTCTTATGAGCTCAGACAGTCCTCTCCACCCTGTGCCCACAAGTGCACATCAAGCGCTAAGTGAATATTGCGGGCAATTAGAGACTGCAATGGCCTCTGTCCCCAAAGAGAAGGCAGAAACAAATGCAGGAAGACCTCAAAAGCAGCTCTCTCATTCAGTCATGGGGAAATAAGCTTCTTCTTCTGTTAAGCAGATGTGCATTGAAGACCTACTAGATGTTCAGCATGGTCAGCCACTAAAAGGCCACTATCTGCCTTGCGGAAGTACGAGCTGTTCTAGGAGAAGGGGCATGGCAGCAGCTCTACAGTCCCGGGGGATGTTCTCATGGCCAAGGTGAGGGAAGGCCAGGCGGTGAAGGGAAGCGGCTGCTTCAAGTCTTGGGGTGGGATGGAGGGCTCACCAAGCCGCCATACTTAAGCAAAAATAAGAAAACAAAGAGAGGCAGTCTTGAAGAAGGAATGTTTTGAGTGTATTCTAAGAAGTGTTGAGTGGACAGGGAGACAGGAAAATTGACCATAAAGGACATTGGAAGAGCTCAGGGCCCGGGGAACCCAGAGGTGAGGGGTGTGGAATTCACTCCATGTGCATGGGAAGCAGTCTTTAGAGGGTTTAGGGTTGGTAGATATGTGTTCCTCTCATCAGAGCCCTTCAGCTGCTTTCTGGAGGAAAACCTGCAGACAAGTTGGATAAGAATTGACCAGCTTAGCAGCAGGGACAGCGGGGTCTGTTTAGAGGAAGACACTGACAGAATTTGTCTGGAGAACAAGGAGGTCTGTGAGATCCTCTAGGCAGGAGCAGCTGGATAAAGGTGGGCCAGTCTTCCTCAGATGCAGACTGACTGGACAAGATGTCACTGAGGGGCAAGCTGAACCAGGGATGGCCTTGAGTGACTCAGTCAAGATTAAGAGAGGCTGGTATAGTGAAGACTGGAGCTAAGGAGAGTTGAAGTCAAAGAGATAAACAAGGTCATTTGGATGTTAATGGGGATGTGTTTGGCATCACTTGCTTGAATTTAGGGTCAGAGCAGAAAACCCTAAGAAAAAACTATGAACTGTGCAGGAAGTCTGCCAGCAGAGAGGACAGAAAGACAGAGAAGAACCAATAGAGAAGACAGAAGGACAGGGATGAACTGACAGGACAGAAGGATAGGGAGGAGCCAGCACAGAGGACAGAGGGACAGGGATGAACTTACAGGACAGAAGGACAGGGAGGAGCCAACACAGAGGACAGAAGGACAGGGATGAACTGACAGGACAGAAGGACAGGGAGAGTAATCAGAGAGGACAGAGGGACAGGAAGAGACAGCAGAGAGGACAGAAGGACAGGGAGAGCCAGCAGAGGGGACAGAAGGACAGGGAGAGCCAGCAGAGGGGACAGAAGGACAGGGAGAGCCAGCAGAAGGGACAGAAGGATAGTGGACAAACATGAGCATTGAAGAAGGAGCTGTGCAGTCACTCAGAAGAGCAGCTAGCTTTGTCTGGAGCTGGATGGCATTGACTGGAAACCTGGAGGAAAGAGGCAGTTGTGACAGCTAAATGATCAGAGCAGAAAGAGTGTAAGGGTGAAGGCTGGGTCTGGGAATATTAATTACTTGTCCCCTCACTGTGACACACACACACACACACTTATAAGAAGCAACTTAAGGGAAAAAGAGGCTTACTTTGGCTCACAGTTTGAGAGGATTACAGTCCTCCATGACAGGGAGGGCATGGGATTGTTTTCATCTCTGGTGGTAAATGCTTGTTGCATTTTGGAGGATCTGAAAGTAGAGAGTTTAGGACAGATTCATAGTGCAAAGACACACACACACCTGCATACTCACATGCTCACACTCATGTACACGCACACCAGAAAAAAGAAAAAAATCACTTCCTCTTTTACAATCCAACTTGTTTTCTTTTTAATAAATGAGAAAATTTATTTATCTATTATTTTTTCTTTATTTTACATTGCAACCTTAGTTCTCTTTCTCACCCTTCTTCTTGCTCCCCTCACCTTCCTTCCAGCCCACCCTTATCCACTCCCATGGTAAGGGCTCCCATGGGAAGTCATCAAAGTCTGCCCCATTAAGTCGGAACAAGACCAAGCCCCTCCACTCTCTCTATATTAAGGCTGAGCAAGGCATCCCACCATAGAGAATGGGCTCCAGTAAGCCAGCTCATGCAGCAGGGATACATCCTGTCTTATTGCCAGGGGCCTCTCAGATAGTCCAAGCTTCACCAGTGGTTCCCACATATGGAGGCTCCACAACTGTCAGTCTAGAGTTCCCACGTTTCCACGAGCTTGGTTCAGCTGTCTCTGTAGATTTCTCCATCATGATCTTGACCTCCCTTGCTCATATATTCCCTCCTCCCGGATCTCAGCCTAATGCTTGGTGGATCTCTGCATCTGGTTCCATCAGTTACTGGATGAAGGCTCTATGATGACCGTTGAGGTAATCACCAATCTGATTACAGGGTAAGGCCAGTTTGGGTACCCTCTTTACGGTTGCTAGGAGTCTTAGCTGGGTTCATCCTTGTGGATTCTTGGGAATTTCCTTAGTACCAGGTTTCTCCCTAACCCCATATAGTTCTCTCTACCAAGATCTCTCCCTCATTGCTCTCCCACTCTGTCCCTCTCCCCCATCGAACATCCTCATGTTCCCATCCCCTATCCCCTCAGCTTTATCTCCCCCCTCCCCACCCCAGTTTAGCCAGGAGACATCATCTAATTTCCTTTCCCAGGGTGGTCCATGTGTCCCTCTTACAGTTTTATTTGTTACCTAGCTTCTCCAAAGTTGTGGATCCTAGCAACATTATTTGTAATAGCCAGAACCTGGAAACAGCCTAGATGCCCCTCAACTAACTGAAGAACGGATAAAGAAAATGTGGTACATTTACACCATGGAGAATTACTCAGCCGTAAAAAACAATGACATCATGAAATTTGCAAGCAAATGGATGGAACTAGAAAAAAAAAATTCCTGAGTTAGGTAACCCAGACTGAGAAAGATAAACACAGTATACATAAATGGATATTAGATGTAAAGCAAAGGATAACCAGACTACAATCCACAGTCCCATTTCTTTGTTCCCTAACTTCCCCAAACCCCGTCAGCAACTGGGAACCAAGTATTCAAACACATTAACCTGTCAGGGACATTTCTCACTAAAACTATTTTTTACTGAACTACAGTAGGATGCATGGGGCAGGGGCAAAGGGGAAGAGCAGAATGTTGGAGCCAGAGTCTAGCTGAATGTGCATGGCTGGATGGGAGGGTGACTTAAAGGTAAGTCACCAAACCATGCAAGAGTCATCACAAGTCATCATATCTCAACAGGCATTCCCAACCAAAGTGCTCTCTGCCCCACCCACAGTACCCATTCTCGTCATTTCACTAGAACTATGGTGGGGGACATTGTAGCAGTCCCGTAGACTCTAAACCTCTGCATGAATAAGAAAAGTTAAATCATCGAGTATATGGAACGACTTGGGTTTTTGTCCATGTCCCTTTCACAGAACTGAATCAAGGCCTCTCTCACGAATCTGGTCCATTTCCTTGGTGATTTATCTGATGGGATAAACACTAGCAGAGTGTCTTCTCTTTCTCACCAATGTCCACACTAATTTTGTTGTACATTAAGTTTATGTTGTGTTTGGAAGACCTAGGGATCACAAGCTCTGCCACAGCTTAGGCCAAAGCAGGAAAGTGTTGACCCCAAGGAGACCCTGGTGCTTCTTTTAGGGGAAATGAAGATTTACCTAGTAATATCCCCAGGGAACTTAAAATCCGCCAGGGGAGAGAGCACAGAAAGTGAAGTGGCGAGGTCACCTCAGGAAGTGAGTATCTGAACAGGAGAGTCCTGCCCTCAGCAGGGTGAGTGACAGACCAGGGTAGCTGGAGGGAAGGGAAGGAAACCTGAGCAGACCTAGGTTAGGAATCCCAACCAGGGCTTTGCAGTGAAGGATTGTGGTTGTTATTTTGTTCTTGGTTTTATTTCCTGCCCTAAAACAACTCTATTTACCCCTTTTTAGGGAAGAGCGAGCCAGGCGCATGGAGGTTATGGGTTTATGTGTATCATCATAAGAGCTCACAGCCCACCAGACCCAGTCTTTCTGCGTGTGTGTCTTACATTTCTTTATTCTCCATTGCCACAGACCAAAGCCATGCAGGTCAGGTCATGACAGAGATACAGTTAACTTGGGCCAGTTTCTACATCTTATGTGGGCTGTTCTCAGTTACTTCATGTATAGTTAGGTTGTTTGCCTTCTGTGTCCACTTAGCTGGTGTCCTGGGACAAATGGGGTCAGAGATCATACATAGATAGTGACCTGATCTAGGAATGAATGGTTAGATGAGAAACAAGGTTCTGAATGTGTAGAGTCAGAAAGATTCTGGCTACTGTGAAAAGAGTTCCCAAAACTTACACTAACTTTTAAAATAGGCCTCCTAAAAGATGTCTTCAATTTGGGAGTCACCCTAGAAGACGGCATTAGGTGAGTTTTACATCTAAATAAAACTCTTATTCTTATTTATTAAATTTTCCTGTATGAGTAAGGTACAAAACATATTTGATATACATGATTATTGTTTAAACGTGTAGAAAATTGGACCAGAAAGTCATGAGGCAGAATCAAAAAGGATAATTGACTAGAAGAAATTGGATAGAATACTTGTTACACTTAGAAGTCAAGATTATAAAAACACAAAAGGATGCCAAAGTATCCACTTTAGAATACATAGAATTAACATAGACATGTACATCAGTGTGCACACACTCACACACAAATGTATAGTGAGAACAAAGGAAACATTATCATATACTCATCCTGTATATGAGCAATGAAATGGAAATTACAATGTATTTTTAATATTAGGTTGGTAAAATTAAAGGCACCAGTGGCATCTGTTGTTGATAACATCACAGGGAAAAAATGGCAGGTAAAGAGGCAAAATGGTTCATTCTTTACAGAGAACGACTTTGAAATATGTGTAGAAAGAGTGGGCATGTATACTCTGGACACATTCATTATTCCCTAAGAATCAACTCTAAGACAATAACTATATAGTGTTAGGATTTACATGTAAGACTGCTCATTGATGACTGTCACTATTAAGAAATGTATCTAGTTTTGTAAATATAGGATGATTAAGTAAGTTACAAACTATTCAGCAAAATGCCAGGTCACTGCTGTTTTACATGAGTTGAATCTCAATGGGAAAGTTTTCCATGGTTTAGTAAAGTTTCTTATGGCAGTGAGCCATTTTCATTGTTTTCAGTGTAGAAGTGGAACACAAATGAAATGCATACCTACCAAACCGCTAATGGTGAGCATCCCTGGAAATGCAGAGATGGTCATAGACAACCTTGCGTTTCTATTTTATACAGTTAAGCAATTATTTGAATGCTATATTAAGCAGATACTCCTTTTGTGATCCAGACAAAAATGATAATTCCCAGTTGAAAAATAAATAACTTCATAATAGAAAAAAGGCTTTGGGGGAAGATTTTCAAGCTCATTTATCATTAACTGAAATAAATTTTAGTTGGATTCAAGCTAGGCATAAAAATATTATATAAACACTAGAAAAGGAATAAATTATTAGTAATCTCTGGAGAGAAAAGAATGTCCAAACACAGGGCAATGAAGGAAACTGTAAAGAAATGATATTCTTCATTTAACCTAAAAAAGGAGTGCTGGGTTTGGTACACCAAAATCATCATGAGTAAAATTGGGGAATTTTTTTCACAACTCAGTCAGAAAATAGTTACACTGCTGATTCATGAAGGGTTCAAAGAAAATGCTCAGAGAAAGAATGGGCACTCAATTTAAAACAAACCATAAAAGGTATACAGGTAGCTAACTGCATGATTTTTGAGGTTGTTTTGTTTTGTTTTTTTGTTTTGTTTTTTTTTTTAAAAAAACATCCCATTTATCATCTGAAAATGGATGCTAAAAAGAAATCTCACACTAGGTCAGCTTTTAGTATAATAAAGGGTTTTTATTTAGGGGTAGACTCACAGTTTACAGTCCTCTGCATGAATGGGGAACAGGAACGGAATCCAGCAGCTGGAAGAGAGAGGGAGCATGTGCTTTACATTCACATTTACAGTATGAGAGGCCATGCTCAAGTGGAGGCAAATTTTTCTCTGTCCTTTTCTTGTAGAGGTACAGTGAAGAAGCAATCTTTTAAATTAATAACTATAAGAGACCATCCTTTTGGTAGTAGAGAAGGCAGAGGAATTCTAGATTGTAGAGGGCCCATAGGCTGAATTACTTGTTGTCAGCTCTTAGATCTGTCACCATTTACCAGATTTCTTAACAACAAATACAGGAGAATTCCAAGGGCTGGTTAATTCTTCAATATGGTGAGCATCTAGTTGCTCCTGTACCAGCTGTTCTAAAGCCTGCACTCTGTCTTCTGTTAAAGACCACTATTTAACCCGTATTTGTTTCTCAGTTAACCATTTTAAAGGTGCATTGGTACCTCTAAAGGTTTGCTAGTTGCTTTGTGTTCTTCTACAGCCTGAATGGCTGGTGACCTTTGTGTATAGTACCTTATAATATCCTTCTCAGAAATATGAGTTTCTGGGACTACAGGAATGTTAATCTGGGTATTCCATTGCTGCAGCAGGTCACGACTCCATAAATTCAATGCAATATTAGCCATATATGGCCTCAATCTTCCTCTCTGTCCTTCTTGCCCTATGCATTCAACCCATCTCATGCTTTGTTTCACTTGAGATAGGGTTCCAATTCCTAGAAATTGAACATCTGCCTTTTGAAGAGAAAAACTCAGATGCCAAGATTCTGGAGTCATGATACTCATGTCCACATCCACATCTAGTAATCTCTCAATTACAGTGTCATTTATATGCACTCTTAGCTTTGGTCTTTGATTATTAACAGAAGTCTGCCAGAATATACGTTTCCTATTTCCTATTGGAATTTTTGATTCATCCTCCATGTTTATTCCATCATATAGAACAGTTTTTTTTTTTCAATCAGGCAATGGATTTTTAAATTTCCCTGGTGAGACACGTCTTCCATAGTGACTTAGAATGACTGAATCATGTTTGACTCGGGGGCCTGCAAGAGGCTCCCCCCAAGGAGTTTCCCAATGATATCATGCTGCCTTCTCTGTCTTTTGTTGATCTGCATTCATTGGTCCAATGTCAGCCTTTGCCACACCTCCTACATAATCCAGAAAGTTGATACCTTTTATTTTTGTCATTCCCAGAGGAGACATTATTTCTAGGAATTCCTTGTCTACAATGCCTTCTCAGATGTCCTATTCTACCACAATTAAAACATTTGGCATTTTGATGTCTCCTCATACCTTTGGAAATTGCTTCTGTTATCTAAGAATCAGTATTATAGTCAAATGCCTCAATGTTCATTGTATGCAGGATCCATTCATCCATTGGTGCTGATCTAACCTTTAAGGTCCATTCTAAGGTCCTTTTTGCATTCTAAGTTGGCATTTTCAAAAGCCAGAGATTCAATACGTACCCATCTAGTATCTGAGATACTAGATATTACTCCTATTTGTACTGCCTTAGTTAATCTTTGTAAAAAGTCACTAAAGGATTCTCTCTGGCCCTGTTTAAGCCTGATACATGATTCATTTTTTTCTTAGTTCTTAAGTCCTGTCCCAAGTATTTAAGGCTGCTTTATGGCATAGGGACAAGATTTATTCATTGTAAAGAGATTGGGCCTGTGGGTCAGCATAAGTGCCCTCACCAAGAATTTGATCTTGGGAAGTCTCAAGTCCTTTTGCTTTTCCCTGTTGTTATAAAATGTTTGCCTCTTCTCTGAAATAACATTTCCACAGCAGTTGGGGCCCATCATCCAGGACTGCTGAAGCTAACTGAAGCCAGTCATGTAGGTTGGCCGTAATGCTAGAAGCCTGTGTCTTTAACATCTTCCTACAAAATGCTGAATACAAACCATAAGATAGATACTACTGGTTGCATAATTTCTTTTAGAAGATTTATTTCTGTACGTATCCATCTACCTTCTTTGGATCCTTTGGGGAATTTAGAACTTTGTGCTTTGCCAGAGTAGATTACAGGGTAGGAAGCTAAAACCCTGGGTAAATCATCTCTGACAGGTATTGGTGATGTTAAAGCCTATCCTTGAACCTTTTGTCCCTGCTCATCAGATCCAATAATTTTCTCAATCATTTCAAACCTTTTTACTACTGTCTTACGTAAAGCCTAAATCTCCTGGCCTGTATATATTTCTAGTGATTGCATTGAGGCAACTAACCTCTGGTCCTCATTCTGCACATGTGATTCCAAGGTCTGAATGTTTTCCTTTAAAGATAACATCTCATCCTTTGACATTATTTGGATAGCATACAGATTGCCTTCATGGAGATATAGTTTACCTGCTAACCTAGCATAACTTTATAACAGATTTTGATTGTCAAAGTCAACAGTATGAATTCTTTCAGATAATTTCTCAGTACCCTTTGAAATGGATTCAATTTTTTCTGTCAAATTAATATTATCTTTTTCAATAATATTAATTTTTCAGGTAACTTTTGATTTTTAATGGTATTAATCCTGTCAACTAGCTGTTCATTATTAGTCTGTAAAGACTGCATCATTTCTAAAAGTGCCTCATACTTGGCTCTATTATCAAACCATTTCCTTAAGGATATAATATGAAGAAAAGAATGAGTCCCAATATCCAATAAATGGATGTATCATAGTAATCATATAAGCCTTGCAGAATACAATCCATAGTATCAGCAAAAAGGTTACTAAATTTTTCCATGTTAATATTGCCTGCAATTATATAACTTTCAAGTTTTTTGATTTATTAATTAATAAAATATTTATTTGTGTTATGAGATATGGTAAATTGTTTTAGGTGTATAATCTTTATTTTAGGTGTTGTGGTTGCAGAGTCATGACCAGAAGTGGCACAACTGATGGCGCCACAAACAGACCTGTGTAGATTTGGTTTTCCACCTTGGTGCTGGTTAAATATTGACAAATATGCTTTGCTTGACAAATTTAAAGCGATTAAGTCAATTCCACACATGGAGCAAGGAGCCCAGAACTCAGGAGCAGGGAGCACAAATGTGCAAGTCGCCACATGGCAGGAAATATAGCAGCGGAGGTGGGGTCTATATGTGTGTGTGTGCATGAGCTTGGGAAATTTCCAAGTCACTGCATACACTTAGCTCTGCTGTGGCAGGGGTTTTACAAAAAAAAAAAAAATGTTCAGTAGGTGAAAGCAAACCAAGCAGGTGGGGATAGGAGACCTTCTGGGCTGTGGACCATTTGGGCCTTTTGGCCGGTCCACCTGGTAAGTGTGGAGTTTGGATCCACGTGAGGTGCCAAATGAAGATGGACACTAGAAAAAAATCCCACACTAGCTTAGAATTGAGTATAATAAAGGGTTATTTATTTAGGGGTATACTCAAAGATTAGTACTCTGCATGAACACAGAACAAGAACCAAATCCAGAAGCTGGAAGAGAGAGGGAATGAGTGCTCTACATCGATATTTATAGTATAAGAGGCCATGCCCAAGTGGGCAGGTAATGTAAAGGCTACTGGCTGTAGAATTTCCTACAGCAATCATCAATTTCTAAAAAGAACACAAAAAACACGGGAGGCACTTTATTGTTTTCTTTATTATATTAGCAAACATTCCGATGAAGCAATACTTAGTGCTGGAAAATGGAGTATCTGACCTGGCTGACTAAGGTACGGGAGAAGAGACTTGTTTCTGTTTGTGTGGTGAGCACTGGAACTATGTGAATCTTTTATAGCATGCATAGTAAAAGATGTGCCTGCTCACCATTGTAGAAATAGAGTGTCGGAGTTCCAGAGAAGCAGCTCCCTACCTCAGACAATGCAAGTCTAGGAAGGAGAGCTCATTACCTAAGGAGTGGTTCAAGCTTAAACCAATGTGCATGGGGTGTGTTTGGGGTGTTAAACATCCACACCAACACTCAGTGATGTGAGCAAGGAGATCATGGGTTATCTGGGAATCTGACTGCAGTGTCAGTAGAGGAGCAGACCACAGTGGAGTCATGTCTTCTTGATTTTCTAACTGGGGAGGGACAGCATATGCAGGTGAGACTTGGTGGAACACTGGCTGCTTCTGTTTCTGTTTCCTTGGGTTACCACATTGTCCTAGCTGCTTAGCTCTGCCTCAGTTATCACTGTGAACTTTCCCCAAATAAACAGAAGGAACAAAGTAGACTCCAGGAAGGTGTCTAGCTTCATTATATTTCAAGGGATTTAGCATCTCCCCTACTTACACTTTCAAGGTAATGGCACATGGCTCTTCCAGGAACTCATTATAGTTTGGAGGGGGAAAAAGAAAAGGAAGCAGCATATACCACAATATTTATTTTGAGAAAAATAAGTATTCTCAAAATAAGTATTGTACATACTGTGGTATATCCTGCACCCCTTTATTTTTTACTACTTCCCTTTACTTTTCTTAAAGTAAGTATTGTGGTATTCTTAATGGCATCATTTTGGTATTAATTGCTGAGAGAATTTATTACAATCGAAGTGTTTGTCAGCCACTGTTGGAGACTGCCATGTGTTGACCTAGGTACAGGGTCAGTTTAGGGAAGGCCCAGGGTATGAGAAGAAGAGTCTATCAGCATAAACCCAAAGGCTGGATGAAAAGAGACATTACTTTCCTGTTTCTTCTTTGACATACCATCACAGACTGCACTAAGGCAACATAAACAACCACTTCAACCTTCTTGGGGTCAAATGTTCCATAAGATCTGGTAACCGAAATCAAGATGTCGGCAGGACTTCATTACCAGAAGTTCTGGGTGGAAATGAGCTTCTAGGCTCATTCGGGTCATTGGCAGAACGCAGTACCATGCAGTTCTAAAACAAACACCTCATCTTTGGGTGACTTCTAGCCCGAGTTCCCCAAAGCCTTTAGTGATTTCTGAGGTTCTGTGTTCTCAGAATATCCTCCATCTTCAAATCCGCGCACGGATTAAGTCTTCTCCTGCCCTCTTCCTCCTCCTTTTCATCGTCACCACCATCCTTATCATTTTCTTCCTCCTCCTATCTACTTACTTTCTCATTATTTTAGGCTTCACACTGTTGCAGATTGAATCTAGGACCTTATACATACTAGGCAAGAGCTCTACTAGTGAGATGCAACTTCAATTCTCTTTCCTTTATCTGTGTCGAGACAGGATCGACACAGTTGACCAGGCTAGTTGTCCACTTCATTCTGTGGCCCAAGGCAGGCATTGAACTTGCCTTCTTCCTGCCTTGGGCTTCTGAGTGGTTGTAATTAAGAGTCGTCTACATGGCACCACTATATCACTCCGAGGCCATCCAGAGGAGTTCCTCTGCTTCTCTAGGCTCAAGCGGCTCGATTAGAGCCATGGTAACTCAGCCTGCTCTAGGCTCAGGTCCACCTGCAAAGCTTCTTCTCAACAGTACCTAGGCCTATGATTCATTAAACATTCATAGAGGCAGCAGTTGAGGGGGCATCTTTAGAATTATGCCTCCCATAGATGATGCAGAAGATAAAGTGGGGACACCAGCAACTTGGTGACCATGAGATCTAAAGGATGGAGAGAGAGAGAGAGAGAGAGATGATCACTAAGTTCACCCTTGTGACTGCGTTTGACTAACGGATTTCAGGGACCATGATGCCAAACATGCAGCTTTCTCCTCTGCCTGTCCTTTGCGGTAATCCCTCTCTCGCCATTACCTTTTTGTCCACAGTGTGTTGTCAGGAGAACCTGGACAGGGATGTGTCCACACTTCAGCAATTGGTCTTTTACTAGGAAGGCAAGCACCCCCCAAAGCACCCCAAAGAGACACCTGTCAGTGCTAATTGAGTCTCACATTACAGCTTATGCGGGTCATTCACAGACTAAAACAAGTGTTTTATGTCTACAAATTACTCAGTGTTTACAAACAAATCGGGCATTATTATTGTTGTTCCCATTTCAGAAATGAAGCTCAGAAAATCAATCAGTTTTCCCACGTTACAGGTTAGAGCAAGGTAAGCCGCTTGGCCACCAAAGCTGCGAGAGGAGCTGGGAGACTGGTAACTGTGAAGGCACGGTTCTCCAAGAGTCTGTGGACTACCCTGCCTGTCTTCAAGGATTTCCAGGGGTTCTGTAAGGCCTTGCCTTTTCCAACTACTTCTCCTGACATCAACTCTCCACATTGTACCCGTATGAGCACAAAAGCAAACGTGCAAATTCAGTTGTCTCCTAGTAAGCGGGACATTAAAGAGATTTGCAAAAATGTCAAGTGGTATCCCACTAACTTCTTTGAAAACATAGATGCTTTCCAGAAAACATGTATTATTTATGCTACCATGTAATGGATTTATTATTGTTAATTTTAAGTAATATAAATATTTTTTTACATTCTCATTTGTAATCTCTCTCTGTAAACATCAATAAATGTGACCCTTGCAAACAAGAGCTCTTTGGTGCCTTTAGCAATATTTAAAAGGATAAAGAAGCCCTGAAATATAGGACTACTATGGCACTTGGGAAAAAAAATTTAGCCCACCACTGTTTTGATAAAGGAAGTTTTGTTTTGTTTTTTAAACACCATTATGCTATGTTTTCAATGTAATATCTGTCATTCTTTTTGTACTCTTTCAAGAGAGACGAATACTTGTGGCAAAGATGGCAAGGATGCAAAGCACATTTACCAACTGGCCTTTTAGTGACAAAAAAAAAAAGTCAGCCTTGATTTAGACACACTTGATTCATCACCTGGGGCTTGACACATTGTCATGGGGCAGGGTGCGGTAAAAATCAGGTTTCTGTTTAGCGTGAACAAGACAGATCTGTCCTCTGCCTGGCGAAGCTTGATTTTAAGCAGGGTCTGCAGGGTAAAGCCATAAACACACACAGTAAGTTGTTATTGTGTTCCCAGCAGCTAGAACAGGGCCTTCCATAAGCAAAGATTAAGTAGAACCAAATTAATTAAGCCAAGGTGTGCTCCCGTGGTCTATCTAAACTAACGCCACGACTCCTTTCTCTTACTAATGAAACACTTTTGAAATGACCCAAGGATCCGTTTTGGTTCTTGTCCCCAGGAGCTTGATTTGGTAACTGGTGAGGAAGGTCCCCATTTCAGCACACAGAGTCTGCCAACACCAGTCTCCATAAACTTTCCACCATCGGCTCGCCCATGCCAGGCGTCCCGCCAGAAAGACCTCTGAAGCACTAACACAGCAAAAGAGCTTTTGCCAGGGTCCAACCATATCCTCTTTCTAGGATAGAGTTGAAGGGCAGATTGTGGATTGTCCTTGCATAGCTTTGACTCTGTGAACTGTCCAAGATATTTTAAGTAGTTATTCTGCTTAGAACACATTGTTACACGTAAGTCTTGTCTTTGACCAGTGTTGGTAGTCAAACTATTCAACAATTGATATGCCCTACCGATGTGTTGTTTTGATTTCAATACAGTGGCTGCACCTTAAACAAATTTTGTCCCAACTGGAAATTGCAATTCTGCAGCTACCAAGAGGAGTTCTGTCTCCTCAGGCGACAGCTCTCCAACAGTCTGGAAAAAAAAAAAAAAACTATCTAAATCTCTATCCTTCTATAGAACTTAGTATTCAAAGGTTGAAGTGAAATCCTGCTAGTTCAGAGAGGCTGAATAGCAAGTAGCTAACCTTCTCTCCTGCTTGCATAAAAGGATCTTTCTGCTCAGCCCCCACTAAAGAACCCTAGACCCTACACTTAGTTCCTCCCTATCACATCCTGTCAGCTAGTTACTGACTCAACCTCCTGACCCCAGGTTAATTTTATTCAATCAAGCAAATGTAACACATCTTTGCATCATTAAAGGCAGCAGAAGCAAATGTAGCAACAGTTAAAATAATATTCCGTAACACCAATGGCTGATTGCATGGGAACTAACCCTAGGCAGGCATATGGCTACAGTCAGGCACCTAAGCTGAAGGTGAGCCCTGCCTTGCCTTCCTGCTGTCCCTGGGGAAGGACTTTCTACATCTTTGGGAAATAAATAAGGCTCATCACATTATAAACCGCTGCTTTCCACACTCCAATGTATTTAATTAAAAGAGCAAAGCCATCCTTCTGCAGCTCATGCTGCCTAACAGCCTCTTATGGTCCCATTCTGATGAGGCCTTTGGAGAAGGTATGCTGATCTGTAGAACCATCTTCCTGAATGGGGCCTGTGGTTCTGGCTATTGATTGGTTAGAGGAGATGCACATTTATCTCTTCCTGAACTTTCTGCAAAGCTCTTGTGGTGGTCCCTAAAAGCCACAGTCACAGAGAAGCCGGGACACAAGAATGAGCGGTTTATTCATTCATCTGGCCAGCGTTTCCTGCATGCTCCTCTCAGGAAGGGGCTGTGATGGTTGGAGATCTAGGAAGACAGAAATAAAGTCTTTGACCCCTTGGGGCTTGTCAGCTTGTGGAAGGATCAAGCCTGGAAAAGGAGGACCCCACCAGATACTGTGTGGCTGTGGTTCTAAGCAGGAGACTGAAGAGACACTGGGAAGGGTTCCAGACTTCCACATGCTACATCAGGGGAGGCCTGGTCAGGATGCAGTATCCAACTTAAGTCCCCAAGGCAACTAGGTGCGGCTTCCTAAGAGAGTGTGGAGAGAGCTGGAAGCTTAGGGAAGTGTACAAACCCCATGGGAGAAGCAAAGAGCGAGTGCGGACAGAGATACTGTAAACAGGGTCAATATAACTGAAAGAACACAGAGTGGAGAGATTAAGACCAAGCAGTTACCCTCTTTTGTAAACACTGTTGAGGGTCTTTATCCTTTATCCTAAGGGAGATCCACTGACATAATTTTCTTTTTTAAGCAAGAAAGTGACAAACTAATATGAGCATTCTAAAGTATCTTCTGAGAACAGCAGGGTTCAGAGTCCAGACGAGGACTACGGTAAACAGGACAAACGCAGGCTTCAGCCATCTCTGGCTAAGAAACATCCCTTACCCCAGGGCAGTTGACAACCTATGACAGTGTCTCTTAGCTGTTGAAAGCCATTCTTCCTTGGGGCTGAGCTTTCTTAATCAGCCCTTCCAGAGTGTAACTGTCCTTGGGAGATCTGATTTCCGAACCTCTCTGGAGTTGGATAAGGAAACAGAAGGATTCTTGGAAGAAAGTTGGGGAGGTGAGGTATTGCATTGCAGGTGCCGAGGTAGTCAGCCCCATGGCTGCCTCCTATGGAATCAGCACACCAACTCAGGGAGTCCTTACCGGCCTCCTTCCCAGCTGCAGGCAGCATGGTCAGGGCCATAGGCTACCACCGACGGTGGTCTGCCTGGATCCATGCTGCTCTTGTCTCAGTCAAGTCAACTAGTTCTACAGCCATCTGCTCACAGCCTTAGAAGAGACCGGGAATAAGAGGGATGCTGACTTATTTCAAAGCTACGGTGGCCACCAACATCTACATGTGCTGAGTATGACCTAGCCTCATCATCAAGTCATCGGTACCTATGACTCCCTATGACCACCCAGGGTTGGCTACAGGACCCCCAAAGAACCGCAAATGGAATTCCTATAAAATGTTGGTTTTGCAAATAACCTATGCACATGCTGCATCTTTCCCTCCAGTTTCATCATCTCTAGATTACCATGCTACCTAACACCACATGAATACCACAAACAGCGTTATCATGTTGTTCAGGGAATACAGATGGAAAATATCCATATATGCTGTACAGACATGATTTTAAAAAAAAAATACTTTGTGTGGTTGGTTGAATTCATGACTACAGAGGGTCAGCTGGTATTCTCACCATCACTGTAGAGATGTGCACATGGAAACAGAGAGGAGCTTTAACTAGAAAGCAAGCAGAGCTGGGCCAGAAACCCAGTCCTCCAGGCCCTGGAGTCCTGCTGTGGTTTGCCTGGACATGGGGCTCCAGGAAGCGCATGCAAAACCTGGAATCTCTTTCCCCCGCTGGACTCTGTGACAGACAAGAATGTGAAATAAAGTTCCTAGGCTCGTGGTTTCCCTCTTGGAAGAAATCTGCCTGGCTGTTGTATTTTGAACATCCTTTGAAATGCTACCAACTTCTTTGGTCTAGTAATTTGAGTTTGAGGGTTTCTATGGGAAACTCTATCTATCTAAATACACGATATTATTGTTGGTTGTTTGTTTTAAAATATGGACTTTAAAGCAATCAGCTAGGCAAGAGGAAGCAACAGAACATCCAAGTGTTTCTCCCATGATTCTTCCTAGTGTTTGACCATTTTCATGGCACAAATGGACGTTTGTGGAAGGAAACTGGCCAGGGAGGGAGAACCCAGAAGCCTCTGTCCAGAGTCAGGCCAGCAGAGGTAACTGCCTTCTCCATGTCAGAGTCTTTCCAAGAATAGCCAGTGGCCCCAAGTGGGGCCTCCTCCTCTCTTGGTGAAACTCAGTTGAACTCCGGGCCAGCTCCTTGAAGGCCGGCCTGGTGTTAATTATGATGCAATCCCCCAGCCATGCAGTCTCAGCAACAATTTCAGGAGTCAGGGTCCATGTGCAAGGCCATTAACACTAAACATGTTTTAATCCATAATTGTGTGAGATTTATTTAATTTAGGGGCTTTATTTATAGTTCGATCGGAATTGTAATGTATTTTCAGCTCTCCGCACTGGGATCTGTCAATTTTTACGGCATCTTTTAATTGTGTTCTTCTAGGCCAGGTGCAAGCAGTTTTCCAAAGCAGGCTGATCGGAGAAGGCCCCTTGTCACGTGGTGCAGTGGGGGAGGGGTGCTGGCCTCACACAGGCTTGACTCTGTGCCATTATGGAGCAGGGGTACTGCAGCTGAATCCTGACGCTTCAAACCCATAACTTAGGTCACAGTCTTAAGTCCAGCCTGGCTAGCCTCTTCCTTCCTGCTCTGCCAGTGCTCGTGTGTCAGAAGGAGCTTCCCCAAATCTCTCTACTGTCCCTTCGCTTACTCCTTTGTCCATTTAACAAACATTGACTACATCAGAGAATACAAACACAAAAGCCTGGAAAACAATGACCAGCCTTTTAGGAGTTCTTGGAACCACAGTGGCGGGAGGGAAATTTGAGGGACCGTTGCATCTGGTTACTGCCAGGCAGTGAGAGAGACAGAAGAGAGAGTGTTTATAAATACCGGGAATTTGGTCCAAGCTAATTCATTGAAATGACAAAAATTTGGCTAAAGGTTATATGAAGTTAGCAAGTCAGCCAATGCCGCAATTTGGTGTACATACCTACAGATCGCTTGCTATCGTTCTGATTGATTGCCAAAAATGTTACGTAATTATGAAATGTCTTTCCTCTATTACCTTTTGAGTGTCAATGATGAGTTTCAAACTCCACGCATCTCCGTGCATCTTTAAGCACTCGGTCTGTTAGCCCCAAGTTATTTTCTTCCAGATCGTATACTGCCTACAAGCTCCAACTCTTGGCATGAAGATACTAGATAACCAAGCAACAGAGTGGAGAGAAAAAAGGTGGTCCTGCCAGCTGGGAACACGCCCTGGGAGAGGTTCTGTCAGACATGGCTGGATGAAGCTGTCCCCTGACACTGTGTTACAAGCAAGGCAAGACATTCGTGAAGTCCTGGGGTGTTGGTCATGTGATTTAGTACTGTTGGAGACCAGAACAACGTCAAGCACATTATCAATAAATAGCAAATGAATAATAAAAATGATAAGATAGGAAAAAGAAGACACCAGGGCTAAGGTTCTGTTGGCTACAAGAACCAAGACCATTTGGCTAGGAAGCATGAAGAAACCCCTGTTATCTGAACCCCTCCAACATCACTGAGCTAACAACTGCAGTGAGTAAATCCTCAGAGAAATGTGAAGTAAAGCCATTCTCATCTTCCATCTAGGGGGATTTCAGTAGCTGAGGGTCCCCAGTTATGAGAGCTAAAAAATGGAAGGTAGGTGCGGGTGCTCCTGAGGAAGAAGTACTTTCCTCTAGGCTTGTAGGTTGGGCCGAGCATGCAAAGACAGAACAGCTGAGGCCAAACATTGCTCCAGAAGGGACTTTTCAAATTTTAAGATATAATAATGTAAACATGATTTGCTTTTCTAGGTTTATAGGAGAATAGCTTCCGGGTCAAAGGAATTCTCGTCAGACCGAATACAAGGAGCTCTGTGAACTGTCCCCATGCACTGTGGTCAGCCCTTTGTGTATTTAAGCATTTTGTCTGGATTTCCAGCTTTGCCCTGTTTCTGTTCCTTCTGCCTCTCTTAAAAAGCCAGTTAGGAAGGGTTCCTGAGGCCACACGGGAGGCCTGAAGACCATTTGAAACTGTTCAATGGAGGGTGTCTCCTGATGAAAGACAGGAGAGGCATGCACTCAGATTCAGGCAACAAAAAGCTCAGAAAGCCTGCATTCCTCAAGCAAGGTCTCCTCTGGGAACAGAGAAAGCAATCTCCTCATGACAACCCAACATGGCTATGACACTCTCCTCTCATAGTGCTGGGCCCCTGGTAGCCCCACTGTGGAGAAGGAAAATACCACCCTTTCTCAGGTATGTGAGAAATACGGCACTGTGTGGGAGAAACGACCTGGTAGGAAGAGTGGGTACAAGTATTTGCTGAGACCCTCTTGTGTGCTCTAATATGGAGGGTTAGAAAAGATGGAAATCAAAACAAGCCATCCGGAAGACCAAAGCAGCAAACCGTGGCTATGGACTCTTAAGCCACCTAGACTAGAAACAACTGAACAGGCAGCTTGGCCAACTGGAGAAAGAATACATTAAGATATTATACCGACCGATCCACTTCCTTTAATGCCTCTCGGTCCTTGAATGCAGTGCATTGTTTCATTACTTCTCTGTGCCTCCCGCTAACAGAGAGAATAACAACAGTGTGTCAAGGAGGGCTGAATGGAAGAGGAGAAACCAGGTATTGTGTCCCAACCAAAGCTGGGTTTCTGCAAGTGGCCATTGCTCAGCCTAAGAAAGAAACTCTCCAGAGATTGGATATCAGTCTCAGAGAAAGCTAAGAAGGGAGTGTGGACCTTTAAAAGATGAGCTGGATGAGGGGGAGTGGTACAGGGGCAAGCAGAGCTCAGGCCCTGCGATGCTCTGATCTCTACCTTCTAGAGATTCTCCAGGATCTCCAGTCCCTCTAAAGAGACTTTGAGAAAGGCTTTCTTTTTCTTAGACTCATAAGTTAGCATAAGAAGATCTGGAAACACATAAAGGTTGTTAGATAATCCTCTGTAGGTAAATTCAGAAGTTGTCAATACCTCAAAGGCCATCTGAGAGGCCAAGTTTATTCCTTAGGAGATGGCAACAGTGCCTTGGGAAGGTCACACCGGTGGGGGGATCCTGGGAGAGCAGTGGGTATATGGAAAAGTTTAGAAACAAGCGGGGAAGAGAGATCAAGGGAAGGGACACAAGTCAGCATTGTTCCTCATGCTAGGTGGAGAAAGAGACAGTGCTATTGACTCTTTGGAGCTCACAGAATTTAGGGTAGAGAAGCAGAACTAGGAGGAAGGGGAATTCGTCTGGATTTATACAGATTAAGCCTGAAATTCCAGAAAAAAGGTCATATGTCATAGATAGCCTGCCACTAAGTACCTGGAAGCCACAGAAGGTGGCTGATGGCATGGTGTCAGTTCTTAAACCTAAGAATTGAACATGCGGGGTGGATGGAAATTTCTAAGGGTGACAGGACATGGAGAACTGGGCCAAGGAGATCCCTAAAGACCAAGGATAAACAGCAGTTCCAGAAAAGAGACATCTCAAAGGGGTGTTTCAAGGACAGTGGCATTTGTAGTCAGGGGCTGTGACCATCAGTCTTGATGCGTGGAGAAGGAGCCTTTGCTTTAAGAAAGGATGTTGATGACCTTGAGAAGAATGACAAGGTGACAGATGAGGAACTGAAGTGGTGAGCATTGGAAGTCAGTGGAGGAAGTTGTGAGAAGTGGCAGGAGGAGGGGCCTGCGAGTGAAGACAGGAAGCTGATTGGGTGCGAGCTTCAAGGGAATGTTTTGTTTAAACTCTATCATTTTACAAAGATGACAGCAGCAGAAAACCTGAAGATGTGAGGGAGAATTCACAGAAGACGGAAGAGACTGGTGGGGAGCTGCAAAGAGAGAAGGCAGCCGAGGACCCCCATCCAGGCCTGAAACGGAGCATTGAGGACGTTATCTAGGTCCATGACTTGAGGCCTGGGTGAGTTGTCTTCATACCTAACAGGGGGACCAATACTGGCTTCAGCATCGATGACTTTTCCTAAAGGGTTCAGCTATGACACCTGCTCAGGCTGATTCCGCCTCCTTGCCGACTCACAGATGAGAGCGGGAAAGGAAGACTTCTGGCAAGCAACCCTGCTGAAGACGGGATAAATGTGATAGGTGTGTTTGCGGCAAGGCCCCAAGCGTTAGAATCTCAAGAGGGTAAAGATCGCACGTCCTGTGTACGTCCACTATGCTTGGTTTTCCAAGGATCGGTATTTTCTGATGTGAACAATCAGAATGTCATTTAAATAAGGTTCTCTTACCTCAAGTTATATAGTCAGCATTATGTGTGTGTAAATCTAATGACCTGTACTTCTAATGTACTGCTCTGTTTAATTTTTATATTACTTTAAACTTCTTGTGCATTTTAATTATGCAAGTACTACATGAATATATTCTCCTGGTTAAAATTTTTCTAACAAAATAGGTTTTTATCTCCAGGTCTTTACTCAGCCCTTTTCCTACCCAAGGGAAATGTACATACATATTCAAAGTTATAATTATATTTTAGGGAATTTTTTTAAAATCAAAAATTTAAATACTGATTTTCATCTTGTTTTTTTAAACATAGTTATAGATGTTACAAATCTATGTTGGTATAGTCAAACATACCTGAACTTAAAATTATTTATTTATTTATGGTCATTGTGTGTATGTGTGTTGTATGGTGTGTATTGTGTGTGTTGTGTATCTATGGTGTATATGTGTGTGTGCTGCTTATGAGTATGTGGGTTGTGTGGTGTGTGTATGTGTGTGTGATGTATATATGGGATTTCATGTGACATGCACAGATTCAGAAGTCAAAGGAAAACTTTGTGAAGGGGGGGGCTCTCTCTTTTAACCTTTTTGTGGGTTCTGGGCTTGAGTTCAGGCTAGCAGGCTTATGTAACAAATGTGTTAATCCATTGAGCCACCTCTGTGGTTCCCATTTTAAAATGAGGCACAGAAGCCTGAAGAGTCTGGAGAACACATCCTTTACTAACAGCCATCCTTATGATGAAGGCTGTCCCCACTTTGTACATTTTCAGAGTACCAAGCGCCATGCTTCGGTCCCTTTTCCTGGAGCTGGTTAGTGCCGTGTTCTTGGTGCAGAGACTCCTTCTTTCTGAGAGTCATCTGCTGACAGACATGGAATGTGTGTGTCTTCTGCACACCTTGGCTCAGCTTCTGCATTAAGGTTACGAGGCATGAGTGGGAGAGGCTGGTGTGGAGGGCATGCTTTAGTGAATAGCCTATTCAAGTGCATTCAACATCCTGAAGAGGAGCCGTGGGTCTAAATTGTAACCAAGATGGTAGCTGGGTCATCATGCCCTTGAGGTGTTCAAGAAAGTGATGTGGCTTTCATCATGTGCCAGGATTTGCCTAAATCTCTAGCCTTGTCTCTCTTGGGAGCCTTTTGGGAACACTCCTGTATCTACAAGCAGTAACTCCAGGTGCTGCCTTAGCTGTATTGATTCTTACAGATCGCCTCCACATCTCAAGAGTGTTCTCACTGCTTCCCACAGTATGGCTCACACAGGCCCTCTCTGTGGACAGATACAGAGGTAACCAACCCACCCTTACACACACACACACACACACACACACACACACACACACACACACACACACAAGAACAACAGCATCTTGAGGTTTAGTACTGGTCAATAATGGAAATCCTTGACTACTTGGAAATTTCTTACTAGCTCCCTGTCTCCCAACCAATACCCGTCCTTCCCACCCCATCCCTTTACCAACTGAAGCAGAGCCATCCTCCCATCTTTGTCTCTGCATCTGTTGTAATAAGAGCGGCAGGGCTGCGTTCCCGGCACCCAGCCGCCCGCACGGCTAGCTTATGCCCCGAAATAATTACACGGAAACTGTATTCTTTTAAACACTGCTTGGCCCATTAGCTCTAGCCTCTTACTGGCTAGCTCTCATATCTAGATTAACCCATTTCTAATAATCTGTGTAGTACCACGAGCTGGCTTACCAGGAAAGATCTTAACCTGTGTCTGTCTGGAGTGGGAGAATCATGGCGACTCACTGACTCGGCTTCTTTCTCCCAGCATCCTGTTCTGTCTACTCCGCCTACCTAATTTTCTGTCCTATTAAAGGGCTAAGGCAGTTTCTTTATTTAACCAATGAAATTAACAGATTAATACAAGACCCACCTCCATCATGCATCCACTTGAGAAATCCTGCCTTCGTTCTTACTTCTCAGACAAGACTTTCGAAGTGACGAACAGCCTCTCCGCTCTTCCTTCAGAGGTGCACTACGTTCGTGAGTCAGTAACATTTTGTACCCCTTAAATAGATCCTCAGTTCTCCTGGGGCACATTGGGAGATTGTCCGCACTGTGGCCCAATGGCTGCGATTTTGACAAGAGTGGGTTTGTGGAATCTGGGAGAGGACAGAAGGAAATGGGGTTCCCAGGACTATCCTTCCTAAAAGGGAGAAAAGATGATTTTAAAAGTCAGGGACATTTGAGATGAGTATGAGCTGCTTCTCTTGGCCTCAGGCAATGAAAGGCTGGATCCTCAAATTATCTCTTTGCTGTGGGTGAGCCAACACCTGGCACCACCACCGGGTTCTGCCTGACCTCTTCTGAAAAGCCCTGGAGGTGAATTCTCCTTGGAATTTGTTGGTTGACCTGCTTTCTAATGTAAGGATTCTTTTCCGCCTGTGAACCAAGTCTGGAGGACTGAACACTGCAAGCAGATGTGAGTGCAACTGTGGAGCCTTTAAACTTCAGAGACAGCCAGAGAACTGCACTGAGCTTCCTTTCTTAGGAAAGGAGGGGAATTCCATACTGAAAAGCTACGGCTATTTTGTTTCGATTATATAGCTAAAATATAATAGATTCCTTGTTTCTTAAATACATTAAAATAAAATATGCAACTTTTCAAAAAGAAATAAATCCACCTAAAACCAAATTTGGTGCTTACATGCACATACATACACACACACAGGTACATGCACAGGCACACGTGCTTGCTTGTTGACAACTTTTTATTGTATAAACCCGCCTTGAGTGCTTTCAAAACCCATTCTCTCCCAGTGGAAGACTTCTCTGATCAATTTTTAACATTCGGTGATTTTTTTTTTAAACTAAGATCAATATAAATAATCTCTCTAACAAACACAGAATAGAAATTGTAAAAAATGAATAGAAATTGTAAAGAATTAGCTGATTTGGCCCCAGGGTTCCTCTGCTCAAGCAGGCTTTGGACTCAGATCTCTAAGAAAACTGCAAGGGAAGTGGGGCCTCAAGGAAGGAAGGTGATAGCCTCTTTTTTTTTTTTTATTCTTTTTTACTTAAAATTTCCAACTGCTCCCCGTTTCCCATTTCCCTCCCCCTCCTCCCACATATTGCCCCCTCCCCCCGCTCCCCTCCCCCTATCCCCACTCCACTTCTCCTCCCCCTAGTCCACTCCCCCTCCCTCTCGATACTGAAGAGCAGTCCAAATTCCCTGCTCTACATGAAGACCAAGGTCCTCCCACTTCTATCTAGGTCCAGGAAGGTGAGCATCCAAACAGGCTACGCTCCCACAAAGCCAGTTCATGTATTAGGATCGAAACCTAGTGCCATTGTCCTTGGCTTCTCATCAGCCTTCATTGTCCGCCTTGTTCAGAGAGTCCAGTTTCAACCCATGCTTATTCAGTCCCAGTCCAGCTGGCCTTGGAGAGCTCCCAATAGATCAGTTCCACTGTCACAGTGGGTGGGTGCACCCCTCGTGGTCCTGATTTCCTTGCTCATGTTCTCCCTCCTTCTGCTCCTCATTTGGACCTTAAGAGCTCAGACGGTTGATCCAAATTGGGTCTCTGTCTCTCTCTCGATCCATCGCAGATGAAAGTTCCTGTGCCATTCTCTTTGGCCTCTTGTCACACTGGAGCACCGGACTGAGCTCCCAAGGTTATAATGAGGAGCAGAAGGAGAGAGAACATGAACAAGGAAGTCAGGACCATGAGGGGTGCACCCAACCACTGAGACAGGGGGGCCGATCTATTGGGAGCTCACCAAGGCCAGCTGGACTGCTACTGAAAAAAACATGGGATAAAACCGGACTCTCTTAATGTGGTGGACAATGAGAGCCTCTTTAAATATTACATTTGGATGGATTTTATATATGAAAATGAGGGTTTTTTTTTTTTTTTTAAAAATCAATGTCTTTTTTTGAGAATCCTGTCATATCCTTAGTGAGCGTGGCAATGAGCAATGATAAGCACCCCTAGTCTTTGTGGCTACTAAGCATTTAATTCTGGGTACCAGTGGCTGTGTGTGCCCTGTATCATCTACACGTGCAGTCCACGGGCCGAGAAGCAGTCCCACCCAGAACACTGCTGCTCTTAAGGTTAGAAGGACAGCTGATGCAGACTACACGCTGGCTCTTAACGTGTCTACGGTGACGGTGGTATCAGCAACATTTCTGTTCATGTTTTATTGGCCAAAGTAAGAAACATGGCTAATTTTGATGTCAGAGAGGCAGAGAAGCACAATCCTTCTCCCCAAAAAGATTGTGGGTAAGGAGTAAAAGCATATTCCTGTAGCCAGAACCACCACGAACACCCCTCCCCATCCCCATCCCCATTATGAGCTTGCAAAGACATTACTGGCAAGAGACAGGTCATCCAAGATCCCCACTGGATTGATTGAAGGCCATCTCTGCAGACAAGCAGAAGTACCTTTGGGCTGAAGGGTGCCAGTACACACATGTACACTCATGCTTGAATACACACAAATACATACACAAATGCACACAGAAACACATGCTTGCACACACACGCACGTACATACACACATACACACACTGACTTTGTTAACAGGTCAAGGTCTGGATAATGCGAGCTCTAAAGAGTTAAAGATGGCAGGCAGCGAGGTCTCATCAGACACCACCTTATCTAGTTTGCTGGGGAAAGCCCCACTGTTGGGACATGTTAATACAATTCTTTTAACGCCATTTTCTCGCTCCAAAACATGTCTTGGTTTAGACAGAAAATTAAGTGGTCGTCCACCTCTAATGGGAATGATCCTGGATCAGAACTCAGATCTGTGTCGATTAGTGGAGTGACCTCAGGTGAATCCAAGTGACCTGTCTGTACCTCAGCTTCCTCATCTAAACGAGGAAAGGGGACATCATTGAGACCATCAGTTAACATGTTCAACATGTGTTCCGGTTCTCAGGGCAGTATTGCAGCATCCTCTATCTAGCAAGGAAGATACAGCCGAAGGTAGCCACTCTGACTGCCCAAAAGCAGTGCTCTGACTGACCAGGCACTCAGCTCCTGTTTACTTCATGCCTTGTGCTGTTCTCCAGTACTTTGTTTGAGGGGGGAAAGTGTTTTACAGGAGTAAATAAACATGCCTACTCTTGAAAGTCATTGGCCTGGATAGTTTCTGAGGACACAGAAGGTTAGGAATCCCGCCCTCTTGCTATCACTCCCTGTACACTGACAAGGAACAGGCTGTGACATCAAGAAGCTGGGGGAGGTGGCTTTGTCACGTCTCTACCATTTCCTTTACTTTAGATAAGATAACCACCAAATTCCTCACTCTTACTGGCAAGGTGAGATGTATTATTTACTTAATTATTTTAATAGTTTGTAACTCTTTATCTCTTAACCCCTTTTACACCTGGCTCCCCAGACTCTAAAATGGCTGCGACTAGACCTAAGCTTTGCTGTATTTCTGCCTCTACTCTTGGGGTCCCTCAACTTATCTAGGCCAAGCCTGGATTCAGTGTGAGCTCAACTCTTCATGGAGACCTCCCTAATCTGCCACTACTCAGGGAGAAGACTCCTCCACCCAAGCTTCAGCATCATGATTGACAGCATCTGGGACTCTGTGCTATTGTCTTCTAGCTCTGAACCCAAGATTCAAATGATGGTCCCAGTGTTCCTGCCAGTCCCGTTCTTCCTTTGCCAATCGGATTGCTGCTCGTGGTGACAATGGTGTTAATTCCAGAGAGATTAGCGACAGGGAAAGTATAGATTTATCCCTTCCTGCATGTCTGCTTGTCCTGTCTCTGTTGCCGGAGAAGAACTTGCTTTAAACCTCCCCTGCTTTCCCCATTTCCAGAACTGGTTTTGTGGGAGCATCTCAGGAACACCAGTAGCCAAGCTATGAACTTACTCAGAGATCAGATAGAGTTCCAGGCCTCTGGGACCTCTTTCCAGCTAGAGACGAAAGCCGTCACCAGGCAACGCCACCTACTCTGGTCTCAGCCACAGCTCCATGAAGTGCTTTGTTCGTGTAAAGGTGGCAGGGCCAAGTCAGGAACCTGCTGTTCATTCACGCTGTGCCCAGTTCCATGGGGCTTCCTCTTGGGTCCCCAGAAGTTTTCAGGATCTGGCATCTTTTCATTCCCGAAGCCTAGGCAATATAACTAGTGCTAATTATCAGCTTCCCTCTTTTCCAGGCTTCCAATCCCTCTATAGCCAATTCCCCATTTTTCATCCTATATAGGGCATTACCTAGCAACATATCCTTTTGTATAGACTGGACTATGGTGGATCTCGCTTGACAGTCATTTGCTATGATACACACATTTTTTTTTTTTTGGTCAACTCTGTTGGAGATGTCCTTATTTCATCCCCTGCCACACCTAAGAAATCAACAGAAATTTGTTTGTTGAGAAAGTATAATATTCATGACCAGACGGAAGACTGGATGGTGAGAAGAACAAGACCTTAGAAGGACAGCCATGGGTTTACATTCAAGTTCTGTTGCTATGGGAGCCCTATTTTCTCAGCTTTAGGGAGGAGTGCTCATTTCTCTCTCACAGGTGTGTAGGTTTGAATGAAGAAAATGGGGACTGGGACTAGTGTGGGGTGTGCATGGGACTAGTGTGGGGTGTGCATGGGACTAGTGTGGGGTGTGCATGGGACTAGTGTGGGGTGTGCATGGGACTAGTGTGGGGTGTGCATGGGACTAGTGTGGGGTGTGCATGGAACTAGTTTGGGGTGTGCATGGGACTAGTGTAGGGATGTGCATGGGACTAGTGTGGGGTGTGCATGGAACTAGTTTGGGGTGTGCATGGGACTAGTGTGGGGTGTGCATGGAACTAGTTTGGGGTGTGCATGGGACTAGTGTAGGGATGTGCATGGGACTAGTGTGGGGTGTGCATGGGACTAGTGTGGGGTGTGCATGGGACTAGTGTGGGGCTGTGCATGGGACTAGTGTAGGGCTGTGCATGGGACTAGTGTGGGGTGTGAATGCTGCTCAGAACCACAGCCACTGCCCTCCATTCCCTCTGCCTGAGCATCCTAGGCACTTGGAGGGTGTTCTTGTGCTCACTGGGAGGTAGCTGTCCCTAGGGATTCCTTCGCCCTTTGGGTATGTATAGGGGAGAGTGATTACCCCTAGCCAAAGAGCCAGACTGAGAGTGGGGATTAAGGGAAGAGGGGTCGCTATGGTGACAATTCTCACATTCTCCTTTACCATTGTTTCCTCTTCTGCGCGCCACATACTCACACACACATACATAACTTGGGCCATGACTTTTCCTAACTTAACAGACTTTTTAATTTGTTAGTAAGTCTCACACCTTCAGGCTGGGGAGATGGTTCTGTCGGCAAAGCGCTTACTTTGTGCAAGCAACAGGACCTGAGTTTCGATTTCCAACATCCGCATAAAGAGTTGAACACAGAACTGAGGAGACGATGACAGTGAACCCCTGGAGTTTGTTGGTCAGCCTGGTGGGAGCAATGAATTCTGGGTTCAGAGCACAACCCTTGGAGAGTAATTGAGGAAGACCCTCCACTTCAGCCTCCCTCCAGCCTTCACATAAACACATACATATATATCCATAATCACATCTACACATAAATCACCTGTGCACACACAGGCACACACCCACATGCACACAAAAAATAAAGTAAAATCGAAGGCATATATCCATTTTATCCACGCATCTCTGTATTCTGGAACAGCTGTAGCATACAGGGTCTTTGTCCGTGCCACTTGTCATACATTCTCTCTCCTCTTGACCAATGCTGCCCTTAAATATGTAATTACTATCTTTCCTTTGAAACAGATCTCATAGTCAGCCACTGGCCAACGAGTAGTCAGGAGTTCATGTCCCATCAGTCTCTAGTCACTGTTATCAAAAAATAATATACTGTGACTTGCTTGTGTAGAGCACGAAGACCATGCAGTTTCTTAGCAACCAAAGCTGCATGTGGTGGGCACTATGGTCTTTATGTCTAGGATGTGTCTCATGACACTCCAGTATTGACAACCCTAATCACAAAGTCCAAAAGAGTTTTGCCAATTTCCATTTTTGCCTAAGTTTTACGGAGTATTCTACATTGAGTTTTTGCCCTCTGATCTGCCTTGCTCCTTTATCTCCCCAAAGACTGATTTTATGCCTTTCTTCTCTCCTTTGTTTTTTTCCTCCACTTAGCTCTTGCTTTGAAGCAACAGTTCATTCCTGGGCTTGATGGTGCAGACAGAGCATCCAATAGTGTCTTCATGCTAACACCTTTGTGTCTCAGGGGTGCTTCCACATGTGTGTGTGTGTGTGTGTGTGTGTGTGTGTGATGATCTGGAGGAATGGGTAAAAATCTGGGTGAGGTGGGAGGTTCCATGAGAGAAATGTAGGACACTGGAGGATGTCAGTGACCTGAGCTGGAATTAAATACTTACTATGCTAAGCAGAAACTCTTGGTGGCTTACGTCACAAAACTCCCCTCCTTGTCAGACTTTAAAGTATTCTGCAACACAAAGGATCTTTGATGACTCTAGATGGACCCTGACCTTAGTCACTGGTTGCACCTCCTCCCATACTGTTCTGTGTTCTTCCCCTCTTTTTGGCTCCCTTTAGTCCCAATGATCTGCTAGAGCTGGGCATGGAATGTCTAAACCGTAAGTTGACTTAAGTCAATGGGTTTCTTGATAGATTTTTGTGTTGAGCTTTATAATTATGTTATTAGGGACTTTGTTTTCTTTTAATCATATTTTTGTAAAAGTAAAACAGCAAGACCTGTGTCATTTAGGTCCACGGGATCAGGAGATAGAGGAAGGAGATTTCATTCAGACAACCAGGGTTCCTATCTGTACCTGCAGTTCTTTTTAAATTGGTAGACAGTGAAACTGACTTCTACCCTGTGACCATGACATTTCACACATATATGTATATATGTCACCATCCCCAGGCTTCAACACAGTTTCATCACAGAAAAGACCATCTGTCATCAACTCACCTGGACTTTTCATGTCCACCCTGGGACTTCCTTGGTAACCACCTACCTCCATGTCTCTCTGTTCGTGTCTTCTAGGGAATGTTTTAGACAGGAGGCAAATGTGTTGCTGCTGATTTATAAACTTTATTTGCATACGTTGACAAAAGCACTAGATCTTATTTTTTTAAAGAAAAAAATATTTAACAGAAAGCAAGATACCTCTCACCTGCACCATCCTCCCCTTCCCTCCATCCCTCCTCTGCACCATCCTCCCCTTCCCTCCATCTCTCCTCTGCACCATCCTCCCCTTCCCTCCATCCCTCCTCTGCACCATCCTCTCCTTCCCTCTGTCCTTCCTCTTCGTCATCCTCCCCTTCCTCTGTCCCTCCTCTGCACCATCCTCCCCTTCCCTCCGTCCCTCCTCTGTGCCATCCTCCCCTTCCCTCTCTCCTTCCTCTTTGTCATCCTCCCCTTCCTCTGTCCCTCCTCTGCACCATCCTCCCCTTCCCTCTCTCCTTCCTCTTTGTCATCCTCCCCTTCCCTCCATCCCTCCTCTGCACCATCCTCCCCTTCCCTCCATCCCTTCTCTGCACCATCCTCCCCTTCCCTTCGTCCCTCCTCTGCACCATCCTCCCCTTCCCTCTCTCCTTCCTCTTCGTCATCCTCCCCCTTCCCTCTCTCCTTCCTCTTCTTGGGCTCCCAACTTTCCTTTTCATGTCCTGTCCCTTCATTCCGAAGAGCTTCCTTTAGCAGCACTTTGTAGCCACTGCATACTTGGGGAAATGAGAGTAACTTTAATTCCCCTCCATTCTGAAGAATATTCTCCTGGATTTAGAGTTCTGGATTGACAGCTCCTTTTCTATCCCCTTTGAAACGTTCCTCTCCCTTCCACCTTTCTTTGGGAAAAGCCCAGCCATCCCAATGTTCTCCAAAGAGTAAGACATCATTTTTTCTCTCTCAGAGTTTCTTCTTTATCCAAAAAGAAATAGCCAGGCATTTGCTCATGCTGAGTTTGGGTGTGCATTCTGGCTCATTCTGTTTGGATTTACTGAGAACATTTATTTGAGAACATTTTAGATATTTTTTCAAATACTTTTAATTCTCTTATTTCTCTCCCATTGTTGGGCTCCTGTAACTACATTCAGGTATATGTAGTATTTCCTGGGTCCATGGAATACTTTTCCCTATGTTGCTCTAATAGGGAACTAATTGTTGCACCAATTAGTAGGACCTGTCTCCAAGATGACTGATTCCTCTCTCATCAACATTTTACTACTGACATTTTTACTTTTAGTAACCTTATTGTATAAGATGCAAATTTTTATCTGCTTCTTTTTAATCTTCTGTTTCTCTAGTGAGACTGCCTGGCTTTCCGTTTGTTTTCACAGCGTGGGCCTATATGGTGCAACATTTACCTAGCATTGCCTCTCTTTGTCATTTCAGTGCTGATGACAGTTGATTGTCTTCTCACAGGTAAAAGGAGACGGTGCCTCATAGGCTGGAAACTTCGGGACTGTATCCTGGACATTTGGAATATTACACTGAGTTAGTTCCAAAACGCTGTGTTACCAACTACTTCAAATAGCCGCCGCTCAAAACAAAATTATTCATGGCCCCAGTTCCTTAGTGGCATAGGTGAGTCTTCCCCTTCAGGGTCCATTGGAGGTCTGAATCAGTGTGTGGCTCAGAGGTCTATGATTTTTAATCGGAAGGCTCATTCCGGAAAGGACCAGCATCCAAGCTCCTTGAGTGGCTGTTAGCATTCGCTTCCTTATTGTTGAAAGGAATGCCTCGTTTCTCCCATGGCCAGTGACTGGATGCTCCTCTGTATTCTTTGTAATGTGATCTTGTCTCAGGTGGAGGCTCACTTTATCAAGTGTTCAAGTCAGTGATGTAGGAGGGTCATCTGTCTATGTGTTACTTTCATTGGTTAATAAAGAGACTGCCTTGGCCTTTTAATAGGGCAGACAATTAGGTGGGTGGAGTAGACAAAACAGAATTCTGGGAAGAAGGGAAATGAGTCAGATGCTGTAGCTCTCCTCTCCAAGATGGACGCAGGTTAGAATCTTCCCGTTAAGCCACCACCTCGTGGTGCTACACACATTAATAGAAATGGGTTAATCAAGATATGAGAGTTAGCCAGTAAGAGGCTAGAGCTAATGGGCCAAGCAGTGTTTAAATGAATACAATTTTTGTGTTGTTATTTCGGGTGTAAAGCTAGCCACGCGGGAGCTGGGTGGGGACGCAGCCTGCCACTCCTTCTACAAGTCAGGAAGAGTGTATGCCAGAGTACTGAACATAGTGAGTACAGAGACAGAAAGAGAGCGTAGAGCCACAGGAGAAAGAGCGTTAATCCATTAATATGGCACATGTCACAGTGTTTTGTAACCTGATCAGGAAAATAATATCGGCTTTATCAAAGGGAACAGATCACACACAGACTTGGCAGCTGGTGTGTGAGGATTATAGCTGTCTTAGAAATGTGCCTACTGATAGAAACAAATCAAATATCAAACACTGGATGATTAAACAAACAAAATGGGGCCCATGAATTGCACAGAATATTCTTAAGCTTTAAAAGAAAGGCATATGCAATAATATGATTGAGTCTTGAAGACATCATGAAAATGAGATAGGTGTTGGTGGAAGCCGCTTGTTCCCGGCTGCCCAGACCACAAAATAATCACACAGAAGCTATATTACTTAAGTCATTGTTTGACCAATAGCTTAAGTGTATTTCTAGCTAGCTCCTGTATATTTGGTTAACCCATTTCTATTAATCTGTGTACCGCCACATGGCTATGGCCTACCGGCAAGGTTCTAGCTAACAGCTTGCATCTTTCTCTTCTGGCAGTTGCATGGTATCTCCATGACCCCAACTACTTTCTCCCAGCATTCAGTTTAGTATTCCTGCATATCTCTATTCTGTTAAGCCATTGGCCAAAAGCAGCTTCTTTATTAACCATTGGCAATAAAACATTCACAGCATACAGAGGGTAATCCCATATCACTTCCCCTTTTCTGACTAAATAAAAAGGAAGGTTTTAACTTTAACATAGTAAAATTACATATAACAAAACAAAGATCAAGCAAGAATTACAGTTACAACATTTATATCTACTTTATCTTTTATTGTAACTAAGGAAAATTATAACTATCCAGTCTTCAATTCCATCAAAGACCGCAAAAGGTGATTTCAGTTTATGAGAAGCCAGAGTAGTCCAAGTCACACACAAAGGGAAGAATGGCGGGGAGAGGGGCATTGATGCTTAGTGGATGGTGATTCCACTGGGGAGGATGAAAACGTCCTAGAAATGAATTGATGATGATTGCTGCACAGCAACGCAACAAAAACACTTGACAGTAATTTTTACACTATGAATTTAGCCATAATTTTAGAAAAACTTTTTTAGGAAAAGAAGAAAAGGAAGGCAGGTGGGGGAGGAGAAAGAGGACAACATCTGACAAATTTGCCCATCAAGTATGCCATAAGATGACAAGTCTTGCTGTGTCTTCTGGTTTCGGATGCTTCAGGAGCAGTGTTTACTTTGCAGACAAGTCCAAGAACGTACCACATACAAACAGGCCTCAAGTGTCACAGAAATGGCATGAAGAGAAAACAGTCACGAACATAGGAATCTTTTTTTTTAAATTTTTTTTAATTTTTTATTTTTTATTTTTTTATTTTTTATTTTTTTATTAATTAATTTATTTAATTATTAAAGATTTCTGCCTCTTCCCCGCCACCACCTCCCATTCCCTCCCCCTCCCCCAATCAAGTCTTCCTCCCTCCTCAGCCCAAAGAGCAAGCAGGTTTCTCTGCCCTGTGGGAGGTCCAAGGACCACCCACCTCCATCCAGGTCTATTAAGGTGAGCATCCAAACTACCTGGGCTCCCACAAAGCCATTACGTGCAATAGGATCAAGAACCCATTGCCATTGTTCTTCAGTTCTCAGTAGTCCTCATTGTCCATTATGTTCAGCGAGACCGGTTTTGTCCCATGCTTTTTCAGACCCCGGCCAGCTGGCCTTGGTGAGTTCCCGATAGAACATCCCCATTGCCTCAGTGTGTGGGTGCACCCCTCGCGGTCCTGAGTTCCTTGCTCGTGCTCACTCTCCTTCTGCTCCTCCTTTGGATCGTGAGACTTCAGTCCAGTGCTCCAATGTTGGTCTCTGTCTCTGTCTTCTTTCATCGCCTGATGAAGGTTAATATTCAGGAGGATGCTTATAACTTTGGAAAGCAGTGTGGCGGTTTCTCAGGAAAGTCGGGATCAACCTACCTCTCGACCCAGCAATACCACTATTGGGAATATACCCAAGAGATGCCCTATCATACAACAAAAGTATATGCTCAACTATGTTCATAGCAGCATTGTTTGTAATAGCCAGAACCTGGAAACAACCTAGATGTCCTTCAATGGAAGAATGGATGAAGAAAGTATGGAATATATACATATTAGAGTACTACTCAGCAGTAAAAAACAATGACTTCTTGAATTTTGCATACAAATGGACGGAAATAGAAAACACTATCCTGAGTGAGGTAAGCCAGACCCAAAAAGAGGAACATGGGGTGTACTCACTCATATTTGGTTTCTAGCCATAAATAAAGGACATTGAGACTATAATTCATGATTCTAGAGAAGCTAAATAAGAAGGTGAACCCAAAGAAAAACATAGGAATCTTTTAAGGGGGCCACACAAAGTTCCCGAGGAACACACATTTTGCCAAGAAACAGACTAAGAAAAACCTGAAGAAGATGCTGTTGAACAATGTTTATGCTGAGGCCATCATGGCCCTCATGGAGCCTAAGAAGCTTCAGCCCAAGATGCCAAAGGGTTCCAACAGCAAGCCCCACCCACTTACTCTTACTGATTATCCCAAATTTGACAAGTGGATTTATAGGTAGATGTCCAGGGTTGCAGGTTCTACCAACCAAAGACAGAGGTTCAAACCAAGACAGGGGCTGCAGCTCCAGCTGAGGCTGTACACTGTGTCCCATCCAGCTCACAGAAGACAAATGAGAAATTCAAAGGGTTTTGTGTCCTTGAGCTTGTAAGCTTGTCACAAGCCCCCACCCCACCCCACCCTACTGCCTGTCCTGCTCTGGAGCCGAGACTGAGGGTACGGGGAGAAATCCTGTCTTCAAGGACAGGTTTGTGGTTTTTGAAAGAGCAGAAAGCACAAAAACTTAACAACTTGTATGATTGCTCTCTGCTGAAGACCAAACTGACAAGACATCTGAAAACAATCCAGAAGGGTGTGGTTTTCAGGCTGCAAATGACTTTGTGAACATTTGGGAGGAAATTCTCCACTTAAGGAAAAGAAATAAGGAAAATCGAAAGGAAGAGCCCTGGGAAGAGCAGGATGGGGGAACCCGAGAGTGCTTTCTTTGGGTTGTTAATAGCGTTTGCATTTGTAAAATGAATCTTTCTAAATACCTGGAAGTGGCCTCATAATTTAAAATCACATTAGCCCGCAATGCCCCCAAACCTGATAACCTCTAAATTCAATTGCTCATAATCATTGGATCCTTCTAAAAACACGACACCGTGACAAAAGAGACAGAACACTGGACTTGAAGTCACCAGAGACCTTGATATACATCTGTATGTAGTGCCTGCAAGGTCTTGCGTTAGGAAAGAAGTCAAGGTACAGGCTAACCCAGGAGAACCAAAATTTACTGCATCTTTTATGTGGGAAAAAATGGTGTCAGTGAAGAAAACAAGGATTGAAGTGAGCATCACGCCAAGAAGAGCCGAACCAGGACTGCAAGTGGTGGGCACATGACCATCCTAGAGCTCGAAGGGCTGCTGGCCAAGGTAAGAGATCAGAGCAGGCTTGTGAGACACTCCGACAACCACCACCAGACCTGGCCCGAGCAAGGGAAGACTGGGGGAAGAAAAGCGTGCCCCTTGCCTGGGTGCCTGAGGGGTGCTGGGGCCTTGCTAAAGCACTCCATTGGTGCTTGGCCATGAGCTGCTGACTGCCCATGGGCATGCCAGGCAGCTGACTATGAATTTCTGGTTTCTGACCATGCATTTGAGATTTATTTTTTTACAGCCGTCCTTGTCTTAACCATGTACTCTTTCCTTCCCGGGGGTTGGTTTCTAATTGCAACAGGCAGCATGCAGCCTGCCAGTCGGGCAGCACGCGGCTTCTAAGGTTATGGTGCTTCGGTTACCACTAGTTCTTTGCAAGGACACGTATGCACTGCATACTGCCTTGTAGGATGAAACACACCAGTGCAAGTTCAGGGCGTGGGCCAGACCTCCACCCAAATAGCGTTTGCAAACAGCAACTCAGGAAAATGCTTGTGAAGTTGCGATACACTGGCATTGGCAGGTTTGGAGTCAGCATGCTAAAGCCAGAACTCATTATGTTCCTACCATGCCAACTTGGTACAATTAGCCTAACTTGATCATTTCCTGAGGCCATATGTTGATCTTTATGGGAGGAAGGCTTCACGTGCGTGATGGGTCTGAGCTCTGCCTGGCACGGCACAGCTTTGAGCACATTTCTGTAACCAAGGAAATGTGAGGTAGAACCATGAGCACGGCCGGCACTGGGAAACTTAGAGAGGGCTCGGGCACTTGTTGCAGAGCCACACTTTTCTCTACGTTCTTCTTCCCAAGCAAGCCTTCAGAAGAAAGTCAAGGCAGCACCGCTCTGTGCAAGGTTGACTCCCCCACCTCTGCCCCCCAGCACAAATAAAATCAATAGAAGGACCTAGAACACTATAAGTTATGTTTCGGGGCTGCATAGCCCATATTCCCATTGGAGACCTATCAGTGTGAACTAGCACTGTTGGGAAATCTCTTCAGCGCCCCTCCTAATCAATACCTCTGTTCATTATACATCTCTGATGAATATGGGTAATGATTGGGTGCCCACGAATCAGGTGACTAAAAATAACTGTGCCTTACTGAGGATCGATAGCTGGGTCCCCCCCTCCCCCACCAGTATCACTTCAGGCAATTCGATATTCTCAGCAGCCCCTCCCCAGCTCCGTCACTGTGGTCCTCTCGCGTCCCGCCGATAGATCGGCTTCGTCCTCAGTGGCTTTATTAAATTAGTAGCACTTAATCTACTGTCACATTGTCAACGGGCACAGAGCAAGCCAGCGGGGAGCAAGTCCTGCCATGGCTCAGGACAGCGCCTGGCCACAACCCCGGCTGTTTTCAACAGCTCTGTGCTAGGATCCGTCTTTCCGAGTGTCTTTTCACTAAACAGGAGGTGCCTCATCATTTAATAACATTGAGAACGACGTTCTTTGTTTTTTTTCTTAAGGAGAAGGGGCTGCACGAGGGAGAATTTTTGCCAATTATAGACGTGTTATGACAGATGAAGAGATCCTAATTATGTCTGGATTCCCTGCAGGAGTGCGTTAACACGTCAGTGACATCCATAACTACACGCCTCAGAGGTGGCTGCTTTCCCCCAGATCACTTAACCTTTTGTTTCTTTGCCGTTACCCCACGCATGTCTCTGAATGCTTGGAAACCATGGGAGGAAGCCCCCACCTACGTTTGGTGGCTGGCACTCTTCATGCCATGGGAAGGACCATTGGTCAGGGATGTCTGCAGCTGGGGCAGCTACTGGGCCTGGCCATAAGCAGCCTGCCCAGTGGTTTGTGTGGGGGTCATGGTCTTGCCTACAAGCCAGAGGAAACAGGATAAGGAAGCAAGCAACCAGCTCGGAGTGCAGAAAGCAGAGAACACCTGGTTGGAGGGGGGTGGGCTTTGTCAAGGTCTCCAATAGGCCGCTTCATTTATGATTGGCTTACGAGGGTGGGGCAAGATTAAACTCGGAGGAGACAAAAGTACCTTTGATAGGACATTTTCCTTGTGATCATTTTATTTCTAGATCTTAACATAATCAGAAACAAACAAACCAAAACAAAATCCTCGCAAGAGAATTTAAACCAAAAGGCAAGCATTTAGCATGAGAAACTATATAGTCGTCTCTCCTGAGCTCTGTATGTTAGAGGCCAGGGGAGGGAAGGAAAGGCTTGTGTTGGAAGCTATGGCACAAAGAACCAGGTTCTTCCCTTCATCTTCCTTGCCCAAAGGAGCGGAGCAAAGGCTTTTGTGAGAAAGCCTCTCTGGAAGACAGAAGTGGTGAGTTTGGTGAGGAAAGTCTGGGGCAGCATCTGCCTGCTTCTGTTGGGACTGGCTTAGATTTCTGTGCCTCCAATCCAGCTTTGGATCTGAGCAGGAGATGGGTGGTATCCCTAGAAGTCTTCTAATAACAGCATGCTCCAGTTTTTACAGGGGACTGGCTTTAGGTTAGCCAAGAGCAACAGGAAAATGGAACAAACGGCACTGGGCATCACAAGTAGAGCTGCGAAGGACATCTTAGGAGTTTCTTGAGGTTTTTTCAAGTCAAAAGGCCAGAAGCATTCAGTGACTGATAAATCTTTAATATAAAAATTGTACAAGAATTTTGATACAAATTACAAGAGGTATTTGGACAAAATATGAATAAAATTCCATTTACATCCCCAAACCCTTATGCATTTTATGCAAAAGACATATTGTAGACAGTTATAGTACAGAAAATACAACAAAGGAAATAGTAAATAAACAATTTCAATTACCTTAGACTGCTAATAAAAACAAACCACAACGTGAAACAAAAACAAAACCATCGATTAAAATACATACAGTATTCATGAAGCTACCGACATCACAATTATTAGGTCGGGGATGCACGCTGTCCCATCTCTCGGTGCAGTTGCCCTTCCTGATACAGATGTTGGTTCTGCCAGAGGCTTGGTGGAAGAGACCTCAAGGCAAATGAGAATATAAAGAAGAAAGACCAAGCCCCCGAACTCTAGGCGAGAGAGGGACATATCTGGAGAAAAGTTCCTTTCCCTCAAGATACTTCAATTCCCCTTATCCGCTTTTGAGTATGGAATATAAAAGCTGAGCCTAATGTTTTTTGTTATTTGAGATGCATCAGAGGGTTTGAGTGAGGGAAAAAAAGTCTCGTGTTCGCTTAGCCAACTAGGGATCTCTCCACATCCCACAGACCCAAGTCTTGCTCAGTTTCTCAATCTTCTTTGCCCCCCTGGCCCACACTGAGCTCTCTTTCTCTCCCACACCTGCTCAGTCTGGCACTGGCAGAATAAGGGTAGCTCCTCTATGGGGCAGCAGAACCAAAGTGTGCACAGGAAAGTGAGTGCGCTGTATACAATAAGTCTTAGTCCTATCGTGTTAATACATAATACTACAACATCTCATTCGCTTAATTCCCGTTATGTAAACCTGGGCAGGGTAGAACACACACATCTCCAAAGTGATCAACACCAGGACAAGGGAGGGCGCGTTCTACCCACCTGCCCCCGCAAAGAGTTATTTATTTGTTTTGGAGGGGAGTGGGTAACATCAGGAGAGCAAAGGGCAAGAGTGAGTGAGGACAGTTGGAAAGCCAGAGATTGAGACAGGCAATGAGAGGAATGAATGAACTCTGTACAAAGACATGCAAAAATGCTTCAAGTAGAGTATGAGATTTGAAAGAATAAACAGTCAGTCTTGGTTTATACATCGCAAGTGAACCTATGAACTCCGCACATTGGCTGGGAGTTCAAGAGAATCATGCCTCATGAATCAGTTCTTCCACACAAGCTTCTAGACTGATTCAGGAGGAGGTAGGGAGGATGCTTTGTCTCCTAGCAAGGAAGAGGCAGGCTAGTTAATGCCCACAAAGACAGTGCCAGGTCAGTCCACCTTGCAGGGTGTGTGGGGGACACCCCGAGAGCTGAAGTTTTCACCTTCTTGGAAACCTTTCCAGGGCCAGCAGAGAAGAGCTCTTTCCCACACCTGGGGTCTCCCCAGAGTCTCCTTCAGTCCTTGTATTCCATAACAGAAGTGGGCAGAGCCGGTTAATAATTGATGTCTTGGCCATTTTAGCAGTATATTTGCTCAACATCGCATTTGGCAACAGGAAGCCTAATAAAAATCTTGGTATAGCACTTAGATTCTATCTTGAAGAAATATACGTTTATACTATCAACTTCTCTGCGTTTTTGTTAAAATACCATTTTTTTGCTCTTCCTTCCCTTCAAAGGTTCTTTAAAGAAAACTAACTAAAGCATTACAACTATAAAATGTCCTTATGTATCCCCGTTACTTAGAGCTCAGGGGACAAAGCTAGTATTTGCTAGCAGAATTTGTGCAATTTTGGCAACTGAGTTTTTAATTACAATTTTAGTAAGATGTTTGGTAACTGCTTACTAGTAGTACATGAGGGAATGTAAAAACCATCAAGTGAACAAACTGTCTTCACTCAGACCCAAAGTTCTTTCTCAAAGTGCTTTTCTTTTCAGTCCTTAGTCTGGCTCAAGAAGTGACTTAGCACAGCTTGTCAACAGACCTGCTGCTACCTGTTCCGAAATCTGCTGTCTTCCTTTCCTTGCAAAAATCTACAAAGACGACGCCTCCACATGGCACCTCGGTTGACTAACGCCTTATTTGAACTGTGACTGCTCATAGCAGCCCGATCTGCTTTCTGCCGGGGGGGGGGGGGTGCCATGGCAGTTGGCAGGAAGCATGATGACCCTTAGCTCCAGGCAGAAGGCGTGCAAATACAGCCCGCATTCCTTTTCATCACGAGCTAGCCCCTTTCAAGCCACCTTTGAAGTAGGTATCCAGAAATAACCAACATGACCCATTATTTGGGTTCAAGGTATTCTGGGACACAACATTTTGACTTTACTTGCTGTAAGCCTTTGCTCTTTGATTTTGTAGAGCTCACTACACCCCAACCTCTCCAAATTTCCAGAAATGGGAGAATTTACATTTCACATGTAAGATCTTCGTTGTTTTAATGGCTAAAGTTGAAGAAACAGAGCCTTATTTTATTCTGATTGTCAGCTTAGTTTGGCAAATAAACGTTAATCTATTTTGTTAATGGACTTAAGAGTGGTATTGAAAGATAAAGTGTACATTTAATGCAATAGTTTGGTGCCAAAGATGTAAACATCCCAAACTGTCTTTCAGCCGCCATCCATAAGCAGTTTGTTTACAGCACACACACTTTTTGACAAGGAAGAAGATTTTAATCTTTTCCCCCGTGGAATTTGGACAACCTAGTCCCACCCATGCCACTGATTCGCAGGGAAATGGTCTCCATTGCACGGCCACACCCAAAACTCCCCAAACGGGATGAATAGAGCACAGTCTGACTGTGACTTTCCGCTGACCCTTTATGTAAGACATCATCTTTTTACTGTCCACTTAATAGCTGGGGCGAGCATGTAGAAGCAGCCACGGTTTCCTGTGTTGGGAGGCTAGAAGCTGGCGGGGGGTGGGACAGGGGGAGATGACACAAAGAGACAGGAGAGATGGAGGAGGTGGGCTGATTGTGAATGAGCGTGTACAGGGAACTGGTGGGAAAGCCTGGCCCTCTACTCAATTTCCCCTTCACCAGGGATAAACAGGCAATTACGCATCCTTTTATATTTGATGGCCAAGTGCTGAACTGGAAAGCACACTATTAGTCTGTGTCCCTTCAGGGCCAGGGCAATAAGCAGCCGGGAGAGCTGGGGCTGAAGGGGAAGGGGTGTTGTCCGCTGTTAGTGTGACAGTCTTGTCAGCAGCGTCCACATTACTGGAAGGTAATAAAGTGACAAGCAAGTTATTAGAAAGATATGAGGTGAAATTGAACCGAAGCTTCTTGCTGCTCAGCCTGGCTTTTGCCTTTCCTCTTTGTAATGGTCTGCTATTTGTTACAAACCGAGCCTTGTCCTGAACCCTATATAATTTTTTTTTCCTGCAGTAAAGGTCAAATGAATTTACAAGAACACTTTGGAGAAGAATAAAGATAGCTTTATGACAACTATAGTGTGTTGCTTCAAATATATGCTTCATATATATACATATATAATTATAATGAACAATAACACTGACTCAATTTAGTATACTTGTAAAAGTGTCGGACTTTTTAGCCCTGTTATTAGGCATTTGGAATTTTAAAAAATAAATGTCCAAAGGATAGTATCTGTCATCTAATTATTGTAGAAGGGTCCGTAAAAGTAAGTCTGTGTAAAATGTGGGGAAACCCGCATGAGGAAGGCGGGGCACGTGGACAAAGCATGGGAGATGACCTACTGGTCGGCTCTATTAACAGGATCTGTGTTAATACCATTATAGTGAGTGCCTCTGCAACGACAGGAAGGCTGGGCATGAGCCCGGGGCATATCAGATACATTTTAAGAGTGACAGGGACAAGAATAATATGTAACATTCTGAGTTAAAAAAGAAAGTAGCTGCCTCTGTGCCTCAGCTTCCATTTTGACCACAAGACCATCGGCCACACAGTGCGATGAGCCTGCGAGTCTAGGCTGCTGCAGGATGCGAATGTGAGTCACTTGCATGCTCTCCACTCATCGCAATTAGAAGCAGGCTTTATGCTGGGCATGAGCTGGCGCTGGCAGTGCACACCTTTAACCCCAGCACTTGGCAGGCAGAGGCAGGCAGACCTCTGGGAGTTTGCAGACCAGGAGGCCAGCCTGGTCTACAAAGGTGGAGTTCCAGGACAGCCAGGATAGTTATACAAAAACCCTGTCTCAAAAAACCAGGTTTCATCACTAGCCTCTAATTTAGGGGACTCCTTGCATCTCTGTGATTCCAAAGAAATCTGGCCATCACTTCTCACTTCAAAATAAGAGCAACCCCAAAACTCACGGCTGCGTTTTCTGGCTCTTCTGACTTATAATAAACATCTTAAGATGTTTATAAGTCCTCCCCGACATGTGCCCAGTGACTCACCTGGTCACAGGGTACTCTGCAGGATCCTGCAGGATGTTCTGGTACCCACCATCAGGACTGACTTAAAGACTTCTCTCCTGGACAACCACTATCAATGCATTAACAGTTTTCCTTTCCAGCTACCCTCAAACCAGAGCCTGAGCCGGCTCTCTGCTAAACGCCTCTCTCCCATGGAGAGCTGCACTCCCCGCCAACGGTTTTTGGCTTCTGCCTTTTATTACCCTCCTTGCTCATTTAGATCCCTCCTAAAAACAATGACTGAGAGGGAAAGAGCAAAATCCACTCATTTAAATATTTCTAGTTTGGGGAAAGCCAAAGTAATTAAATTTGTCATAATTTTAAAAAAGCTCCAAGGAGCGGTATGGCCACAGGATGGAAGCTAGACTCTCTGCTAGGTGTCGTGCGCCTTGACAACAGCAGATGCAACACATCCCAGGACAGGTGGATTCTATTTCCTGCCATTCAAGGGAACCCAATGCCAGCACGCTCGATTCAATCAAGGACTGCTCAGGTATGCTGTGCCCATCTCAGTCTCATTATTGGCTTGTCTGTGTTTGAACTGCCAAGGGCCCCCATTTCATCCATTTGCCTGGTGTATAATGTACGGAGTACACAGAGGAAAAGGAGGGGAGATGTCATTATATTTGGTGGCAAGCAGGTTTCTCCTGAGTACAATGGGCCACACTTCTAAGTCACCTCCTTCTTCATAGATTCGGACCTTTTCTTCCCTCTTTAGAGCAACGTGTACACTCATGGGCTGTAACTGGCTAAACTCTTACTGGAAAGGCCTGCAAAGCCATGACCAAAGGAGTCACAGGACCAGGACGGTGACACTGCTCTGCTAACATTGGTTTCTAAAGCGATGTCAGTCATATTAAGAAGGAAAATGTTTGCACATTTGAACCTTAAGAAAGGATCCGACTGACCAGGGCAACTGCGCTAAGATGAACTACGCTGAGCTGGTTAATTTAAACACAATTACGAGGAGACCAAGAATACCAGGCTCTTTTATCTTTTCTCACACTCTCAAAGCCAGATTACTCTTCTTTTTCCTTGCTCTCTTTCTCCCCTCTCCACAGCATGCAGTTATTCCCCAAAGTGGACCCAGCCTTGCAAATATTTACAAAAACATAAAGTGATCAGAATTGTATACTTCAACATTAGCTGGAGAACATGCACAACTAATATCGCCTAATTATATGCCAGCGATAAAACTTGGGCAAAACTCAATCAAAAGGAAAATCTATGTTCCTATTAATTTTCAGCTAGAAACGGATGTAGCTAAAAACTGTTTATGGGCAGAAAACTCCTACGAAGGAATAAACGAGCAGGAATGGGCAGAAATGAAGAGCGTGGCTGACCAAAATACGCATCCCCTTATCCTGTCTATTTGCATGCAAGCCTGGGGGCCACCATCTTCAGGGGAAGCCAGAACTGCACTCAGACAAGCCCAAGAACAAGCCATACCTGGGGAGCACGAGTGTGTATCTCACGATTCTACATTTCATGGGCTGTATCCACCTACCTCCCCTGTCCCTTTTACACAAATAGGCTTTATACTGGAATATTTAGTTATGAAAAGGCCACCATAACAATTGGGCACATGAGCAAACAAGGGACATACTTAAAAAGTGCCAGCTGCCCGGGTCCTAGTGCCGTTTCTGCACACTGAGTTTCCCAGCAAGGGAAACTCCACTTCTTGAACCTCATTCCTTCTGGACCTTTTCTAGTTGGCTGTAGTCTCATTAGCCAGGTGTGTGGCAAGTGACAAATACTTGTTCAGAGTCTAGGTTGCTGGCTTATGTGACTCCTGGCAGCTAGGTGATTGACCGAGGAGAGCCATTTGACATTTTACTCGACATTCAATTAAACACGCTAAACACTGATTTCGTAGAAATGAATTCTCACATCTCCAAGAGTGTAACACTTGAAAGTTGTTCAAACATAAATGCATATTAATGTTCACAAAACAAGGTGTAGTTTCATCTACACGCAGTCTAAAAGACAGTTTCCATAATTTCTGACGAGATTGTAACAATGTTTCAATCCTCTCTGATTCCAGCACTTGGTAACAGACAACAGCGTGAGATAGAGAACGCTAAGAGGAACGAAGGTTCGCAAAAAAATGTTCATTATTCTAAGTTCAATCTTTCACAGACACACTGTACAGAGTCTTGTATAAAACAGAGGAACACATCTGCTTGCTCAGTTTAACACGACACCAAACAAAGCAACTAAGCTCTGGGGAAATCAAAGGTACAAGGAAACAGAACAGTTATTACTAATTCCTCAGCTTTTTACCGTAAACATTTGTCACTTAACAGACATTGCGTGTGATAGTTTCTTTGATACTGCAAATGCTTTTGGTCCTTCCTCGCGATGGAATACATGAAGGACCAAGTGGACCCCGTGGCATCTTCAGAAGGAGACAAATATAAGGCTTTAGGATACCTAGCTCATCTCTATGAGTGTACTGCTCAGAAATTCTCAAAAACAAAAAATCCGGAACCCCTAATGAATGATGCTTAATTTTGGAAAAAAAAATAAATACTGTGAGGTACAAGTCGCACAGGAATAATAGCAGAAACATATCAACAGTTTCCTTTGGCGAATTTAACGGAAGTGAATGCTGATGTGAACACAGGAAAAAAATATAAAACATGAAAAAATGGAAATGATATGAAAAATTGAAACTAAGGGTATTTCTAAGTTTTAGACTGTTGGGAGAAATGTTTGAGGCCATTAAATGCAGAAAAAAAAATACATTCTCTTTCTATTATGTAGTTTGACAAAATACTAGTGTTTGCCCCCCCACCCCCTCCCCGGAAAAAAAAGAAAAGAAAAAGACAACAAAACCCACTCTGCAGGCACACCCCAGCAGTTCTGGCTGCAGACAAAGTTGAGTAAATACCATCATTTAGTCAGTATGCTGTGGTAGCCGGGGCTGCCGATGTGGTTAACCAGCTCAGGCAACATGTGTAAACATCAGAAACAAAACAAAACAAAAAGGTTTGGAGCAGTCCCCCCTCCCCGCTTCTTCTCACTCTCGATGGCTTGGTTGCAGGCTTGCTTTCATTTCTCTCTGACAAATTCATGTGGGGAAACACAAAACACTACACAGTGAGATCCTGTCTCCCCCTCTCCTTCTGCCGCTCGCTCTGAGAGGAGTGCTGCTCAATTCAAGTTCAGCACGTGAGTTTTCAGAGCTCCCAAGAACAGCCGCTGTGGAGGGCTTTGCATTTTTGTGTGTTAGGCAGGCCTGACTTGCCTTGCTGCTGCAGAATTTGCGACAAATGAGACATACAACAGACTGACCCAGCTCAGGCTTTCTCCTCTTTTTCAAAGGATAAGGGTTAGGGCCTTGGAAATGAGTGTTCAACGCTTACTGTCTTCAGCTCTGCTCCTTTAGTGAGTAGTTCAGGCCATTGCGTCCTGAAATGGTATCCTGCCTCTACAGAAGTGACTCGGCTGTTTCACACCATGTTAATGTCACTTAACATGTATGGAGGAAGGACACAAAGCTGATTCTAATAATACTCTGCACTCAGAAGAATCGCCACTTTTTTTTTTAAAGCGGTTTTCTGTGGCCAAAAAGTTAGCCTGTGGTTATGTTGAGTGACTAATTATATTTTCTTTTCTGAAAACTTGTGCAAAGTTGGCAGTTTTGTGTTAACACTAATACTTTTTGTTTGGCATCTGTGCCCTTTACTGACCAGAACATTTTTATACAAGTGGGTTGTTTTTAAAGGAAAGATACTCACTGAAGTTTGGCGATAGTTTAAGGACAAGAAGAAGCATGGATATTACACATCCCCCTGTAGTGTATGAAAAAAAGTGCATGGCTGGACTTATGTACTAGTACAGGACATTTTAAAAACTCAGGTCTGTGCTGCGAAGCATGCCAGCACGTCTTATTCACTATATCTAACAGGTAGTAAAAACAAGACCATGGTTTTTTTTTTTGTTTTGTTTTGGTTTTTTTTTTCTGTTTTTTTTTTTTATATAAAGGAAATGTGCATTAATGCTAACAAAAATGAATAGAACTAGCCAACAAACTATTTATTTCCTGCATATCTAACAGCTGGATGTAACTGTCAAAATTAAAGAAGACTTAAACAACAATCAATACAACTGGTTTACATCATTGGCCTCTCAAGGCTAAATATGTACAGGCAAATCTGCCATGCTTTAATTAAAGATTCTCTCAAAACCTTCAAGTTCACAAAAGACAACTATAAGAAGTTCCTTTTTGTTTCTTTTCTCTTTTTTTCCCTTTTATTTTTTGCAGGCAACAGTCATAGGTACAACAAAATGTCTCTTTGGAGAAGACCAAGAATTATTCTATCAAAATTGGGGTTAGCTGAACACATGTGTGTTCCTGTGTGTGTGTGTATTGAAAGGGGTACTTTTGTTTTTACCCCAAGTAAAAGATCCACCCTCTCCCAAAACTATAAAGGAAAAGAAAAAAAAAAATTCAAAAGCACCTAGTGTTTATCATTTTTATCTAAAGAAAAGAAATATGTGGGTGCACAAGTGAAGACACAGAGCTACACACATGTGCACACACGTGTGTGCCCCGCTATGGAAGCACACACAGGCTATGGCAGTTCAAACATGTAGGCCATCTGGTGAGAGCTGGCATTTGTAGTGTTCGTTCTGGGACTAATCTATTGAAGTGAAGGGAATGTTTTTGTGGAGATTAGGGTTCTGACTGTGCCGATTCCGGCTTCGCACAGAGGAAAACATCATGTTACAGCCCGGGACTTTGCACTTATGCATCTCTCGCAGATGCACAGTTTTGTAGTGGACCCTCAGGGTCCCCTTGTTGCTGTACATTTTGTGGCAAATGTTGCACATGATCCCACCATTGTTCCCAGACAAGCTGCTGAACATAAGAGACCCTGAAACTTCAGCCCCTAGGCTGCTGGGGAGGGTGGGAGCCTCAGCCTTGTGTGCGGATTCCCCACTGTCACTGGCGCCATCAATGTCATCAAGAAGAATCCCCTCATCGCTGCCTGCATCTGACTCTCTGGAGGAGTGGATGCTGCTGCTGGACTGGAGGCTGGAGGTGGTGCTCAGGTCAAGGACCATGTAGTCCTCCGCCATGCCTCTCCCATACCCATTCAGGTGGGAGTCTTCTGTCCCTGCGGGAGAGGAGGCATCTTCCCTGACATCGAGCCCCAGAGGGTGCTGGGCACCATAGATCTTCATTAAAAATTCATCCCGGAGGTCCTTGCTGAGGGAGGGCTGCGATGAGTCCAGGCCCATGTCATCGAGTTCTTTGGTCAACAGTTTACGATGCAGGTTTATGTTGGCACTGTGTCTAGGAAAACAAGAGGGAAGGGGGGAGGCGCACAGGGAGCGGGGAAGGGTGAAAAAAAGGAGAGCATTTTAAAATTGATTCAACTTTCAGTCAGCACCAAATAAGCACATTCACTCCTAATTACACCATTATAGAAGCAAGCATTCCCCACATCCTCGGGATCTGGGATTGAGTGCAGGTGGGAGGTGCAGAAAGGGAACTTTCCATTGATGTCATTTTTATGAATAAACTCTTCAAGGGCCAGGATGAATGCACACTTAGGCCCTCTTTTCTCAATGGCTGTGCCGCTAGGGCATCAGCCACAGAGGACCTCCTTGCAGATGTCTTAAACATAAAGTACATCTAGGATAATAAACACGAAACAAGGTAAAAGAATGGAGCCTCGGCTTGTCTAAATGGAATAGTCTAAATTTACTTAAAATTAGAAAATAACATCAAACAAGCTTTTTCTAATACAGCAAATACTGTGAAAAAGGCCTGCATTTTTAAAAAAAGTAAATGGTCTACATAATTTAGGTTTAACTTAAAAAAAATCATCTTCCCCACTCTCCTATATTTCATGTTTTAGGTTTAAAAAGAAGTCTCAGGAAAACAGTAACTTCAAACAGTTCAAAGATCTTTTCTTTGTGATATGAATCTTTTCTCAAACCTGTCTGAAATCCCACCCAAATCTAACAGCAAAATACATTTAGTTTTTCAAAAGATACTACATTTTAGCAATGAACTGTCTTCATCAAATAATGCTACTTTAAGGTTTAATTTTTTAAAATATAATCTGATAAATTATTTTCTAAATATACAACCCCTGCCTCCCCCCAACAAAAAAAATCCAAAAGGATAAAAATTAAAGCACAGTAAGTTTCTTTAAAAAAAAAAAAAAATCAAGCACAATGACAGAGTCCCTTTAGTTCATAAACAGAACTTCTAACTTTGACAAGCAAAACATCAAGTTTTGCTTGTGCTAAAAAGGGAGAGATTCATTCCCAGAGCATCTACAGGGACCTCAGGACTTACAAAGCCCAAGTCACTGTTTATATGAAAACATTGCCTTTTGTATTTACACCCCCCATTGACTTTGAAAGCGCCCTTGGGCATATACCTCTCTCCACCTGCAAAGGCTCAGATGTTTGCCAAGTACCTAAATTGAAAGCTACCCTCCACAAAAATAAGGTGATAAAGAAACAGGGAGATAAAACTTGCCAGCACTGGAGGCTGGACATCTTAGAGACGTTAACTGTGGTGATAGAAACGACCAAAATGGTCTGCATCAAGTCCTCCTGGTTATAATCAGAAGTCTCTCCAATTGGGAACAAGGGAGGCTAACACGTCCTAGAGAAGTGTGAGAGGTATGTGCCTCCAGGGCAAGAAAGGAGGGAGAGGCTTCCCACCTTTCCACACGAGACAATCAGCACTCTGGGTTGAGGGGCGGAGGGTGGCAGCCCTCTCCACACTGCACTTGGGAAGGCTGAGCTTACCTTGTGACAATAAGATCAGCTTTCTAATCTTTTGCTAAATCGATCACAAAAGAAAGCAAGAATGAGAGACAGAGAGAGAGAGAGAGAAAGAGGGAGAAAGAGAGAGAGAAAACAAATTCACATTCTAGACATCCGGCTTTTGAAAACTTAAACAATAAAATAGGGATTTAAAATGTTGTGATCACAAAATTATTTTCTGTCATAAGTGATCATCTCATATGCTGTCTTTTCAGATCACCTGCATAATCCAAAAACCATCAATCAAATCAAATACACCAAATTCACAGCATCAGCATCAACCATAAATGAGTTCCAAACAGATGCATGCAGTGTGTGGGTACATGAATGTGGATAAACAGAAGTTGTCCCCACAGGCCTGTTCTGACATTCCTTTTTCCCTGGTGTCAGGTGTCAGATGACTGTGGGTGTGTTGCTAAGCAGAGTGCAGAAAATGCCTACTGTGAAGTCTTTCCCATGACATGCGGGGAGACACAGGGTTAGAACAAGAAGGAACGTGGAAATAGTTAAACTGTGTACCCCTGCGCTACTGAGAAAACAAGCTGCCAGCTGTAAGCAGTTCATAAAACCCAACCCTCATTCATATTTTTAACACCCCACCCCCTTTCTCCATTTCATAAACACACATTTTGCCTCAATCTAGAACTCTATGTTGTTTCTCACACATTTGCAGTTACCACTTGCTAGGTTCGCTGCTGAGAAGACAGCAGCCAGACACACAAAGGTTGCATCAAGACAGACTGAACGAGGAAGAATAAATTAACATTGACAAGAGGGCATCCGGATCACCCTGACGGACACCTCTCCCATAGGATGACTTGTGAATTTACACGTCTCCACTGATATGTTACCAGGAAGGGATCTGCTCTCCACGTCTCACGTACAGCAGGAGAAGGCTGCAATCTAATTAGATGATGTACCAGCCCTCAATATCTGTCAACCAAACGATGTGCAGAAATGTGGAGACCAGCTCTGGCACTCCACTCAACAGTGTCCCTTTTCCGCTGTCAGCAGTACTGTTGGCCTCTGTTAATATAATTACATTGACTTTTATTCAATTAAGTGCCATCCCTCGCTTACGAAAAAAAAGCTACTTTATCAATTGATTCAGGTGTAATGTAATAATAAAGATGAACTCATGGCAGCGCATTAACTCTGCTGTTCATAACTTCAGTGCATGGGTTCATTCACGGCAGTCGATTTCCATTATGCAACCACAGTTCAAGAGAATTGATTCTTTTATGTTCATTTCTTAATCTATTTCATTTTTGTTTAATAATCTTCCAAAACGCCATATGCAAAACACATGGAGTGGGGATGAGGATAATGGGCGGGGGAAAGCCAGCTGGTTCAGCCCCATGCCTTGGACTTGGGAGTCTCCAGACTGTCACAGTGTTGCTGGGGTAGAGAGAAGACAAGCAAGATGAGGGAAAGCAGGCTGACTGAGGTTCTTTGTCAGACACTACTGGTCCTGTTCTTCAAGCCTCTACAGAATGGACAGGAGGCAGCACTTGGGTTTTAACAAAGATCTATTGCTAGACCCGCCAATCAGTCAACTCAAACCACTGACTGTCATAAAAACACCGTCCCCATGAGATACAAAGACCTAAGGTTAAGAGCAATTTGAGGACTATTACAAGTTTAATTGGATCAGCAAAACTGAAGAGGTAAAAAGAAGAAAGATAGAAAGAACTCACTACTGACAATCAGATGCTGAGCAAAAAGAAGCCCAGGATGGGAGGGAGGGGGCAGTGTGATGTAAACAGGGAGACCGCAGCATAAGGATCCATTACCCAGAGATATACAAGCATTGTTCAAGAGGGAGATATCTAGTGTTCTGAACACTTGCCTTGAAAAAGAAGGAAGACTAATAATTAGCTAAAATTTAGACTAAATACGAGCCTGAGAATATAAAAAGCTGTTTCTGCTTGTTCTGATTAGGCAAATGATACAGCTACGAAGAAGGAAATTATTCTCACAGAAAAAACAAAGAAAGAAGAAAAAAGGAAAGATAAAGGCTGAGATAAAGAATTCATGGGTATGAAGGTAGGGGTAGCTCACACTTTAAAGACTTTAGATGAAATGTACGTCAGCCTGTGGCAGATGAGGTAGATGCCTGGCATGCAGGAGGTAACGAATCAGACAAGCACAGTCTCACAGAAGTTTTCTCACACAGCACAGAGGATGGATGGTGCAGAGGAGAAGCATTTCCCGTCTCTGTAAAATGACAGCAGTGACAGAGTGGAGAGTAGACTCCGCACCAGTGTAAGGCACATCACAGAATGTAGGGCCAAGGCACTCGTCTCACTTGGGCTATGCATAGTCACCAGCGTTTTCTGAAGTTCTAGCCTAACAAACAATCTGCCAAAAGTTAAGAGGTCACACACACACAAATCAAAAGGAAATAAAGCTTTAGATCCAGGGGAAGGGTCTCAGTGCCTAAACTTCTGTCTTATCTTGAATGCTGAGTTAAGTCCTGTCGCTGGACCAATGCACAATACCCTGTCTTTTCTGTTTCTTAAAGGAAAGCACACCTAATCACAGAACACAGGATGCATCAAATGCCATCAGTAGACTCCAGACCCTGCTGACAAGGAAAGCAAGTGCTGCTGTGGGCTTTGTTCTTATGTCTCATTTCCCCATGTGCCCAAGTGCCCAGGGGGAGCTGATACAACACTTTACAAGCAAGTTTGAACAAAACCAGAGTTTGAGTTTGGTTTTGAAATACAGGGGAAGGACAGGAGGTTTTGTTGTTAGCTGCTTGTTCTTATTTATTTATTTATTTATTTATTTATTTATTTATTATGTATACAGTATTTTGTCTGTGTGTATGCCTGCAGGCCAGAAGAGGGCACTAGACCCCATTACAGATGGTTGTGAGCCACCATGTGGTTGCTGGGAATTGAACTCAGGACCTCTGGAAGAGCAATCAGTATTTATCACGGCAACAAAAAATAACTAAGCCAGCCAGCCAGTCAGAAACTAATTTCCCAAATCCACTAATCAAGCTAATATGTTATATAAAATGTGCAATACGTAATTCTTAATTTCATGCCACTCCAGGATTAGTGAATTAATATCACACAATTCTTTGAGTAAAATGGAATTAAGATTTCACTTTGGGTTTTTTTTTTTTTTTTTGTATTTACTTTCCTGCTCCACTCCGTCACTTACCACAAATATATGTCAAATAGTCGCAAATAATACTGTCTAAAATGACCACAGTGAAATGTCCGCAGAAGATTATGTGTGTGGTGTGGTGTGTGTGTATGGTGTGTGCGTGCAGTCATCCCTTGGCATCATCCAGGGCTTGATTCAGTACCAACCCTAAACCAGAATCCAGGTTCCCCAAAGTCCCTTATATACACTGAAAAAGTACTTGTGCCCACCCTACACAATCCTTCGTTATAAATTAAGTCATATCTGTATTACTTATGATTCCCACATAACATAAATGTTTTACAAATCATCAGTGCACTATGTCATATAGGAAATAGTGATAAGAAAAGATGTCTTTTATGTGTTGGGTGTAACCGCGATTTTTCTCTAACATTTTCTGTTTGCAGCTGGTTGAATCCGTGAATATAGACTTGCTGGATATAAAGGGTCAGCTGTCTATGTACATGAAGGGAGGGAAAAAGAGAGGGAAGAGGGATTTCTCCAAACTAGGGGAGTATAGATGCCAGATATAAATACAGGGTTAGTTAGCAGTACTTCCAAACAGATGTGTATACAGGGTTAGTTAGCAGTACTTCCAAACAGATGTGTATACAGGGTTAGTTTTAGCAGTACTTCCAAACAGATGTGTATACAGGGTTAGTTAGCAGTACTTCCAAACAGATGTGTATACAGGGTTAGTTAGCAGTACTTCCAAACAGATATAAATACAGGGTTAGTTAGCGGTACTTCCAAACAGATGTGTATACAGGGTTAGTTAGCAGTACTTCCAAACAGATGTGTATACAGGGTTAGTTTTAGCAGTACTTCCAAACAGATGTGTATACAGGGTTAGTTAGCAGTACTTCCAAACAGATGTGTATACAGGGTTAGTTTTAGCAATACTTCCAAACAGATGTGTATACAGGGTTAGTTAGCAGTACTTCCAAACAGATGTGTATACAGGGTTAGTTAGCAGTACTTCCAAACAGATGTGAATGGGGGGTTAGTTAGCGGTACTTCCAAACAGAAATGTAAACCCTCTCCAAATTGCTCTCTCCTCGGCACTCTGTTGTGAGATTGACTATTGCACTCAGCTCCTCGTGTCTGCATTACCATTTATTGGTCACATGCTTACACCTCAGTGAGTTCAATGACATTTTTGCACAACCCATATTCTGAAAAACTGCAGTTGTTCGAGGATTTTCAATAAAGATTCTCTCCAGACCGTCTGCATTGCCCTCCCCCAGCACCCTGCCCCAGCTGACAAAGAAATGTAGTGTAAAATTATAGTGGATAATTCTCAAAAACCCAAAAAGTAAAGAGATGCAAAATTAATGCAAGAAATAAAGACTAAGCAAATTTTTTTAAAAAATATGAAATTCAGTTTTTTTCAATCCCTTTTCATCTAAAACAAATCATCCACACTGGTCACGCAGGCAGTTCCCTCTCCATTCAAATCATTCACTTGAAGATAAGCGCCCACCAAACTCTTTAGGGGATTAACTAATTTACTGCACAGATACGGCACGTCTGTTGTAATAACAGGTAGGATGTATTGGGGTCGACCATTTATCAGAATTAGACTTCTTTTCTCAATTCACAGTGAATTATGCTGCCCACACGACTCCCCTCTCTCAGAGCCTGCCATCCCCTTATGGCCCCTAACGTGGCAGGCAAACAAAATTGACAGTCTCATCTTGTCAACAAGGGGCGATTCTCCTGAGAAGCCATTTAACTTTGCAGAGGAAGCAATGTATTAATGTGCTTGGCCCAGGAATGTTAATCATCTTCAGGCTTCCGATCTATCTTTGACGTGAGCGAAATCACCAAATTTGTTTACTAAATGAATCGTAATATGCTAATAAGAAAGCATGACATATATGGAAAAGCCAAACAGATGGTTTGTTTACTCCACTTTGCAACTTTATAAATGCTGTAACTCTGAAGATGTTAGTGAGAATTATTGGTTTGTTGGCAGAGGCAAACATGTCTTTTGCATACTAAATTTGGCACTACAGTTAGAAAACAATTTGTCATTGCTGCGGAATGCATAAAAATGTTAACGGAGTGATGGCATTTGGGAGGGCAGATGGGTAGATGGAAAATGTGGATGCCGCCTGCTCAGGTTAAGCATAGAATTGATATCCATCAACAGCCTTGCTCACTAACCACTGTGATGTTAAGTTGTGCCTCACACGAGAAGGCTTTCCGTTGTACCTGTTGTGCTGTAAGGCATGGGGAGGGTGACGGTGTGACTAGGCTATGTTTTCCCAGCACTTGGGGACTTTCTCCACCAGGTAGCTTATCTGGTACTTAGCTACTGCTATTGTTGGGGAAGAAAAAGCACAGCCTCTTTTAAAGATAATCTGGGTGTAATTTTAAGTTTTGCACCTACTCAGGCTGGAAAAAAAAAACCCTTTACATCTTCTGATTCATATTTTGCTGTCTAATTTAAAGAGTTTCTTAGCAAGGATTTTTTTTCCAAATAATTGGAATGAACTGCTTTCTTCATATTCAAATCTGTCTTCCATTAAAAAATTTCAATATGTAAAATATAAGACATTGATTTCTGAGATCATTTTAAAAGGAAATAATTTCTGAGAGGAAGTATTTAAAATGTTTTATATCATTCAAACAGTTAATTTGTGATCTTAAGAGATGACATTAGGGATCTCTAGGTTTCCCATGGAAAGAGACGGTATCTTGTAGGACCATCAATATTACTTAGCTTTGGACTTCATCCAGAAACGTATGTGGAAAAATGAAGGTAATGAACTTGAAAACTCAGGTGAGCACAATCTCATCTGCATAACTGCTCATGTGTCAAAGCTGCCAGCTGAAACATGACTACTTCGGTCAGCCCACCAGTAGCGTACCTGTGCTGCTAAAGACTCCATCCTGCACAAGCATCTACATGATGTTTGCGAATTCCCTTGTAGTCACACCGGCATGGTTGGAAGTCCAGAATATTTCAGTAAAGAGTCGCTTCCTGCCACCAAACATTCTAGCCCAAACGTATGCTTGAGACCACCACTAACCTCGTAGAGCCTCCCGATGCACCGCTGTACAGGGCTGAACTTTTAAACTTCCTGGCAGACTAGCAACAAGAACGCAAAGTGGTCCACAGAACCACCGGGTTCTTGCTGTCCAAGGATCACTTTGGAGCAAGAAACATTAGTGCTGTCCCAGCCTGGCTCTTATATCTCATTTGAAACATCTCATTCCTCACCAACAAAGAAAATTTCAATAAAGTACTTTTACTGGCTTAACAACCTCAAGCTCCTGGGATTGTCAAAGTGCTAAGCCTTTTCCAAGGAGAGAAGAAATCAGCAGCTCAAATATAATTAACCTTCCATTCTCAATGCAAACTGCCACGCAAAGGAGCTCCGCGGTCTATTAGGGAAGTTATAATGGCCAACAGGCAGAAGCAAAATTGGTCAAAAAGTTGGCTGCTGCTGTCATATTTTTGGAATTATGATTAATGGTACTAATAATGTGGATGATTACTGATATGTGTATCTCCAGCAGTTTATCATATTGCTCTGGCTGCCTACATCCACAATAAACAGGATGCTATCATTTACCTCTTTATTGAAGGCAACCCCTCTCTTGAAGGAGCATATTCTAATTACTTCGTAATGTTTTATGTCTTAAACATTTTGCAGCTCTGGACCTTGCCAACTGCTTCATGTCTACCATTGATTAATTACTGAAGGTTTAATCAAAATTTAGAACCTAATGTAGTCATTTATGAGCGCACCACAGTGCCAAAGTAGTTAGGCTCTGCTCCCGAGTTTGGAGAGTATTCGGTTCAAAATCAAATCCCAGTCAGGCACGAAGATCCAAGAATTTCACCTTGGGTACTCTGAGGTTGCCAATTCCGTCTCTGCTGATGAATGGAAGGTAATCTAGCTATAGGTAAACAACAGTTTTACCTTCTCTCTCACCACTGGGCTCCCTCTTCCCCCGAATCCTCAAGCCCATAGAGTCACACTGCCTGCTGCTCTGGAGAAAAGGGGATGCTTCTGAACACCCATCACGAGAACATAGTTTTGAAGTGGTTAAACAAGTGAAAAATAATTTGCTGGGACAAATACATAAGTTTTTTTTTTTTTTAATGTGGATTTTTTTTTTTATGGTTCTGTCATACAACCATTCACCGTTGAAGTTAAGTGTTTTTTTAATACCATTACTGAACTGCTGAAATGGATGCTAATATAGCTTGGAGTGCTAATGTCAAGTCGTGGTAATAAAAAAGACAGACTGCTGAATGAAATAATTTCATGTAAAAAATAGAACAAAAGTGCTCTCTCTCCCTCTCTGCACTTTTATTGAATTGGGACTGACTGAGCCAATTGCTTTAGAAGTCTGTAAAACACAATTACTAGTGAGCGAAGTGACCCACCAGAGCCCCCTCAGTGACAGGGGGCACTAAAAAGGCAGCCGAGTTACAGCAGCTCCCTCAGCCCCATCACACAGCAGAGGCTTCCTTCCAAGGGCCTGTTGTTTGCTCAAAATCTATAGCTTGGCTTAGCAAAACTTGCAATTTCCCATCAGCGTGATGAAATAACTTCATCTATTGCTTTCTAAGATGGTCTCTTTTGGAAATGAAGGACCATCTGTGTTTTGGTCTTTCTGCTCAAGTGTTTTCATATATAAACACACATGTGCACCACTGGTGCTCTTACGGGGAAAGGTGGGCACGATTGAGTGCTCAGGCACAATTCAGATTTGTCTACGCCAGTCGAATGGAGCCATCCCTTACATATGTCTAGGTAGAGTCACGTGGCCTCTCTTCTCTGTCTTTCCTTTCCAAAGTGTAGTAAAAATTAGAGCAAGCAAGAAAAAGAATTAAGTTGGAAGTAGGTAACATTTTTCCCCTTAGTTAATAAAAGAGGCAATAAACTCTGCCAAGTAGTAGAGTTAAGATCACTAACACTTCAGCCTGACGGCATTTTACCAGGAATTTACAACTCTCCTTTTAATCCAAGCAGCTTGCATTAGGACATAAAATGTAGGTATTTTTTAAAGTATAGCTTTATGTGAAATGACTGAAGAAAAACTGTCTTTTCCGAAACTGTTCTCTCTTCCCCTGACTTGCTGTGCCTGCCTCTCAAACACACACAGCTTGGCACTCGGCAATCACAGTCACCACATCTCCTTTAAAATTTTAACATTGTAACTTTTTGGCAAGTGCAAACTTCTTTCATAGACTGCCGTATCCACCTAGTTGGAGGTCCTGAGAGTCTTATGGGGAAAACATTACACCATTTCCGAGTAGCCTTAGGAAGGAGAAAGGACAACAACTGTAGAGATCAGCCTCCATGGGAAGTCCAGCAGCAAAGTCTTTCATTGTCTTTGCAAACAAGAAACAATATTTAAAGCTAGAGAGCTGGTACTGGTTTTTCACCTAAGGGAGAAGGGAGCCCACCAGGGTTACATGTGAACAGAGGGAAGGAGCCCACCTGGGTCACACAGGTGAAGAGGGAGGGATCCCACCAGGGTCACACGGGTGAAGAGGGAGGGATCCCACCAGGGTCACACGGGTGAAGAGGGAGGGATCCCACCAGGGTCACACGGGTGAAGAGGGAGGGATCCCACCTGGGTCACACGGGTGAAGAGGGAGGGATCCCACCAGGGTCACACGGGTGAAGAGGGAGGGATCCCACCAGGGTCACACAGGTGAAGACAAAAGGATTCCACCAGGGTCACACAAATGAAGACGGAAGGCCAGTGGGGAGGATCCCACTGGGATTACAAGGGTGAACAGAGGAGAGGATCCCACCGGGGTTACAGGGTGAATGTTAATGTATGTGCATAGTCTCATGCCACCTTCCTACTGTAAGGATATCTGCAAACACAAGCATCTCAAATGATATTTCATATCAGCAAGACTCACAACTAGAAAGTCTATCAGGGGTATAATAGACTCTAATGAGCCAGAAACAGAAAGCTGGAAAATGACCCTTTCCAAGTTATACCATCATGAAACATAGTGCCTGGGAACTTATGGTGCACCTTCTCTGGTATTTGCCAGGAGTTTCCAGGCAGAGCTGGTAAGAAGAGAAGGCAACGATAAAGGCTGTTCACAAGCATTCTGTTTGTCACGGGGGCTCTACAGTCACGGGAGAGTCAATAGCAACTTCCCTCCACAGCATTTATAAAGCATCTTTGCACGTGCAAGGGCAAGTGTTTTGTTGGCCACTGGGCTGTCTCTGTGGCACACGGTTCTGAAGATGGTGGCGGGGAAGGCTGCTTGTGGAGGAGCGAAAGGTCAGCAGAGGTTTAAATGAGCTTGTCTTGCATCCAGCTGGGCCAGCAGGAGGTCATTAGGAAGATCCAAGGCTCACTTTAGGCTTGACAGAGTCTCTCCCCATGATACAAGGAGACCGTTTTGCTCATTGCTCTTCTTTCAGTATATAAAAAGAACCCCGGGGACAAGAATGACACCGAAGTTTATCTTACTACCAAAGTTTTGCTTGAGGAGGGCACAACCAGCAATTACTCAGGAGGGGGATTTACTTTGTTTGTTTGCTTTTGATGGAAAGTAATGGAGATAAGTACAAAAGGCCTATTGATCTGCTGGTTCTATTGTGAAACCAAACAGAGGAGCAGTAGGGAAACATCTCTTAGCCTTTAAAAGCCAGAGGACCCACACAACTTCACTCTATAAGGAGTTTTGGAAGCAGAGAATTGAAATCGGATTGGGCACAGTGTTGGGAATGAAGCAGTCATCTATGAAGAGACTCTCCTCTGAGGATTAGCACACTGTTTGACAGCTAATTACATTAGGGCACATACACTAATAGTTCCCTTGAATTGGTGCTAAGTGGCTCGTTTCTTGGAGGTATCGCCTGGTATTTATTGAAAAGCTCCGTCTATAAAAGTTCTCTATAAGTTTCCAAACATAGAGGATGATGGAAAAAATGGATGCTGCTTTGGTGAGAAGGTGAAAACAGGAGGCAGGTAGCATGTTTTCGCATCCTCACCTCTGCTGTTAATGTATGCAGTGGCTCATCAGAGTAGCTCATGTTAATTTATTCCTGCACACCTGTATAGGGCTGGAAGTCAGGTAATAAGACGAGCAGAAACTATACATCTCTGCTGTTTAGCTATGGCTACCCAGAGGCCTATACGCGAACAAATTTAGTTCTGGAGACATCAGCAGGTTTTAATAAACCAAATACAGATGTCTTACTCCATACAAATCAAGAAGTTTACATGTTTAAATCTGCACTGATTTAAGTGGTAATCAAAGAGAAGGCTCACACTTGGCACAAATGGTTGCCTCATATTTATTTATAAATCACCCTAGGCAGATATTATTTTGTTTTAAAATTTATTCATCTGGCTGAAACAACCTCCACACACCTTAAAGATCAGGAAGAGGCTCTTGCCTTCCTGATAAAATCTATGGCAGACTTTGGCAATTGCTGTGAGACAGTTACAAATGAAGAGGGTGAAGTTCACAAGGATGCTAACTTCTTTCTGTACACACCACCTAGTTTCTGAAGGTCTTCATTCTTAAATTTCCAATCACCAAAGCAAATACAAATAAAACAACACACTAGGAAATGATGAGGAAGGTTAGGGAAAGGACAGATATGGATTCAGCTGTCTGTTTGCTTCCTACTCCCCTTGAATTAAAAAAACAAACAAACAAACAAACAATGTATGGGTTTCTCTTCTGCATAGGTTAGTGGCCAGTGAACCCTCCTAAATATGAAGTAGTGTGGGAGGTCCTTCTGTCTGTGTGTTGCTTTTGTTGGTTAATGAATAAAGAAACTGCTTTGGCCTGTTGATAGGGCAGAACTTAGGTAGGCAGAGAAGATAGAACTGAATGCTGGGAGAGAGAAGGGTAGAGTAAGAGAGACACCATGGAGCTGCTGGAGACAGATGCTGGGAATTTTACCTGGTAAGCCACAGCCTTGTGGCAATACACAGATCAGTAGAAATGGGTTAAACTAATATGTAAGACTTAGCCAATAAGAAGCTAGGGCTAATGGGTCAAGGAATGTTTTAATTAATACAGTTTCTGTGTGGTTATTTCGGTTCTGGGTGGTGGGGATGAACAAGTGGCTCACTCGGTGCAATAATGAAGTCAGGATGAGAAAGTAGCACAGGTAAACTAAGGTTTGCGGAGTGTGACTAGTGTGCTTTTATGAATGCCGCAGCTCCAGTCCACATGGTTACAACTTCTTCCCAGGGAGTGTCTCATATGCATAGTTCCACACGTTCCCTGACAGAAGAATAACCCAGCAGCAGAAAAATCAAGGGATACGTAAGGAAAGAATCTGACAATCATCTCGGAGCATCAGAGCTCTTTACAAAGGAAATGCTCTACATTCACTTCAATCATTCAGAATAAAGGTCATTCTTACAACAGATGGTAATGAGGGGAAGCAGTCGTGCACATTAGCTTGCTCTTTGCCATTAATGTGGAATGGTCCTTCTGACTTCTGAATTGATCAAATACACCATTATTGGCAACTACAGAAGGACACCTTTGACAATGTTTCTGTCTGTTGTCATCCCTTGCATGTGTGTCTTTCTCTCACTGCCAAACCTAAAACATAGTACTTAGCGCTGTTTTTCTATCTCCATCCTACTAACATGCTCATCCAAGGACCGCAATGCACCCCCACTACATGCATACTCATCTCAGAAGCTGCTTCCAACTCCTATAAGATATTGCATTTTGGAGGACGAGGCAGCTTCATTGGCAAACAGGAGAAAGGAGAAAACGCAGGGTGTTCTAGGAGCCCTGCAAACTTCAGCTACCATGGGGATATTTTCCACACTGGAACTTTCTCTCGACTGCTTTATTTGTACAAGGAAGACACTGTGGAGTCAAGGATGGATGAAGTCAGGCCTCCTCATGTAGAAAGAAACAGTTTGGAGACAGAAGGTCTAAAGACAAAGGAGAGTGTCTTGGGAAGGTCTGTTGGCTAAAGAGAAAGGTAAGAAAGCTCGTCACAGTTTTAGTCCATCATTTGATTAAAGGAACAAAAGAGGAACACAGGCTTTCTGAGTTTGTGTAGTAGTAAAGAGAAGAGTCGAAACAGATCACAGATGAGACTTCAGAGTCCCTGTGCACAAGGAGGCACAACCACTGGCTGACAGTCATTGATGAAATGATTACGTCTGAGAGGGAAATCTAATTATGTTCCCAAGACCACTGTGCAGAGATTCGGGAAGACGCTGGCAATTCAATGGCATCACTGTGTCTTGGTATTCTGGTGCCAGTTAGTCACACATCACTGTGTCAATTCAAGTCATCATCTCAACAGGATGGATATTTTCCTTTGGCAAAAAAATAAAGGCCCAACTTTTTATTTTTTTTATTTTATTTTTTTTTTTAAGGATTTAGCTTGGGATAAAAAAAAATCTGTGTGGTTTTTAGAAAGGCAAATTTGAAGAATAAAAATTCACTTTATCTTTTTTCAATTTCTATTTTGTCATTTATCACATGACAAACTCTAAAATGAAAAAGACTAGATATGGTATACTATTTCACCCTCAACAATGTATCCACTGTCTTTTGAAACAGCCTGTCTGTGCTCTCCTGTACTTGGAAGATCACTGGTCTAACTTCTGTGTAGCTGGCACTGGCTAATCTCCCAAGTCTTTACAATAAAAATGGCAACAAAAATATCCCTTTTCTGTCAGCAAGCACTTCCCCAGAGACAAACGAATTCTGTCTCAGCAGCACCTCTCTTTGTGTCTGGACACAGACACAGCAGCTCTTAGTGTGTTCTAGCGTTCAGTACCGACTGTGCATTCGTGAAAGCTCCAGGCTCGGATGCTTCCCCTTTGCTATTTATTCCAGGGTTATGAACTGTGATGTTTTCAGCAAACGAAAATGTGAAAGGAATTCATGCAAATAAGTTTAAAATGTTGGCTTGTCTTCAAATACTCCATTTTCATAAATATTTCATGAAAGTTTTCACAAGTCTTTTATAATTGTTAAAAAATTTCAATGAAATTTTTTTCAATGCATTAACCTCATCATCACTAATATACTGTTTGTAATCCAAAAGAATTATTCCAAAAAAGGGATGGGGGTGGGACTACATTTATTAATCATAGTATAAGTATCTTATCTGGTATTTTCTGGGACTGTCAATAAGAATTTAGAACTGAATATAATGGTAACACAAGAATCCTTTTTTTTTTTTAAATGGAGCCAAGATAGTGGAGAAAAACATCATTAAAAGAATAGGACTTGGCTCCTTCCGTGTGAGTAAAAAGAAAGACAATATGTATATCCATTAAAAGGGGTGGATCTTACATATGTGAACATGCTGCAGAGACAAGTCACTGCTTTGTGGTGATGCTTGTTCTTTTTAACTCAAGACAGTGTATAAGTGCACAGCTCAGACTGGAGTCAAACTGGCTATTCCCCGCTCTCCCAAGTGTCCTGCCACAGCAGTCCCAGTGGCCTGTCACCACCTTCTGCTTTGTCAAAGACCTCTATCCAACTAATAAACACCAGAGGAAGGTGGAAGATCTTTGGAAACTTCATTCATTGTTTTCTACATATATTTTAAACTGTGAAAGAAAATTTTGTCTGAAAATATTAAAAAGGTTAGTGTGGAACCAAAACACACATCCCTTGAAGGAGGAAGGATGGTGACCTGGGCTGGGGTACTATGAAGAAAACAAACTTGCTCCAAGGCTCATCTTCCATAGGAGACAGATCATCATCTTGTCCCACCACTGAATGGCCACCCTGACATTCCATTCATATTGTAAGAGGATTAATAAAGAATATGGTAGGTTTAGGGTCAGATGCTTCTGCTTACGTCCCATGGTTTCAGAACTACAGACACAAAACTAGAGAGCTAATGCAATCTGAGGGCTGTCCTCAGAGAATTCTAACTGATCTAAAGCATTTACTTAGGCATGTCCCCCTTTGTGGTGAAGTTCCATGGCAGATTAGATTTTAGGGATGTGATCAAAGACACCATGGAGTTAAAATCAAGAAACCCACACAACCATCCTCTTTCCCATATCAACAATTACTTTGACCTCATTGTCTTCTGATAGCTTGATGATTCTTAAGGAACTGAAGGACATACTAAATATTCATGTAAGGAATGATAATATTTCTGGTTATACCTACGGAAATGCAGGCTGTCTCGATGTCCTGGACCTACGGTTCTTTCCATCCATAAATTTCTGTTTCTATATTGGATAAATATGTGTGTATGAAGATAATTTATTGGTTTAATTAAAAGCCACAAGGCACAGCAGAAGTATATATATATTTATGATATATATCTCATATGTATATGATCGAAGCTGTGGCTTCTAAGGAAAGGTTCACAGGGAGGCAAGGAATTGTGTACTGTTAACTTATTCACACCTAGATGCATGGAAACATACATGTACACACACATATACACATACACAGAGGAAAATGGCGTGCATTACTAGGTAAGATGACATGAGATTCTGCATGCTTAATCACAACAAGCACTGACTGCATAAATGCTTCATGAATATGGCAGCTTAGTGATCATGTGGTCAATACGGGCAATCCTTACAGTGCATCAAAACATCTAACTTTTAAGTCCACTATGACTGACTCTGTACCCCCACCCTCAGCAGGAGCAGCCAATGGAGATTTACTGACCTGTCTCTGCTTCGTCGAGAGGGGAAGGCAGCATTGCAGCCAGCCACTGTGCAGACATGCATCTCTTTTAAGTGAACGTTCCTGTAGTGAAGCTTCACACTGTAGGAGCTTTTGAAGCTCTTCTTGCACACATAACAGATTTTGGGGTCTGGACTAGAACACAGGTCACCTTCCGGGGAGAATTTTTGAGGGCTTCCATAATTCAGAGACGATGCGAAACTTTCATGCAAGGCAGCCATGCTGGCCCCCCCGCCATTGTACAGTCCATACTGGCTCATGTAAAACATGTCGTAAGTGGGGTCTGTGAATTCTTCCTTTACCTTGATGACGTCCTGGTGAGACGGCTCGCTATGGTTCTCATCAGGCCTCTCGCTGTTCATCAGGACTTTTTCGTTCACCTCACTGTGAATGTGCTCATCCCCTTCCATGGATTCCTCACCAAGTTTAGGCTCTGAAGACTCAGACTCATTCTCATAGTCCCGCTCGGGCTCCTGGTCCTCAGATGTCATACTGTCAGCCCTTCTTATTTCAGTTCTTGAAATGCACCGGGTCCTACTATGCTTAGAGAAGTCCTTCACAGACATGCCTGGGCTCATCTCCTCTTGGGAATGACAATGATTGTCATGGCTCATGTCATTGACCACAGTTCCACCATCATTAGGGTCATCATCTTCGTCATCAAACTCGTCAGCTGTATCAATGATCTCCTTCTCAATTTTTACAGGCATGCTTGACTTCCTAGGCTTTTTCTTAGGTGCCAGGTCAGCACTGGGCTCATGAGTGCCCATCATCACTGCTGGCACTATTGGCTCAGAGGGTGGAGGAGGGTGCTGCTCTATGGGACCACTGGTAGGGATGATGGGACTGGTTGGGAGGGAAGTTGGAGGACTCACCATTTCCCCTGGAGTAAGTAAACTTCTATAAAAAGGAGGAACTGGTTGTACAGTCTTTAGCCCAGAAAATACCAACTGGCTAGGGAGAGGGTTCTGTAAGACGGGGTCAAGTGGAGGAGTGGTAAAACCCATTGGGGGCCGGCCAGGGCTCGTGAGTGTAAGATTTGATTTTGTACTAGCTATGACTGGAGTGGCAGCCCCTGACGTAGCCCGAATCAAATCTTTGTCTCGGTTATTCCTTAGCATAGGCATGTGAAGGCGGGGGTTGGGATTTGCACTGTGGCGATTCCGGCTTCGAAGGGAACTGAAGACCATGTTGCAACCTTCAATGGTACATCGATGTTTAATCTTCAGGTGAACAGCATTATAGTGAATTTTGAGCGTACCTTTGTCATAGAAAGTCTTCCCACACGCATTACAGAACACTCTTCCTTTCCTCGAGGCTGACCCCATTCTTCTCATACGATGAATCCGGAAGGAGCTTTTTGGGTGTTCAGTTTTGCTTAGGTCACTGACTGGGGCAGAATTCTGAATGGGGGAGACGCATGCTGGCTCGGTTTTAGGCTCCACGTTAGTGATGCTCGTCAGGGCATTTCTATTGGGTGTCTGGTCACTCTTATAAGGTGTGGGGGATACTTCCGACTCACTGCTCTCATTGTATTCGTTTTGAGTTGAAATGCTGGGTTCCCGCAACCTCAGTCCAGGCTGCTCTAACAGCAGCCCATTGGGAGGCAACCCTAACAGCGGGGCTGAGACGGGGTTTATATACTGGAAGGGAAGCAGAAATGCAAGGCTGTTTGGTATGTTTTCAAAATGATGGATGCTGGAAGGATTGCTGTTCTCTAAGTGAGCAAGGAGGCTGGGGCTCCGGGTGCGATTATTGCTCTCGATGAAAGTCCGTATGTCCGAGTCTGTCTTTGAAGATGGTACGGCCACAGCTTGCCCTTCTTTCTCCTGAATTGCCATCAGCTCCACAATGGATTTGGTTTCTCCAAACCGCAGAAACTGCTGAAGGGTGATGATTTCCTCTTCTCGAGACATGATGGCCCAGCGGTCCAGAACTTTGCCGGCAGCGTCCTACAGGCCACATCAAAGAAACAACAAAGACAAATAAAAAAAAACTTATTGATTGTGCATAATTATTCAATGTAACTGAAGGTGCTCTGGCAGCTTATGCAACGGAGAGCAAGAAGAGAAAATGGCATGCGAGCAGTGTTAATAAAAGTTAATATACAAAGCAAACTTTCTGCTATGCCAATGCAGCAATTACAGTCACAGCTATAGAAACAGATTGGGTTTAATAATGTCAAGGCAAACAAAATGTGGACCACTGGAGCTCTGTGATCTAAAATGCCTTCAGTACTGCCATTTTAACACCAATGATCTATATACTATGCAACTCTTTAGCATATATTAGTGTAAGATGTGAACTCTTGCTGTGCAACCTAGTATAAATGCAAAAAAAATTGGACCCTAATCTTTGTTAAATAATGACACCATAGGAAAGAATCAAGTGCAGTTCATGAAACGTCCTTCTCAAGTCAAGCAGACATGACGCTAGACTCAGTGGTGGAAATTCCTTTAAATGGGAGTTATGTGGCTTCTGGAATAGTTAAAAAAATAGAAATGAGTAAAACAGCATTTCCCCCTCAAAAGTCCATCACTCCACTGCATACTGTCTTTTTAAAAAGGCTGTATTTTTATGCTGGCTAAGAATAGGCAATTTCATGAGGTGGAGTAAAGGAAACATCACTTGTGAAAGGTACCTTTCCTCTTCTTGAAAACTGGCTGTAACCCAGCCATTTAAAGCTTGACGTACATTTAAAGTATATGACATCTTAGGATTTTGTTGAAAGGACAGGAATAGATATACCTGAAAAGTAAGCACGTGAGGATTTCAGATAGAATACACGTGAAACGTTGTCTCTCGGCATCCTCCTCCGAGAGCAAAGGGGTTCCACAGAGACGACACATCAGCCATCATCAGACTACGTGTTGTTAAATATACATTAAAAAGCATTTCACACTTTCATTTTTGCTAGTAACTATGAGATTGCCTGGAGGTAGGACTTAAGAATCCTGCAACGTAATGTCAGACAATCCATTATAGCATGGGTTGAGAGAAATCTATTCAAACAGCTGAACAATGACTGTGTGAATTTTTTTTTTTTAAGGCATCATTTCTTAGAACCCACAGGATCAGGGATTGTTGTAGCCTTCTGTGTATGAGACTTGCTCCAACTCTGACCATCAAGTTAAGAACGTACAAAACCTAGAAAACCAAAATGGTGCTGGGGGAGTTGGGCAAGAGGTTCGGCTACAGGAGACTAGTTAGCATGTGTGCGGCCTTGGGTTCAAAACCAAATCAAACTTAAAAATGACTTACTTACTGGGTACAAAGACAAAAATCCTAACTTTACACTGGAGCAAGCTAATAGATGCTGCATTGAGAGAGGGATCAAAGTTAACCCCAGGGGAGGGAGGCACAGGCCATCTTGTACTCTTGATGACACATGATGATTGGGAAGGGCAGTCTTGAAAACATTTTCCCTTCAACGCAATCATGAGGAAGGATCAGGAAAACCAAAGCTGAGGGGCAGTCTATAACATACTGGATAAAACTCTTCAAAGTACAACAGTTAGAGGGCAGGCGCTGAAGATATAATTGTGTGGTGCTGGGGATATTAGATCAGAAAAGACATATTAGCGGGAAAAGTAGCAGAACGTGTAGAAAGACGCTAGATTTTTTTTTTTTTTTTTTTTTGGTTTTTCGAGACAGGGTTTCTCTGTGGCTTTGGAGCCTGTCCTGGAACTAGCTCTGTAGACCAGGCTGGTCTCGAACTCACAGAGATTCACCTGCCTCTGCCTCCCAAGTGCTGGGATTAAAGGCGTGCGCTACCACCGCCCGGCAAGACGCTAGATTTGATAACAGTACCATATCAATCTTGATTCCTTTGTTTCAACAACTGTGCTATGATTACACAAGATGTTACTCTAGGGAAGAGGGTGAGGATAAAGGAATCCTCACTGTTTTTGCGATGGAAAAGTCTATCCTCAGCCTTGGGATATGAACTTCCCTCTAGACCACTCACGTTCTTAACCATCACCGCTAGTGTGAGTGAGGACATAGCCAGCAGTGATCTGAATTTCGTTTTAAAAGCTGCTTGGATAGATTATACCATTCCTCAAATCAGTTTATAGAGTCAGCATGCGTTGGCTGTGCATTCCTATGAAAGCTACAAAATTCTTGCCCTCTCTCCATCATATAGAAACAATTGCCTTTAAGACGAAATGTTCTTAGACTCCCTGTTTAAAGCAAGCATAGTTTGGCATGGGTAGCTAGGAACTTCAGAAGATTCTGGAGTGCTGAAATAGCTACCAGACAACGGTCACTGGTAACTACTGATCTTAGTTAGAGCCTTGTTTCTGGAAAGTGGGGAACAGAAGAAAATGTTGGCGCTGTAGGAATGTAAAAAAGCAAATTGTGATTTGATATACACTATTTCATTGACAGCACCACCCCCGCTCCATGCCACCACGATAGAATCCAGAGTATGGGGAACGTTAAACAAATAAGAAATCAGAAGCGACGTGTAATACAACTCGTGAAGGTCCCAAGAAGCCCTCTTCGAGTGTAAGGCTGTGATGCTTCAGCTCTCTGGCTGCCCCCACAGGACTCCCTGACACCACTCGGTGATACACCACAGTGAGGACACTGATGACAATGGTGGTTTCAGGGCAAGGATTTTTCTAGAACTATGTGCTGCCCTCTTGCTATCAGCCAGCTCTTGGGATTGCTCATTTCTGTTAAGCTGAACCCCAGTCTGAGCAGCAAGTATAGTCGTGCTTCCTCCAGGCTCTGTCCAGGCATCCTGAACATAAAACTATAGGTCAACTCACATGCACCTTAAGATCACAGCCTATGGAGTTCAACAAGCCATAGAAACCACAGCAACCAATAGGAGCCATCATGAAATCCACCATCATCTCATTCCCCATTTTTCCATCTCCCTCTTCTCATGGTACACAGTATCCTATGTGTTTTTTTTTTCTCCTGGCTGCCAAAACACCTGCTGTTTCTTATAAAACCACCACCTGTTAGAAGCTTGTTAGTATTGAGTAGCTACCACTGAGATATGAGAGGCTATGACATTAAAGCTATTTAATTTAGGTTAAAAAATTCCAGGTAAGAAAGATTCAGATCTTTGCTATTGAAACACACACACACACACACACACACACACACACCCCACAAAAGTGTTTTATCTGTTAAGTTAAATGCAAGGTATAAAGACATCATAACAACATGTCTGCTAATGAATACACTGAAGAAAGCACAAATTTCTGGAGTCCAATATCAGGGTACCCTCTGGATCCTACCAATATGAAGGCTCAGGAGTTCCTTCCCAAGAGGTTTTCATTCATTTGATCACATTAGCCAATAACTATCACATTTGTAAATGAAAAAAACCTCCAAAAAGAGAAAACAAAGGAATAAGGAGTCCACACGCTCTTTGCTAAGAACGGCTTAGTTTGAATGTATTTATGGGATAAGCTAGTTCAAGGGAACAAGAAACCATCAGAGGTAATGAACAAAGTATTTACTGAAGATCCCTGTGACAGAAGTCCTCACTGTTTAGTTCAGTGACGCTCACAAACTGACTGAAACTAGAATGCGTTATAATCATTTAGGTGACCTGCTTGAAGGCTTTGTGACCAATCAAAAGCAGAACAAAACAACAGCAAAAACACACCAACAAATAAACACCAAGTAATTTACCGCAGCCATGAACCATTTGGAAACTTTTAGGGCAATCTGATTCTACCACAATAACTACAGGCAAAGAAATTCTTAGTAATTCATTTTTTATTATATTAAATGTTGATTAATGATTGATAAGGGAAACAAATTTAGGCTACTGTAGTTTTTGAGAAGTAAAGGTGATCAAATAAACGTCATCAAGTGAACAAATTATTAGATATGACCATGGAATGAGTACTAGCAAAGCAAAATTCCAGTTTTGTAGACATATGAGAATCATGACCTCACTGACAAACCCATAACACCAGGACATATATGTATAATATACATATAATATGTACATATTAAGGTCTAATATAAAACTGGACTCCTGACTTCCTCTCTAGTTGATGAATCAATTCCTTTAGGCTTTTTGTAACCAGAGTTCACTGACCTCCAACCCATTATTTTGGGAAATGATATCTGCAAAATGACAATAATATGATTTGCACTGTTCAGTTAAATGTAAGGTATTATTGTAACTATGAGTTTCCTGTAAATAACCGGATCTACTATTAATTTTTAAAGTTGAGAAACAACAAGTAGTTGAGAATTAAAAATCTGTTCTATCAGGTTCAGAAAAAGTCTAAAACACATAAAACACTAACATCTAACCATATTATATGAAAAGGCATCCTATCATTTCACCAGAATCGTCATATTTCTTACAGAAATCTGTCTGATCTTAAGTAACTTGGGAGAGTGTTTGTTTAGCTGGTTGGTTTTTTGTGATGAGGATTAAAACCAGGGCATCGAGTAAACTAAGCAAGTGCCCTACACCTGAAATACACGCCCGGCCCGGAGAGCCTGCTTTTAAACACTGTTTTTAGCTGTCACAGTTTCAATGGTTCACACTGACCCTGTCCAGAAGGCCTCTCAAAAGACTTGTGGCTTCAAGATAGCGTAAGAGGTTGGCTGGTTAATCTCATCTGGGGAGAGGGACAATAGAGAAGGAAAAGCTGTAATAAGACAGAAGAAAGACCAGCAAAGTGGTGTTGGGGTGGACTACCAAGTGATCTCAAGATCAGAATAAGAATGAGCTCACGTGCGTTCTCAGCAGGCCACTAACCGTGTCATAGCACAGAGGACAGGGAACTTACGTTGTACATGGAAGACTATAAACGATACCAAATACAGCACACACTGAAAGCATGTAAGAGGAAAGCAATACCGAGGAAGAAATCAGGAAAAGATCAAATTCACTGAAGTCTTAAAAAAAAAAAATCCCAGAAAAAGTTCTAACCAAAAAAGTAGAAGACTTATAGAACACAAACTAAGACTGAAGACATTGAAGAAGATACCAGAGATGGAAAGACCTTCCATGTTCATAGGTTGGTAGGATAAATGCTATAAAAATGAGCACCTTGCAAAAAGCAGTCTACAGAATCATTGCAATCTCCATCAAAATTTCATTGCCATTTTAAAAAGAAATTGTAAACAATCCTAAAATTCATATGGAAGCACAAAGGATACAGATAAAGCAGTCCCAAACAATCCAAATACTGCTGGGGCTACCACCATTCCTGACTTCAAGCTATACTAGAGTGCCACAGTAGTAACCATCCCTAGCAATCAGAAAAATGAAGAGTCCACCTTACGCCAGGCAGAATGGTCAGGATTAAGGAAACAAGACAATGAGGCAGGCGGATCTCTGTGAGTTCGAGACCAGCCTAGTCTACAAGAGCTAGTTCCAGGACAGGCTCCAAAACCACAGAGAAACCCTGTCTCGAAAAACAAAAAACAAACAAAAGAGAGTAAAAAAGGAAACAAGACAAGTGCTGGCAAGGATGTTGGGAATAGGGACCCTTATATTCCTGCTGGCGAGAATGCAAATTGGTGCAGCCCATTGTAGAAATCAGCGAGCTTCACCCCCCCGCCAGAAAATTAGAACTAGAGCTTCCCACACAACTCACATCAACCACTTCGGGGCAACCCCAGAAGTCTCATTCCATACTGTAGAGACACAAGCTCATCCATGTTAATAGGTGCTCTATCCAAAACAGGTAGGGCATGTTAGGACATGGAAACAGCCTGGACACAGTATCAAAGCAGCACGCAAATCTGTATCTCTCTACTCTTAGATTAGTGTAGTTCTCAGAGGTTATCAGAGGAATATCTTTGTCCAGTCGATGCGTGTGTTGGGGTGGAGAGAGCTTGTGGTATTAATGCAAATATTCACAACTGCTCAAATACGGAGAATATGTGACTATAGAATACACAGTTAAAACTGAAAATCTTTATCACGCTCCTTCCAAAAGCCCAGGGACCACTGTGGAAGAGGAGATGGAAAGACTGCGTGAGGCAAAAGTCAGAGTGGGCTGAAGAGAAACAGTCTTTGGGCCTTGACAGACCCCTGTACTCACAGCGGCTGTTTGGCTTCATCAGACCTGCACATGATCAAGCCAGTCAGCTTTCCAGCAGGGAGCTGCCAGAGGGACTCCTGAATCCCCAGCTGAGGAGCAAGGGACAGCTAATGGCTTCTGGGTGAGGAAGAGTCAGTTTTCTTTAATGGCCTGGCTTCTTATAGGCCGACCATCGTTTAGTGGATGGCCCCACACCAAGAAGGGCATGTACAACACAAATTGGAGCTGACGGGCCACTGAACTTAATAAAACAGACCCGAAGCTGGGGAGGGCCTCAGGAGGTGAGAGTAGACCAGGGAGGTATTAAGGGAGGAGTGGTAATGAATTGGATCAAAATACATTGCATGAAATTCTAAGATAATTCATAAAATATTTTTATATTAAGCACATAATTTAAGGACATTCACTCTAATAATAGAAAAGAAAAACGTAGAAATTTTCAAATTAACGTCATAAAAGAAAACCCTCTAATGGTTAATCTAAAAACTAAAAATATTTCCTGTTCTATAAGTTCAGATTTTAAAGTTAAATGACACCAAACTCTAACAGCTCCTGACAACCTAAAACAGAACTGGAAGTTATGAGATTGTTTTGATTTCATGTCCAGATATCTATAACACGCTTTATTAGAAGAGGTCATCGTGGCTACACTGACATTGGCTTTCATGACCAGCTTCCTATGGAGAGTTTATGTTTGTTTTCTTTCAGGTTAACACAGCATCAAGGCAAGAGACATGGCTCAGATAAAAGGTAGAGAAATTATGAAATTTCAAGCCCACTTAAGTTTAAGTACTCAGGTCAAATTAAACAGTGATCGCTAAATTAAAAATCAATGAGACAATACCACGTACAACTTACATCACGTATTTTGTGACATTTTCTAGACGTCCAGGTCTTAAAAGCAAACAAGTTATGGGACAGAAGCACAATGGAATACTATTGGGCAATACAAAGTAATACATTTTATATACACTGTGCCATAGGTAACTTTGCAAAACACTGTTCCTGTATGTATCCTGAATGGATACAACATTCTCACAACCCAATGAGAATTCAGAGAAAGCAAGATTACCGTAACAGTCTGCTGGTTATGGTTACCAGAGGCCGAAGTCGGGAAGGAAACTGACTACTCTCTGAGGTGATGATTACGTTTTGTCATAAGTGTCTGTACAGATGTATACTTAGGTAAATCTTACTGTTTTTAAAGTATACCTTGGTGAACTTAATTCTGAAGTTAAATTACATAAATTGTATAACATCCAACACTTACAAATTTCTGTCTCCTAAATTATACTGTGAGTATAATACAAGCGTGCATATCCCTAATCTCTATTAGTAAGCTATGTACAAGGCAATCTGTGATATGAGGACTAAACATTAAAATTTCTACTCAGTTTGTACCAACAAAGACAATTTTTGTTAACATTCTAGACATGAACTTACAATGATATAACACTAATTTCTAGACCTATTTCTGTTGTATATGTGTGTTTATGTCTGGGTATATGTGAGCCTCAGCATACATATAGTTCAGAGGAGAACTAACAGGAGTTTGTTCTCTTTTTTCCACCAGGTAAGTTCTGGGGATGGAACTTAGGTCTTCAAGGCTTGGTGGCAAGTGCCTTTACCTACTGAGCTATCCTACTGATGTTCAAGCATGAATTTAGGACATTCTATTTATGTCAGGTTAAACACTCTACATATTTTTATTAATGGGAATATACTCATATGCTTTGGAGGCTTCTGGTCACAGAGCTAATAGCAGAGTGTGTAGAGGAATTAAGCGCGCATACCATACACTGAGATATCGATACACTCTTTTACTTCTTCCCTCTTTTCTTCAAGCTGGCCTTGTCCTTAGAAAGACATGTCTCAGAATACAACCAGGAATTAGAAATATATCAATCTGGATTCGCAAGTGGAGAATTTGGTGAGTTCATATCATTATCTAAAATGAACCAAACAGGGTAATGCCATCAACTTTACAGATGGAGGTAGGTTGGTGTCCTAGCTAGGGTTTCTTTTTTATTGTTTTTTATTGAACTATACATTTTGCTCTGCTTCCCTCCCTTCTTCTTACCTCTCCTTCTGCCCTCTCCCATACATCCCATGCTCTCAATTTACTCAGGAGAGCTCATCTTTTTCTACTTCCCATGTAGATTAGAGCTACGTACTTCTCTCTTAGGGTTCTCATTGCTGTCTAGGTTCCCTGGGATTGTGATTTGTAGGCTGGTTTTCTTTTCTTTTATGTTTAAAAAACACTTATGAGTAAGGACATATGATAATGTCTTTCTGGGTCTAGTTACCTCACTCAATATGATGTTTTCTAGCTCTATCCATTTGCCTGCAAATTTCAAGATGTCATTTTTTTCTGCTGTGTAGTACTCCATTGTGTAAATGTACCACATTTTCCTTATCCATTCTTTGGTAGAGGGGCATTTAGGGTTGTTTCCAGGGTCTGGCTATGACAAACAATGCTGCTATGAACATAGTTGAGCACATGTACTTGTGGCAAGATTGAGCATCCTTTGGATATATACCCAACAGTGGTATTACTGGATCTTAAAGAAGGTTGTTTCCTAATTTTCTGAGAAATCAGCATACTGATATCCAAAGGGGCTGTACCAGCTTGCACTCCATTAGCTAGGGTTTCTATTGAAAAGATGAAACACCAAGACTAAAAGACAAGTTGAGGAGCAAAGGGTTGATTTGATTTCCATATCACTTATCATCATCGAAGGAAGTCAGGACAGGAATGTTAACTGGGCAGAACCTGAAGTTCATGGAGGGGAGCTGCTTACTGGCTTTTTCTCAGTAGCTTGTTCAATCTGCTTCCTTATAGAACCCAGAACCACCAGCTCAGGAATGGCACCACCCACAATGGGCTGAATCCCCCCATTCCAAACACTAAATAAGAAAACGCAGCTGAACCTTATGGAGGCATTTTCTCAAATGAGGTCCCTACTTTCCCTAGCTTGTGTCAAGTACATCAGACCAGCCATTAGGTAAGAGAAGTGGCAGAAGTTTGAGTGTAAACCTTTGGAGACACAGTTTAACCCTTCAAAAACTTTCAGTATCCTCCCATTCTCCTGAGACCTACCAGTCACTAAAACTAAGGACCCACTCACAAGTAAGAAGAAAATCCTTCAATGTCAAATTTTCACTTTAAGCCAAACCCACTTTTTGAGCTCTTATTTTAGCCTTAAATCTTAACTGGGGACTCTGATATTTCAAAATGGTTCCACCTCCTTTTTTAAAAAAATTATGTTTATCTCACTAATTTATTTGATTTGGCATTTTTAAGTGCTCACGGACCAATGTTTGTATGTATATGTGCCTGTATGTATTGTGTATAAGTGTATATATGTATGTATGCATGTAAACAAAAGAGGAAGATAAAGAAAATGGTTACACAAAAACAAATCTGTCTGAATAGATTCTGGGAACTACTTAGGGAAAGTTTTTAAGCAATGCTGTGATAATTTCTGAGAAACACTTAAAGTCATGTGGGAAAGCATCTTGGCATGCTCATTTGTTTTAGTAAATTTTACATTTAAACATATTTCTTTCTGGGTACTGCCTGAGAGATGTGCCACCAGTATACACAGCATCCATCAGAGCAGTTTGGTTGTGTAAGTAAACAAAACTCACACTGCTTTCTAGTCACACAGCGCCCTTTTATGTGACTGCTCGTCTGGCTTTTGAAGCTAATGTTTCCAGGAGGCCAGCTGTAACAACTGTAATATCTGTAGGCAGAATGAAACATACTCATTCATACCATGACTGCACCAAATGGTTCAAATTAGACTTTACTTTTAAAGAATCAACATTTGTTTTGGGTACTGAAAACCCTAATCATTTTCTATGACTTGGAAATTTGTATTTTGCAGAATTCCCGAGGAGCGCATTTCACCTTCAAAATACAATGTTGACTAGTTACATCCCTTTCTCCTTGCCTGGCTATAAAGGAATTGTCCCCTGAGAAAAGAAAGAAGGCGTGGCACAGACAGGAAGACAGACATTCAATAAAACTCAAACGTGGATTTGATTTGTCAGTATTTGCCCATGTGATTATCTTTTGTAGACCAACATGCTTTCCTCATCTACGTAAGACAGTCTTTGTCATGAAAGAAGTGTGTCAACATGAAAACTGGCATCTGTTAGCTTGCTGTGACTGCAGAAGCTGATACTAAATTCACTACATGCCTACACACAAAACTGAACTCCAAACAGCTTCATATTCCTTTTCCACCCCTACCCCCAAAGAATAGGCACAGAAACACACAAAATGGATTAGACTGTTGAAGCTCTCACAAAGCGTTGCACTGAAGAATCTTCTGTCATTAAATAAGGTAAAAATTTTATTAGTCCTTGTTAGATGATAGGCTAACAGTGAAGCCTGTTCTCTACAAATATTCTCTGTACAACAAGGGCTGGCATTTTAAGTGATACTTACCACACTTGTGTGCATGCACATCCACATGTATGTCAACACAGAAGAGGCTGACCTTACTGTTCCGGCTGTATATGAACCAGTTGTATATGAAATCAGTTTTATGTAGTATTCAAGATACTTCATCTTCGAGAATGGGCATAATGATGGGAGGCATATCATATTACTTGAAAAACTAAATCAAGTAAAAACTTATTGCTTCTGCTTGGATGAGACTAGAAGTTTAAGGAACACGACCCTTGAATATAGCTCACACAGGATAAGGAAGCAGCAACATGGTAACTTTATGTTACATTTAGGTACTGGTTGCTTAACATACAGTTAGCTATAATTTGTCTTTCTGATTCACATCTGAAAATACTTTCTACAGTGAAAAGTTATTTTTTTAAAGAGTGAAAACTCAGTAAGCTAAGCAATCTATCCTCCACAAATGATTAACTATCTACACAAAACAGCCTTATCAGAATGCTAGAAAAACTAGCTTTAAAAGGCTAATCTGATTTTAAAAGATTTTGTTTTGTTTTTTAAACCATCATTTAAGCAGGGTGTGTAGCTCAGTGGTAGAGCACTTGCTTACTTCTAATAATGAGACTCTGGTTTCTTCTCTAACACCAACAGCAACAGACACACACACATGCACATGCACACACATGCACACACACACAGCGCACACACACACATACCTGGCAAGGATATGTAATTTGCAGAACACCATCTCGTTTTATTTCAGTAACAACCTGCAGACTGTTTTTAGTTTTAGAACTATGATTATGATAGATCACCCAGTGTTACAGCACAGTAAATCATAGAAGCTCTGGGGCCCAACAGGACTTTGTTAATTTACTCTGGAATTTTAGATTATCCAAATTAGAACCAGTCATATGCATTTCCTGTCTGGGCATTTGTTTGTAAAGAAATAAAGCAGGTGTCTTGCTTTACCTATGAAATTCAGAGGAGTAAATTCTAGCAAAGTTTAAGATTACATTTCAAAGATTCAAAAGCACTTTTCAAGTTACTTATATCTATTGTAAATCAAACCTGAGAAACTTTGAAAGAAATCATGTGTTTTCATATTTAATAAAACGAATAACTGAAACTTTTAAGTTCTGGGACTGAGGTCTGACTCCAATGCCTCTCTCAACCACTGAGCTAATGTCCATGCCTGAAGGTCCCACATCTTAAGTTTCTATTTCTAGCATATCCAACCCCTTGCTGTAAAGTGCTCATGAGTCCTTTTTAAGCACAAATTACCTAATTCTAACTAGTTTATAATTAAAATATACTTTGTATATTAAAATTGCACATTTTGATTATTCTTAATTTAACAGAATTATTCAAATTTAGAGAATAATATAATTAAGAATGTGACAGACACCTAAAAATTAGTCTTGGTTTTGCACATGACCAGCTATTTGAGTACTAAATCATACCATCCAACTTCAGTGTGTCCATGTGTAAGCAAAGGCCGTACTAACACCTGGTCCAGAACTCCTCTATTCCATCATCTGTGTCTAGATTCTAAACATATCGTATTTTAAAAACTGGCAGTTTTACTTTTAACCAACTTGTTTTCAGAACATGGATATTTATAATGAAGGCGTTCCTTTTTATTTCTGAGAGTCTTAGATTTTCTGGAATTCTGGATCCTGCTGCCATGATGTTTATGTCTGGGCTGTTTACCTATGATGTAATTGAAGGTCCTGGCTCTTCTTGATTAATTTTGAATTCTGGTCAAATAAATGACCAGTCTAGTGATAACCTTGCTTAAAACTTGGGCAACCATCCTGATAAGTTTTTCTAGGGCTTTGAGACACCTGCCCACTGCACTGCCCAATAAAGTTTTGAAGGGCTTATGAATATTCTGCAGCTTAAAAATAGAACTGTATCTTTTTTGTTAGATATTAATAAAGTCATATAAATAATTACATTTATTAAATATTATAAATATTTATAATCTCCAACAAAGTGTGTGGTTCTGAAAAGACAGCAGCAGTTAAGTATATAAGATTCTCTCCTCAAGTAAACTCTTTAGATAGACACGGGACATTGGACACATGGACATTGCTGAGAGTCTAGACAGTAAATAATTTGTGTTCAGGATAGCAAGGGGATGGCTTGAAATCCACAGAGAAAACAATAGAAACAGGAGGAAAGAGAGGAGCTTTCCCACAAATGATCCCATTTTCTTCTCTTGTTCACAAAGATGAAGCTCACGTCCTGTGAGGGCCATCAGTCTGCTGGCTCTGCACTAAACCAGACTCACCAGGGCTCTTCTGATAGCCTTGCTTGAGTGTGCATTTCTAGCTTTCTTCCCTTTCCACAAAGTTCTGTCTCTAAATTTCCAGGCAGATTCTATGTGTCGGCAGGGCTCTGCTGGGCTTCACATTCTAAAAAGTCACATCGAGAATCCTGTATTTTCCCATAATGCTTAAAGAAGAACAAAAATAGACCCCAAAATGTTTCATTGTGAGGTTATTTGCATATCAGATAATGTTCAAAACCTCACCAGCATTCAAAGGCACAACCTTTAATCTTTGTCTTATCAGCATATTCTTGACACGGATACAGAGCTTTCAAAGCTTGAACGAATGATCTAATTCATGTATCACACCTGGAATTGTTCTCTCCAGCAGAAGCAGACTGAACAACCCAAAGGAACTTTAACATATTCATTAGAATGTGAGAGATGAGAACCAACGACCAAGTGTGTGATTGACCAGGAAGATGTATTGAGAGATTTAACTTTTGTTCTCTGGGCATGAGAAGAGCAGCAGAAGACAAGATTAATTTCCTGCGTTATCATTCATCAGGGAACAACACAGTATTACTTGTAACCTACACAAGGCTATTGATGGATACACTCTCCTTTGATTGTTCAGACTAAGTGTGTTCCTATAAAAGGCACCCACACATACATGCGTGTATAATTATAAACCCAAATATTCATTAATAGTTTGAGTTTCTGTATTTCTACACACAACATATAAGTAGAGACATTAGATATCTTATTTGGCCACAAGAGAGGTGATTTGGGGCTGGTGGTTGACTGAACAGATTTAGGGAAAAAAAAAAAAAAACAGAAAAATTAAATGATCAATATACATTACCATAGCAGAAAATTCAGAAATTCAAAATAGGGGCTAAGAGGAGGAAGCATGCATTACAGAGTACAAGGTAATAACCGCGTCTGCATGCCTTAATACCCTCTTGTCCCAGCAGCCCTGACTTTCTGAGCAGCCCACTTCTCCACATTAGCAGTAGTCATTTGGAGAGCAGCAAACGTGCCATTAGAAGCACTTTTACAAGTGTATATTCATCCACCAATTAGCTTAATGTGGCCGCTTTCTGCATATTTTCTATCCAGGCTTGCACAAATCTTATTAATATTTCCCCCTAGCGCTTTGACAGATTACCTTGTCATTACGCATCCTGGAGCCTTTTAAACAATATGGGTAAACTACTGTTTGTGAGGTTAATGACAATTATCCCCTAATTACTGCATAAGTCACTCACTCCACTTTATCTCATAGGCAGGGTTCTGCTCTGTGTATCTGCCATTGTGTCACCGTAAATGAATCTTGTATGGCTATGTTTATCTGCCACTGCCTTGTAAATTATACTGACAGAAGAATGAACAAATTACTGTATGTCATCACTTAAATACTACTTCTGAAATTAAAATTAAAAAAGAAGCTTCGGCACAGAGCTTGGATTTTAGCAGATCACAATTAGTAAAAACATATTTAATGTTTTATGTCACATTTCAAGACTGAGAGCTTGAAATTTAGTAGTGAAGTCACAACAATGAGACTGGGGTGAGTGGAAGGTGAAAAGCAATGGGGCTAAAAAGAAAGGGGGTGGGAGGAGGAGGAGATCGAAATAATGATGCTAGCCTGACCTCCTGAATGCATTTCCTATTACTTTAATAGTTGATATGGCATTCTGGAAGTATTTTCCAAGGTTTATCAATTTTAAATCAAATTAAATGGGTTAGGGCTAAGCCATCCTCTTCAGCTGGGATCATTATTTTCGGTTACTTATAACTACTCCAGACACAAACACAGAATCTATGTAATTGAGAACAGATAATGTAATAAAGGCCACAGGCTAAGCCAATTTCATTGATGCATTTTTAAACATTATTAAACAGGTTCAGAAACACTGTTTCCAAACTTGCATTTGAAATTGTTTAACAATGTTTACATCAGTAAAATTAGTTTAGTCCATTGTTGCACTATGGTGACTACATCTGCTCTGATAAAATTTACAGAGAGAAAATAAGGACCACATACGACTCTTTTTCAAAAAAATAAAAAAAAGGTGGAATGGGTCAATTGCAAATGATGTTCAAAGAGAGTTGTTTTTTTTGTTTGTTTTTGTTTTTCATCCTGAAATCGAAGATTTTGCGGACTGTCAGGTAGATAAATGTCTGCACGAGAATGGGCAGACGCATCTAGTTTCTTGAGATGACCACCATTTAATATTTTTTTTTTTTACCATTTAATATTTTAAACTTTTTTGAAATGGAAGATATTTAAAAAGTCTGCATTTAATGACACCAGGGTGGCCGATCACTGGCAAGCATAGGAAACAGGGCCACTGTGATCTGAAAGCTAGCTTTCAACCCTCAATTAGCTGGGCGTGCGGAAAGCGTGCATGAAATTGCCAGCAGTGGTTGGGAAGGAGGGCTCCGGCACTGACAATAAAGCTGTCTGATGGTGGCACGCTCTCCCAAACAGTTCCTCTTGGTGCCCTTGCTGAACAGCCTGGAAGAAAACGCTGCGGCAAAAGCAAAGGAAAACATGAAAGCCAGGCTTGACAGGTCTAGCTTGGGGGCTGCTGGATTTTAAGTACAACCCCTAGGGCTCCAATCCCAGAGACTGATCTTGTCTGTAGGGTGTTTAGGCAATGTAGCTTCAGCCAAGCAGAGGCTGCAGGTCAAAGTGGAAACAGCAGCCAAGGCTCCTGCTTCTTAAGTCTTTTTTAAGTTAGGAGGAACGGGCTCCGGGTTAAGATTGTCATCACTATGACACTAGAAAGAATTTTAAAACCTCTTCCTGTTTTAAAAATATGAATTATGGGCAGTTATGCATAATATAACTTGGGAAAGTGACTTTACCTGCGCTAATGGTACATGTAACTGTCTACCTGTGTGCTTAGAGTGTAACAGACACACACAACCGCAGATAAAGTATTGTAATGACTTTCTGAAGGCAGTGCGATTCAGACCAAGGTAAGTATGAATACCGAAAGGCACGTGGGCGTGAGCTAGCGTGAAAACAGCCACGAAGGGAACAAATAGCATTTCCTTCCTCGCTTTACCCATCTCTTTACATGTTTACCACTGCACACATTTCCAAACTTTAAGGATGTTTCACTCTTTCTAAGAAACCTTTAGAGCAGAGATTCTTAACCTGTGGGTCGCAACCCTCAAAAGACCATCAGAAAACACAGGTATTTACATTAAAATTTGTAACAGTAGCAAAATTACAGTTATGAAGTAGCAATGAAAATAATGTTATGGCTGAGGTCACCATACATGAGAAACTGTATTAAAGGGTCGCAGTGTTAGGAAGGTTGAGAACCATCGCTTTAGAGGCTCACTATTATAGTAATACATTCCTGTGTCTGGCATCTGAAGGCCCCTCAATACAGGGCTGACCTACTCTTCACCCATCAGCTCTCGGGGAGACCTCTGAACCTCCAAGTCAAGAGCTACTTGTTGTGAGTGTGGAAACTACCAAATTGTCCTGGCTTCTCTCTGCCTTCTATCCCCATTCTCTTCCACCTAGGCTCAACTGAAACAAAGCACAGGATGTCCGATGTTCCCTTCCTTCTTGCCATTCCCAGAAACCCTCAATGACTTCCACTCCCAGGTCACACGTGCCTCTGAACCACAGGCTTATGGACCTTTCCACCTCACTCCTGAGATGAACGGATGCTACATGAGTGTATTAGTGGCGGGCATGGAGCGGCGGGGAGGCCGCTAAAGCCCATGCAGCTCATGATGGTTCTCAGGTGAGCAGTTTCGCTTGCCTGCCATCAGCAGCCTGAGGTTGCTTCGGTGTGTCCCCCACAGTATGCTCTTTGTCTCCTAGTCCAGTTCTCCACTCAGGTAAGGCAGACTGTGCTTCATCCCATTCCCACACCCAGGGCTAAGTGCCTTCTAATTGGTGTGATGCTCCCCAACCTCCTATCTGAACTACTCAGAAGGCATCTCCCCATGGACGGAACTCTCCTGACTATACAAAAGGCCTTCAGCAGAAATGTCAGGTCATTTCCCCTGGGTCTGCAGAGGCAGAGAGACAGCCTCCTGACTATTGCTACAGGGACAGAATGGTAGCTTGAGAAAATAATAGATAGTTAAACTTAATCCCTTCCTTTTCTCCCTGTAAGTACCAGAAATTGTCTATTCTTAGGAAATGTTTTTTCAAATGAGTCTACATTCATGTTGGACATTTTCTTCAACGAAAGCAAGTTCTACTGTATAGACAACCAGAAAGCAAAATGTTGCTGGTGTCTATGACTATGGAGTGGCTAGATGTAAATTAGCAGTTAATTTTACACATAGATACAAACACTGCAAAGACAAATATATGTATATTAAGATTTCCCTCCATTTTCTCTTCTGTCAGTAACATTTTATCAATTCCTAAATTCTCTCCTAGTCTTCACATCACTCCTGTTAATTTTCATGTATGGCCTATATCCACTCTATTTTATGAAGACAACTGCAACTGCAGTTCTGGGGTTTCTTTTGAAATTTGGCCTGAAGGTCAATAAAACTAACACCCTTGGGTTAGGACGTTGATTAGTAGGGGTATCTTGCTCAGAAGATGCTAGGCTTACTCTCCAGCAGCCTCCCTCCACCTGAACTACAATATAACCATTTCCAAAAAACAACTGTCTGATGGGCGAGGGTTGGGAAACAAAGAAACAATGTCCAATCTAAAACATATACAAGAGAGGGAAGCTTATTTTTGCTAACATCTAAATTTTAGGATGAAAGGTTTTTAGTAACATGGCCCCTATGCTTTAGTTTCTTTATACATAGAGTTAGATTCAAAAAGTCAGTTACTGCTGGAGCTATGAAAAGAATTTAAGTACTAATAGCACTACCTGGTATGCCTGTGCTCTGGCACTGAGACAGGGGAAAGGTCCTTGCGCACATGTTCTGTGTTTATTTACGCAAGCTTGAGATCTTGTTACTCATCTGAATGATAAGAAGTTGGGCAACTCAGGTCATAGGCACAATAGTTTTTGAGCTACTCTTCAAGTCAGCCTGTGAGTGGAACATACGGAACCCTTGTAATGGCGGGTCTTCCGCCTCCACACCCCTGCTTGGTCCCTTCCCCATTCTTCCCTGACTTCCAGGGCGGAGACATTACTTAATGGGTCATGCAGAGTCTGTTCATATATCTGCTCCTTTCACCTCTCTTTTACACCAATTCTTACATGTTTATTAACGGCCAGTCTTATTTTCTAACTTGGTGGTTTTAACAGTTTCTAATGTACTCCCCTCATACATTTACAGGATGCGACGTTGCTTTTCCTATACCTCTGCTCACGTTACAACTGTTCCAAAGTAAACGTAGAGCTCTTGTTTGCTAAGGCTTCAGCATCATGTGTTCAGTGTTGGCATTCAAGAGCTGTTTCAAGCTACTTTCTAAGTCTTACTTCATAGGTGCACTAACATCCACGACTGGGCCAGACGACTTTCACAGAGCACCGTGTATGTCTCTACGACCGCTTTTTACTTCTACTGTTGCTTCTCGTGGTCCACATTCCTGTGTGTGGATTCACAGTGGACGGATGACTGTTCAGAGGTCCGCTTCTCAGGGGCTAATGTACCGACTCCTGTAATAGGGCTTACAAATCCCAGTCTTTTTCCTGCGGTTTTGGACATAATCTGTTCTGTCTCCGTGCCACACGTAATCTGGGATGATTCTTTTACAGTGTAACAGTCCCGTGAGTATCAGAATTCTGTAACTGTTGTAATAAGAGCGGCGGGGCTGCGTCTCCGGCACCTGGCCGCCCACATGGCTGGCTTATGCCCCGAAATAATTACATGGAAACTGTATTCTTTTGAACATTGTCTGGCCCATTAGTTTCAGCCTCTTATTGGCTAGCTCTTACATATTGATCTAACCCATTTTTAATATTTTGTGTAGCACCATGAGCTGGCTTACCAGGGACGATCTTAACCTGCGTCTGTCTGGAATGGGAGAATCATGGCGACTCACTGACTCTATAACCTTGGTATTTGTACCCCATGTACCTCACGTGTCGCCTGAGACACTCTTGAAATGCAGTTCACAAGTGTCATTCATTTGTTGCACACTAACAACTACTAGTTCCTGTAAGCCCAGCTGTTTTCTTTAGAGATGCTTACCAAAGCAAACAGAAAGCAGCCACTGGGACTCAGAGGCAGGTTTTCTACGGCGTGACCAGTCACATTTGCAAATGCAGATGCTCACACACTGCATGTTACACACTCCAGAAACAGCAAATCAGGATTTTTTTTTTTCTTTTTTGGACACAAGCAGCAATACATTTTTCTGGAAATAGTTTAAGACCTTGGGTAATCTTTCATTCCTGAGTTCATTTTGTTACAGGATTGTTCATACATTTAGGGGCAATCACTACAATTTCCTAAACTGTGAAAATAAATAACAGAACTGAAAAAGAGTGTTCATCGTAGGAAAATATGCTAGAGAAAAAATTTAGGGAACTGGAATAAACATTAAGGAGTTTCAAAATACAAATATAGGAATATGAATATGCAGTTAAAATACTGACAGACTAGAAGCCCTTTCCATGAGAGGTAACACTACTTTACTGAATGGTCTAACTGAATATTGGAACATTAAGATATTTAATTAACGTACTAAGCCATCAAGTTCTGGACAGAATTTGAGGTATATTATTTTTAGCAAAGAAGGGGAGAGAGGGAGAAAGGGGGGGAGAGGGAGAGGGAAAGAAAGAGGGAGAGGATAGATAATTCTCTTTTATCGAATATTTGAGAAAAATAAAGCAGCAAAGAGAAAAGAGACATGTAGGTATATGAAAACATACCAGAATATTTAATTGTGACTGCATCTGTTCAACTATTAATATGGAACTCTGGTCCACTTCAAAAAAAAAAAAAAAGTACAGAATAGGGAAACAAGATGTTAGGTCTCAAAGATAATTTCCCGCAACTGTACTGTGGATTTTGACCACATTCAACCGTAAACCCTTCCCCCACCCCAGCTAGTCTTCTTGCCTCTCGATCTCTCCTCTACCTCACTCCCCTCTCACCACACACATAAATGTGAAGATATACATGATGTTTGTCATTATGAATCTATCTGGCTTATTTTGCTTAATATGATGACCTTAAGTTGTACTTATTTTATTTTTATGAAAAATATTATTTCATTCTTCTCGTGGAGAATTAAAATTCCTTTATATATTTATAGTAACTAATTATGTTTCTTTGCTTTTTCTGAGACAGTGTCTCACTCTAGCCCAAGTCAACCTGACTGACTATCATTAAAGGCTAGTCTTGAACACCGATTTGTAGGCCCTCTCCAAGGTTAACTTGCTATCTGTTAACATATTTCCTAAAGTCTCCCAAGTGCTGGCATTTTAGGTATGAGCCATAATGCCCATATCTAAAATTTCACATGAAATAATGGTCAAAAATTCAGTTCAGAAAGAATGTAGACATTTTTTTAACTTATTAAAGAATTACCTATTAAGGTAGGAGACAAAACTTTTGTCATCCAACCTGTCTTCTCTTCTGGTCTGTTTTAATGGAATGTAATCAAGACATCACCTACTACACACGTGCTGGTGATGTTCCTCATTCAAGACATGAAGGTCACATTCCCAGAACACAGAAGCCAAGCGTGTGTGAGGTGAACTGTAGACAAATGAACGGTCAACAGTGGCCACTACTGAATCTAGTTTCTGCCTTTTACTTTCTGCCACAATGCTCTCTTGGACACCAATTTTCAGCCAAATTTCTATATCTGTTTCTTCTCCATTCAAATGGAGATACATGGTAAATGCTCTGGCAATTTTTTAGATATAATAAGAATGAACATATTCTATGTAAACATATAATGAATGGAATGAACAATAAAGTATTTTAACCTTAATTTCAGGTAATCTTTATTATTTCAAATTGAGGACTCATGATTTCAAAGTGAGCTGATTAACATTCTGATCTATCATTGAAGAGACTGCTAGTTAGAAGTCTGATTTCTGATTATTAGAAAATATGGGTATCAGGGAGAAATGGATTTATGTGTGGGGCAAGGAGAGAGGTAAGGAGTGGAAGAAAGGAGCGGGGAAGAAAGGAGGGAGAGAGGGCAGGAAGGAATACTGTGACATTATTTCACATTTTCCTAAGTTTCTTTCAGTTCCGGTGGATACAGAGAATAAACTTCTCACAGTGATATCTGAGTGAGTAAGTGCCCACCTAATTTTATTACGTTTTAAATCCAACACTTAAAAAGTGCTCGGGATATAGATGAGGGAATGAGGTAAGGGGGAGGTGCCTATAAGGAGAATCCTCAGGCAGACCTTCAGACTCCTTGGCAATTTTTCTGGAATCTAATCTTTTAAGTTGTATTTCAGCTACTGTCAGGCAGGGCAGAGTCCCCAAGACCCATTGTAATGTAGAACAGCATACAGTCATACTCAGAGCTATGCCATACTACAGTATAAGGCTATGAAGCCACGTTAACAAGGGGAACATAAGCTTGTGGCAAGGCTCGGTGCAAAGCAGACACACCGTGGGTGTCATCTCAGAGGAACCGTACCAGATACAGATTCCTCGGACACTCAACTGTGACCACGTGTCTGAGGTACCGTCCATGAATAGGCTTCAACATTAACTCGGAGACCATGGTTTTTACTGGTGGTGGTCATGTAAGTCCTTTTGCCTAGTGTGGGCTAAAATTCTAGATTCTCATTAGAATGTATGACTTTCCTAGATTTCCAGGAAAGACTACTTTGTGTGTAGCTTAGGAGCGTTAGTTAGGAAATGCTGTAAACATCCCCAAACCCAAGTTACTTGCTAGGTTATCCAAGCACTGACGTGGTGGATGTATCTTCCCAAGGATGAGCACTGACGTGGTGGATGTATCTTCCCAAGGATGAGCACTGACGTGGTGGATGTATCTTCCTAAGGATGAACACTGACGTGGTGGATGTATCTTTCACACCCTTACCACCATTTCGGCTCTGCACCTCCAGTCCCACAGCACAAAACAAGATTCTGTAATGATCGTTATAGTTCTAGAATGTAAAGGTTCAATGTTAACCTTACTCCTGGATTCAGGAAAGAATGAGCAGGAGACAGAATGGGAAACATGAGTTTTCAGCATAGGAAGGTATGACTTTTATGGTATCCTCTGAGTTACCATGTTAGGTTAAGATAAAATAAAGATTACAGAACCCTTAGTCTGTACCTAAGAGGAAACAAATACCTGTATTAACTGTTCACTAATATATCCACCAGATTAAGGCTCTTAGATGCCCAGGGGCCATGGCTAGTTTTATTTCCTTCAGGGAACATCATTCAAGTGAGTACTTAATATATCAAATGTTATTTATTAGAAGATGTAACTAGTTCTTCAAGAGCAGCTTTTGTGGTTCCTTCCAATATTCGCTTGTAATAACAAAACACAATAATGGTATGTTCACAAATCTCTTGGTTTTGATTTGTATTTACATAGGGCAGAGAATCTTTATAGCTGTTTGAGACTAGTCTGCCAAGTCTTGCCCTACAAGTATTACAGTGCTATTTATTTATGGGGATCTTCTGGAATCACAGGATGATTTAGGATAAAGTAATCAACAAAGCATTTTGTTTTAAAAGTCAATCTACCAACTATATGTAAACTATATAAAATAAAAGTCTTAGTTCAAGTCAACATTTTCTAAAATCATATGTAAACCTTCAGACCTAACTAAGGGGTTATCATAAATTAATATGATGGAGAAAAGAGAAGAACTTGGCTAGCGTGGAAAGTACCAGTTACTATTTATTATCACCCACTATCCGCCAGTCACCATGGGAAACAACACTTCACACGCATTAGCTCGTTTAATTATGCCATCACTCAGGGCAATATGAAGGCTACACTGGATTTCAGCTTCAGCCTGCAGGGAGGAGGGAACAAAGAGCAGAGAGGTACACACATTGTCCTTCAGTTTAGGTTCCTGGTTTTAGGAAGAGCAGCCACTGCTGCAGAGGGCTGTGGACAGCACATTCCCTTTCCCTGTCACGTGGCTGAGGCAGGCACAGAAACTTCAATCTCCTGCCAATCATGCCAGTAAAAGACAGCAATCTTTATTTAAGTTAAAGGTAAATTAGAAGTAAAGGGAGGATCCCTGTTCCTCTATCTAAGTACCTCGTGTCCTCGTGTAGCTAGAAGAGAAACTAGAGTTATAAACCATGTTCTAGGAGTTTCCAGGACATGGGTGCTGCTTTGTTTTTGGTGTCTGTAGGGTAAAGCATTCTGAAAAAGATTTTACTGACAGTAGGAGGCTTGATTTGAGACCTCTGGGCAATATAAAACATGGTGATCTTGCATTCCTCCCACCTCAAGCTGAGTAGACAGAACATCTCTTTGCAAAAGTCCCTTTTCTGAGAGCATTACAATTCTCTGCAGAAACACAGGCAAAGCACAGCAGGAGAGTGAGGACCTGGAACCTGGGCCTGAGGCATCAGGTAGTAGCAACAAGAAAACAGCATGAAAACAGCAGCTGTGCCGACACACACAGGGCGGACAGGTTAATATTCACAACCTGTACCGTGGACAGCAAAGACATCCCAATTAATCCCAAGTCAGTCCAGTGCAAAATCATGGCTGATGCACTGCATCAGAAAGTGAGACAAACAACCAAGGCAGATGCATATGCGTTGTTACTGTTATCTATCTTCCCTATATACAAACCAAGATTGCACCAATTTCTTATGGTTTTAGCTTCTACCCTGTTATGCCTCTCTCTCGTTATGCCTTTCAGATAGGTCTTCGAGAAAGAACGTAAAAAGAAATGGCATAAAAGTGCATGTATACGGAACGATATACAAACACAGATATTTATACTTAGGCTACATGGTTGTATCATCTCAGACGCTGCCAGTTAAATATTGGTGTCTGTCTTTGCAGCATCTTAAAACAGATATTTTAGTAAATTTCAAATTATGTAATAAATATTTTATTGATGCTGATAATGCATCAAAAAGCCAGCTCCAGAGACTGCTACAGAAATGTCACCGCTAACCAGAGGCTGCAGAGAAACACTCAAGCAGAAGGGGAAACGAAACAACGACGGGAGAAGGGATACACTCAGCGTCTAACTCAAGTCTCCCTCTGTGAGTACAGAGAAGCAGCCTGTGTGGAAAACCCCATCAAAACAAAACACAGACAGTGTGGGGTACGGAGACTCCTGCTGGCTTCAGCACTGATTCTCTCGCCCCCTAGCTGACTATGTGAATGGTCACTATTCACTATGCGCTCCAGTCTCCCAGTTCTGCAGAAAAGATAGAAAGCCCTCGGTTTGGGGATCATTGTGAGGATGGAGTTTAATGACATATGCTGACCAAAGGCCTCACAGAACGTTATGCACGTGGTGGATACTGGGGATCTTTTGGCTCCTTCGTTTACTCCAAGGATTAAAGCAAAATCTTGACCCTACATCTAGAAATCTTATTGTACATCACGATCCATTCAAGACTGCCTCAGATACATAAAAACATGCACAGCAGAGATTCCCCATCATAGGTGACAGAGTTCTGAATATTTCCACGTAAATTCGCCTCGTCTGAGTCAGCAGTGATATGTCTTTTATAAACTTAAGACATACCCTACTGATCTGCCTGCTGCTGCCTGTGTGCCTGGGAGGACAAGAACACGCATGTTCTGCACAGAAACCAGGTACTCCCGCGTTATTAATACAAGTATGCCAGGAATCTGCTTCTGCCGCTCTGGGAAGCATGTAGGAACTTCCTTCAGAGAACAGGAAAGCCACTTGAATGAGGATTTATGGTGTGATTAGGACCAAATATCTCAGAAATGAAGCCACCATGCAGGTGATTCTGTAAATATTTTATTATCCTGCAAGAGTCTCTTAAGTGAGGCCTCACAGACACTTAGAGTCACAACTGGCTATGAACAAATAGTTCAAACCACCGCCCGCATATCAATGACCTAGGACTACTTGGTTAACATAGGCGGTTTCGAAGGTTATAGGCGCTCTCCATGTCCAGACTTGGAATGGCTCACTCCAGGGCTCACTCCAGCAGTTTAACGTTGCACAAGGGCAAGAGGCAGTGATGTCAGCTACACAGTTTTACACACCTGCGTTATCAATGGCTCTCGCCTTCTCGGGGAATTTATTCAGCTGGAAGAGGCTTCTTTTATGTCATCACCTGCCGCCTCCCGCCGAGCTCAGTTCACTTACCTCTTCTGTGCCTGCAGTTGGAGGATTGTGCTGATGGCCTCCTCTCAAATCCAAAAGCAAAGAGAGGTTTGCTTCTGCTTCTCAACAAGTAATTTCTTTAAAGCCCGTGCCTGATTTCACTCACACCCCCCCAGCTGTAGACACACAGTTAAGAAGACAAACCCCGAGCCCACTGCCTTTCATCACGCACGGCTCCCATTAACTTTTAATGAGTGTCCATCGGCAAGTCTACGGATCGCCTTTCTGCTCCCACTGTCAGAAATGCTCCCGCTGCCTGTGAGCTAGCTCACCCAAGGTTTCTTCACTCACGTTCTTCCTTGCATCTTTTTTGTTTTGTTTTGTTTTGTTTTGGTTGATTAAGCAACTCAAAATGACTTCTATTCACTAGCCAAAGAAAAAAGTCACCCATGTCCGCTGGAACACAACATGCCAACAATAATTCAATTTGACTTTTCAATAAGAATTAATCCAGTGGCCCACAATAATAACAGCTGAGGTACAATATCCCAAGATTTTTTTTACCTCAACTTTTATTTTGAGAGTGAGGAAACTACACTTACCTATACCCCCTTGCCCTTATTTAAATTTTGAATTAAACTTTTTTGCCTTTGACTATAAACTGATATAAACAGGGACCTATGAGTCAAAAGACTGGGTTGGGGATGGGGGAAATAGGAGAAAGATGAATCCCAGATTACAGCGGGGAAAGCCTCCATGTAATGGAAAGTGGAAAATGTAACAGGCAGGAATCCGTGGAAGCACAGTTAAAAACCAAGCTGCCCTCCAGCCATGTTCGTATGTCCCTGTTTCACAATGGAAACGCGGGAGAGAACGACCTGGTACTTCTTGTTTCGGGCTCCCTCCTTCATAGGTGTGCGTGTGCGGGCACACGCCCCCCCCCATTCTCTTTCCTGGCTATTTGTTTTTGTCCAAAATGCTGTTATTTCAATTTCTCTCTTCCTTTAGATCCTGTCCACTCTAAGTTACTATTCTTCCACTATTCCGTTCTTTTTTTCTTTACATGACAAATTTGTTGATCCATGTACTTCTCCAACCACCGGGTCCGTGGTTTCTTTCTTTGCTTACATTGCTCCACTGGCCCCTATTTTTCCATTCTGGCTCCATGAAAACGTCTTTGTGTTCTTTGGTCACTCATTTAGTTTAGTTTAGAGAATAGCAGGCACTGTAGAGTCAGACTTCACAGAGGAGGGTGCTACCTACGCACAACAGGACACACTGATGATCTTAGGGTAAATGAGATAGGCCAGTGTTCAGAGACACAACGTGGGTGAACGGAAGGTGTTCTGCCATGATTTTGGAAGGGAAAAAGCATGACTAAATTCCACATTTGCCATTGTTGAGACTAACCCAAGAATCTACTAAATCCCTTGACTGAACCATCAATATGGAAGGCGCCTCAAATGTGGTGCTTCACTGCACTGAAAAAAAAAAAAGAGAATTACCATTTTTTTCGCAAACAAAGGATGCATATAAATGATAGGATTATTTCCTAACTCTTCTCTGAGTACAGAATTCATAACTCAAGACCACAAAGTTAAGAAGAGCAAATGCAAAGTGGGAAGACAGTGGAGGTTAGGAATGGCTAACAACACTTTAAGATCAACAAATAAGTAAATACAGATATTTAAAGGGTGTTAATTAGCTGTGTCCAGGATTAGATGCTAGAGACTGGACTGGGAGGGATGCAGTCCAGAATCTGGACATTTGCTCTACCCAGCAGGTGACTGGATTAGCTAAGCACTTTAAGCGTCAGGTACCTCCAGCTTCCGGAACACACCCACTTTCCTTCTTCAAGTATTTTGAAGGTATACTTATTCATTTATGTGCAAAAGTGTTAGGCCAGCATGTATGTAAGCGTACCACATGCATGCTTGGTGTCCCTGGAGGCCAGAAGAGGGGGGTTGTATCCCCTGGAGCTGGACTTACAGATGGTTGTGTGCTGCTATGTGGATGCTGTGACAGACACCCAGGTTGTCTGCGAGAACAGCCGGTGCTCTTAACTGCTCAGTCATCTTTCCAGTGAGAATATTCTGAACAAAGAGAATCTCTGATTTTTCAGAGATTTCAATATTTTCTGTGCTTTGTTGCAATTGATATCTCTTTTAAAAAATTAAGCAATCTTTTCTGTTCAGTGATCTTTAAAACATTAAAATATCATGCTTTCTCTTTTTCCACAAGTCTTCCATTAAGACAAGTGGTGCTGTTTCTAAACTATGAACTTCATATGGAGATATACGTAGACTGGAGGTGACATTTTCTGTAACCTTCTTATGCTCACTCAGATCTCACAGAGATTCAAAGGAGAGCATAACAGGATATTAATATCTTACTCCTTTACCCAAGTTCTCCAGTGAGAACATTCCCAAGACTGACCAACCCATGATGAAATACTAATTTATAGCACTGCACTGCTGTTCTTATATATGGAAGAGATATTAAAGCCAGGCAGCACTCTAAATAGATGTCAGTCAAAATATACACCAGCCATAAGAATAAATGTGGCTATACTTAATTACTAGCTTAATATCATGTTCAAATCATATACATGTAGTATATACACAAAACTAATATATATTACCTTATAGTAGCAAAAAATTGAAATAAGATAAGGAGAAACAGAAATTTAATACTACCTCTCATTTGTACCACATCTCAGTAAGCTGTCTAAAACCCAAGCACTCAGATGAACATCACAGAGTATAAACACAAGTTGTCTTTTTACAGATAACAAGCTCCTTTAGAAGAGGCTACCCACACAGTTGTTATCTCCGTGGTTATCTTTGTATGCTCCAGCAGGATCCATTCAGAAGATTCTGGAACACACTGCCACTTGTGTTTCTAAGCTCCTGGATGCTTTTCTGTGAGCCTGCACAGGACATGTTGTCCTGAGGAACTCCCACTTCCAGCTTTGGACATCACAGCAAGCGTCTCCTACCTCCTTGGGGATCCCCCAACCCCTGTCCCTACCTCCAGGCTACAGAAATGTTCCTCTCCTTATCCATGTTGTAGTAATACCAGTCAACATTTTTTTTTGTGTATTTCCTTTCTATGATGTATTCCAGTATGTATTTTTGTATATAACATTTTGAATAATTTCCCCCAACAGCCACCAAAAGGTAGGCATTATCCGTAAGCTAAGGTCTGGAAAGTTTATAACCTTCCCGGGTGGCACAGCTGACGGGAAACCGGTGAGACACTTAGCCTCAGGCTGATGGGGAAGGGTCCCCTTCAGCTTTGCTTGTCCACACCTCCAGCCACACAGATACCAGCTGTGAGACTGGTTTGTGTGGCATCAGGAATGTTAGCCTTTCTCGTTCATGTTCGTAATGCCTAGCACACAGGCAGCTTGAGGGAGGTGCTTGCTGAATGAAGAGAAGCCTACTGAAAACACAGTTTTAATTTATTATCTGCTCCTTAGCCTTTTTCATACTGAGGTGCCAAAGGCTTTGCCTTCGTGTAGGTGTGTGTTTGTATCTATTCTTTACCGACACTGTGTGAACCTCAAAGGGAAAAGCTCATCTAGCTCTTTCAGTCTGCTGTCCCCATGCTCAGAGTCCTGTGCCAGTCTCCAGCCTTAGCATGTAAAGAAAGTTCCAAATACAAGCTTTGACCTTAACTTCCATTCCTTCCTCCTTTTAAGTCTTTTATAGTAGCAACTTCATTAGATTTTGTTTAATTTAGACCCGACAGAGGAAACACCACAGAATTCTGTCTTTGAAGGTGCTAATGAATATTAAATGAATGGTTAATGGGGGAAGTTATGAGAAGCAACTTCTTAGCAAGGGAGGTGAAGAGTCAAATATCTGGCTGTAGTCACGATGCTATCGATTAGCAGAGAATGCTACCAGACATCAAATGCCGGCAGTCATGTGAGAATCCAGACACGGGTTACAGACACGGACAGCATGGACTCAAACAGGAGTCCTCTGCAGAGAGCGACAGCGGCAGCAGACTGGGCAGGCAGATCTAGACCCAGACCAAACAGTGGACTCCACACCTCCACGAGGCTACTCTGGAGCAAGCTAAGCAATGATGTCCCCTTTCCCATGAGGTGCTGCCAGCATGTGATGCCATTTTTAAAGCATTTACTATGGGATACCAGAGACCCCAACTCAGAAGAATTCAGATGCTGTTGTAACAGACTCGTTTTCAGAGTGTTTATGCTCAGAAGGGATTCTACGTTTTCCCCCTTACAGAACTCTGACAAGAGCGACGACACTTGGGAATGCTCCGAGAAGCTCATGCCCCAGACGAGGAATTAGGAAGCACTGAGAATTCCTGTAAGGAGCTAGAGTCAACCAAGCAAATGAGAGGGATTTTGAAATGTAAAAATAAAAGAGGAATTCTTTCTGGAATCAGTCCTAGTTCAAGTTCTGTCAAAGAGAACTTGAGCAATTACTTCACCACTGCCCCAATTCAAAGAGATTTCAATTTCATTCAAAGTGTCTCATTAAGATATGATGATGATGAAGGACTCAAAATGTTTTCAGACCCACTGAACAGTGTCCTACCATTGGGCGAGCAATTGCGTGATATTATAGCTTATCTGAATCATTTAAAAGCCTGTGTGATGTTCCTCCAAATTCTCTGCATCTTTGATACCAAAGATAAACAGAGAAGATATGCAACTTTGAAGTAGCATTTACTTTCAAGTTCTAAGACAACTGTAGCTGCTAACCTGCACCAACAGGATGTACGGCATCAACTGTAAGAGGGGAGCATGTCAGTATACCTCTGCAATCACATGAAAGTGAGGAACAAGCAGCCTAACTTAATAAATGCTTGGGGAAAAAAGAGATTAACTGCACATAGGAATAATTATTTATCGCTTTTAAAAATCCATTCATAATGCAGCAGAAAAGGAGTATCTAGGAAAATTAATTATAAATCACAAAAGAGAGGATGAGATTCTACAGAAGAGAAGTACAGATTAAAGTACTAACGTAACACCAGAACACTATTTTCCTTTGCAATCAGTTAGTGGAGACAAGGAGACCATTGAGGGTCAGTCCTCAATACTGTAGACCGAATGATCTCTGGATATGTATTGAAGAAAAATGAGTCAAGTGCTCCACTGGTTGGGAATAAAGTGTTTCTAAAGCACAGCTTTGAAAACTCACCTCTGTGTGAGCATGTGGTGAATTCATCAGAAAAGGGCAATAGATTAAAGTTATACTTGAAAAAGATAAATTGGTAGATGGTTTAAAGACAGTGAGTCTTTCCCTTGAGCATATTTCTGTGCTGAACCCATTGTTCTCCCTCTCCCAGACACCGGGAAATCCTGGGATGAACAGCACACAATATGCTCACATTGGGAGCGCTCTACCTAAATGGAGCCGAAATAGACTTGAAGTCAGAGAACTTCAACCAGATTTTTCTATTCCAGATTCCACATAGAAATGGAACTACATGAAGTGAGACTGTAGATACCATGCCACTTGGGAGCTAAGGAAATCTGAAAGGGCCTTTCATCTCCTGAGATACAATACTAAACAAGATCTGATTTCATGCCATAGTGAATTCCAGAAAAAACTTTGTTCCTGTGAAAATAGCGTGAGTTTATTACATTTATGGAGATAAGATTCCATTTTGCAGGGCATAATATTAGGCACAGTTAATCTGCCTATACTGATAAAGAACACACTGTGTATAAACCCCACTGTGGACCCATCTATTTTCACAGTGCACATGCTACATACTTGACTCTTAGCTTGAACATGGGAATTTTTAAAAAGTCAAAAGTTATTTCAGAATTCAAAGTATGATGCCTTGTGCATGCTGCTGCAAAGGAAAAGCTAATGGGCTCTGTGCTTAATGTGATTAGAGCCATTATTGACATAATGCCAGGAAGACGCAAGGCCATTAGCATTACCCTACAGCTCACTTTAGCATCCACTCAGACTTAGTATTTGATCCACAATTTTAATTTTGTTCTGCTCTATTCAGAGCTGCATTACACAAAATGCATAATTAAAAGCTGCTGTGATTCTCTCTACTTCTCAAATTAAAAACATAGCAAACATTTGTAGTTCTAATCCACTAGAAATTAATAAATCAAATAGTGTCTTTTATCCTCTTTCTTCCATGCAATTTAGCTCGCAGGTTGGGAATACGTCTGCCTGCAACAGAGAATGCTACAGAAGGAGAGGATGCTCAAAGGGAAGTAGGGTCCCCCAGATGCACAGTCAATGCAAGTGAGAACCTGGAGGGTCTAGCTGCACAGACAGCCTTAACATCCTAAGCGCGAAGCTGGGAGGGTTTTCTGTGGAGAAAAATTTTAATCAATTCACCATAAATCCTTTTGGTGCATTTTCCTTCATTAGCTTGCTTTTTCAAGCACACACATGCTCCTAATTTAATTTAATCAAATGTGCCATGTCTCTCTGTCAACAGTGAGGGAATTCCCATGTCCAAGAGATCTCCTATCAACTCCTCACCCAGGGCAGCCTGAAAAAAAATCTGATGAGCAACAGGTTTGCTTCATCCACCATTCCAAATGGAGAGAGCTTCCTCCTAGAGCCCTACCCACCAGAGCCAAGACATGGACACCTCACTGTGTCTACTGCTAATGGGAGTTTTCATCACTGAAAATAGAGGATTATGATTCATTACAATAAAAACAGCACATTCTCTCCTGTGTGTAGTTATCCTAGGCAAGTTCTGGAAGGACTACGGAAACCAGAGCACAGCACAAAAGACAAACATATATCTAGCACAGGCCCAGGGCCATCACTGAATCTCTCCCCTGCACGCCTGGAAAGCAGTAATGGGGTCCTAGTCTTCCCATCTGCCATTTCCTTAACTAATGGCTACTCCTCTTTATGATCTCTGCTCAGAGACCACTTCACCAAGAGAACAATTTCCTAAGTCCCTGCTGACTTGCTTTGTAATTTCTCTGTGTATTGTTGCCTTTTTCAAGAAATTGTCATCGTTTGAGTTGACACTGTCCCTCTCTCACTGATCTCTGAGCTTCCTGAGGGCTGTCCACTCATCATAAGGACTTTAGATGTGTATCTTAGCTCTGTCCTTTACAGTTACTAGTAAATGAGATAATTTGGTACAGCTGAACCCATTATTCTTCCTAAACATGTCAAGTTTCTGTAAGTCCATGTAGCTATTTATAATTTTACTCTTGAAATCATGCAGTTGTGTATTTCTTTTTATAAGTTGTAAAATCTATAAAATGTTCCAGCTCCTGAGTCTTTTCTGATACATTCCATGGTAGTATTAGCTTTCTCTCTTTCTCTCCTCCCCTCCTTTTGAGACAGGGTTACCCTATGTATCATGGCTGGTGCTCTGCTTCCAGAGTGCTGCATAGTATTGGCTGTTCAACACAAATATTCCTTGCTGAAGATGCAACAGAACCAAAGCTCTGCCTTTAATCTTCTTAGTAACCAGATCTGAACTGTACAAGAAGAGCGAAGACAACCTCATCAAGCCCATCAGTAATCACTGTCGAAGACTTTAAAGAAAGGCAGTTGTCTGACATTATTGCCTTGATCTGTACAAAGCTTGTTGTAAAGGTAGTTGTTTGTGCTTACCTTTCCAAAACAAACAACGAACAACACTTTCTCTGCATGATTTGCTTGTAGTTCCAAACATGCTGAAAAACTGAGCCCTTATAGGATACACCTGATAGATCTAGACTATTTTCTTATGATCCCATAAAAATGAAGTTAAAATAAGTAAATAGACCCTTTTAATATCAGCTTCATCACTGTATAACTAACTTCCCTTTTATCAAAACTTTAAGACAGGTATGGTGGCATACAATAGTGATCCAACATTCTGAAGCCAGATGCAGGAAGACCACCATAAATGCAAGTCCACCCTGGTCTCCATACCAAGTTCTAGGCTTGCTGGAGCTTTATAGAGCATGGCAGTTTCAAGGAGAATGTCCCCTATGGGCTGGGAAATTTTGATGCTGGGCCCTCATTGGTGGTGCTATCGGGAAGGTGTAGAAGGGATGCCCTGCCTAGAGGAAATGGGTCACTGGAGGTGGGCATTGGGAGTTTAAAGCCTTGTGTACTCCTGTTTACTCTCTACACTTTTGGCTTGCATTTGAAGATGCGTGCTCTCAGCTTTCTGCCCCTGCTCCCATGTCTGCAGCTTGCCGCCCTGCTTCCCACCATGATGAACACTTATCTCTTTGGAACCCCAAGCCAGAATAAATTCTTCCATCCACAAATTGCTTTGGTCATGGCGTTTTAGCGCAGCAACAGAAGAGGAACTAATGCATAGTGAGACCAAGCTTAAATGAAAGAAAAGACAGGTCCTGTTTGTATACTAGCCCTGAAGGCGAGTTCCTGTTTGCTGTTTCTAGAAGGTGGATCAGTCCTGTGTCTTCCGAGTGGATACATGACAGGACTAGCTCTTACTTTTCAACTGATTCCAGGAAGAAGCACTCTTCTCTGGGGGTAGTGGGGTACCTGGCCCTCACCTGAACCTCTCAGCCTGACTCTTTATGGGTGCTGAAGAACTATCTATCCGCCTAGAGGTCCAGATGACAGGAACAGCTAGCAGAACGCACCACACGCCCAAGCTGCTCCGGCTGTCACAGTCTGAGGCAGTTTGCTCCACTGTCCCGTGACTCTTGGTGCTCTCCTTCTTTCTTGGTTGATTTAAACCTGTCTTCCTCTAACTTTGAGTCCAGTCTGATTCCTGGTGTGTGTGGAAGCCCTTAAATGTTTGAGGCAGACACACAGAGACCAAGTACTGCCACTGGTCACGGACTGCCTTGTCTGTGACTCTAAGCACCAAAATAGCTGTATGAAGCTCTTTACACGTTACAGCAGCCGCAATTCAGTACAAGATTCAGGGCCGGGAGAAAAGGGGAATAATCTCTAGTATCACTGCAATGAACAACAGATGTTTTCTTTAAAAGGCACCTAAATGACATAAATGACATAGAATACAATGTTTCCAACTTAACATTTATCCTTCACAGTTCAAAATGCTGCCTTTTTAAAAAGATGTCATCTATAACCCAATTTCTGATTTTATTCCTCAATGAACAGTATTAGCATAAGGGAATATTCAGCTTGAAAACATCTTTTAACACAAATTATACGATCAAAGAAGTGATAGATGTAATAAGTACAGACCATCAAATACACACATGCATATTGTCTTCAGAAAACGTGGGCTGGATACTGCTGATAAATGTCTTCAAGTCACAAAAGCATGTCACCATGAAAAAGTGGCATTAACAGGAAATAGCTGTCTTGTGGTCCTTGCACTGACAGCTTCCTTAAAGATCTGGCATCTCTGATTAAGGAGCAGGGCTGACATTGAAGATAAACAGATGACCGACAAACAAACGCAAATCCTAGTCATAAAAACAAAAGGCTTCTTAGACATAGCGAGTGGCTGGAAACACCATCCAAAACTGGACGCAAATGGGACTTTGGAGGGTGACTGCATGCGCTTCAACTGACATGAGTCAGGACAAGGAGTGGGGACCTTGGGTAAGGGTTACAAGCTCAGGAGAATCATTCTCCTCCAAGCCTCTGTGCCAATATGGAGAGTTATGTGTCTCCTTCTTCCAGTAATTCTTAAAATTTCAACTATTCAGAAGAGCTCAGAGAAGTGTGTGGTAAGCACTCAGATATCTAACATCTAAAGTCTACAGTTATCCAACTTATTGTATTTTCTTAGAAGGTTTTATTTATGTGTCATTGATCAGAATCAGACAAGCTATATAATTGGTATTTTCAGAGGAACAGTTTCTTGTATCACGAGGATCAGCCGTCTTCCTTAAAGAACAGATATCAATGTTCGAAGTGTTTAGTTTAGGCTAACAGAGCATCACTTGAGTGTTGAAGTCAGGGTTAATAATCTGTCAGATTATGTAGCTGTTTATAATAGTTCAGCATAGGGAAGTAAGCTGCATTATTTTAGCCTTTGGAATAGTAGCTACCTTTGAAATTCTCTGAATGTTTTCTAATCTCTGGAAACTGTAAGCCGAGTCCTATAAGCTCATCCCATCAGAAGGATAATTATGGCAGTTAATATTCTCCATACAATATTTATTATGTGGAAGGAGCCATAGTTTTATATATCATTTATCACTTACAAGTCTTATTTTCACCAAATAGACCTCACCTCACCAATATTATCACCTTTATTTTAAAGACACACATGGTACAGCAAAGTGAAGGGCTCACAAGTAGCAGACGTGAAGTCCTCACCCCAGCAAACCAAAGCGCAGACTGAGTGCCTTTCCACACACTGCTTTGTCTTTATCTGAGCTTGAACAATATCCAGTATGTGGGTCATCACCATTAAGAATGCTGCTGTCAATTTACCAACCAGTGAAAAGAAGAGCGCAAGCCTATTATGTTTATAAACATATTTGAATAGAATGTAAATGTCAACACTGAAAAAGGAATTAATTATATTCGCTAAATAAACATAGTCCAATATGCAAAGGAAGTGTGCGAGTGTAGCCATCTATGTCCTAACTGATAAAAACTGATACTAAGATAGAAGCACTGACCTCGTGGGACAGCCATGAGAATTATGAATGATATCTACATTCCTATCTGGAGACCTTAATAAATGTTACATACAAATACATGTAAGGTACTTAGCACAGTATGTGGTACATATTAGATACCAAAATTGTCTCTAATAATAATCAACAATAATATAAGATCAATTTTTGTCAATGGCAAATTAATATTTACTGACACTACAAGAGAATTATAAATCCACAACTCATTTTAATGTTTCTAAAAGAATGATTTTACTCTGGTCCAAAGACAGTCTTATAAGAGATTGCATCAAGAGGAATATTTCATATTAAATCAAGATGACTAAATAATACTGTGAGAGATTCAGCAGAATCATTTAACTATAAATAAATCAAATTGGTATTAGCACAGTCCTTGCTGTTACATCCCACTGTGTTGCCTACAATGCTGGCAAACATTTTAGAATTCGCTAAAAGACTCAGCTTTAGAAACACAAAATAAGAGGAGAAATGAAGGCAAACAAACTAACAAACAAACCCCTCTCTGTTGAGTACCCAGGAAGGAATTACGGTCTGTACTTTAACCATTCAAACTCTTAAGTTGGCACTAATGGAACAGACTGCAAAAACGGACTCCAAGGCTCTCGTTTTCCACGGTCATTCATTAAAATCAGTAGGAAGGATGATGAGACGTGAAATCTTTCTGGCTGCTGACTCTATGGCCTGCAGATAATTTATGAAGTCGGTTGACTGGAACTCCAGTGTGATCTCACTGAACCGAGATCAGAAATTTAAGAGAAGATCCCTGCCGTGTTCCCAATTTCAATGAATAAACTCAGTGCATTTGTCCTGTGTAGTACGACCATCTCCAGATTCTGGGGCTGTCAGGCCAGAGTAGGGCTACAGAGAGCAGCGAGAAAATCACTGATCTCCTCGGACAGCTGTAAGTGAAGAGTCATGCCAAGGTCCGTGGGCTTTCCGTGACCTGACCATCAGTTCCCTCGGCGTCACTGACACTGGCTGATCCATCTGACTGGAGCGTTCAGACTTCGCAGGTACAAATGGCCATTTGCTGTACATTTTCAATTACACATATGTTTTCTCTACCATGCTTAACAGCATGTAAAACAAAAAAGCATCATTTTGAACATACAAAGGCACTTACCAGGGCTCAATGGATCTCAGCACTATGCACTCTGAAAGGATTGATAATGGTTTGTGGGGATGGCACAGGAAATGGATAACTGTGTTTTCCTCGTTAACAGCATAATGCAACTTCATTATTAAAGAAAGAAAAGAAAAAAGGAGGAGGGAAAGAGAGGGGGTGAGAGAGGAGGAGAAAGAGAGGGAGAAAGAGGAGAGAAGGGGAGAGGGAGAGCAAAGGGGAGGGAGAGAGGGAGATGGAGAGAGGGAGGGAGGGGGGAGAGAGAGAGAGAGAGAGAGAGAGAGAGAGAGAGAGAGAGAGAGAGAGAGAGAGAGAGAGAGAGAATGAATTCTCAATGACCTTGGCCACTGAAAACCACACCTTGCTGCTGGAACCCAGATATCCTTTGGCCCGACACATGCAGCTGACTGTATTTCCTATTCTTACATCCTCTTCCCTTCATCTCTATCATCTCTCCTCTCTAATTACACGTATCTGCATGGTTTCTGCAGATACAAGACTCCCGCACTATAAAGCTATGTGGTTTTGGCTTTGAGCAGCCAACCCAGTCCTTAAACAGATGCTGAGCAGGACTCCATCCAGGCTTTCTAAACTTTCAGTGAAACATATCTCGTGACAATTAGCAGTGGTTGCATGGTGTATACAGTATACGCCATGGAACAGGGAGCCATAAATCCCTGGAGATGAAAACAGTCATTTCACACCCTGTAGCAGGTATAACTAATTCCATTGCTATTGCAAGATCAAGACTGTCAGACAGAATCTGTTTTAACCCAAAGCCCAGCCAATACATATATAAGCCTGCATGTGCATCTTATTTCAGGGGATAATTATTTCTACAATGAACTAAACAGGGTAGGAAAAAAGGCAAGATGCCACTGTATAAAATTTCCTAATGGTCCCTGAGCTAAGACTTGAGAACAGCCCGTGAATGATGCCACTGGCTCTCAGAATTTAGTGTTCATCTTTGAGTGTGATCCTACACGGATGCACAAGCTGCTACATATGCCACTCATATACAGCTAGTGCTTAATAAACCTTGCCCAATAAAGAATATACTCAAAGAAAATTCTAACTGGCGCTCCAAGCTACCTTCTAGCCAAATTCTTATATTTTGCCTGGCTCTCCTAGGAGGAAGTGCTTGTGATTACCTTCATAAGATAACAGATTCTTTCTCTGCCGTGGTGTCAAGTCCCCCTTACGCTTAGGCATGTCTTATTAACTAACTCTTCCTCCTGTTAATTTCTGAACCATCTATGCAGTTTTACACCTTAGGAAAGTCAGCACAGTAGCTGGTATACGGATGTGACAGAATGTTTTTATTCCACCCCTGACAAAAAGCTCCCTGTTTTTGACACACTGGAAAATGTACAGCCAGAGAGTGCTCGAGGCGAAGATGCCACCCCAGCCTTACATCTGTCTGCTTTCATTTGTCTACAACTGTGCTTATAGATAAAACAAGCTTCCCAGATGTCATGGCAAGCAGGGCTCATATGCTGACTTCACTGAGACACCATTGTTGGCTGCCAACATAACAGAGCTGTAAAACTAAAATATTTAAACTCTGAGCTACTCCATACAACTTTGAATGTCACACAGGATTCTATTTCAGGATTAATTAATGTATACACCAATAAAATAATCATGTGTTAAAAACAAAGTTGGCTGGTATGCAAGCGGATCTAATTTTCCTTTTTGTAACCACTCCAGTGGCATAGAACATCAGGATGAAGACAGTTCTGAAGGAGAGCCCATATTGCTGAGTGTACAGCTCCTCATGCACTTGGTTTCAGGTGCTCAAGTTCATTATTCAAGGACCTCTGAGTTCCCATTGTTTAAAACAGATACAACAAACCCACAATGAACAAGAGGAATATGCCAGGCACAGACTATGGAGACATGTCCAGTGTCAGAGGGGGAGGCCAGTGACAGGAGCTGGGGATGATTACTAAGGCGCACTGTATATGTATGCATTCATATGAAGCCTGGCTTCAGGCAACCTGGTATCCGGGAGCCTGAATGTTTATCTGAGAACACAATTTCCCTGTAGTTATAATTATAGTCACTGTATGGAGAAAAAAAAAAAGGCTTGTTGAGGTTTCATAATGTGCCCTAGCAAAGGCAAACTCATTATTTGCCAAGTTTCCTGAGAAATTCCTCAACACACACATATATGCACCAGCACAGGACAGTGTTTCTCATTCCCATCTCCTCTGAACCTATGTGACAATTTAGTTTCCTCTAAGAGAACCCCAGGAAGGCCGTTTGTGGTCAAAGTGGCTATTCCTAGTAAGACTTAATACAATTGTTCTGAAGTAGAAAAAGAGTCTTATCCATAGTTGGAACCAGGAGACCTCAATAAATCTCCACCTAACTTAAGGCTTCCCCTTGCTCTGATAAACCCTTTACAGCTTAGTTTACATTTTTGTAAACTTGGGTCAAATCTGCTCATTAAGAATGTTACTCTGAAACTAGGTTTGTGGGTCATTTTTCTTTAATCAGAGGAAAAAATTCCACCTTCAATTTCTCCTTTATTTGACCAAGAAGTTGTATATGTATTAACTTAATCCACATATTACAAAGGGTCTGTCATGTCTAGTCTTACACCCCTTTGGTCTTATCACATGCTGCTGGAGTTCACAATAACGACAAAACTCAAACCCAACTAAGCCAAAAAAAGACCCTGTACCAAGAAGTCCATACCCTCTCCCTGCCTACCGCCCCACTCCCAAGACACATAGGATAGAACACTTGCTTCTGACGCTTTCCACAGAGACCACGTCAGGGAAAATGCATCCACTTCTTTGTTTCCCCACCTTCCTGAATGTTTCCATCTTTTCTTCTGCTGATCTTGTTCAAACCTTCTGAAAATAAATCACCCTAAAGCACTCAAGATTCCCTGAAGACCTCAGTAAGCCTCCTGCATGGCGCATCCCCACTCTTTGCTAGGAGGCTAATGTCTTCTAGGAATGTCTGTTCTAAAGCAAGGAAGCCAGGAGCATCCAAACAATGATCCATCTCTCTCATATCATCCTGGTCTCTTCAAGGAAGAGGCCTGGAGGAAGACTGTAGTGTTAAATTCCAGTCGTTTCTATGTGGTGGGACAGCAATTACACTGGAGGTAGGAATCGCAGGACCTTTCCTGGTCTGGAGCCTCAGTGCTTCTTCTTCACTTGAGGCGGGGAAGGGAGAAAGCTTCCGGCCTGTGCTTCATGAATCACCCTACATCAACATCTCACAGCCATGGAGAGACCCCGGAAATACCATTTTGAGGGATACCTGCTCTCATCCAAATGGTCAACTCTTTGGCACAGCACATTCCTATAAACATTTATTTGAAAACTGAGTTACCCTTTACTCTCTGTTCTTTAAAGTTCTCCCAAGTTTCTATGGGGTGGGGAGGTGCTAACAACTGACCAGCAGCAATGCGGGGAATTCACATGGCATCTTTAATCTCCTTTAGCACATTAAGTCCAGTGCAGAATCCAGAAGTGACATCTCCCTTAGTCCCCTTTTGCAGATGAGAAAAGCAATCAGTGATCTGTCTGTCTGCCTGCCTGCGGGCAGCCCCTGCCTGGGGCTGAGTCAGATTATCTGAAGATCACTGGAAGCTCACTGTGTGTCTCTCCCAGTCACAAAGCGGGAGGCAGAAGTTCCGCAGTGGCCCTATTAGCTGGGGGAGAGAGCCAACCCTGAACAGCAAACTCTAACCGGATGACAGTACCGCTCTCAGACCTACAAATGAATACAATCCCATTCAAAATAACCCATTTAACAACTCAGAAGTTCTGATGTATGTTTTATAAGAATGTATGAGGGCACTAAAAGCCATGGAGAGCTATAACTTTGAGATGCCTCATTTGTTTCTCTTTTATTACAGTCCTGCACGGTGGGCACGGGCTCTTCATCGAAAAGAGAACATTAAATCTTTATTCTAAACTGTTTTAGCAGAACGATATTAATAGTTGAATATTATTTTGTCTGACTGATAAAATACCACTCAAATAAGACCAAAGAGAGCAGTGAACCCCAACAACTCCTAGGAGAAGAAAGTGAGAAGCTGTCTTCAGAAGCTGGAACTTCAGTCAATCTGAAGATTCTGGGAGAATTTTTGTGGTTACATGAGACCAGAAGCTGATTCCTTGCAGTGAAGGTAGATCTTCAGAAGCACGTATTTTCCTGTACCCCCACTTAACAGGAAAAGTACTATATAAAGTATCTTTCTGTTTTGTGCATATCTGGTCTTTTTTAATGCAGGCTCAGTAAGGAAACATGAAGATACCACCTTCCTTCCATGCCCTTATTATCCCAGTGGAGAAACAGGACAAGATTTACATTTAAAATAGAGTTTAGCGCTGGAAGAATTCAACATTTCAGTTAGACAAAACCACTATACATCTACGTATTATCTTACCTTTGGAACTATTTGATTTTTTTTTTGTTCTACAAATTGCCTATGCCACATGGTATACAGAAAACACTTGCATTCACTTATATCAGTATGTACCAGGTAGCTCAGAGTGACTGCAATGGTCATTTCTAATCTTCTGTCAAATTCACAGGAGACTTTTTCTCACCAACCTAGAATATCTTGATGTCACAAAAAATAAAATATTAATAAACCATACATTAGGAAGCCTGCTTTCTGCTTTAGATATCTCTCCTGAGATAATCAAACAAATGCCAACAGTACTGAAGGCAGGACTGATGGCAGAAGACAACAAGAGCAGGACCTTTAAAACCAACTGAAAAAGTACACAAAGCCTCGTGTGAGCTTGCACGAACAAAGCAGTGACTGAGAAAATCACACTTGGTCTACACTGCAGCTACTGAGTCACGTGTTTTGTGGAGAAAATCTGTTTTCTGACTAGCAACTGAATGAACACTTTACATGCAGTACTGACTATGTGCTTCTGTAAAAGAAAAATGCGGACGCCAAAGCATTTAGAAAACATTTAAATCCAAATATTGGTCGTTCAACCATACTTAATCACTAGCCAATCAAAGAGCGAAGATTAACGTTTAAACTAGATGAAGACCAATATAATAAAAGACAAAGCAAATCAAAATATCCACACACCTCCACAAACAAACAACAAAAAACATTAAAGGTATCAATAGGAATAAGTATTCTTTTAGTAAGAAAATAAAATTCTATTTAACAGGCCTATCAGAATTATTGACAGAGTATTTAGAAATTACAAAATCAACTAATTAGCATTTTCCTAGCATTTGACAGTTTTTGTTTGTCTGGAAATCTTTTTAAAAGTGGTATTTTTGGCCAGGCGATGGTGGCGCATGCCTTTAATCCCAGCACTCGGGAGGCAGAGGCAGGCGGATCTCTGTGAGTTCGAGACCAGCCTGGTCTACAGAGCTAGTTCCAGGATAGGCTCCAAAACCACAGAGAAACCCTGTCTCGAAAAACCAAAAAAAAAAAAAAAAAAAAAAAGTGGTATTTTTCCTTTGCTACATTGCTCTCCTCAGTAGAGTTTACCTGCAACATGGCTCTGTAGCTAAGGAAATCAGTTTTTAACCTAATTAAAAGGTTAAATAGACATGTAGCTAATGATCACTATAATAGCCAAACAGACCTATCTTTTAATAATACTAATCTACATGGCAAAGTTAACAGTTTTAATGACAGCAAAAATTTAGGACTTTGGGAATCAGTCCATTGTTGATCTTAGGACAGAAAGGTCATGTTTTAGTGGTGTCTACAAAAATCCAATATATGTTTTACAACCTATTCTGACAGTCTTCATTTTCCTTAGACATGTATGACTTAGTGTATTAAAGATAAAGCATATCATGTATTATGAAGACTGATATTTTGTTACCCACCTCTCTCTTCCTTAAAGACAAACTCGTGGTGAGCCCGAGGTACCATTAAAAGGAATCATCCTGAGTGACCTGAGTGTTAAGAGGAAGTCCCAATTTTTTCTAACCGTCAAAGACTCAGACTCAAAGGCTGAAGAGGCAGAACAGCCAGAGCTCTTAGGTTCTACAATTTACGGCTCATGGCAACGTAACCAAGTTACCTAGTTTTCTGATGCCTGTGCGATGAACACAACATTACTGTTTCTGATTTGTCTGAAGAAAAAAAAATGTTTTGCAAGAGAAACAGTATGTATATCATTTCTTCTGATAACCTGCCAAATCATATCTAACTTAATGTCTAACTCAAGTATCACCTCTTAAAGCCAGGAGCTCTTCTCTTTTGAGAAAAGAGAATCTCACTTTCTTCTGAAGTCTCATCTGAATCTACTACACCCTTCAACAGTAAAGGCTTTATGTCACTGTTACATCAGAACTGGAGGGAAAGAAGGAGGATATAAACCCTCTTTTCCTTTAGACTAAGTACCAGAAGTTAGGAGCCATCTCATGTCTCCCCAGTTCAGCAAAGTTGTGCTAGACTAAAAATGCCCTACTCTTGCTGAAGAAAATAAAAAGGAATGCCTCAAGAGAGGGTCCCAACCCTCAATAGCCTTACTCCTTGGTTGAGATTAAAATCTCTAGATAGCTAACTTCACCTGGTTTAGAGTAGGGAGCAAAAGTCTCTCATCTCTTGGTGATAAGAATGTGAAAGTTCAACCAAGTCCATCAGGACTTGTTTAGGCAGCATACAAGGTCAGCTGGCCAGATGGCTCACTAGGCAGTGGCTTGGAGCCAAGTTGAGTCTGTAGGAGCCACAGCGTGTAGCCTCTCATCAAAATTAACTCTGAAAATGGCATGAGATGGTGTTTGACTTCAGCACTGTGAGCTGAGACAAGGCTTTTTGTTGTTATTGTTTTGTCTTCTAATTTTATTTCACAGTTAATGAAAACATGTTAAATATTTCCCGGAAGAGTGAAATGCCTTCTGAAAGTGTAATTCATGTGAAAAGGATCGGGAATAAAAATGTTCAAGATGAAGTGGTCACGGATAATCACTAATCTCGCAAAATTCAATGCCAGTGTTACACTCAACAGGTGGTAAGGATCTCATTGTGGGGGCCACAATAAGGGGGTGAGAAGCACCACTCAGTTTTTCATCTTCCAGGTACCTAGAAAGTCTACTCAATGGTGGGTCACCGTTATTACAAAGTAGTATGAGCACACTGCTGTTAAAATCTTTGTGGCTAATTTGCAACAAGGTGTCTTAGGTTAACTTGATGTTAGTAAGATCACTATGGCCATTACTGTGATGGCATTCTTTATCATTAGCATGTTCTGCAATTCTGGGGGGCAGGATAGACCCAGATGCTGCAGGTGGGGAATATGAGAGTCAACCTGGTTTTTTTTTTTTTTTTTTTTCTAATTCTATGGATACCTGGAAAAGAAGAGAAGTGCAGTAATTCTGAGAGTGGAAATGGGATGGGTGTAAAAAAAACAAAAAAAAACAAAAAAAGAAGAAGAAGAATTTCATCTAAGACATTAAAATGGGAATTCAAGTGCATAGCTGAAGATAAGTGTGTGTGCATGTGCAACATGCACGTGCATGCTCAGAGCATTGAGGGCTGGAGTTTAGAGCTAAACTCTTTAAATTACTCAAAAACAAGAAGGGAAAAAATTATTATCTTGTGATGGTGTGGCCAGATTAACCAAAATCTTTGTGTCTTCTGTAAACTACACCGATAACAGCCTGCAGTCTCAGAGTCTGATGGATAAAGGGCTAACCTGGGCAATATGGTGAGACTCCAATTTTTAAAAACAAAGAAAAAAACTATACACTCAGAAAGATTTTGTGTCCAGTATCACTATATTCATATTTCAGCATCACTGTTCTCCTCTGGTTTAAATGGCTGTTTTTCTAAGAGTCAGTTATTCTCAGACCTGATTATCAGTTTCATCTACAAGCACAATTTCATAATTAAAAACCTGGAAACTAGGAGAGGTGTTCCTCTGAGACATATAAGCCACTGGGATGTCACACAATGTGCTATCTTATCCTTTGAATATATGCCACATGTCCAATAACTAACAGCAGAACTCCCATCCAATTTTATCTTCTCTAGCTGTCCAGAATGTCTTCTCAATTAATGATGGGCAGTAAGCATCATTACAAATCATTCATAGCAAACTGTGGTTAAAGTCTTCATGGCTAATCTGAAACTGTGAGTCTGCAATCAACTGAATATGTAGGCAGTGTGTTTCAGAGGCATCCCTCAGAAAACAGTCTTTACTATGAGTGTCAATACCATTCAAGACATCACAGTGCTATTATGAAAATGCCCAGTATGGTGATCATCCATACTGGGATACTGAGACAAACTTAGAGCTCCTTGATTTTATATGACTTCACTTCCATTCAAAAACTTTGTAACAGAAATTGTGAGTGAGTGATCAAGCCAGTCCCCCCCCCCCGACACCCCCAGATTCCCCTTTGGAAGAAACACAATATATACACAGAGAAAGCGTTCATTATGGGTAGTCGAGGCCTCTAGTCACATTCTCAGAGAAGATTCAGACTGGAGACTTCTTCATCCCACTCCTGGCCCAGACCATTCTGATGGATTTCAGAGTAAGATCAAGTTTGGATCTATTCAACACATGAAGTAAAAGCCCACAAATTTAGAACGCCTCTGTAAAGTGAAATATTAAACATATCTGAAAATCGAGAAGAAACGGAGCTGGGTATGAGGTGGGATCATGCATTTAATCTTAGTACTTGAGAGGCAGAGCTAGGTGGATCTCTTTAAATTCAAGGCTAGCCTGGTCTACTTGAGCTACACAGAATCTCAAGCTACACAGTAAGAACCTCTATCTCCTTTACAAATAAAAAAATAAAATTTCTGATTATACGTGAGGATGTACAAAAGGGTACAAATACCTTGTTCAGCTATAGCTTTTTCAACCTCCTACTATACATACACACTTGGAATGGAATCCTGCTCTGCAGTGAGATCACTCCGTCCCTTCTTCAATTAATAAACACATAGGAGTCAACTTCACTAAAGAAGAAATTCAAAAATCAAAGTCAATAAGACTCCCATGGTTTATCTCTTTTAACAGGTTGGGCAACAGAACCAAGACACTGCAATTGGTACTGGGTCCTCTAACTGTACAGAAGAGGCAGCAATAGACAGAACCAAGATATTGCCATTGTTACAGTGCCAGCAATTGGTACTGGATACTCTAGCTGCATAGAAGAGGCACAGAAGACTGTCCTGCAGAGCTGACTCCCGAATCAATGAAGAAGGAAGAAGGCGAGGCTGCTCTATCCAGCAGCTCAGCAGCCAAGTGAGAGGCATAGACGATGAGAGGAAGCGTGGTGTGTTTAGAGGCAGGAGATAGATTGATTAGACAGGCGCATGTAGTATGTGAAGAAGTGTGATGAGCCATGAGAATGGAGGGGCAGGCAGGGGCCAAATTCATTCAGCTCTCCATTCAACTAGTATTAATTGACCATATGCTGCATGTTTGCTTCTGGTCACTGGGGGATACAATAGTAAATGAAATAGGAAAAAAAAAAACCTACCCTGATGAAGAGAATCATGGTGGAAAAACAAAAACAAAACAAACAAGCAAACAAAAACTATATATAATATGGGGATGCTGGGATACGCATGCTGAGCATGAGGCAAAGGATTTGAAACGCTGGGATAAAGAGAAGCTGGACCATCAGGTACAGTGGCCAGAAACTTACTGAGAAGACTTCTGAGTCACAACCTGGTATCCAGGGAAAAAGCATTTTGAGGAGAACAGGAGGATAGCAGTGAAGTAGTGTGGCTGAAGTTGGGGAGTGGAAGGGGTAGAAGAAAGAGGTTGTTTGTGGTTAAGAGATGGGGGGAGACATCATGGACATCCCTAGGGAGTTTGGGCTTTTTTATGCATAGGGATCTTTTCCATTTGGGGGCAAAATTTTAGCAGGCCATATGAAAGAGTCTGGGTCATCCCTCAACCCTGGAAAAGGTTACTAAACTATTAATAAGAAGCATGTACTTTGGAGAACAGGAAGAGAGCAGGGACAATGAGCGGCTGGAATGGGAAGAGAACCTGCAGACTGACAAAGAGAAGACCAATGATGGCTGAGTGAGATGGTGACAGGCCACACGTGCTCCAGACACTAAGACAGGATGACTGACTAAAGGGTTACCCTACTTTATCTCCTAACATGACAGCAGGGGAAAATCAGCAGTAACTGTCTCCGAGAAGGTTTTATATTCAAGACAAGATAAATTTCTTCTCCTTCTCCACATGATGGGGCCATTCCTATTGCAGAGGCCATGTCATCAACTCTTAGGGTTGGGGACAGAAGGCCAGGAGACTACTGTGGGCTTGATCAGAGCATTCTCTCAAAAGCACCAGCCTAGTGACATGAATATTAGTCTGACCAACAACAGGGTTCTTAGGCCCTGGTAAACAGAGCATGTGCCCTGCCTAGAAATTTTAAATCATGCCAAAGAGGTAAATGGGGCTGAATTTAGCACTGGCCTGGCTCACAGGGGCCAAAGTGCTCTAGTTTTGACTCCATTTGTCTAGTAAGTGCACTTTTTCAAATTTCCACAAAGGTTCAATATAGCCGAGGGAGAGCACACTAAGTGGGGCCTGGATAGCTGAACCCTGGCTCCCACAAGACCAAAGGGTGTCAGCCATCGGTCCAGTGCAATTCATCAAGTCAGTCACTGTAGACAATTGGTTGAAATGCCTGCCTAGTGCATATGGGGCTCTAGGTCCAAGGCCTACAGTGTATAAACTAGGGAGGCCAGTGAGGCCAGTTTGAGCTACACAGGGCTATGGCAAAAAAAAAAAAAAAAAAAAGTTTTTTCTTTTTTTTTTTTCTTAAAAATGATGAGTCTCTTGTAGGAAATGTCAGGTTCACAAGAGGATGATGCTACTCTGGACAACACAGGCTTTTCTACATATGATTTTGTTGTATTTTCTTTATAAACATGCTACCAGAACCCCCATAATTCTTTGTTTTTACTAAGACAGCAAAGATATTCATAGTCTGCTCCCCTAAATGATTCTGTTTAGGACACAATGCACATAGAATATTAGGTTTATTTCTTCAGAGCTAGGATGGAACGATTAAAAATAGCATCATTATCGTGTCTACAACAAACATTCAAAAGAGCCCTAAATTGTGTTTAAGCACGATTACCTTAATGTCAGTTGAGATTTTACGATGCAACTGTGAGCCACTTTATTTTTAAGGCAGTTTAACCTGCCGGCTTCATTCCTAAGAACAGACATTTAAGTTTTAAAACCAGGGCTCTCAATAACATGATTAAGCCATGCTCGGCAGTTTCTTTAAATATTTAAGAGAATTTTCATCATCTAAATATTTATGGCAACACCAGAGCCAGGTGCACGTTTTTCTTCTGTTCATGAGGAGTAGGAGATCCATATCCTTCACAAAAGGGGGAAGAGGTTGCTTCAACAACAGAAAAGCCTACGGAACTCTGCAGACACCTAGGCAATGACAAGAAAGTGACATTCCCACTGACATTGAACCCCACCCCCCACCCCCAGTTAGCATGTTAAAAGCTATGTAGTTTTGTTTGGTAGTATCTTTCCAGCTATGAACTTAAGTTCCAGCTCACATCAGGAGCCACTGAGTAGTACTGCCGCTCTCAGCAACAAGCACGAGGCACGCCGGATGCTCTTATTCTGCAGACAGGATAATGTCACAGGTCAGGCTCCTACCACCTGCTCTTCAGAGGCTGGCACTGGGGGACCATAGGGGGCACTGTGCAGAGTCTGATCCTGATGGCTGGTCACCAGGAGACATCTTATATGAGACATCTTGGGGATGACTAGGTTTGAGGTTCTCTACTCATTTCAAAGCTCAAGGGAAAGAGGCCCATAAATGGTTTTCAACCCAGGCCTAATTTTTATATATTGAAAAACAATATTTGGTATCTCATTTACTTAAGAAATTGTTCAGCGGGGTGGATGTAGGAAGTTATTATTCTGTCCACTTAGAAGATAAAGTGCAGCATGGAGAGTTTCAGCGACAACCAGACAATTCTATCTACAAATGCAGGTTCTGTTCCCTGACGCATGTCCAAAGACTATGGATTCTCTTCATTTCATGGCTTCGTTTTCAAACACACATCTACTGACTCTTTGGTATTGACCATGCATTATACTAGAAGGCAAAGATGTAAAGTAACAGAACAGAGGTTAGACCTCTGTTCTCCTGGAACCTGGAGGCTGCTGGAGGAAATGGGTATGGAACAAACAGCAAATGCAGGATGACAAAGGGTAAGGGTGTCATGGTAGAAATACACAGCGACTGTGAAAGGAAACAAATGAAGTCCTCTGGGTAGGGGGGCACTTGCAGTGAGAACTATGCAGGAATTGTCCTGCAAAGAGGTTGGGCAAAGGACACCTATCATGGAACATATAACAAAGGTAGACCCTGGGAAGAACAGCTGTCTTGAAGACACAGCAGTTACACTTGCAAGCATGCCTGGACCTTTCCCGCAAGCACTCTCTGCTCTATACCATTTTGAACTGTGAAGCTTGGTACTGGGAAAGCACACATTACTACTAGTCAACAAAATCCGGCCCTACGTCCAGCCTACCACTGATTTCCAATCCTATGGTCCCGTCTTATGATACGGAAGGAAGTGAGCGTCAAACCACTGTCCCTCAGCTGAACATCAAATGTGAGAATGCAACACAATGCACAGTATGCAAATGCTTAAGATGTAATTCACTGATAATAATTACCCTACCTGTTTACAAGCAGGGGAGCAAAGATACACATTAAATAGAATCAAACAAGATGTAGAGCTGGGCTGTGGTTCAATAGTAGTGTACTTGTCTAGCATACATTAGATAGTGAGTCCGATCCTAGACAGTACCCGACTCAAAAAACAACACATAATTTGGGCAAATCCAAAATTTAAAGTATGGATACTAATTATAGTTAAAATTTATTGAATTCTTATTGTTTGTTGGGCATTATACATTCTCATAATGTTACATTTAATTACTATGAAAAATCTCCCAAGGTATATCTTTATAGAAAGAGACTTAGCTAAATTAAAAGTCATCAAACAAACCTTCTAAAGTCACATGGAAGTTAGCCCTCAACTTGGGCAGTTTGGAAGTGACTTTTTACTAACTTATGGCTAATTATTCCATAGTGTAGCCTTGTATTTTAACTATCAGTCTACACTGTCTTCCTGATCTATCTTAAGCTCCTTTGTATCTATGTATCTGTGTTGTTACAAAGCACTTCTCTTTACTATTTTAACCAGGAGTTGAGTAGGCTGTTCTGTTATTTTGTCTTCAGCCTCCAGTGTAACAACTCTTAACTGCTGGATCTTAAAGGTTGCCAGAAGTCAGGTCTCTGGCTCTTCCACTTCAGACCCTCAGTAACAGGGTACGAAGAGGCTTCAGTGGCAGAATATTTGTACAGTGTTTGTAAGGCCCAGTGTTTCAATCTTTAGCACCAACACACACACATACACACACACACACACACACACACGCACAGACCCCAAAACAAAAACAAACAAAAATCCCTTCAGAAAACACAGGAGTATCTAAAACTCGAAGACCATGTTCCACAGCTGAGTATTTAGAAAATGAATCAGTTGTTGCTGCATGCCTGTTCCAACCCAAGCAACTGGATGAAGAACATCCTTGCCTACATGTAGGCTGTATCGGTTGCCCTATTCTAGGACATTTCCTCTTCTCTTCTGTCTCCCTCCAACAAGATTCTTTTCACCTTGCTTGAAGGCCCACTCTGCCACTGAAGCTCCGGACAACCTTGATGAGCCTCATTAGGCCTGCTCCAGTCTGCATTAACCTCGCCTGTTACCAAACCAGAGGCAGTTCACGAGTCTCCAACTCAGTTGACTCCTTGCCATTTCCTTCTTATTTAATATTTACACTTCTAACGTCCAAATGCACGTACCCTGTTCATTCTCTTTTTAATCCTCCAAAGATATGAACTCAAAGCAAATCATTCAGAAACTACCTAGAGTGTACCAACTCCTCATGCACTTAAACCATGTATATTTTATATGTTACTGACCGGCTTTGTCTGTCTGTTCTGCTTTGTCCTCCAATATCTAGTCACAGATACAGGGTCCTATACGTTTGTTTGCAAGTCCAGCAAAGACTGGTGGTAATGATGACACGGAAAGGAAACCTGGTTGCCTTTTAATTATTTTAAACATAGGTTTGTTAAAGAAACTTCTAATGACAAAACAGTATATACCAATCTCTTCTGGTATAAGATCACACTATCACTTGGTATTTATTAGTATTTTACACCTAATAAATTTTTTTCACAGGAGTGATATAGGCTGATTTTGAGTTGTCAAATGTTTTACATTTAATAACTAAAATGAGTATCTGGACTTTGTTTTCAGGATCATGACTTTTCCAATGTGCTGCCATAATTTGTTAGGCAGGAGAAGACTCTGGTCAACAGTATAGCTTGCAGACCTACAGTATGAGGTAAGAATCAGCTCTGTCATTTACTAGATGTGCTACACAGACATGTTATCTAAATAAATTATGTTTCTGTCTCCTTACTGGGAGAAGGAAGTTAGTAATTATCTATATAAGACTGTAGGGATAAAAATGAGCAAACATAACTGGAGCACAATAGCATCTATATGTGCTTTCTGAAGTTTGCTCCTGTGAGTCTATAACACACACACATGCACATATATATATATGCACCTTATGGGGACTGTGCATGCAACAGAACTCTTAACTAGCCTTTTTGACATTCTGCTAAAGGAGTATCTATTATATCACAATGATAGGGTAAGCCTTATTTTTTTTGTAAAAAAATCTTGAAGAACAAGGGAAATATCGTACCTCATGAGTCAGGGATGAAAACCATTTTTCAACATATCTCTTGACTGATGATAAAGATGAAAAGATGATTATCATGCTTTTTATATAACACTCTTAAAGGTTCCAGCCTGTCCACACTTTCCACATGCTTTACCCTCACAAGCACTTGCCGAGATGGGCGGGTGGATGGGTAAGCATACAGATAGTTGATTAAAGATGAATAGAACCTTACATTCAGAAACCTTACATACACCGAATGCCATCAAAGGGGTTGCCTTTGGAGAACTAAACCCAGAGTTTCATAGAAAGCACAGACGGCAAGGTCTTGCTAGAGTTTACTTATCATGGAAGTACCATAAAAATCCTAGGAGGCATGAAGAGGGCCCGGTAAGCTTTTTCCCACAGCTGTTGATCTCATTAGGGGAGAAGAATAGCTAAGTGGCTTTCTCCATTTTTTTCTGTGTTGAAAGTGATCCATAGTCAAAAGAAAATTTAGGAAGCTAAATCTGTATTGGCCTGATCTCTGGTAGGGTTATGGATTCTTATGAAAAAGTATAGTCTTTGGCATACTGGGAAAACTGAGGCATGCAGAAAAAGAAATCTGAGAAATATACTTTGATTTCATGGTTTTAAATGTAATTATTATTTATAAAAGGGTAGTGTTTGACTGTATATCCTAAAATATATTTTAGAAATAACAGAACCAGAAACAATAAATATCTCTCTGAGAGATGTAACACATTTATTGGTATCATTCTGTTTGCTTATTTATTTTTTATTAGTTTTATTTGAGATTTATTTTTTAAAATCAGTGTATCTGAGAAATTTTCAATTAGAAAGTAGGTTAAGGGCTAGCACCTCAGTCAGGAAAGCGCTTCCCATACAGCAGGAAGCTTTTAGTCTGGTCCCCAAACACACACACCAGGCACGGTGGTACACACTTGAAATCCCAGCCTTGGGAGGTAGAGACAAACTACCGTGACTCAGAAAGTAGCCAGCCAAGCCTCATCAAAAAGCCCGGGGACCAGTGAGAGACTTGGTATCAAGAACTACAGTGGGAGTCAGGGAGATGACTCAGTGGAAAAGGCGCTTGTTGAATAAGCATGGGACCCACATTCAGATGGTCTACAACCACGTCAAAAGCTGGGCTTGATAATGCATGTTGGTAATCCCTGGTAGAGATCCAAAGGATTCCCTGGCCATACAGTCTAGCTAATCAGTGAGTTCCTGTGGGAGACCCTATCTAAAAAAAACAGGGGGAAAGCAGCTGAGAAAGACACATGACATAAACCTCTGGTCTCCATATGTGTACAAAGAGGTACATAGCTCTCTCCACATGTGTTCATAAGATTACAACAATAAAACAAGGTGGGCAGCACCACTGGAATGTGCACGCACACACACGAACTACATTAACATAAAGAAGACTTTCCTAAGTCCATTTTATTTTCAGACCTTTAAAAGCATAGCATTCAACATTATGATAACATTTAATCTGACCTACTGAACAAACAATTCAGTGATATTATTATAAACACATCATCACACACTGTTTTGCTTTGTGGATTTCTTTCAAGTGAGACCGAGATTTGAAGAATATTATTCTGTTTGTTATGATTTATAATCAATATCCACTACAGGTCTGAAGATGCATCAACTCAAGTAGGAAAATTCAACCAAAGTCTATGGTAGAACTGTAGGAAGTTTATACTTTAAATAAATCCATAAAGCCTCTCCACTTTCACATAGTTTTTCATGAACAGTAACATATATTCTGATGAAAGGAATAGCTATAAAGTGGTATCCAGGCTCCACTTGACAATGAGATGGGGTTAGTCCCCCAGAGGGCAAAACACGGGCATAAATATAGGAAGGCGGTTTCACGTGGCCTCACGAAATGACCTAGGTAGAAGCACATGCTAGCATGCTCCTGATTGATGGGACTGAGAGTCAATCAATGAAACCTTACCAAGAAGCCTTCCCAAGAGCAGAGCTAAGGACCACATGACAGCCAAATGAATTATCTATCACAGCAAGAGAACTTCTTGTAGGAAAAATTCTAGCTGTACACAGTTTGCAACAGAACGTATACAGAAGACAAAAGAAAGAAAAAAATAATTCTTAAAATGTAAGACATAAAATGTGCCCCCTTTCCCCAAGAAATTATAATAAACACCATTTCTAAAAAGCATTGGGTACAGTTAGAAATGAGGGCATTTGAGGGTCTGTGCCCAGTGTCAAGGATGGCTCTGTGTCCTGTGCCCTGTGCCCTGTGTCTGTTCAAACTCATCTCCCAACAATCCACAGAAGTTTTTAGCTGATGTTTTGTTTTTCTAAGGACAATGTTTTTAAATTACTAATATAAAATACTTGAGCAGAGAAGTAAGGAGGGAGTAGAAAGCAAGATGGTGTCCCAATCAACATCAGTATCACTACCTTTGGCTGGGAAGAGGTAGGAAGTGAGGTCAAGTAGCTTGTCATTTAAAAAACAATAACAACAAGCTCACCTGATTAATGACAATCTGGGAAAGAGGACCTATATAAAGGCATATCTAATTATACCCGGCAATTTTTTATTGTCACCGACATCTGTAGGCATGATATTATTCAAATTTTTATTCATCACCAGAATGTTGTAAATATGTAGAGCTAGACAAACTATAAATCAATGACACCTTTATAAATGCCTTAAGTACCTTTATTTAGCAATTATGTGAGCCTCTTGATATGCCAACACTATATAATTTTTAATCTGCCAATAACCCATTAAATGTATTTATGGTGATAGTTATTAAATTGAAGAGGTTCCATCCAGGAAATATAGTTCAATAAGGAAAACAAACTTGTAGTGAATCAGAAAACAAATTTGCTCACCTCAAGGTATGAGTATACACTGATTTTGTAAACACAACCAGCTTTTACAGGCAAGTCAGAATCCATGAGGATTCACCACTCACCTACCTTTATCAGATGTCACCTTGGTGACATCATTCATCTCTCATAATTTGTTCCTCTGCAAAAGATTATTTATCTGTACTGAATTCAGAAATACACATGAAAAGTGGCAAGTTATGTTCTAAATTGAAAAGTAATTCATAACATTTATTGAGAATCAAAATTCAGATGCTTTAGAAATAACCGGTTTATTTAGATTATAGAAATCAAATTCTAATGCCTTGAATGAACTATTTCCCATTCCACAACTGTACTTATCCTGAACTATGCTGGATGTTTGGTAAGCTTCTTGGACTTATTTGCTCTCAACATGGCTTGATTGATGGCACTTTCCATTCTTTCCTAAATTCAGATTGCAATGTAAATTTATTTAAAAAAATATAGACTACCAAAATATTGAAGATCAGTTTCAGTTTGCTAAAATTTAGTGACCTTGTGTGACGTTTAAGAAAACCGTGGCTGGTTACTGAAAACTTTTCTAATTGATCAAACCATCTAAGTTAAAAGAGTAGAAACCATCTCCTGGAGATAGCGGCTGGAAGTCTATGTAATGCTAATTTTTTAAAAATCTGCATCTTTAGAAATTCTTTAGTGAGCATAAGAAAAGACACTGGAGGCAAATACCTTCTGAGTTAGAAACCCAGATCTCTACCCGTGGGGTAATGCTGTCAGCCCTTTTCAGTCTTGGTTTTCTTCATTCGCAAAATAAGAAAAAAAATAAAGCTAACTTCTAGAGCCATTGAGAAGATTAAATGAGATAAACCGTGCAAAACTTCAGAAGAGATCCCGGGTTGGTTGTAAACACGGAGCCATGCTCCTCCGCACTGAGTGGCAAACTGCACCCACATTGTGCTACCGAGATTTTCTAGTAATCACGCTGCACGGGCCCCAGCACTAACATTTTTTACTCTAATCTTTGTTTATAGAAGAAGTAAATAATCCAAACAAAGAACATTCCAGTACTCGGTGCTGATGGTTCCGTGATAAGGCAGAGCCTGGCACCAACACCGGGTCTGGCTATCTATTAAGGTGAAAACACGTACCTTTGATAGTGAAGCTGCCTGTTGATTTATAGGAGGGAGACTGTCTTAACTCTTGGCATTCAGACCTAGCCAGTGTCCAGAGGCGACGGGGCCTGGAGGAACTGGAGAGGAATGCGCAGCCAGGATTTAAAAACAGATTTTGAGCCTGAAACACTAAAGCTGTTCTGCATGAAAGAAAGCAGTTTTAAATCCTCAGACAGAGCTTTCTGAAAGAGACGATATCACCAGCAGTTACATCACAATGTAAACAAACAAACAAAAGAACCAAAACAATTAAAACCTAACACTCTTTTAATCCATACCCAAGCACTTCCATCCGCTAATTTGAATTTCACTCCAGCATTCAGGGCACTATTAACGCGCCAAGCAGACCATCTGCGAGGCCACGGCTTCATTTTAGCACATTTCTAGGATGGTCACAGGTACAGGAAGTCACATTAACCACATTTACAGTCTCTTCAGGAACTCAGAGGACTGCAACAGAAACACTTTAAAACCAAACAAGCAACACAATCGGGGTTTTCTCATGGCCCTCTTCATGTTCAATTGGTAAGAAATGGATTTTGGAAACCCAGGGGCAGAAACTGGCGTGGTTCTGGTTCACAAAATAAAAAAAAAAAAAAAAGCTGGCCATAAACTTTTCCCATTAAAACCTGGAAGAAAATGGTAAGAAAAGCTTTAAACAGTCAAGGGTAGGTTAAAGAGTTTTGCTGGATTTCACAAACTTTTTAGAAAAGCCACACAAATACTAATGTGAGAATAGTCAGGCCACCCACAGCTCTGGAGGACAGTCGTCATTTATCAAGGAGAGCCCAAGCTATAACTAGCTTCTTTCCTATGACTCCTCTTAATCCACACTTAAGGCAAACTACCCGGCTGCTTCCTATACCCGTCTCCAGCTCTCTGCACCTGTGCCATCTGGCAAGCTGAAATTCTACCTACTGCGGCTAGACCAGATCCAAGAGGAGAATGCTCCTGGAAGGGAAGAAACCCCATCTCCCATCTCTTCCAAAGCAGCGCTTTCTTTCAGGACATCTCATAGTGTAGTCACCACTGTCTACCCAGCGGCACAGCCGTGCATGGGCATCACCTCTCTCCTGCTAGTCTGCAGGCCATTCGAGGGCACGGTCTGTGTCCTTAGAGATGCCTCCTGATCAACGACTTTCTCCTAGGAGGTTCCCAGTAAACACGCCGTGAGCATGGAAGTGGACTATCCTTACAAGGTTACTGGAGTCCTGAAGACAGCTGGGGGTCTTCTGCTTATCCGAAGAGACTGAACTAAGGAGAACTCACTGAAGCAAAGTGGCAATTATATCGCAGAGCTGAAAATTACAGGCTGAGCCTCCCTATATGAAATCCAAATCTTAAAACTGGGTGATGCTGGGCTGGAGAGATGGTTCAGAGGTTAAGAGCAAGGGCTGCCTTCTAGAGATCCTGAGTTCAATTCCCAGCAACCACATGGTGGCTCACAGCCAACTGTAATGAAATCTGGTGCCCCCTTCTGGCCTGCAGGCAGAACATTGTATACATAATAAAAAAAAAACTTTAAAAAAACAAAATAAAACTAAGTTTGGGATCTGGAAGGAAATCAGATTTAAGATCTTTGGGTTAGGTCTGCTCAAGTGGAAACGGCTATGTGAATATTCCAAAATAAAAAAAAAAATTAAAAAATTGCAAACATTTTAGTCCCCGAACATTTTGAATGAACAATACTTATCTGTATAAAAACTTTACTGCCCACAACAATGCAAATTCTAGAAATTGTTTTAGTTGTTGAGCGCTGTTTACATATCAAGCAGTTTACCAGATATAAAGCTATCAATATAATCTAAGATAAGATTAAGGAGAATTTTCTCCACTACCAAAGCATTCGAAAGATAGCGTCTCATGTTTGAGCACTATGACAAAGGTTATATGGTTTGCATGTTAATCTTTTGTAACATTTGTCCATAAAACCTAAAAAGACGCCTAGCTCCTCTTTTGCTCATTTCTAGTGAGACCACGGACTTGATAGCCATGGGCATTTTGTAAACAGGTTAGCCAGCTCTTTCTACACATTATTCCTGGAGCATACTTGGATAGAACACAATTCTAACACCTTAAAACCGACAACAAAACAAACCAAAGAGACACAGTTCTATCTTTTATCACGGACGTTAGGAGCGAAATAACTCAATTTTTGCCAGTTCTTCACAGGAGACATTCAGCACATCACCCTCTCTGGTTTTATCTCTGATATTTTTATGTTAGCCTAGATTTTCTGAAGAAAATTCCTCTCATTTCTTGATACATACAATATTCCAGTCATGAATTTACCATTCGAAAGTATGGTTGCATACTGCTCTCAACATGGATTCTCTGCCCAAAGGCCTATCCCAGCATGGCGTACTGAGCTGGGTATCTACAACTGTCCACTCCCCTGCACTCTTCTGTCTTCTATCCCAAAGTCTCCTTCTCTGCTCTGGATGTTTGGCAAATCATAAAGTTCACCTCAAATACTCACTCCATCTGCATAGCCACTGCCCATCTGTGTTTCCTGCACCGAGTGTCTCACAGAGGAAGCCACTTAGTCTGGTTATAGTCTGTCACATGTCATTTCAATATTAAAGTAATGAAGTTGTAATCTATACATGTCTACTCACTGCATGTCTAAATATACTGCAACCACTTTTCCCAGGGCAATGGGTCTTCAGAACTCCCAGGCATGGATCTCAGCATTGTCTCTAATTGTCAGTAACAAGTATACTACACCATGCACGCACGCATGTGCGCGTACCCACACACACACACGTATGCACATGCATGCATGCACACACGTGCACCATACAACAGGTTTCAATAACATTGGTATCAGATATATGTCAAATCCATACTACATTATATTTTCTAAGTCGTTTTTTTGTTTCATTCATTTATATCATTATATAGCAGACTCAGGCTAGCAAGGAAGCAAAGCCGCTTAGTGCAACAAGCCGGATGACTTGGAGATATGGAGTAGACCAGGAAACCATGGAAAGGTGGAAGATAAACCTCTGACTTCCAAATGCTCCTTGTGGTGCACATGTCCCCATTTTTCTCCCCTTCTCTGTCTCAGTCTCTCTGTCTGTCTGTCTCTCTCTCTCTTTCTCTCTCTTACACACACCCAATTAAAAAGAAAAAAAAAGCAGACCTCTTTGTATAAATTTATCCTTGATATAGAAAAGTTTGACATTTCCTCTTAAATGAGCATAAGCCAAAGTCACCAGTCCTAGTGATGAGTGACTCCAGGTTGTCAACATCTTTGGGGTTCTAAATGCTGTCACGTTCCTAGCCAGGAACCCAAGAATGTTGTGGTCTAGCCTGAGAAAGCAGCAGGATTTGGTATTGTAAAAAAGATGTTCTAAAACTCACCACAAAATTATCTACCATCAACAGTAGATATATGGAAAACTGTTTTTTTATATTTAGGTGACTTAAGTTTAGTTTCTACCCTAAACTGGTTAGCTGACATTTTTCTCAACTTATTTGAGATTCCAAAACTGAACTGAGCATGCCTGTAGAGAGCTTTTGATGATTCTGATAGTCTTCTGTTTTTGAGTCTTAAGAAGTTTAGACCGTTTTCTCCACTGGTATCTAACAAATGGCTATAAAGACCTGTCTGTGCCTCTGACGCTGGAGGAACTGTTCAGGAACAATTCATCCCCGGCAAGGCTCTGAGTCACAGCACTGCCAAGGTCAGGGAGACCTTAGTTAATCAAGAAACTGCTGGCTACAGATTCACTCAAGCTGTCTTAGGAGAAGCTGCCTCTCTACTCACTCTCCTTTTTCCACAGATTACCAGCCATCTTTACATAAGAAAAAGATGTGCACCTTCCTTACTGGGTATGCAACTTCCATACTGGGTAGAGAGCTTACTTCTCGGCTTTCGTCCTGGTTTCTCCTCTGCTTGGTGGGTCCTTTGCCTAGAGATGCTGCTACCAACATGGAGAATTTTCTTTAGGTAATGAGAGCAAGAAGGTGCACTCAGCACACTATTAGGAAACGAAAGTCAGGCGATGAAAGGCAGGAAGCCTAGAGGGGCTCACTTTCTTTCATGTGCGCCTCTCTTCTTCCCTGTTCAGGGTTATCATCCATTAAGCCAGGAAGATTCACTGTACCTGGCAGGGCTCCATATGGGATACTTGCTCCAGCTCTCTAAATATGGGGAGTACGACTTGGTTAATTTTCCCCCCTAGGTTAGAAAGCAGTAGGTGCTAAGGGTTCACAGATTTTAAAAATAATTTCCTCCACCCTGACTGCACATTGCAGACGGGAGATGGCACAGGGGAAATTCCAGGTGAACAAATTGTTCTACAAATGTTACCAAATTTTATGACTGAGTAATGGCTGAAATCCTGGGTGATTTACTGCCGGAGATGGCATTTGGTGCTGAAGTAGGGGGCTGCAAATTTCACTTGGCTACTCAGCTTTGCTTTGCCTTTAATTTGGGGAATGGGTGTTGGATTTTTTTCAGTTATCACAGTTTCTTCCAGATGACTCAATAATGTCAGACCTATGTCATCTGGAAACACCCATCTGTCACAGGAGACAGGGAGACAAGACTAGGGACAGTCAAACCCCAGTCTTTACGTAACGAAAAAGCATTTTCAGCAATGCTAACAGAGGGCACTAGATTTACCTTAAACCAAACCCCATCAGCAGAAAAAACAAGTACTTTTCCTGCTGAAGTAAACACAGGTATCTGAGCCCACAGTATATAACAATGCCATCTCTCTGGCATCAGCACAGGCCTCCCACCACAAAATCTCTGTGTTCTGGTATCCGTGTCAGAAGATCAACCACACATTACAGCATTCAGTTAAAATTCCACCAAAAATACTTGCCACAAAAAATCACACTGGGTATTTAAGATACTAATGCAAATACAAAAGAATCAGAGACTGATGTAGGGCCCACTCCCATTTCTGTTTAAACCCATCTGGTGATGGACTTATACGTGTGCATATGTGTATATGTGTATATGCACAAGAATGGACACCTTTTTAGGAGGAAGATTTGACATTCACCACCCCCTCAATATCCATGTTTTTTCCTTCCTTGAAGAACTAAGAAAATAAAATTCTACCAAGGCATCTGAACACCAGATTATCAAAATAATCTTCATGCTCTCAAATGGAACAACAGTTTAAAACTCTGATGCTTTGACATTTGGTAAAGGAAACTGTGTAACTTTTAAAAATTCTCTTATTTTTGAGACTATAATATAGTTACACATCATTTCCCTTTCCCTTCCTCTAAACCCTCCCAGACACCTTTCCTTGCTCTTTTTTCCAGTTCATGACTTCTTTTTTATTAACATACTATATATGAAACTTCTAAAGTTAGCATGATCACTAAAACATAACAAATAAAAATAGTTAAGCCAACAACTTTCATTAAAACTAAGAAGATCATATTTGGCCTCAGTTTCACAACCTATAAAGTGGGCTAACGCTGACACAGTATATTCATGAACACTAATGAAGGTCAAAACAACAATAAACTAGGACCTGAGCAATGTGTAATTACATAAACAACAGAGTGCCCTAACCTGCTACATAATGACAAAGGTGCACCCAATAAAACTACTTTGTTGTTTGGTTCTTACATTTCTTTACAGTCTTAGTACATGAACAAATGCACAGCTTATTATAAAACCTTGATGTTTTAAGGGTTTCTATAAAAACCATTAAGAATACTATATGTGAAAACATAGAATTATTTTTTATCATAGACAAAAATCATCTTACCCATCAATTACTGCATATATTTGCCTGAAGAAAGACTATACTGCCATAACATGTAAATAACTTTCTTCATATAAGATTAATTCTGAAATACAGAAGCTAGATGATGAGGTGCTTATGCAAATGAACAACAGAGATTATCATCCTCCTGAAAGTTTAGACATTAGGAAAGAGGCTTCATGAAGAACGCAGACTGAGACTTGAGAAAAGGTTCCTACTAACCAAGAAACTTCTCAAGCACAGCAAAACGAAGGCTGACTACATGGACCAGAAGAAACCAGAATTTCCTTTGTAAGATGCTGGGGTTACAAGTTATACAAAAGCCAACAGCTGGAAAGGGTAGTAGGTTGCAGACTGTGGGGAATTCAGAAGAAAGAAGACCAGTAATTCCAGCTACCGGGCAAAACAGTAAGCGTTTCCTGGCATGCAAAGTGTTAGGGGCTTCTTCACACTACAGTTTATACTAAATAAGATAACAGGCCAGCCTCTGGGAAGGTCCAAAATTTATATTGTTTTACAGATGAATAGTATTGGCCAGGTAGGCAGGAATCACCAGGTAGGCAGGAATCACCAGGTAGGCAGGAATCAATGTACAGACAGTGCCTGACATTTTCTGCTCTAAAATAGGAGGCACCCAAGTCTCTGCCCTGGTCCAGGGCAAGAGAGGTGGCAGTTAAACCCTCTAGAATGTTTTCCAAGGGATGATTTACCTCTATTGCCCCAGACCACCTAGCCCGAGATTCCTAGGTTTCAAACCACTTTTCATGCCCTTTCCACATACAAAAAAGTTAGCTGCCAAAATTCTGCTGGCAATGGTTTGAATAGCTAAGTCAGTGGGGTTAACGAAAGGGGAAGTGTGTGTGTGTGTGTGCCTGTGTGTGTGTGTGTGTGTGTGTGTAAGAGAGAGAGAGAGAGAGAGAGAGAGAGAGAGAGAGAGAGAAGGAAATGATGAATGAAACTGAGACTCACATTCTTTTATCACCCAGACTTTCACTCAGCACTAACATCTAACTGCTTAGGTAATTTCTTTTTAAAGGGAACCTGCAATCTGCTTTTTAAAAAGGAATCTAATAATCTGTTTTCTATATCTTTATTCAGGTAAGATTCATACACTTCCTTTGTTTGAGATGTTTCGAGCTGACATGCAAATCTTGTTCTCCCACAAAGGGTAGCACAGTTTCTAGCTCTTTCTGAATGGTTGCAATAACATTGTTCTTCTAAACAATCACAATTTCTATAGTCACTAGAAACTGTAAGCAAGTAAGCCATTTCTTGATGATCACAGGAATCTTTTACAGTGTTCTTTACACTGAAAGAGAAGTGAACTACTTCTTTCATTGGTAATGGTTCCCACTGGGTAAACCTATGTTCTTGATTCTAGTAATTTCCAAACAATTTCAAATGCTGTTTCACTGATTCCTGAAGTATATTTTAGTTTTTGGAACTGGTAAACAAACAAAACAGAAAACTACCTGGCAGTTAGACTGACCCAGAAGGAAACACAAGGTAAGAAAGCCAACTGCCTTCTTCATGAACTGCTTCGAGGACTGCTATGAGGACTGCAGAATTCTTATGTCAACAGGACACTATACAAGTGTTAATATTGCAAGTGGAGGCAGCATCCAGAGGGAATTCGATGTCATTAGCTGCGGAGAAGAGAGTGTGGAGATCCGAGAGGGAATCGCATCAGATCCTGGAAGTGGGCAGTCCCTGGCTGTCAGCAGCGTGCAATGGAGCCGCTTCAAAGCCGACTAGGCTGTGACCCGAATGCTGCACATCCCTGTGCCCAGGGAGAGAGGATCAATGCCTGTGTTTGCTGAGCTCTAGTCATCCCCTTGGCTAGAAAAAGATGCGTTGAAAGGCATGCTAAGGGGCCTCTGGGCAGCCTGGAGCCTGGTGTTAGGGGAGTTTGTTTCACAGCAGAGAAACCAAAGCCTAGCTAACCTTCTCTCCTCTCTCTCTCTCTCTCTCTCTCTCTCTCTCTCTCTCTCTCTCTCTCTCTCTCTCCTTCAGTCTATCCCACCAACTCCCCTCTGGCTGTCTGTTTAGTGTCACTCAGTTGGGATGGATCCCGTTAAAGATCTGACGCTTAGTGAGGACTCTAAGGTGTCTGGAACGTCTGCCTCTAATCATAAACACCACAGCTGGCAATGATGTGGTCAAAAAGAAAAAAAAAAAACCACCTTGATCCAGTACACATTCTCTTTGATGTCTCTGCATTGAGTTCACTGCCCAGAGAAAAAGGTACAGATTTAAAAAAAAAAAAGGTTTGGAAAAAAAAAAAATCAAGCTTGACATTCTCAAATCATAACCATATGCCTTCCAGTTCCATGCTTTTAAAAAATTTCATATATGTGTGCATATCTATATATCTATCTATAGATACACAGATATATATCTTATTACATTTTATTCTAAGAAACTAAGGGAAGAGGCATCTGACAATGATAACATGAAACAGGTTTAGAAGATAATGGCAGGTTGAGAGAAAATACTTCCAGAACAGGGGGTTGGGGGGGGGGAATCAGACTGCCACTACCAAAAAAGGAAGAAGCCTTCTGCCAAAAACTGCAAACTGCAGTGACCTTAAGTAGAAGACTGTAGCTGATTCAAGGGAAAATGAAAACTTCTCAAAGACAACACTTCTTGTGCTGTGCCTGTGTTTCTAAGAGCCTTCTGCCCCCTTGCCTTGGGGTGGCCTGGTGAACACACAGCCTCACTGTGCTGGCAGCCTCAGGCCACAGGGTTCCGATGAATATTCAGCCAAATTAACATACATTTTCTTTGTGTTTTTCTTGGTGGAGTCTCAATTTCCTTTCCTCCCTTTCGGATTTAAAAAAAGAATCCTATCAAGACCTATGCTGGTCTTGATATCCTTGCCATGCCAGGCCTGGTATCTGTACTGTGAACCTCTTTTATAAACTAGATACTGAGATGCCCAGCAATTATAGAGGAACTTTAAATAAATCCCAATGCACTTGTACAAATTCTAAAACAGTAAGTTTATCATGGATAATAGGTATGTAAAACCTAAATACCAGATCTGACTTATTTTTCTAATTATCTATTATCACCAAAACCCACATTACAATACCTGGGAGGCCTGAATACCCAGGCCTCCAGCCCAAGGGTTCTTTATTTCCATTCAAAAGCCAGCTTTTCCTAGTATACACAAAGAGGACACAAAACAGAATCACTTATGTACTGCTTTCTCTCTTCCAATCCTTAAATGAAGAAATTTTAAAATCTATTTACAGCTAGTAAGAAACTAGGTACTAATTAAACTTTACCATTTAAAAAAGGAAATAAAAAGATGTTTTAATTTAAATAGTTTAAAAGTGTCAATTGTTGAGTTAAAACTACCTCTCTAAAACATGTTCCAAATGCAGTAATCAGGTGAATTTATAGCAGGTAAATGATAATTGGACATTTTCTTCGATTCTGTGGGGGGAAAGAGCAAATTAGCTCTGCCCTGGTCAGCTACACCCTGACACAGCTAGTGGGAATCTCTATAAATGGCTCCCAGGCAGCAGCCCTTGCTTAACAGTATCCAGATGAGGCCAACAGGCTGGATTCTGCTGTCTGTTGCTCTACAGGGAAGGAGGTTCTGCAAATGAGCAACATTCTCCCGTAACAATGGTGATGTCTTTAGATTTCGATAAGACTCAAATTTATTGAGAGTTAGTTAGTGTTGTGTATAATGTTCCCTGTGTCAAGGAGTGAAGCAGTTGGTTGGAGGAGGGCTACTTGGCTGGGTTCACAGCCAAGAAATCTCAAGAGCTGGAATGTCCCTATAAGGTAAGTTCTTTCACTTTTTTTTTTTAACATAGGCAAGGCAATTAAATATTACTCAATCATAGTGTGAAGATATGGTAATATACACTAAAATGTTGGCATTTACTACAATATTTACCTTACCACACTACACTAAGGTTTTCATGATATCCAATATTAAATACAGCTCTGCCAAGAATGTTAGCCCTTTTGTAACCACAAGAATGTTTTAAATTGTACTGCTTACCTGGCAGGAGGAAGAGAGAAAGAGGGTGGGGAATTTCTGTCTGCAGAAATTTACATTGACAAATTAATTGCTATCATGTATGGGGAGGGGAGAGAGAAACTGAGAGAAGGGAGGGAGGAAGAGGAGGTGGAGAAAGAGAAAAGGAGAGGTTTAACTTTACACACCTCATCTGGTGTCCTGAGCGGCTAAGTGTCATATTTATAGTACCATCAAGTTCATCCATTTGTTTTCTTTTTCAAAGTTTAGAAATGAAAAAAGAAAGTCATTTACTTTCTTTTCACTGTACAGTAAATTTTTGGGTGTTTATAAAAGCAGCTGAGCACAGGCTTGACAAAACCATGTAGTGTTTCTGTTTCAAAGGAGGCAAAGAAATTATATTTAAATTTTAAAAAACTGAATGATGTACGAGATAACTATATAATTTGTGTATCAAGCCAAAATAACACTTGGCACAGATAATTCAGACTAAGATTTCTACCAAAGTCTTTAAAAAAGCTTTCTGGTACAGAAGGGACACCAACAACCTGCCAGTCTCCTGGTTTATTTCTTGGAAAGAGTGAAAACAGTAGTGCAAATCCACAGTAGTGCAAATCCACAGAAGTGCAAATCCACGCTCCACTGTATGCACATCCGTATAGCATGAAGCCTTTACTACAGAAAATGGAAACAAAACTTAAACAGAAAACACTTCTTCTGTTGTTTGTTCTTTTAAGACAGGGTCTCCCTATGTAGGCCAGGTACCTTCATCTCCATGAGTGATTGGATTCTAAGTGTGTGCCCCCTCACACACTCCTGACTACAGATTTTTGCTAGCATTCATCTGATTGCCCTAAAATCCCTGTTATGTGAGATTTTGGTTATAAAGTTAAAGAAGTCATATCTTAGTAAAATCAGAAAATCAAAGTTTTCATCATGTAATTTGGTAGGTCAAGCAAGAACACAAGAGCAAAGCAGAGACAGACACATATCAGGATATGCTTGTGTTGTGAAGAAAGGGCATGCTAGGCAGGATTAGCAGATTATTATTAAGAGACACAGGCAAGAGTTTGCTCCAAAGTTCTTTCAATAGGGATAAATGCTCCCTTACTGCCCTACTTTCTCAACAGTCATTGGAAGAAAGAGAAAGCAGTTATTAATGACAGTCTTTGTCTTCAGAGGTCTAACCTTCACTTGTCTAGCAAACCCCAGGGCCTTCCGTCACCAATGAAGAAGAGGGATAGATGTTGGGGTTCATTTTTCTGGAAAGAACTAAAACTGGAAAGAAGCACTAAAACCAATGTAAAGTTAGAGGTCAGGAACCTGCTCTCTTCAGCTGGTTTGATTTCGAGGGCTCTTCAGTCTTAGCAGATAGATTTCCAGAGTCACTCCCTTTCGGGACTCTAACACTTTGGGGATAAGAAGTCTGTCCCTTTGGACTGGAGCATGTGTAATGTTCCTGCAGGGAGAGTTTCTTGTTTTATAATGGGTAGTGAGCTTTAATGAAAATAGTTGCTCTCCAAAGCCAGCACAGATTCAAGCTAGACCCAGGGTTTCTGTAGACCAGAAGGCCAGACAAAACCGTTCCGATTTAGCACACAACAGTGACGCTAACAACTGCTTTGCTGTTGAGCTTTAGCAATGTGTCAGGCGCTTATCTGCCATTGTCCCCAAGCCCATCTCTACTAAACACACTTCTTTCTTTTCCCTTTGGCAACCTTGTTAGATAGCTGTTATCATTATTATCATCTTAGTTCTACAGAAGAGACATTTTTATGGGGTTCCCCCAGGTTAAATCATACATTCAGTATCATACATTGAGCAGGACAGCTTCTGAGCAGGGCTAACGGAGCCCCATCTCAGCATGTATGAGAATGCTGGTATTTATAATTGGCAGGGCTGGTATGAAACATTTCAAGAACCCAAATCCAAGGACCAAGTCAAACCATCTTCTAGAATCCTCCTTGGGGAGGCCTCACAGATAACCCACAGCTTGTGGCTACCATAACCTGCTTCTGTAGGACAATGTCTGTCATGCCTCCTTTGGTGAAAAGTACTCATGTATTGGGTCTTAGGAGGACTTTCAGTCTGGAGCAGGGTGTTCATCCCATGCTATGTATCACTCAGAAAATGCCACCTTAGGAAGGCATGCGGGTCAGCAGATAGCTGAAGTGGGGAATAATTATGATCTTTGACTCAGGATTTAAAATATAAGCATAAACTATATTAGTGGCTTCTTGCAGTATGCTATTCAAAACATATTACAGGCAAGCAATTCTGTGTTCACGAAGTATATGGCCTGGCCAAGAAAATAGCAAGGAAAAACACAGGGTTCAAGCCATTTTCTTTCTTTCTTTCTTTCTTTCTTTCTTTCTTTCTTTCTTTCTTTCTTTCTTCCTTTCTTTGTTTTTTTAAAGATTTATTTATTTATTATGTATATACACTCTAAAAGAGAGCACCAGATCTCATTACAGATGGTTGTGAGCCACCATGTAGTTGCTGGGAATCGAACTCAAGACCTCCGAAAGAGCAGCCAGCGCTCTCAATCTCTGATCCATCTCTCCAGCCCCTCAAGCCATTTTCAAATAATTTTCTCCCAGAAAGACAGAGGTGGGACTTTCTCTAGACACATGAACATTTTATCACAGCCTCTCTCTAGGTAGTTGTGGGGCTTATCCTGATCCCAGTGAGTGGGACCCAGTAGGAAGTCCTACTGCAGAAGAACTGCCAAAAACAGCAACAACAAAAGGCACGAACAGGAGAGAACTCCATATCCCTGAAGATTAAGAAATAGTCAAGCTGCCTTGGAGTTTTCTAGACGACTGCGGGACATATGCAGCTCGTACATATGTGCAGGTCAGAAATCATGAAAGGCGTCTGCAGAAACTGTTGTTAAAAAAGAAAGGAGAAAAACAGCAGAAGCGCTATGCCATTTCTTTCTGCTTTCCTTCTTTGAATCTCTCTATAACCCAATCAAAGCCAGAAATAAGAGATCTGAATAGAAATGGGTAGGGACATAGTTACCGATTCTGCAAGGCAAGCGCTATTCCAGGGCCACTCCAGTGCCTTACAAAAGGATCTATTAACACGGCAGCGTTTTCTTATTAATTGCCAAGAGCAGGTAAAATGCGAACGCTTTACATCATTACAGGAGAAACCACAACAGTGCATTCGTACTTTTCTGATAGCACGGGAAGGCCAGTGTGCTGTTTGCTGCAGAAACGACAGCTATCAACTTATCGACAATTGCTTTTTCTCTGCTGCGTGTGTCTTCATGTTCTCTAACAGAAATTTACACTTTTCTTCTAACGATTCTTTGTAACAGCAAATTTCTTTAAAAATATCCCTTACCACTAACAATAATTATGACACTAAAATTTCTTATTGTGCTATATAGGGTTTATGAATTTACCAATTTTATGTTGTGGGGGGGAAGCAGGACACTTTTAAAATCATAGTAAGAAATCCACATGATGGCTGCAATTGCTTTTTAAATACTCATATTTTTGTATGAGAATTAGGCTTGTCTGTGACAATGTTCTTGGGAAACAATTTTAAAGCTCCCTTCCTCCAGCGACATGTTCAACGTCTTCTTTTGCCAGAGGCATTCACTCATTATATAAATCAAACAAGTGCAGGGCTGTAGACAAAAGTGGCTAGTAAGGCCCAACGCATTCCTCTGCTTAGGCTAAGCAGCTTTTGGTGCATTGCATGCAGATGTCAAGTATTTTAATAAAGAGCTCCATTGTGCGGGCCCCACCACTGCTCCATAGCTCCCAGCACTCCCCAGAAAGAGGGGTGGGGGAGAGGGGAAGAGCGACAGCCATTCCAGCTGGAGCTGGAACCTCGTCTGAGTCAGGAAAACCACAGCTCATAAGCAAAGAGGAAGCATAATGTTCTACAAGGACAAAACATTAGCAGAAATGTCACTCAGCCCCAGTTCCACATGTTGGCTGCCACGGCCTCTTCCTCCTAGCATGCCCGATTGATATAAATTCCATCTGCTCAGCAGCCAAGTGACAGAGAAGAAATACCGGCATCTGGTCTCCATTGCTGTCGGGTTTTTGTTCCATGTTAGACCTTAGCTAGAAACATATGAAGAGATGAAGGTGCTGGCAAGCGACTCAAAGGCTCGACTGGCATAAAGGAGACTTTCTGATGCTTTTCACACTTCACTCTGGAGTTTTTACAGGGATGGGGGAGGGGGTGACAGAGAGCTGATAAACTAAACAGGGGGAGCCAATAGGCCTGAAGGTCATTTTATGTTTCTCAAGGCTTCGGTTTTTTAAAAAGGGGGTTTAATGTTAAAAACTATAAAGCACAACATGTATTCCCCTTTCCACCCATTTAATGCAACAGAAGGTAACTAAGTCACACAAGAACGTTCTTCAGCTAATTTCCCCTTCTCTTAAACATCCACTGGCTTGGACCTGCTCCATAGGTACTTTACAGCCTCCTCTGGAGAAACTGAAAAATGCTCAAACTCAAAGCCACCTCCCAGAAAAGTGTAAAGCCACCATCAAACCTAAAACAGAAAGGGTAAACAGAAGTAGAATTAAGCCCCTTAGGGAGGAGGTCATTCCCACTTGACCCTCAGATCTCCATTGTATTAATCCCCTGGCCAGGAGACCTAGGAAAGCATAAAGAACTATGGAAGACAGCACAACACAGTATTGATTTTCTTCTCCCGAGTGTCTCTGTGCATTGCTGTGGAGGCGGCATCGGTGAGAAGAGCTCCTTTCGGAAACAGAGCATGGACAGGGCTGGGAGGAAGGATGAAAATCAGGTTCGTAAAGCCAGCTGTGGGAACAACGAGAGAGGGCAAATTCCACTGAAGTCTTTTCGACGATAGGATAAAAAAGATACTTTTCATCAAAAGAACATAAGGACTCTCATAATGATCTTGCGTTACTGCACTGCTTGACAGCCTGAATGATTTTACCTTTACCTATGGCAGGCCCTATGTTCTGAAGCTGCATTCTGGCCTCCATTTTCATCTATACGTGAAAACCATACATGACAAGAGATGAGACATGGCAACTACCTCAATATTCAGAACAAGACAAAAGACGATGAAGCCCGTAGGAACAGAGCTGACTGGTGACCCAGAGGCAGTCAGTCCTGGTATGACTGTGGGATTGATGACTTAGAAAACTGTAGTGAAAAGCCATTCAGAAAGAAATATCCCAGAAGGTCAACAATGCCTGAACCTTGGTCCTTGAAAGTCTTGGGAGGTTGGTGGATATTCATGGAGAAGCCAGGCATTTTTCATATGTTCTTTAAGAAGATTTATGAATTTAAAAGGCTTGAATCTGTGATTCCAATAATTTTCTGATTTTTTTGTGATGATTTCATATTCTAAATATGCCTCCATTATTCTACCTAAAAAGTATTAAGTGTTCAAATAGTTTGCAAATTAGGAGGATGTTGATGCTTTTATGTGTAATAATCTTTTAGAAATGTTTTACACACTTTAAATAACCCAGTGCTTCTTAAATTAACTGGATGAATAAGAAAATCTAATTATAAGTCTTAAATAATATTTTACCTCTAAATATAAAAATAATATAATGCCCACAACTCTAAAAAAGAAACAAGCAAAAAATAAATAAATAAACCAAAACCAATTCTCTTATAGACTTAAAGATTTTCCTAAGCCATATTCAAGAAACTCGTCAATCAAAAGTTAATAAAACCACATAACTTCTTACAAATCAAGGCAAAAACGAAGCAAAAACCAACAATTAGGAAAAGAATATTGCAAGACGAGTATATTAGTGTGGCATCTCTTTAAGATGTAAGAAGTTTAGAAAAACAAATAGAAAAGGATTTGTATTGAAACTAGAAATGTGTTAGAACTCAAAAGACATTTTGAGAGAGTGGAAATACAAATGAACATGATAATCATAAAAGCTCAGGAAATCTTCTAATTTAGTGCCAAGGAAACTTCTCTTTGCAATAGGAGACCAGTGCAGAGAACTACAACCAACTGCAATTGTGGAGCCACGGCCTGGTGGATACATCTACAAAACATTCTTACACCTAAGGCTCAAGGATCCCAGTAGAAGAGTGGAAGGAAAGGCTGTTAAGAGCCAGAGATGAAGAGTTTGCTGAGAGACAGTGTCTCCTAGGAATGGCAGAAGCTACATCCATAAAGTCTCCACCAACATGGCTGCCTAAACCTGAGCTGAACAAAGACAATCACAACGGACATGCCAAGGTGGATGGAAGACAGCCCAAGAGGCTTCAACCCAAAGAACTCCAGGCAACAGAGGCATGCCGAGAGAGAGAGAAACAGTACTTCCTGGGAAAGAACACATAAATTAGTTCTCCAATGCCAGATGGTTAGTCCTGAAAGCATACATACAAGTAACATTACACAACTAAGCAGGCTGTACTTATGTATTAAAGAATATATGTATGCAGCAACAACTAATGTTTACAGTCACAGCTGTTTAGGGCTGTATGACACAAACCAAATACTTCAGCCTGGGGTTTTGTTTGTTACTGAACTCCATCCACACTTACATCGTTTTGTCTTTTCAGATTAGTTATAAATAAACACATATATCTATAGACAGGAATTATAACATTTTCTTGGCATTAGAAATTTGACAATTTTCTAACTTATTATACAAAATAAAATGAGAATATAAAGATCACTTGGAGAATAATTCCATTTCCAAATAAAAACCTTACCAGTGCCATGCCTAACTGACTGACCTCCTTTGAGGGTTCATTACTCAAGCATAGTCTATGTTCTCAGACATAGGGATTACTTCCCAGGTAGTTTAATTATTTTCTTCTTCTTTTGCCTCACGATATCTTATTCTCTACCATTCCCCAGGCTATTATGGAGAAATCCTAACTGTTAAGACATATCAAAGAAATGTACGTTACTCACTCAGTGAAACTGCAGTCAGCATGGAGGTCTTTTCCTGTCTGTGTCCCTTTGATGGCAGCTCAGCGTATAACAGACAACGCGTACCCCTTATTTACCGTCTCACTCCTCATAGATATACCATGTATATCAATGGGCTAAATAAGACTCTCACTCTCTTAACATAAATTCAACGAGGCTCTAAAACGTGACTAGAATAGGGTCATAGAAACATGGACCACCCATCAAAGAACTTAATCCAATAGGAGAGAAGGACAGCTAAAGGTAACTATCATAGAGGGTAAGAGATAGTAAAAATGATCATCCCGGCACTTTAGGCAATGCTGCCAATTCTGAATAGAAAGAGTTTCCTGAAAAGCTAAACGGAGGCCTACGGGCATGTAGGAATTAGCCTGGAGAAGAGACAATGGGAACAAGACAGCACATGCTCACATGGAGAACTACGGGATGCTAAATCACTTAGAGACCTTCTGAACTAGAGTCGATAGCCCATCACCTAAGGCTTTAGTCACAGGCAGAATGCCAGACTTAATGGATCCACTAACTAGATCAACTCTAGGCACTCAAAGTTTGCAAACCTCAGAGGATGGTGACTCCAGCCTGATAATTAGGTGCAGGTATAGCATCAGAGATGTAGAAAGGCTATGTCTGCTATGGGTCATCTTTAACACGCTCATCCCTATACCCTGGTGGCTCTTCTCTGAGACCTAATGACAAATTCTAATATTTATGTAAGACCTAAAACGTAATGCCACATTCTTCAAAGTATGTGAAAAGGTGTTTAGGAGCAGGTGTGAAGCCCATCAATGTAACTTCCCATAGTCGATGCCGCTGGGGTGACTGAACAGCTGAAGGAACCTGCATAAACTTCACTAGCAAGCCAGGATACCACTCCTCCATGAATGACAACTGATGGGTCCAATCGCCAGGGAGCTGCAGAGGAGTTATTAATGGTGACAAGTACACTACCTGGGAGACAAGTTGAGAAGGGGAAAAGATTATTTATAAGCGAATAGTTAACAGCTGTACCTACTGCTAAGCATTACATGGATGCCACAAACTGTAGAATTCAAATCCTGAGTTATTCAAGCACGAACATCTGCCTGTCACCCAAACGCAATGCTTCGCTACAAATTAAGGTGGGAGAGATGAGATGTTGTAACGATGCCTCGCCAAAGAAGGCAATGTCATCCCAGAGCTCAGGTAGAAGGGGGAGGAGAGCTGGGATAACCATACGGCGAATTATGTTTCTCAGTAATAATGATGAATTTGCAAGAACAGCTTTGTAATTTTTCCTGAGGGCTTTAACAACAGAGCAGATGCCAAATGCATCTTGTGTTATCAAGAGTGAACTGGACTTGGGAATGAAGGAAGATTGAAGAGTTGTTGTCATCTTAGAATGCCAAGATGAGAAGATGAGAAAAGGAACTAAAAAGAAACTAAAGAACTGGATTTAAACAATCCTGGATTCATTATTACTTAAGATAATTTTTGATAAATTTTAATACAGGTAAAAGCGACATCTGTCACTCTGGTGTATTGCTCTATGACAACTGAACCATAAACTCTAAGTAGTAAGAGACAGGAGAGCCATGTGTCAAAGAACAACAGGAAATCTCAAGGAACATTAAGGGACGTGAGCTGAAAGTTCTCACCTCAATGTCTGAAAACAATCTACATTGGATTAAAAATACTGAGGAAGAAGAAATAGTCTCAGTACATGTTTACCCTTTAAAACCTCTAGCAGCTGAGATTCTCCATAACCATATGCATTTTTGCAATCACAAACAAGAGTTATTTAAAAAGTGGCAGTTCTGATAAAAAGTGATTTTTAAGAATGACTCTAATTTTAGAAAGCAAGACATTATGTGCAGATACATATATGTGTGTTTGTACATATGTGTGTGTCTATCTATCTATCTATCTATCTATCTATCTATCTATCATCTATCTATCTATCTATCTATCTATCTATCATCTATCTATCTATCTATCTATCTATCTATCTATCTAATGGAAATTAAGTTAGCACAAATTCGAGAGAATACACAAGAAAGCCTCAATAAACAAAGTATTTCCATTTGTTCCTGCTCTACATGAATTAGTGTCAGGTGAAAAAGTCAAGGAGTTGCAAACTTGAAACTGTATATATTATTTCCTTATTTTCACAAAAGGAAAGAAAATAATATTTACATGCAAATAATTATAGGATATTCTGTTCAAGGTTTTCAAGAAAGCAATGAAAGTGTCTGTACATGAGGTAGTACCCAAACAACTGCATGGTAGAGACATCCATGTGCATGCATTACTTATTCAAAGTACCCAGAGTAGATCTGCCATTCCATCTCTAGACAATTATTCTATATAAACATGCCAGTAACACATGAGTGCGCACTTCCTGAAACAATGTTTGCAACACTAAAACACTGCAGAAAAATTATCTTTAAAGAATTAATTAACTAAATTATGGTACATCCGCATAATGTAAAATTCTGTGACAGTCATACATGGTAGATGAAATCTCTATATACCGATATGAAAGGAGGGCTGTAGCTATTCCCTGATACTGTTGGCCCAAATAACCACAACTTTACCGACTTCGAACAATAGAAATGAGTTCTGTTACAGTTCTAGAGGCTTCAGGTCCAAGTCAGGTGTCCCCAGAGCTGTACTCTCTGGCGGCTCTGAGATGAGCCTGCTCACGCCTTTCTGCCAGCATGTGTTGGCTGCCGACAAGGCATGGCATGAGGGATATTACTTCAGCCTGCCCTCCATCTTGGCACCATCCAGAGAGTCCCAGAGTCTCTACCCTGAAAGCCTTAGCCATTTATTTGCAAAGGCCCCCTTTTTCTCACAGGACAATAATCACTAGTGTAGAAATCCAGTATGATTATTTGGGGTATAGGATTACATGTGGGGTACAATTTAAACTCAGGAAAGTTATGAAAATGTCAGATAATAGACTAAGTATGTGTATATATGTATATATACACTGAATGAAACCATTAATTAAAATCCCTAACAAGAACTAATTAGTATTATAAATAAATGAAAATAAATGGGGCTGTATACCAAATTACTAGAATGTTGGAAAATTATATAGGAAGGGACTAGAGACAGTTTTTTAAAATGTTACAATAATGCTTGAATTCTATATTAATCTTGTATTTACTTTTGTAAAGAAAAAATAAAAACACATACTTTCAAGCAAATTTTATATATTTTAGTGTTTCATCAGGTTTTATCAAACTCTGCAATCTTTACGGCTTATATTAAGGAAGATGGGTTAGTCAAATCTGCATAATATAAAACAAATTAATAATTGTAAAATAAAAATTTCTGTATATTTCAGGTCTTAACTTTTGTGCATAATATTCATAACTAAGAGTTCCAAAGCCTCTATGAAACAAAAGTGAGCATTCTTACACCAATCTCTTACAAATCTCTTACAACTGATTCATTAAAAATCTCTAAGCCCATATCCTTTGATCTCATCCTCAAACGCAGTTTTAATGGGCATTTCGGGGACCAAGCAGCTGCACTCATCCGCCTCTAAAGAGCATTCATGGTTCATTCCTCCCTTAACAAACTTCCTCTCCGTAGTGCTTCTAACTGAATAGGAGTTTCATCCTCAGCTTTTCGGCCACTATAAATACTACTGAGAAATTCTTCTCGATTACTGTAATTTAGAGCAAAAGCAGTAGAGCTTACTCTATTTTCTCTACTGTTTCTCATTCACAGGAATTACTAAACAGTGTGAAAGTCAACAGAGATCCTGTGGTTCTCAAAGGAATGCATCAAAACTAAACTGTTTCCTCAATCTGGACGACGAGGCACTGACCAAGATGGTCTTTTACAGGAAAACATCGAATTGTGCTAAGCACATCGGTCAAACGCAGGCAAAGCATTTCATGTACAGGGGCGGAAACCCCAGGGCGGAGAAACGTCTGCGTTCACATGGCTTACTCATTCATGTGGCTTTCTTAAGTGCCTACTGTGTGGATGCTGTGCCACCATCCATGGCTGATGTTGTAAACTGTGTGGGTGGAACTGCTGGTGTCTTTGAATTTGACAAGACATACAAATTCACTAATGGCAGCCTGTTGCTTTGACACGAGGGGAGCCAGCAAGCCGGGACAAGAGAAGGTACAGGAAAGGGGCAAGAGCTGGACAGGTGTCCTGTAGCAGCAGCTCTGTAGTACGGGCTGGCAGGGCCTGATAATTATGAATATTGTTGCATTTGCCAAGAGACGTGTTTAGCAATAAGCAGGGAGGGGGAGAAAGGGGGTAGGCTTCTTACAAAACTTGCCACCCACCTCCCATGGGCACTATCAGTTTCATATGCTCTATTAAAGATAATCAAGGGTACCCAGCCTCCCCTGAGATCAAGAGAAACAGTGATTATGAATATAATAACAGTTTTAAAAATTACCTAAATGTTTTAACGGGGGCCTTTATTTCTGACACTATCAAACACCTGCAAGTAGGACCGTAAAAAAACAAAAACAAGAGAACACAGTAACCTCCTTTCAAAGGCCACTCCACAGCGTCTTAAGCCAGCCGAACACCCCCAGTGGCTGTAGAGGTTAGGCAAGTCTCTCCAAATCTCTCCTAAGGACTCTATTTTTTCCCACATGTGCAAAGTCAGAAAACTGGTACCAAGAGAGTAGAACAGATTTCTGTTTGGGCTGTGACCTGGGAGTTGGGGGGGGGGCATATTCTCTAAACTATTACTATTTTTTAAACCAGAGCGACCCAGAGACATTAGTTTGTGATGCTAAGTTTGTCTGGGTGCAAATATAATTGCCCTTTATATGAGCACAACTTCAGAGAGTTAGCTGTAGGTTCTATTTCAATAAAAACAAGCAAATAAAAAAAGGCTACCAAATAATTATAAAACATATGGTGCAAACTCTGCCGTGTTTGTTTTATGAGAGTAAACATTATTTACATTAAGATCTGGTCAGAAATAATACTCAAAGAGTTATACACAAAGTCTGTCCAATTTTCTTCCTGCCCATGCATATCAGCAAGTTTTTTTTAAATCCAGCTACATTAACCTATTTAAAGATCTTTTATACAGTCCCACACACAAAAATGTATTTTTAATAAGAATTTTTATTTCAAATATAAATAATGTCATCAACAAGCTATCATAGCAACACACAAGCAATTTACTTTGTTCTTAAATAAGAGGGAAATTCCGAGAAAAACATCTAAGAGTCTGCAAAGGTGTTTGTGCATGCAGGAGATGCAAGGTCACTTTCTGTGCAAATCCAAGGACCTAACTTTAAATCCCGGGCACCCACAAAGAAAGCCAGGCAGCAGACACACCTGTAACCCAGGGTTTGGAGCAGGGGGTGCTGGAGTCTTCTGGCTGCCAGTGCAGATACAAGTTTAGTGAGAGACCCCCACACACACACCCCACACACGCACATCTAAAGTCCTCCTGTTAGCTGCATGGCATTCTTTAATTTAATGCTATTTCATTCTTTTCAGTTGCTAGTCTATCTTAACAACTTTAAAAATAATTATTTTTCTTTTGCAACAACAAATATACTACTTCATGTTCTGTGTACACTATTAACATAGCCTCTTCAACTATCTAGATAGCTTAGCCTTGCTACTGGAGTTACATTTTGGGATATCAAGTACAGAAGCTAGTAAGTGAGGCATCAAAGTAAACATCTTTTAATGGTCAAGTGTAAGGCACATTAATAGCCAAAAAAATTGAAAAACAAAACCCATAGTTAAAAGCGAAGTAGAGTGGTTCATACCTGTAGTCCTTGGACTATAAAGGCAGACATAAGATGATCCTGAGTTCAAGGCTAGCCTGAACGATATAGTCAGACCCTACCATAAAAACATAAATAAAAATCACACTAAAAATTTTAAATCTTTAGTATTTTTCTGCCCTTTCAATAAAAGATTCTAGAATTTAATTCCTATCCAAGGCCTTGTACTAACAAATACCAAATTTTACAGGGCCAGATGGTGTTTAATAACGTGAAGGAGAAAAGGGCCACCTTTCTTCCCAGTACATGCAGACATAAAGCTCCTCTCCACAGCAGGCCCTGACCACAGCCCTTGTCCCTGTTCTGCCACTCATGAGGAATGACTTGATGCTTGGTTCACCAGGACTGGCTCACTCCAGCCATGACAAACACCTATGGTATGTTTGGGAATTCTATAAGCTGAGTACTCAGAGACATCATTAAAAATTAAGTTAATAAACTTGTAATAATTTAAAAACCAGGGCAACAGACACATGCAACTCTGTGTTGCAATAATCTGTGCTGTGATTACTGACCTTTGTTTAAGTCTTTTTCTGTAAATACTTTGCATACAGAATATTTAAACCTAGACTGCTGTATAACACCTCTAGTTCCAGCATTTAGTAGATGGAAGCAGAAGATTCACAAGTTTTAGCCCATCCTTGGCTACATGGTGAGACTGAGGCCAGCCTGGACTACAGGTGACCTTGTCTCAAGCAATAAAGTGTGTAAATGAAGTTTTCTTTCCAACTTCACAGAATATCAGAGTGATGGCCTGAAATCAATTGGACATTCTCACCATAATTAGCAAATACTTGCAAATCAGGTCCCTGCTCATTTAGAAGGCTGCTAGAAAGCATTTAACCAACATAATTTAATCAATACAACTTTCTTTTGAGTAACGGATGGTTGTCTCATTTCAGACCATAGACTTCACTTGAAAATGCATACTCATTAAGTTTTATAATCCCATCTGTCCCCATTTGGGGAAAGATAGTTTTGCCATGACAGATTTAAAAAATAACTATATATTTTATTTGGATCACTTATTTTTATGAAGTCTTGTAAAATATAACAGGGAGTGTGATTTCTGGATATGAAAAATATTAGATATGACAAGTGAAGTATCTGGTTTGCGTCTTGTAGAGAGACACCCTACACGGTCTTTGGAAATAAACAACGAGATTAAGTCTCAGGCCCTCAGGTTTTTTATTTCTGTATACGCCTGAATTATTGTGTGTTATAATCAATTAGCAAATCCTAACCACCTCAAATCATTGCTTTAAAAAAATTGTACATTGATCTGTAGTGAAAGGAAAGGAAACTTAAGTATGAAAGGGTGAAACGGCACTGAACCAAAGCCAGTGGGGAAGGCAGCTCACTGCGAGTGTGACGTAAACAACATGCAGAGATAAATTACTCCCCCTTCAACACACAGCACAACTGGAGAGCTGCCCATCAGAACGAACCAATACTCCTGCTCTTGAACCTACATCTGAGTAGGAAGAGGATCCTGCATCTATCTGTCTGTCTGTCTGTCTAATCTATCCATCCATCCATCCATCCATCCATCCATCCATCCATCCATCCATTCGCACATTCTCATCTTTTAATTTCTAGTTATAAACTTAACCCTTACATTTTAAGATTATTATTTGTAAATCATGTGTAAAAAATATATGAATATAGGTTAGAAACAAACCATTCAGAAATCTTATGAATGCCAACAAGGAGAAAAGATCAGGGTAAATGTTACCAGAGTCAAACATGTATGTTTTATAGATCTTCTGATAGCAGCTGGCAAATTTCTATAGAAGTGGATTTTATTAGTGAAAAATCATCTAAAAACCAACTTTTAAGACAATCATTCTTATTAATAGTAACATAGGAGGTTTCTTTATAACTGTATAAAAGTCAGACTTCTAAAGTATGTTTTTTAAACCTTCAAGTCTGCTTAACACAGGCAGGCTTTGTGACCACCGAATGAATCAATAATTGTTTAAGTGCTTCCAAACAAAGACCAGTGAGGAAAGTGCTCCTGTTTAAGCAGACAGAGCCTTTACTCAATGCAAATGCATGTTATCAGAGAGGGTCCTCATCTGGGTGCTTCCCCAGGAAGCTTTCCTGGCATCATCTGGAGTAAGCGCTCTTCCTTGATCTAAGTTCCTGAAATTGGCCATAGCAGGAGGATCAATGGGTAGCAGGGCAGCAATGGAACATGGAACTGCACCAAACTGTCGCTGACTCTCTCTGTGTTTACAAAATTACATGGCTTTTAATCATAAAGAAATAGAGGATATCATTTCTAAACATCTGCCAATGTCTCTCTTATTTTTTCATTTGCTCTACATAGCAGTTTTGTCGTCTATAATTTATGTAAATAATAAAGTACTTGTTTTCCTTCCAGAGTAAATAATCACTAACCTGTTTTTACCAAGTATCTTTATCTTTATTTTCTTTTGTAGGTAAAGTCACACACATTGAAAAAAAAAGTGTTACATTAAAATCAAATAAGCTTTATCCGTTTATGACTAAGGAGCACAAAAAAGCTGTGATTAAACTAATTTCCTAGTCACATAGTAGGACAGCAGCCTTTACCTATTTCCGTTATAAACTTACACATGGCTTCTTCAAAAACACATATAACCTGCTGGTGTCTAACCTTTTACTGCAAAATAACTGTCAAAGAAAGCCATTAAAGTGTTATATACTCTACTTCAGTAAACTTGGAAAGTAAAATAAGTTTCTGTTTTCCAACTTCAGTCAAAGTTGACATACTTCCAAATGTTAAAAAAATAATTTCAGAATCCTACGAGGTTGCCTGGTTCCGAGGGGTAAAAATAGGAAATACAAACTTTGGGGCCTTTTGTTTATGTTTTAAAATTGCCCAAGTGTTATTAAAAGGTGAACTAAAAACATGTAGTGCAATTTGATGTCATAAAGAAAATACTATAGGTGGTGGTACATGTTTACAGTCCCAGCACTGGGGAAGCAGGATGATTGCGAGTTGGAGGCTAGCCTAGGCTAGGAAGTAGCTTCGAAAGAAGAGATCTCTCTTCTTTAGAACTGGAATAAAGACATAAACTAAAAGGAAATGTAAAGATTGTTCTCATTTGACTGTCTTCAGAAAGATGAAGGCCCTTTTACGAAGTTTGAACAGATGTCCAAGGTCACTGAAAACCCAGCTAAACTACAACCTTACCGGCTGTCGAGTTCCCTACGTGCTTGGCTTTGACGCCTGGAGTCTGACTGCGAGTAACTTGCATGTCTTCATCAACCACATCCAGTTAGACGATTTTATCTAAGTTTCTGCTACAGTCCTAATGTCAGCATTATTTCTATTTCAAATACAGTGTCAACTTCCAAACAAGAGTCTTGGCACAGGTTCGGTTCCATGTGGGCATATTTACCAGTAAGTCTCCCAGGGCTTTAGGATGACCACTTACTACAGTACTGACCCTAAACTGTTCATGACCCCCCATCCCCATGTCTATGTCTTGGGACCCACCTTGCCAACATTCACTCTTGGCTTTGTGATTTGACTTGCATTGACCAATAGGGCACCAATAACTAGGAAGGAAACAGATCCTTTAAAGGCTTGCACACTTCAGCTTTCCCTCTCCTGCTACATCTATGAACAAACTGTGGCTAACCTACAAACAGTGAGCAGTAAACCAATCACCTAATGAACAACTATTAGCAGGAAGGAAGGTCATCCTAGACCACCAGCCCTGGTCAATGTCCACTCACTGCAGATGCTCAATTTACCCCTACGAAGCCAGTAGCTTTCGGATAATTTACATGGGACTGTGCAGGACTGATGTACTCATTTGAAAGATCAACTTCCACTGACGCTGATGCTCTGGTTCCGGCCACATTCCTAGTCCTTCTTCAAAGCTTCCAACAGACTACTCTGCATTCTTATAGACCTTTTTCATGATACAAAACATTATTAAAAAGAAAAGATGTGGTAAAATTCAACAAAAAGTATCTATAACTGCCATGTACATTTTCTTGCTGTTAAGTTCCACCGAATCCCTTCCTTCAGCCCTTCACATCACTATTAAACTGTGTAAACTTGTACTATATTTCTATCTAGTATGCATTTCTAGACTTTGGTTTTGTATTTATTTGTTTTCTCTTAATTTCATAAAGACAAACTACAAAACCCACTTCCCATCAGTCTTGCAGTTAAGCCCTACCCATCGTCTCTGCTACATTAAATAAAGCTCTATTCACTTCTCACAAACTCTGCCTAGAATTCTAATTCAAACTAAGCTCTGCTTTAAAGGAAAAATGTTAAAAATCTAACTGTAATAACCTTTACATGAATTTTGTATTTTCACACTTTCAAACACATAGTTGATAAATAAATAAGGGAATATTTGGTGAACATTTTCCAAATCAGAATTTAATGTCTGCTCTAAACCAAATTTGTATTAAAATTAAAAAGTTCAATTACCTGGTGGCCCTCAAGGTCATTTCTACTAAATACAAGCAATTACTACTACTTAGTACCAAATTAACAAGAAAATATGTAAATGTATGAAGCATGTATAAATATATAGTTATTAACTAATTTACAACACATTCATAAGTCCTATAAAAGCAAAAAACATGTTACATTTTTACAGAATTTTTTCTAAGTAGAAAAATATTCCTTCAACATATTTAGAGGTTTCAGATTTGACCTAATTATTTAAGTTTTCAACAACTAGACAGGGGAAGATATTTATACCACTTGTATATTTATTCCACAGGAAACTATGCTTTAGTTTTGTGAATGCCATTCTCAAGCACGTTATTTGGATTTTAGTACTGTCCTTAAGACAAATACTCAAAGATGCAAACTTATTCAATACATAAGTATGTTTGGTCTCCCCGAAACAGACTCAAAACACTGAAAAAAATGAGCTTCAATAAATAAATAAATAAAAAAGAAAGAGTAGTTGAGCAAGCCAAAAAAGAAAAAAAAGAAAAAAAAAACAGAAAAAGACAAACCAATGTCATGTAGAGAAAAATAAGTGAATGAATTAATGAACTAATAAAACCTGATATTCCAAGACATACCTCATTTATCATATGTGACAATTATTTTTTCTATAATTTTAATTTAATTTTGAAATAAAGATTTAAAGACCTTTCCTTTAAAAAAAAATGAGCTTCACGAAACTTCCTCAGTATTCAGATATATGAAGGTGATTATAAAAACATACGGATATAACAAGAATGAAAGAATGCTGTAGAGAAATAACATATCTTTTGTTACCATATAATACTAGCATTTACATTCGGCCATCTTGAGTTTCTAGAAGCATCTATGAGAAGGTACACTTACCCCTTCATAAAGAAATGCAACCAGCAATCAGAACAAAAGCTCAACCTGTCTACAAAAATGACAACCAGACTTAGGACAAGACATATTTGGCCAAGGTATAGGCAAATCTTAAAACATTTGTGGAATTTAAACTATCGGATACTCCGTAGGTCTGGCCACAGCTTATACCCAGAATGCTGTTTGGGCTCTTAAAGCAATATCTTCTGGTGAATAAATCCTAAAGGAAAACCCTACTTTATAGCATTCTATACAAAGTCCCCCTTCAAAGGTACTTCACTCCAGTGGGCCCCTTTCAGGGCCCAGATCCCCTTCCACGTGAGAACTACGGTACAATAAAGCCTTCCTCCATCTAGGGAAACATTCTTGGAGTTTTACTGTACGTCTTTGGTAATTTTGATACTCTAGCCATCAAAGTTATTCCACAATGTGAACCTTAGGAAGTATAATTTATCTATTAGCAGCCGGAGTCCAGATGAGAGGTAGAGCAGAGGAAAAGGGGCAGGCAAGGCACTTGGTGCTATTTAAGGTCTCTTGATGTGAGAACACCTTCCTTAGGGACCTCCTACGGTCACGGGACTGTCACGTTCTTAGTTATATGCACATAGAACTTCCTTACCAAACAATCTTCCGGTGACTAAAATTCTACACACCGAGCAAAGGAAACGAACATGCAGAATGCGGACTCCTTCCGAAGTTTATGTTCTTTATAACGTATGCTATAGTTTAATGTAAAACATCTACATTCTAACTGATGCAATTTCCCCCCAAGCGGCACTGGCAAAGGCAATTCCACCTTGTCCTAAGCGAAGACTTCACAAGTGCCTTCCACACATGGTCTGCACTAAGCTCCAATGGATCACCCTGGCATTCTCACTGAAAAGAGAACTTAAGTAAGCGTTCACTAACTTGTCAAATCATTTAAGAGCTAAAGAATAGACAGGAAGCAAATATAATATGATAAATAAGCAGATATTTCTGTAACAGACAGCAAAATCTAATTAAACCAAAAGAAAATAAATATCATAATTCAAAACTTCAGGGTGAAGCTAAAAGTTACTTCTGTTTGTCAGTTCTTTAATGGCAGAGTCTAAACTAACAATAGAACCAAGGGATCTGAGAAAGGCTTAAGGGTCCTTTTCAAAAGACATTAATTTGTCAATAAAGTTGTAAATATGACCAAAGTGTCCATTTACATATAACTTGTTATTGTACTAACTATGATCTGGTTTATATATCTGTTACAAAATGCAGTTCATGATTTTTGTTCTCTTTTGTGTAGCTGCAGTCACACTCCACTACCGAAAGCTAAAATGGGAATGCGCTGCCTTGCTTAGCACCTGTCTGCAGTGCCCACTGAAGTCTCTGTCCATCTGTCTTCAGTGGTCACTCAGGTCTCTGTCCACTTGTCTGCAGTGACCACTGAAGTCTCTGCTTAGCACCTGTCTGCAGTGCCCACTGAGTCTCTGTTTACCACCTGTCTGCAGTGCCCACTGAAGTATCTGTCCACCTGTCTGCAGTGCCCACTGAGTCTCTGCTTACCACCTGTATGCAGTGCCCACCGAAGTCTCTGTATACCACCTGTCTGGAGAGGCCACTGAAGTCTCTGTCCATCTGTCTTCAGTGGCCACTCAGGTCTCTGTCCACCTGTCTGCAGTGACCACTGAAGTCTCTGTCCACCTGTCTGCAGTGACCACTGAAGTCTCTGTCCACCTGTCTGCAGTGACCACTGAAGTCTCTGCTTAGCCCCTGTCTGCAGTGCCCACTGAGTCTCTGTTTACCACCTGTCTTCAGTGTCCACTGAAGTATCTGTTCACTTGTCTGCAGTGACCACTGAAGTATCTGTCCACTTGTCTGCAGTGATCACTGAAGTCTCAGTTGAATGAATTCACTTTCTTCAGTCTTATAAATAAGAAGCAAAAGTCAAAAACAAAAGCAAAACAAAACTAAAATAAATATGAAGTATTAAAAAGGGGGCAAAGAATGATTAAATTTTAAAAATTATACTCTAAATAAACACTACATCAAATTATACATTTCTAAGTTAGCAACAAGCATCAGAAATTACTTTTATTTCTTATTTGCCTCTAACTTTTTTTGGATTTACTTCCCATGTTTTAACAATGTTTACAATTTCTCTTATTAAAACCTGATCCCAGAGTAAAGGATATTCCATTTCCCTCATTTTTCTGCCATATAACTATTTCTGTTTTGCACTTCAAAGATATAACTAAAACTAACGAGAAATTAATAGAAGAGATGCAGTAAAGTAAATTCTTGTCTATAAAATTTTTATTTCAAAAAAGGCAAAAATTTACATATAGGAAGTTAATGGTCACAGAAATATTCTGTGTATGTTCAGAAAATAATAAAGTCTTTATTTAAATGTCAGGTACTTTAAATATTTTATTAATCTAATCACAAATTTGACATGCTAGTGTTTTCTCATATCATAAATTAACATGCATTTTACAGGAGCATATAAGTATATAGAAAACACCAAAACCAAGAGAGGCACCTGCTCTGCCACCACAAAAAATTTCCTAAAGCTGACTGAGGAAACTGTTTTGCAAGTCCTTAAAAATAATTTCCATTAACCATTTTTTCCCAGCCTGAATTTAGAGACTGTCCTAAGGCTACAGGTATAGCTGATTACAAAAATACACAAGCAAAGGGGATAATGGCCTGGCTTAATTAAAATGTAAAACTTCAGCATCTGCACTCTGCCTCTCGGATTTAAAGGAGGCTTCCGTGAGCTGCTCTCTTGACAAGAGCATTCAGACTGTAGGGAGGCTACAAAAGCGTTAATGACATTTACCCCTCTAATAAGAGCTGTTCACACTTCATGGTTTTTCCCTGTTATTGCTCGGGACAGACACTAGCACCTCATTGAAAGATCAGTGCTGCGAGGGAAAAAGGCCCCCTGAGACACTGCAGACCCGAGGAAAAAGCACTAAATCAGGTGCTGTTCCGGAGAGGACATGCTTGGTCCTCAAGGGTTCTCCCGCACCTTATGGCCACGGGTGTGCAGCAGTTAATACACTGGCAATGAGCGCCTCCCCCACTCCCAGAAGACAGACAGAGGAAGGCTAGGCAGGAAAGAAATACACTTCCTTCAGGTACCCTAGGCCTCGCCATGTCAAAATGTCCTGTGCTGCTTTCAGCTAATCGCCATGGATGTGTGGCTGGATGAATAACACGCTGACCTTTTCACCTAAGAAACCACAATCTGAATCCAGCAGGAAGTCACCAGAGGATCAATGGACAGAGACACTCATATTTTAAAGTAACAAAGCACTACAAGAAAGGAAAGGGAGGGATATTTATTTTTTTAAACCATGGTTTTGGCCACCGATTCAACCTGCTTCCCTGGCTCTGCTATTACACACCGGAACCCGGATCCAGAACTGACAGGCTCCCAGCACTGGCCCTCCTGATCTCAGAATCTGGCACAGGTCCATGGCTACTGCAAGAGAGACGTTCCCTCACAAGTCAGTGCGTGGAGCAGCAACCCGCTGCTGAGAGAGTGGTAGCTGACTCAATGGAACATGCTCACATGAACTCAAGCTGCTGGCAGAGATGCCAGCGCAGACACCAGGGGTTTAAATTACTCTTTCAAGAGGAATTTGAACATATCTTATTGTTCCTTTACTTCTAACCTTGACTGTATTTTTAAATACAAGCAAATAAATGAGGCAATTTAAGGGGCTTCTCTGACCCCCCCAATTTTGTGTATTACCAACACACGATGAGCAAAGAGGTCTTAATATGATCAGGTACTCTAGAGACAAAACCTACTGTCTATGAAGTCCAAAGTTCACATGCCAATGCCTTTATAAGTCTGGGTTACTATGATCATGAGCCAACCGTCAAGGGTCTATGTCCCCCTCTAAGGATGCAGAAATGCTTGTTGTCAATAGAGTTTTACTTCAGAGCGGTATTGCAGAAAAATGCAGAACATACCACAGTTTAGATTACTGCATTTGCGTAACACTAATTTTAACACAACACAAAACAAAAATCCACAGTAGGGAAAAGCATATTAAAATAAAAATAGAAAATACAAAACCACATTACTCATACTACCTAGGAAGCTGCCTGTGACACTGTTATTGTGGCTTTGTTAGAGAAAATTACACAATAATAAAGAAATATAGAACCTTTCGCTCTTTGAGTCTAAAGCGTGTTTTTCGGGGTCTCTACACAAGAATCACACAGGAAACAGGCCGTGAATTCTGGATAGAAAATGCCCCGCTGACCGGAGTTCATTCTCTTGTGGGGTTTCTGCACTCTACTTTGATGTAGTCATCTGAGGCAATCCATTGCTCTCTGCATACCTATCACTGCTTGGCCTATTCTCCAAGTCCCTACCTTAAGTCCCCTTTGAGCGTAGAAGAGAAAGTGCTAGCAGGGAGCGAGAGAAAACAGTGAACGCATCACTCCATTGCCACCAATAAGTAAAAACACGGCCTAGAGGGAAACAGGACCACAATGGTAAGGTAATTATTTACCAGGTCCCAGGGTTGTAAAAACAAATGCTGGATTAGTGAGCCATCAGAATCACTTCACTTAGAAAGGGGTATACAAGCACCGACTAATCAAAATCCACGCCCACAGACCCCACGCTCAGAGCTGGCAATCGGGTGAAATCAATTTCCCCATAAACTTAGTCCTATCTCTTTCAAATATAGTGTTCTTCTTGCATGGAAGAAAGCTCCTCATCCTCTCCCCTAAAACTGCCTGTTTCAACACATCTTCACAGCCTAGTTCCACGTGGCAGTGGTGACGCTAAATTCTGATCGCTGTCAGCATTGCATATGCCAACATCATACATGAATCAGACAAATGTACTTTTAGTTATGTTCGTCCCATCTGTATGGACGGAGTAAAAGCTTCCAGAAGCCTCTACAGATCCTTATCTCATTTCTACCTCTCGGCCCTTCGCCATTTCACACATTAGTATTTGAAGTGGAAGGCAGCTGCACCCCAAAAGAAAAAAGCTAATAGAGCCTGGCCTTAAAACCTTCCTCATGCTTCACTGTTGAAACACCTGCCCCTCCTGACAAACTGAGAAACAGCACAGAGTGGCTCAAATAAAATGTATGGAAGAATAGGGAAACCATGAAATGCATGTTGTCCTAGCAACTTAAAGGGCAGAGACAGAGACTAAAGCCTGATCTACTTAAACAATTAAATTTACTGAGCTGCACCATGAACCTATGATGTTATAAGTGTTTGTTCTGAAAATTCTTCTTAAGAAGGTACCACCAAGAAAAAGAAACTTACAGATATGTCATTCTGGTATACTAGAAAGCTAATTGGTGGCTGACTTCAGATTTAACCCGAAGTCCAGGAGTTGTCCATCTTACTTCAGTGAAGGACATATAGGAGAGCTACTCTGGAGACAACAAGAGTTTAATCAACGCCATCTGAAAGAATATGCAGGCCAGGTGGTAGTGGCACACATCTTTAAACCCAGAATTTGAGAGGCAGCGTCAGACACATCAGAGTTCAAGGTCAGCCTGGTCTACAGACTTCCAGACCAGCCAGGCTACACAGAGAAATCTGTCTTGATAAACCAAAAAGAATATGCATCCAAATAAACCTGAACGGGTTCTTAGCAAATAAAATTTGCTAAGGAACGGTGGGCTCACTTCTGTTTCTCCTGCTGAATGCAGAGGCCTCTTTCTATGTTCAATACACAACCCAATTCCTGAAGTCTCAGCATCCCATCCCAGAATTTGGTAAGCTGTTTGGGTCTATGGCAGAAGGGTAAAGGGAAGAGTATTTTTACTTTAGCTCTGAGCATAAAACATCAAGCTGCATCCTGATGTCTAAAGACTTTGTTTTCATTCCTGCTCAAATAGTTAGAGCTTTGCCAAGTTTCAAAATCCCTGCATTCAACTTCCAGCTCCAAGTCTGCCTAAGGCCTTTAGCTATGGTAACTTTAAAACTAGGGATAATAGTCTCCCAAACTATCTCTTTAATAGGAAGGCTAGGAGGACTGCCAGGGTGTTTGTAGATGACCTAGGAACTCCTAAAAACAAACAATTTAAACATGAGACACTGCCCCAAATCATCTATCTTCTGCAAGTCCCTGCCAGAAACGGGGATACTGACAATGTATGCATATGTTCTTCCTCTAAAAAAGATTCACACACCGGTGACAGGATGAAAGACAGCTTTCTTGTGGAGTATGATAATCATCCTATCTTTACCTGGGATCGAATGATCCCTGCTTCAGTCATTTGCACAGTCTCTTAGTTTTCATCAAGTCATTTCCTTCCCATCAATTGCTCATGGTTGTCTTGCTCATTATCGCGTGGGCCTTCGGAAAGACCTGTGCTGGTGGACTTGGTGCGTAGTAATTAACTGATTAAAAGTCTTGTTAAATGAACTATATATAGGTACTTTCTTCTTTCTGCTTCTGGAATTCCCTAAAAGCTTGTGAAGCTAACTAATACTCATATAAAAACCTGCCTATTTTGTTTTCTAGTGCTGGGAACTGAACTCAGGGCCTCATACAAGTCAGGCAAATGCTCTGCCACTGAGCTGCAGCCTTACCTACGACGTTAGGCTCATGTTAAAGCCTACTCTAATCATTTTTAACAAGTCTCATTTATTCTGCACCAGGGACTCAGAGAGTTACCAAAAGAGTTGATGAAAGAGAGAGATAGAAAGAACAGTGTCCTATAGACCACAACATTTCTTTTAAAAAGCACACATGCCAACATACATAGCAATAATTATTAATAAAGTGTGCCATGAGCTAGTTATGGCATGATATGTTTAAACCTAATTTTACTATATTACAGTATTTATAGATGGAGAAACTGATATTGACAAGTTATATCTTGTTACAGCTCTTAAGTCACAGTTGTCAAAGGTGAAACTAAGATTCATACCAAGTTTGTCCCCCTGCAGCGTCCAGTGTCTCTGTCACTTTTCTCTCCTGCCTCTCATTTACATTCAAATATGTTCAAATGCCTATGCATGTTTGTGTGTGTGACATTACATACATGTAATTGATTTAAAACAGAAGAACAGCTACCCTTGTGTCTGATTGGTTGGAAAAGCATTCTGTTCTAAGGGGCATGGTGAAATATAAAATTCCAGAATTCAAGGCTATTCTATAAACTAAAATGAGCAGGTAGGTGACAGTGTGTCATGATTTATCATTTCTCTGCCATCATATTAACCAGCTGTCATTGGCTGGATTAGTAGCCCTTCATGTACCTTGTCTTGTTTTCACAACAAAGCTGTGAGGTGCCATTATTGTACTGTTTTACAGGTGAGGGACTTACGTTAAATAAAGGCTAAGGCCTAATTTCATACTCCTGATAAGACTTTAAGCCAGGAATCGAAGTCATGAATCTGCTTTCCCACGCAGAACACCGGAGAACGATCAACATGTGGGCTGGGTGTGGGCTAAGAAGGGAATATGAGATATGTGGTTCTTATATTCAGGGAGCTCACTGTACATCGCTGTGCCAATTAGAAGCTTCTGTGATCATAGAAAAGTCACATAACCTCTTTGGACCTCAAGGTCCCAAGTGATAATTTACTGAAATTTACAAGAGGGGCTGGATGGGGATCCAGAGAGCAAACATTGAATTTACTTCTCATGGGGTCATTTAAGTATGTGTTTGTTTAATATTGACATTTTCTAACTCACAGATACCACAAAAATGTTTATTCTGCATAGACCACTGCTAGAAAGCCTGAAAGCCTTTGCTTCTTGCTACCTTCAGTAACGCAGTTGTACCTGCTGGATCCGCCCCTAGTAAGTCCTTTGCCCAACTGGAATTGCTGGGCATTGCACGAGCTCCACAGCAAAATATCATTCTATAGTACATTTAAGCGTATTTGCTTGTAACTGATATGGAGTGAGTGAATTTGTATTACTTTGTCACAATGGCAGGAGAGACATTTTAACAACTAACTGTATTTAAACTGTGGCAGGAGCCTGAAGGAAGCAATCATGAGATAGAAATCACAACACAAGGAAGGGCTCCAGTGTTTCAGCTAGTCCTGCTGAAAAACTGGATTTCAACTGATTCCTACAGGGGAAGAAATCACCCATGCGGGCAGAACAGTGGGGACTTATAGGTAGAGGAACCCCTTCTAAGTGGACCCCATGCTGAGGAAGGGGTGCTTCCTTCCTTCAAGTTCCCAGAGCTTTTATTATGCTAATGTGTATCATGTCTGCTCTGGGAGGGCTCCAGCAGAGGCTCCGCCCACCTCTAAACCTAGACTCCTTGCTAAAGTCAGTCTTCCAGAAGTGCTAGAAAAGCGGGGCTTGCTCCATTAAGGCCCCAATACCCCGGTGACTCGCAATGTGCTTTACTTCTGCTCTGCTCACAGCCTGCTGACACTGCTAATTATTCGGAAAGTCAGAACTGGTTCTTAGAATCCTGGAAGGACTCAAAGTGGGGAGAGTTCCAAAGACAGGATGGTACATGCACCCAGGCAAGTTAGCTGTTCAAGCTAAAGAGAGACTACGCAAAAAGCTTTATTTTAAAATGACTAATCAACAGTGATAATCATCTGTAGTATTAGTTCTTAAGTCAAAGACAGAAAGAAAATGAGGAACAAGATGGCATGAAGACCACTGTTTTTTTGGTTACCAATAAATGTATCTGTATAGAACAGGCTGTAATAATAATAATAATAATTATTATTATTATTATTATTATTGTTGATTTTTAGTCGCAAAAAAATATACTTAACATTTAAGTAAATATTCCCATTTTACTTTTCCAGAGCAAGCTTGCTCTCTCCTTTCTGAATGAAGACTTTAGCAAGACACAGAAAAACACTGGGATTTTCACTTTTAGGAAATGGCCCAACTTCTTACATGGCTGTGTTTCAATTTACGTTGTGCATTTTGCACTCAACTGGCTGGCTTACAGAGCACCCAGATGCCACCTAAGTGAAAGGCTCCTGAGCAGATCCGCCAATCTTTACAATGACTGCATGGCAACTCTGTCACCTTTCTTTTTCTTTGAACATCATACACAAATGAAAGCTTTCATCTGAGTTGTGAATGGCCTGCTCTTGTCCCTCAAACAAACACTCCTCCACATTCAAAACTCTTGCTAAAGTTAGGAGTAGCTGGCTATATATAAAGAATGTAGGTTTGGGTCCAGAGAGAGTTAGATTAATATCCCGGCTTGACCAGTTCAACTCACCGTACATCTTCATTTGCCCGGTAACACAATCTATAGCCAACTGCTAACCAAGTCAATATGTGGTAAGACTAACAGCCACCCTAACTTGCCTTGATAATTACTCTCCTTTAACTGACATAATATTCAATATACTGTTGTTGAGAGCAATAATGCTAAAATTGATGCCTTGAGGGCTACAAGACAATTGAGTTTTAGCCAGATAAAATGACTTGTACACTAATAGTGCATTATAGGGTTCCCCAGGTCTCAGATGAACATTTTATAGTCTACCTGTACAAAAATGTTAAATATAATTATTTCAAAGTCATTTGTGCATACCTCATCATTACCACACGTAATTCTAAAGTACTGGCTAGTAATCAAGAGCTGGCCTAAAGCTTGAGAAGAAAGGGGATGTTTTTATAGCCCAAGTCCTTTTGTCTTTTACAAAATGAATGCTTTCTCAATGAGGATTTTTTTAAAATATTTTTGTGTCCTGCAACCTTTTACTTTTATTCTAACCCAGAAGTGCTTTATACAGAACAAGTATATGATAAATGCTAAACAACAGAACATGCCATTTAAAGAAAATCAATACTACGTCAATTCTATCAATAAAAGAAGAAAGAAACTAAGCTGAGAGTTCCTCTAACATGCAAAATCTATGATTTTCTAATTCTAGACTCTTAAGAAATATCACATTAAAATTTAAGATTTGTCAAATTTTACATTAATAAAAATTAATCATAATTATGTTAATGGCAACATTCTTTATATGTAACATTTCCTTTCCCATTAAGAAGCTTTATATGTCTATATTTCTCTCTGTACATATATATACATATATATTGAAATACACATATATATGTTGATTTGAGGCTTTTTGCTAACTTTTTCTTTCACACTTCTCTTGCAACTATCTCTTATACAAAATAGGATCTATAGTATGTTTGAAAGAAGTATGTTTTCTATACTTTAGAGATATAATAGAATACTGGGGAAATTAATACATAAATAATTATTTTGTATTTTTATAAAAGTTCTGGTCAAATCAGAACAGTAGAAAACAGCAGTGTTACATGGATAAAAATTCGCAGGTTTTCTATTAACTGACAGCAAACTGTGACAGGACTTAATACAGAGTTGCTACAATGGTAGACCAGCGTAGCCATTACACATTTGTTTGCTTGAATAGGAAGATAATACAAATGCTTCCGTTATCTAAGGCAAAAATCAGTGATCAAGTACTGAAACAAAGTATTGATGCAGATGCTAGCACCACTGTAGAGACAGTAAAGATGTTACTAGACAGGTTTTTGAATAATGGAAAACTGTTAGCTAAGCTAAGGACTCTAGGCAGGACTCTGGGCAGACATCTGTAAAGTTTCTTTCTTCGTAGGAATAAGTATGTATCCAAAGACATGCTAATGCAGTAGTGGCAACTACTGCAGGAAGTCCTGGTACTCCAAGGGTTTCAGACAGTATAAACAATGAATGTAAAACTGGTCCTATGCGGTTTTTTGTCCTGGTTCTTTATTCTGCATCTTGCACTCCTTCATAATGACTGGCTCCTAAGACTTATCTGCCCATTTGCTTCACTGAAATAGCATCTGAATGAGAATGTCTCCTAAAGGCTCATATATTTAACCACCTGGTGCCCAGTTAGTGGTGCCATTTGGGGAGGTTTAGGAAGTGTGGCCTTATGGGAGAAAGTAAGTCACTGGCGGTAGGCTTCAAGAGTTTAAAGTCTCGTCATTTCTGGTTGTGCTCACTGCTTCATGTTTATGGCTAAGATATGAACATTCGGCTCTCTTCCTTTTGCCACATCTGCTACCTGTTGTCTCTGCCTTTACACCATAAGCCACAGTGAAGTCTTCTGTAAGTCACCTTGGTCATGGGGATTTACCAAAGCAACAGAAAAGTAACACATACAAACTGAAAATGCCATATTTAATTATTGTCATCCTCAGTCGATCTTCTGTGGGCCAAAGCTTCTGTGTGTTCCAAGCTGAGACTCCCACTGAACTAAAAAGACAACCAACTATGTGAGTAAAAGGTTGGTCTACCTCCTTTTCAACTTTTCCTATTTCTATTCACTGTCTGCTGTGTTATCCTCACTGATCCTGGAGGAAGCATGTAAAAGAAAACCATGAGTGTGTATGTTCTCATCCCAGATTAAAGCCTAGAGAGACTGGGGGCTTGCCACTCAATATAGATGCAGTCTGTGTAATACGTGTATTTGGCAGCTAAGGACTTGCGTATTGCATGGGCTGGCTCAGATCACAAGCATCAGCTTTATCTATGGTACTAGAGGCACGGTCATAAACATCTTTCATTTTGAATGCTCAGTTCTGGACACACCTCCACAGGAAACATGAAAGGAGACTTTAGATTCTACCTCCCAACTGAAATTCCCTTCAACATAAGACAGTATTCTATCATCCAGACTTTGGGTCCCTCAATGTGTTTTTCTCAACATTTATCCCTTAAAGGTTTTAGGAAAGCAGACAGACATGAGAAATTTCAAAGGCAAAATGACTTATGGCATAGCACCAAAAAGGTAATGACAGATGGGTACTGTTGGTAAGGCAGAGGGCATAGGCTTCCCAGATAAATCTGAAAGCCCTAAGCACATTAGAAATGCCACTAGAATAAAGGAGGGGCTCCAGGTCACAAGATGGGCATCCATGTGTATGTTTTCCAGTATTTCAAGCTCTGAGAATACAACATTAGAGTTTGCAGGATATGCAGACAGTTTATGTAAGTGATAGTTCTTATGATTTGGGTGAAGCCATAAGAAATAGTAGAAACAGTGAGGGTTCACAGCACTCAAGAAGACCTTGCCTTGTGGTCATGAGAAATACCTTCACAAACCCAGCTAGAGGGTAACATCAGATTTTCAAAACTCCCCATGTATCTCAAAGACGGTAAGACTTAGTAAGGGAAATAAGACAGCCCACTTTGAGTCAGGCAGTGGTGAGGCAGGACTTTAACCCCAGCACTCTGGAGGCAGAGGCAGAAAGTTCTCTGTGAGTTAAAGCCCAGCCTGGTCTGCAGATCGAGTTCCTGAAAAGCCAGGGCTACACAGAGAAACCCTGTCCCAGGAAAACAAAACAAAACAAAAAAAGACAGCCCACTTTGGAGACGAAGAGTTGAACTCAAAGGTATACACAAAACAACACTAGTCAACGGACTACTTTTCACTTAGCTATATACTGTTGAGGCTGCACAATAGCCGGCTCCCTGACCAGTGAGATTACACCTATCTGGATATACAAGAGGAAGAAGAAAACCAGGTGCAGACAGAACTCTAATGGGTGGCCCAGATTCAAGGCTCAAATCCTCCCCTACCTGAAGGATGTATCCGCGGACATAGTCCCGCAGGGTCCAGCCCAGGCCATGTAGTATGTGCAGCACTTCCTCTTGCTTCAGGACACTGAAGAGCCGGTCCAGCAGTATCTTTAGCCTCACTGGCACTGCCTGTGTCCCGTAGAGCATCAGGCTGCTGATGTCAAACACGACATTGGACTGCACGATCTCCACTTGAGTGGGGTGGTACAGGTGCTGTGTGCTGAGCTTATCCAAGGCTGTGATCATCCCACCGATGTCCCAGGAGTGGGGTGGGGGTAAGGAGACAGAGAGGACAAAAACATTAGAAACATTATTGGACATTATCTTGTCACACAGCTCATAACCATAGATATTTAGGCAAGAGCACCCTCTTCCTGTTTTGTCCAATTTTTAATTTGGTATTTACAAATGAGAGACAACATCAGACAAAACATTTAACGTATAGAAAGTCACTGAGGATTTCTTTAATGACTGTGGCTTTTTCTAAAAATATGACTAATTAATTCGCTAATTAAACTCTAGCTCAAGTTATCACAATGCTTTCTATTCCCTTACACAAACACAGGAATCCAAATTCTCGCTGCAAAAACAGGCTCTACCGTTATCGCTTGTTCAAGAGTCACCTCCTCAACCAGGTACGGTGGCGCAATGCACCCTAGGGCCACTGTCAACTATTTAGTGAGACTGTCCTTCACAACAGAAAAGGAGTCACCTCTGCCAACATCCCTTATAATTCCTAAATGGCTTAAAGGAGAGGAAGGTTGTCTCCTAAGCCACAGAGTTAAAGGCCTAGCTCCAACACCACAGGGTGAAGACTGTTTATCTGTAATCTCAGGACTCAGGGGACTGATATAGAGAAGTGTGAATTCAAGCCAGGCCTGGGCTATACAGAAATTATCTCACCCAAAACAACCACAACCAAGCCTGAGTCAGAAAGAATAAGGAAGGCAGACACCTGTGTGGAGGGCTAAAAAAATTCAACTCAAATTAGCTAAGGGAGATTTTCTCCAAATTTCTCTCCTGTTTTCCTCTGGGATAGTTTTGCCTTCACTAGCATGGTATCCGGAAGTTTAGCTAATGGAATTATCTTGTGGAGAAAGTCGAGGATGGCCATTCTTAGAGAAGATATTTGGAATTTCACATGTCAGTAACTCCTCAGCTCTACGAAACGACATCTCTCCCCTAACGTTAAAGCCCTTAAGGTAAGATCCAGAATTTTATTTCCAATCCATATCTGAGTTACTGGGAATCCTACTGCTGAGAATATAAAGCATGTGTCCCCAGCTTCTCCACTGTAAATGATCAAGGCAGCAGGGCTGAGCGATACTGTAAGACTCAAGAGAAGGCCCAAGAAAGGCACCTATAACTCCTCAAGAGGACCCAAAAGGTGTGGCAATTAACTGCCCGAATTATACACTAGAGAGTATATACCCTGGAGAGTAAAACTGCAAACACCGTAAACTGTGGAATGAACATCTAACCTCCTAAGTCAGGCAAATAGATATCAGACAGTGCTTTGCCTTAGGTTATTAGCTACACATGAGAATACCCAGGGTTCCTGAAGATTCTAGGCTACTGAATGGCCTGTGTCAAACCCTTTCCCTAACACTTCGCCTCATGGAAGAATTACCTACAGTCCAAACTCATGCTGAGCACCCCCAATTTAAACACACCAGCACCTCTGCATAATAATGGAGATACTCAAAAGAGCATGCACACAGAAGGTTTTTTTTCTTTTTTAAAAGTATTTCTAATGTATTTTTTAGGGCTCCTCCTCCACTCTCATTTCTTCCTGACTTGAAGTCACTAGAGAGTTCATGTACTCTTGATAAATTGCTTTCTTACATCCACAGTGTAAAGGCCCTTATCATTTACCCGCTGGCTTCATTCAACACATTTACTCCCAGGAATACTTTGTCAAAGAGTTCGGGTTTCCCCATACTTCATTTCTTGCAGCTGATTTGTCTGATCTCTCCTGTTCTGGTGGTTAAGTCAACTTTGAATAAATAGCTTTAAAAATTAATTTAACGTTTGGGAAAGATAAGGGATTCACAAGCCTGCAGACTGAAGTCTTCTCTGACTCCACAGGGCATTTCTGCCGCAAATGGCAAGGGAGGGGCGTTACTATCTGGCTCTTCAAGTACAGCGTGCAGAGCTGTGCAGCCTTCTGATCGGCTTGAGCCTAGTGTTGAGCTGGGCGAAATCTGCTCCTCTTCCACTTCGCTGTCACCATCCCTCCTGAACTCCATCAAAAATCTTGTGCTTGTGCTCAGGCCTCAACAAATGAGAAATTGAAAGACTCACAGAGAAATGATGTGACATCAAATCCTGAATCTCATGCATGGGTTTGGCATTTTGCAACTTTGCAAACTTTACGTTCTGATGCGCTCAGTAATTAAAGGGAAAGAAAGTGTTACCCCATGTTCCAAGTCATTAAGAGGCTAAGGGGCAGGTGGTTTCAAAAGAGGAAGAGACCAAATGAGAATGGGGAGGGGGCAGAGATTTTCAGTTAACCATGGCAGCACAAGTAAAGTATATAAGGCAAAAATATTTTCCCCTAAATACCATTTATATGTAAATATATATTTATATAATATATAAATAAATGAAGATCAGGAAATATATATATATATATATATATATATATATATATATATATATATATATTCAGATGCTAGAGCAGAAGATGTTTGGCTAGTCAGTCAACAGTAGTAATGACAAAGCCCTACCAGTCCACAATGAAAGGTTCTCAAGAGTCCAGGAGATGCAGCACAGAGGAGGCTGTGAAAACTGAACAGCACAGTTGGCAGGTATCTGCCCTAACACAACCCAAACGCAACACCACAGAGTTTCATTCCGTTAAGGTTCCACCCTACACCAAGAAAGTCTGCTTCATGGTTCCAGTGTCTGGGGAATCACCAAGAAGTTAGTTTTGAGACAGGGATTAACTATGTAGCCCTGGTTGCTTCAGAACTCTTGTGTAGACCAAGCTGCCCACCTACTCAGATCTGCCTGCTTCTGCCTCCTGAATTCTGGTATTTAAGCCACATGCAATCACACACAGCTGAGTCACCAAATTTTGACAGCATGTGGAGAAATCAAAATAAGAAGTTAGTCTATTAATGGACATAAAATGAGCCAATTCGGAGCTGGACTCTGTTGAACTTCAGTATCTCCCCAACTATGGAGGATTCAGGCCTAACTCGTGCATGGTTAGAAGCACAAGTTAGATCAACGAGGAAAAGCAAATTTGTCCTATTCCCTGACCGTAACAATGGTGGAATGATGGGCTGTAAGATCAAATTCATGACGTTACTGACAACTAGTGAGGATTCTTCTTTTCCTCTGTATTTGTAGCTAATATAAGAGCTTGTAAATAGGAATCCCATGAACTGAGTGTGCTGGGCTAAAAGATAATCTGAGAAACGCCCCACACCAGTCCTAATGATGTGCTTGAGATTCAGAATGTATCAGTTACATGAATCTAATAATCAATCAATTAATCAATCCTTCCCTCTCTCAAATTGAAACTAAAAATTAAAATATAGTCATAAATTATATTTCCCATTCATCAGAATTCCTGGAAACACTGCCACTGGTTCAACTGCCTTTGGAGGGACTTCTCTGGGTAGACAGATGCAATTCCAATTATATTGCCAGGTTCAACTGAAGGTATGTTTTCCCAGTCCAAATAAAATTCATAATTTCTGCAGTGACTGAAATAAGGAATATTCTAAAGAAGCTGACTTTTTAATAAACTGCACAGAGTGATGTCTTTAACAGCCTTAGTGAAGAAAATTAACCATAAGATTAACGAATAAGGGAAATGGTCATTTTAGCACTTGCTGCACATCCTGTACCATTCTAAGGTTCATAATCAGTTCATTTAAAACACTAGAAAATACATCATGGTACAATGATCATATATCTTAAGATCACAGGCTAACTTGAGTCAGTTCACCAACCAAAAAAGTAATTCAGTAATTTCACCCAGAAAAATTCTGTTTCTGTATGTTCAGATAAGCAGTCAGTAAGAAATGTCTAAGTCCTTATCATGTTGGACAACCCTAACTTCCAGAAATCTGGGCTTCCTGCCCATCACTCTGCTGAAGCAAGCATTTCAAAGGTCACCAACACCTGCCTTACTGTGAAATTCAATAGATTTTTCGTTCATGATTCTACGTGATCTCTGCACAGCAGCTGACCTTATTGATCACAACTCCCCCTAAAATGCTGTCCTTCATTCATGCATGCATTCACTCGCTCATCAGCACTTACTAGCAGACCACTCAGAAGGGGCTATATGGAGATGAAAAGTAATTTATGTCGTGGCCTCCACCTTCAAAGACAGACAGATGTAGGAGATGCTCACCCTGTAAGAGACTCCATAAAGTGTCTGTGATAAAGGGGGAGAGCGCAAGTCTGTCTTTCAGGAAGGCATGGTCTTCTAAGTGAATTAGGATACAAGCAGGGGAGCAATACAGGCAGATGGAATCAAGTCAGAGGTTCTCAACCATGTGGGCACAGAACCACCTGAAGGGCCTGTGAGATCACAGATAATGGGGCTGTCTTCTCCCAGACTTTCTGATCCACTGTGACCAAGAGACTGCATTTCTAGCGAGTGTTCACTAGATGCTAACGTTGCTGGCCAGGGCTGAGCAATGCTAGAGGCAAAGGAGTAGACATAGGTCTAAAAAGTGAAACGGGAGGCTCTTAGGAGTCTTAATCCTAACAAGCAAAAGTCTATGGAAAGGTTTCAATTTTATTTTTTTTAATAGGACACAGAAAACATTAAATGTTCTACAAAATTGAAAATTTTAACATAACATAAAAATCTGACAAAAGCACAGAAGTTTAGTTAAAGAAGTGGATGTTGGTTAGCATGGGAGACGAGAAACATGGCTTCGGAAATAACAGTAGCTAAAGAAGCTGAGGGAACCTCAGCCGTGGATCTGCAAGCACAGCCTGGGGAGGAGCAGAAGGAGCAGGTTAAGACTTGAGAACTCATGCCAGGTGATTCTACGCCATCACCTAGAGGGCACACAGAAAAGTGTCCAACAACGAAGGTGAACTCCAAATCCCTGAGTTTTCAGACCACCCTCTTACTAGTCTCAATGCTTATTTATCCCTAGGAGAGGTCTCTCGGGCATCAGAAAGGCCCATCGCATGTAAGTGACCCTTACTCTCTAAATTCAGTTTAATTATTTTCTTGGGCCTTTATAATTTTCAAAACATACTGGAAAAAGTCTGTAGAATATAAATTTCACATAATTTTTTCCAGAAACTATGTTTACTACATACAAAGGTAGTTATCACCTATTCAATCAAACGGCATAAACTATTTACTTCACAATCTCTGCTTTCTATAGTTACACATATATATAAACATGTACACATGTGTATACCACACATACAAACACACTGATTTCCAAACTGATTTCAATTATCATTCATTATTCAGAACTTATTTTATCTTATGAAGTTTAGAATATTTTCTACTGGAGACTAGAGACCTACTGACAGACTGTATTCAGTTTATCAGTAAAATGACATGAAAATAAATAAATAATAACCAAGATGTTAATTGTTATCAGGACATACTTTCTTTTGTTATAAACAGATAAACGTTGTGATCACTGTATACCTAGAAAAGTTAGTAAATGCTTATACATATGACAGGCGTTTCAAACGTTGTCAGTCACAATGGAAAATAGCACAGACAGGGCTTAGTGCTCCTCTTACAGACACTACTTATCCACACAATCTGTGAAGAAACAACCTGGAGTTTTATCTATTTCCCTGACTGTAATCTACTCCCTGCTCAACAAAGCATGAACATTAACATTCATAACATTTTTGATTTTATCTACAGTGATGTCTAAAATTAAAAAAAAAAGAGTTTCCATTTATAGATCCATTTTCTTAATTTTACTGTAGACACATGATAGGTTGAATGATAAAGCTCTTGCAAGGAACTTTTGTGGATTACTATCTGGAGAAAGAATGCTGGAAACAAAGGTGAAGGTTTAGAAAGAGTAGTCCCAAAGCAATGATTTGGAGTATAAAGTGTAACTGCTCTTTTCCAGACTAGGGATAGAGTCCCTAAACTCAGACACCAAGGGCTACAACCCCAGTTACACCACCAGCTACTCGACAACTGTGGCAAGGGTATGAACTGTTACCATAGGTCTTGGGTCTCAAAATTCTTTCAGGTGCAGCACTCCTGAGACTCGAAGAGTACCACACCTGCCTTAACTCCAAGGGAGTGGAAAGCAGAGAAACAAGATCAAGCCAAGAAGCGGGACGGGAATATGCTTCGGGTGAAGATGAAGTAGGGCTTCAGATAACTGACATTCCGATCTGCAGAGGAAATCTACTGAGAGGTAAAAGAAAGAATCAGGCTTCCAGAGACACAGCCTCTCATGCTTCCCTCAGGTGTTAATCTGCCCCTTGGAACCTCGTTATCCTCATACAATCCTGTAACTTCATCTCCATATTCTCAAATCTAAACACAGAATTGACCTGTATTGCTCAGAAAGGCAGGACTAGGAAACTCAGCCAAAAATGTTTCAAACCCAACTTTTTTTTTTTATTGTACTAATTTCTCATAGGAAGTCTCTTTTTAAAAATGATATAAATGTAAGAAAAAGGAAAAAGGTAAATTATCTATCATCCCAATAGCAAAGCAAGGACTATGCACATATCTACGTCTACATTGTCTTCTAGTGGGTGATTTTATATAGCCGAGATGAGAACTGCAGATACAAGACTCTCTTTCGCTGGAATTGTTTTTCTCTCAATATTATTAGCAAGAACATTCAAAACCAACTCTAATTAGTTCTTGCTCTCTTGCATAATCAGTCACTTATTAGTCCCATTGCAGTTTGTCATAGATCAATTCCTTCTTTCCAATCTAACTTCTACCACTTCAAAACAGGTCTTTAGACCCTCATGCCCTCATTACTGCAATGCTTCTTCAGTAGGCTTTGTCTTTCCTCTCATGTCTAATGCAAGTAAAACCAAGCCAATTTTCCTAAAATGTGCTTCAAAGGTCTCTATTACACTCCCCAGTCTTTTCACATAGCTTATCCCTCTAATGCACACTCTTGCACATGTATACACACAGACACACACATCATGCACACGTGTAGGCTAAACATGATTATATGACCTTGAGCAGGGTTGTTTTATTTCCCAGAATAATAAAACTCTGACATGAACCCTCTGTGCCAACCAAAGTTACTCAATGATTCCCTAGCACTTTAATATTTGACCATTCAATGGGTATTTCCAGGCCCTATGCTAAGTTTCAAGACAAAACAGAGATAATTCAGGACCACTTGTGGTCAATAAAGGATGGCAAAAAGACTTCAAAAAATTACAAAACAAACAAACAAACAAAAACCCAACTGGACATGGTGGTACTTCTTTAATCCAAGCACTCAGGAGGTAGAGACAGGTAGATCTCTGCATTTGAGGCCATAGAGTGGGTTCAGGAAAGTTAGGGATACACAGAGAAAACTGTCTTGAATTCCGCCCCCCAAAACCCAAACCCAAATCCAAAGAAAACAAAATTGCAAACACACATTTATCATTCAAACATAATTTACAGGGTGAGTGTGGGGGCCAAACAAGACCACTTAAGCTGGGGAATGAAGGGGGAAAAAATCTGAGAAGCTGCAGGCACAAGCAAGGTTCCCTCTGCAAGGCTTTGGTTTTTTCAGACTTTAATATCAAGGCAGCCGTCAAGTATCTTTCTGCTTTCTCACGAGTCCTCTCCTTTTCGAGCTTCACTTGAGGTTCTCTTTTCTTTACCTAAATCTAGTCAAATATCTCAAGAGTTTTGGCACTTCTATGTCAACTGTGCATGTGCCAGCCACATGCTGCATTGGCTGAGGTCACAGGAGCTTGGCTTTATGTAGTAACAGAAACTGCCTCAGCCCATGGTGGATGTTTAGAATGCATACTGCTGAATGGAGGAACAGCTAATACAGGAAAGCACAGTTACACTCCTAGTAAGGAAACAGTCATGCCTGAGGCACCCACCTTCTCAGGGGCTCACCCAGGTCCCTTTCTCCACCTTCTCCCCTACTCTTCAAAGCTCCACAGAACAATGAGGCTGCAGATTACTACAATTTGAAGGGCAAGGTTAGGGCGCTATCTTCACAGGAATTCTAAGATGTACTTACTCCCTTTCCTATCGCTTCCAACATTTTCCAGATACGGAAAAAGCAAGATGGGAGTCTAGATGAAAAAACAGCAATAATGTGAACAGATGGGTCATGATGTCCATACATTAGGAAAATCACCCACAGACGATCACTAGATTTAAACCCATGTGCTAGGCTTATAATCCCAGATCTGTAGAGAAAAGAAGACCCGTGGACGGGCCAGGGAGCTGTCCTCCAACAAGAGTATAAGAATGGTGTCTACTGAAAAAAAAAATATTTCTATCTTATAAAAGGCTTGGGGAAAAACTAAAGGGAAGAGAAAATCACCCTATTTCTGTGTTAAAACGTAGGGTGCTAGGGTGCCAGGGATTGAACCTAGGGTATCATATATGTTTAGTAAGCCTTCTAGTCAATGACTTATACCCACCCCCACCACACCTCCCTCTCCCCTTCACTTCCCTTTTTGTATGTAGAATTTCATCTGAAAAAAGCAGAAGGTCTAAATACACAACAAAAAATTGAGTTAGACACACACACACATACTCACACACACACCTATACACCTCTTGAACTATCAACCAAGTTGATGAGGGATTATAATTTACCTAGATTTCCATAAAGTGCAAGAAACAGAACTTCAAACTCACAATTACAACAAAGCAGAAATTGAAGCCTGCTTAAAATTTCAATACTTTGAGAGGATCTACAGTCTTCCAAAGTGATGGTTAAGCAATAAATCTCAAAAAATAATAAGGGATATATATATACAGAAAAAGAACATTCACTGAGGTGAAGAACAGAATCATAAACAAGACAACAGGTAGAATTTTGTGGGTTCATTAATGAATTGGAAATGTGAGTGTAAGATGTGACACAGAATATGTAATAAATATATAATAACATAAACTTTTGACTATATTGCTAATCTAGCCAAGTAATGCCCATTGCAAAATATATTTTTCAAACACATACATACTGAGATGGGTGTCTACCTAATGAAATAATAATTATGTAATGTAAATAATAAGAGTGTATAACTTTTCGTTTAAATTTTCAATAACAGGAATTACCCCAGAACCCTCAAATAAATTAGAATAAATGCAAAACTGCAATTCTGAAGACTCCACTTCTAAAATTTCTGTGAAGGTCACGGAAATAAGAACATCCTCAAATGCTTCTTTTTTATTAATGTAGGAATACAAAAGTGCTTTTCAGTGATCTTAGAAAACTGGCTCTCAGTGGTAGTTTATAGCTCTTAGTTTTCAATGACTTCTTAAAAATATTATTTTCTTTAAAAGTCCAATTCCAGTGACTCTGGTGATCAGTGCAGGACTATACTAACTACAGTGGATCCCACCTAACAGCTGTTCCGGCGCAGTGGTGTGGCACTTACGACCATCCTTCTTATTCACTGAAATAAGGAGTGCGGAAAGTGGGATGGTCATGAAAAACCACCCACTCTATAGCGTAAAACAAGAAGAAGTTAATATGGAAGGCATGTAAAAGAAAAATTGTTATTTCACTAATTTTAGTATTGCCTTGGATATTTTAAGGTTTTTAAATGTCAGTTTGAAACAGTTTTATAAGTTTTATAAAACTCATTCTCTTAACATTGGGAGCATGCCAAGTGAGCTTTAAATTGCAAAGCAAGATGGAGAACTTCATGCCTTTTCTCAACTACCAGTCGGTTGGATTCCACATCATAGTAGTGCCAAGTGGTCAGTTTTTAAGACATATGAACCCAGGCACACCGTGCTAATTTCTAATAGATTAACATTTAACACGTATCTTGAATGATTTTTTAATAGAATTCTTTTCATGATTACTGTTAAAGTTCTAAAATCAAGTTTTTCAGTAATTGTATTCTGTTAGTATAATTTCTGAGGTCAGAATTTAAGATTTTGATTACTTATAAACTGAACATTGTTACTGCTTCTACCTCAAATGTCTAGGCCATCGATTTTGAATTTATGGCTATGAGTGGTTCTTCATTCCTGCTAATATGACCAATAATTTCCTCTTCTGCCACACTTTATAATAGGCACACTATACCCAATATAACGATATGTCATTTCAATGGAGCTAGCCCATGAACTTCTACAGGTTTAATGGGATTTTGCGTATTTAGAATTTCATCATAAAGGGGCCCTTTGGAATCATTATAACATCAATCCTTTGCCATTATAAGACTCAGTCCTCTTACTAGAAAAGACCATCAGGGCTCAAGGCAAAGACTCAACCTTCTCATAGACTGTAAGCCTGATCCTAATAAAAGCTTCCCCGCTAAGGGACATTAATAAAGAGCAATGATAGCATATTAAAACCCTTTTCAGGGAATCAGGAGATCATGGAGTCAGAAATGATTGTGATTAGAGAAAATTCCTTATGACTCAGATAATATTTAGATCTGCAGATTTTATTCACTACTTTCGGGATAAAGAATTATGTAATTGGGAGCAAATTAAGTACATTTTATAATAACTCGTGTTCGACTTAAGTCACAACTTACTGTTTCTGTCAAAGTTGAATTAATTAGATGACTTAATGAGAAGGAGAGAGAAGGCTTACTTGTAGAAATTATTTTGGAGCGAAGAAGAAAGAAAATGATAGGTAGTTGAAAAAGCTGATCTCCCAGGCTGGTGATGAAAACTTCAGCAGAGGTATACAGAGAATTTGAGTTTTAGACTCAAAGGACTCTACACCAAGACTCCACAAACCCTGATTACAGACACCACCTTCTATAACGCATGTGATGACCCCTTAATGGATGAGGGATCATCTATCTATAAATACACCTATAATCTGTTACCAATATGGTTCTACACTGTATGGAGAGAGGTGGGATGAAAGCAGTTGTCATAGCAAGCCCCACCATCCACCCTGTTAAGCAGCTCCAGTCAGCATGCAGCTCTCGGAATGCGGGAAGAGACACACAGAAACGCCCACAATTAGTCAGGGGGAGAGTGTGAACTGCACTTGAGACCATGAAGCTAGTATTTCAAACTGATTGGCACTTCTCCCCTGTGGCCTTATGCATAATGAAGTCTTCAGAACTGATGTTGGAAATCATTAATGTCTGACTGCAGCACCCATAAAAGTAGACTGTCAACACGCGGATGTTCAAAAGCTCGCACTCTGGGCAGGCAGGTGCAACGGGCTGCTTTTCCGGGTTCCCCTCATGCCTCTTCCCTACCCGGTCCAAGTCTAGGGGCACATATTTGCTCCTCAAAGGTGGCAAAGAAAGAAAAATTCATCTGAAGACTTGGCAGTAGCCTGTAGGAAGAGTCTGGGTAATCACAATTCTTTGCTGAAACCAGGTTTACAGGTTTATTACTACTGCTGCGGTTCTGTCCAATGCCGAGATGCCAATGCCAGTCTAAAGTTGGCTACATAATCCCTAGTTCATTCGACTTTAGCATCCATGTATGCTGCTTACAAAACATAACCCACTAAAATGCAACATGAAATTTTAAAATTTGCTTCTTGAGTGAGTTGCATGTCTTTTTTATTAAAAAACAAAAACTGAATACTTATATAAACAAACCATAAGCCTTATAGACTTAATTTCCTTGAAGGGGCATATCTCTATAGCACATTTTCATGAAAGAAACAAATGAAGCACGTGCTTTAAACTTTACATTAACGGAATAAGATACATTAAGGAAACATCTCAGGATCTGAATAAAAGCACTGGCCTTACAAGCTACTGTCTGGTAGCAAATATCTAAGAGAATTTACTAGACTCTAAGTTCTTCATTGTTTTTAATCATGTTTCACCTTTGTGTGTCACTAGGCTTTCCCCTTCTCCCGCAGTAAGGCAGTCTGCAATCCATTCTAAATCTATACTCAATCTTTTCACTTTCTTCTACTACATGGAGTCCCTTAAAACTCTGGGCTACCACAGGCACTTCTGACACTGACTTTTCTTTTCTTCTGGATTGCTGGATTATGTAATGCAAATCTCAACTATCAATCTGCTTTGCATTGATGATTCCTGGGATCAAAGACCTGATATAAAGATTTGACCATTAAAAGAAAAAAAGATTGAGAAGAAGGAAGTCTTAGGACTTAACAAAAATCTAAACTAACCGAGTATTTAATGCATGACCAAAAAATGCCAGCAGCCAGAACAATGTCTCTTGATGTTTCATTAGCATAACCAATGTACGACTGACCAGAAAGGAACAACACTTTCGGCCGCCTCCTCTGTTCGTGGGCTGCCAAGCACGTGTGAGCTATCAACAAAACCAAGAATCGGCCACGGTTTAAGCAACTGGCAAAATGAAACTACTATTCACGTCACCATGGCGTCAGCTTTTAGGAGACAAGTTTTGGGGAATAAAGCAAACAAAGAAACAGAAGAGATTGTTTGCTGCTCCATTGGGTTCTGTTTACTAATCTGATCATAATAAGGACTCTAATTTCTAATTAGAAAAGTTCGATTAATCAGTACCAACACACACAATAAAAAAAACAATGCAAATTGTGAAATGTAGCATTTGTTATTTTCTTTAGATATGACTGTGTTTAAAAACCCAGTAAGAGAAAACACTTGCCAAATTCATTTAGTCTCTGACTGAGGCACACATGTGATCTTCTAATTTACAGCTTGCGTGTACAGATGTTCACACTTAGTAAAAGGGCTTCTTAATAGCTTTTTTTAATTAAAAGTGTGTTGATAATAGGTGTTTTAAACATATCCAAACAACACAGCTGAACTGACAAATGCTTGTCCTCATGCCTCACCATGTCTCGCATTGTGGCGAGATTTTATGAGACAGAAATGTCTCTACGACTGAGTCGCATACACACAGAATAAATGCTACCCCCAAAGCTTCCCTATCAAATCTTTCATTATTTTTTTCTCTATGATCTTTTTCCAAGTAGAAAACGTTAGATTGCTACTAAGTTTACGTAGCCGAAAGCAGAACCACACAGCCGTTGCTTGCTGCTTGCATTTTTTCCCTCTGTAAAACTTTGAACCCCATCCAGCTTTGACACGCTGCCTCCTCAGTTAATAACTATCAAGTTTCCCCTTGTCTCCTGTCTACTCTTCTGTGAGGCAATTGCGCACTCAGCACCCCGAGATAATAACACACATCTATAAGATAAAAGCAATGGCGTTAATGTAATTGTCTGCCTCTCTCTCTTTAGCCTAATCTTTTTTTTTCCTTCAGTTTTGACTGCCTGTGTGACACCTGTTTTTGTCTCCTCTGATCCTACGACAGGTTTTCCGCTGACAAGGTTTTTGCCTGACAGAGATTCTGCAGACAAGAACATAATAAAATATGAAGAACTGCTTGTCAGAGTTTCTGCCAATGCTCACATGAAATAGAGAGAGGGAAAAAAAAGATTTTTTTTTCAGGGGCCCTGTGATGGTCACATTTGGCATGTCAGAAAAAGGATCTCCCTAGCTAAGCTCTCCAAGCCAAACAGGTGTTTTCTTTTATGTTAGAAGTTGATTTGTTTTTTAATTTTTACTGATAGTGGAAAGGATGATCAGCCAAGGTGGAAGCAAGAATTTCTTTTGCTCACAGAATTGCAGGAAAAGGAGTCAGAAAGAACTACAACTACAACAAAGTTATTTGACTCTAGGTTTTGTATCTTAAAAAGAAAATTCAAATATCTGTTAAGAATCCAATAAAGTTAATGACTTTAAAATGTATTCCCTAGGTAGTGGAGCTACAGAACCTTCCATACATCTCTCCCATAGTTTGTTGTCTAAAGACTTAAGAGAAAGATTAAAGGAAACACAGAGTGAAGACTTCAGAGGAGGAAGGGATGGGAATTAAAACAAGGAAGAAGCAGCCTTGCTTACCATGGCAAAGGACTTCTGGGAAAGAAACGAGCATTCAGGAGTCAGAGACTCACAGAAAAGATAAATTTCCATAAACCTTTGTCTTACATAACACAGAAGCATCCCAAAAATGAAGTAGCCTTTCCAGGGCTCCCTGGCTCAGTGGGAGGGTGGCATCACAGGGAAGCTAGCCTCCTGTGAGAGGCACTCAGGGTACAACAGAGCAGGCACTCGCTCTGGGTGCAGGACAGGGAATGCAGGGAGCAGCCAACTGCTCCTCACTCATGAACAGGGCGCCACAGGAAAGCCTACTGTTGAAAACTGTGGAGCTGCTAAAGTGGGCAGTTCTGGGGAGAGTTCCCAGGGACCAGGAGGAGACTAGAGCCTGAACTGAGGCTCTCAGGTTTGCAGACCAGTTCCAACCACTCTGCGGCCAATCCATTTCAACCTAAGATTGGGTTTTCTACGTTTCTGTTCTACACAGACAGCCTCTAACAGCATGGTGGCATACAGTGGATTCAACAATCTGGTGGGGGAGGGGGTTGTGTAACCTGGGCTGGCCTTGAACTATTTCAAAGGATGACCTTGAACAACTGATCCTCTAGCCTCTCTCTCCTGAGTACTGGAACTGCAGGCCCGTCCGGCTTTGTGTGGTGCTGGGGACTGATCCAAGTACTTTGTGCCTGGACAGCAAATACAGTCCTATCGGAACTGCATTCCCAGGCCCTCAAGGTGCTTTTGAAATTGCAATTTTTCTACTTTCACTGATGAAAACAAAAAAGTAAATAATGACAACAACTTTACAAATTTTATCACATTTATCAGAGACGTTGATATGTAGCCAATATAAGAATACTTCTTTTATAACATTGTTATATAATTTTTATAACCTTTTTTTTTTTAAAGATGGCATCTCCCCAATCTGGTTTATATTTACACTTACAGCACATCTCAGTTTGAACTTGAAGAGTTCTTATTAAACAGCCAGGTCTAGCATTGACTTCACACTTGTTGGCCAAATGAATCTAAGGCCCAGAAAAACTGCCACTTCAATTGGATGACTTTGTGACCCCACGCCTAGTGTTGCCAATGCACCATCAGCACGCTGGGAACCCCAGGAGGCCAGTGTGGGCTTCGACTGCAACAGGAAAGCCACACAAAGGAGAAAATAATATGGCTACTGGACCTCTTAACGCTACTCGTCAGCATCTATTGGGCTCTGGTAGTGCCTCGGTGTCTAAAACAGACTAATCTGTGTATATGCTCACAACAGATTCATTTGGGGAGATCTAAAGGGGGTAACACTTAGCAAAAAAATGGGATGCAGGAACAATATTTCAGGACTCTTGGCTCACAGGTCAGAATCCTGAGAGAGAGTATTCTTATCACAGTTCCAAAGAGGAATGGAGGGAGGTCGGAGGAAGCCACCCATTATGATACAACGGAGAGAAAGAACGGTGGGAAGCATCAATACAGCATGCCTGTGCATGAGTCCTTACGACCCAGGTGAAGATGCTAGTTTATCTGAACAGTGCATCCAATTAAAGGAGAGGAGCGGAGGGTGTTTCATTTATCACCGCTTCAATTTGTGTTTCGCTTAACCTGGTGAACTCTAGTTAATTAAGATGTTCCTATAAACAATTAAGCTTCCTGTAGGATCGTTAGCAAGATATAAAAATTTATGATGTAATAAAATGCAATAAAATGATAAAGTAGTGATGGATAAAATACCCATCAAAGTATTTACATGCAAAAGGATAGGTGTGAAAATAGGTAAAAGTAGTTAATCCTATAACTAGTCGAGTTTTGTTGAACTCATTTTAACTGGTCTATACTTCTTAAAAAGTGACTCCTGGGGTAGAGCTGCTTTTCTGTCTGTTCAAATACAGCTCATATAACATATTAGCGTAGGGAACAAACACAGTTGCCCTGGAGTTGCCAAAGGAAACGATTACTCCGAAAGAGCTCTGGGCATAACAGCCAAGATAACTAGCGCAGAACTCAACACTGAAGAAAAATCCTTCCACACTGCACTTCAAGACACTCTTGTTTTTTTTTTTGTTTGTTTGTTTTGTTTTGTTTTGTTTTTTTTTGGGTTTTTTTTTTGTTGTTTTTTTTTTTGTCTTTGAGACAGTTTCTCATCTATCCCAGGCTGGTCTCAAGCTTACCATGCAGCTGAGAATCACCGTGAACTTCTGAGTCTCCTGCCTCTACCTCCCAAGTGCTAGAATTCTTAGGTATTCTCATAAATGTTAATGTTTAGAATTACTTTATTGACTTCATAATAGGATTTGCAGCTAGAATTCTTGTGCCAGAATGTAAGGGTAACTCCCATCTCATTTTATCTTCCTTCAGAGCACTGCAATATTTGGGCACATTCCTATTATTTGAATTTGCACATAAAAGAACTGTAACAGCGGAAAGACATTAGTCTGCCTGCAGCTATCTTTCTACTAACTCTGATATATCATATCTGTTGTTCTGATTTAGTAATTATAACACCTAACACTTTAAAGGCTTTTGCTATGTACAAATCATATAGATCACTTCATTTAATACTAGAAGAACCTTGTGTAGGAGTTTTTGTTATTTATATTTCACAGAAAAATGAGAAAAATGTAATTGTATAGCCTGGAAAAGATTCTGACAAGTCAGTGCTAGAGCAAGCTCATTCAATACCCTATAAGTCATTTTCCAGCATTCTCCCTTTAATTGATATAGAGCTTTGTCGTGATCTCAGATAGAATTCCGTATACTTCACTTTCACCCAGGGAATCCCTGACCAGGAAACCAGCACTGACTGCACCTAGGACACTAGGCCTTGCAACATTCATCCTACATCCCATTACAAAAACATCTGAAAAGCTAGCAGGCAGAAGGCCCAGCACTTTGAGAAGGAGGTACTTTTTGAGCTATGCTAAAAGAAAATTTAAGGAGTTCAGAGCAACAGCTGAAGGGTGGGCAGGCTGAGAAAGCAGTGGGAATAAGCAGCCGCAAGACTCAACGCTAGAACAGTGAGTGCCATTAATCAAGCACAAGCCTCTGCATCAGGGTGTCCTCCCTTTATGGCTTATCAGCTCTGATCAGGGAGGAGAGGAGAGAGGCCTAAGAGGGCACTCTGCCCTCAGGTCAAGCAACAGTCTCCTGTGCCAGGCAGGAAATGGCCTTGTTTTTACTCTCTCAAGTAAAGTAAGTGTAAAATGTTCAAGGACATTCCTTGTAGAGAGACCAGGACCCTCAACAGAGTGCAGGGGCAGCTAAGACTGTTTTCTCTAACAATCTGCAGCTAGGTACACACAAGTTCTAGTATGCTATGTAGAAGAACTGGGCCTCATAGACAGATTCTTCTCAGCAGACACTGGGTGAGCTCCCCTTTTCAGGGCAGCACAGCACAAAAAGAAGACATCTTCAAAGGGCGTGCATTGTGGCATCTCTATCCCGAGCCCAGGCCATCTTTACTGCACTATGCTATAAGCACCCAAACAAGTACTCTGCTGTGCGGCTCACCAGATTTTAAAAATCCGCTAAAAATGTTCTTCCAAAGCAACACTTGTTGACAGACCATGTCCAGATCAGTTAAGTTAGGCCAGAACTCTGTAGTAGGCTTGAGGTGAGAACATTAACTTCCTTGAACAAAGAAAAGGTCAGTCTTCTTTTCTTCCAGTTTCCTATTTATCCTGATAATTCTATAAATTATTATATAGACACTGCTGCCAAGTCCCTTGGAATAAACAGGAGTGCATAGAACGTCATGTTTTATGCTTAGGATAGAGGACTTTCTAACATGAAGGGAAAAATTTAGAGCGAGAAAACTGAATGGGGAAGGAAAGCTTACTACTCCAAGTCAGGGAGAACGTTTTGGAGACACAAGATACTGGTTGAGAACAAACTTGTTTCATGGATATTTAGACAATTCATAAGCCTAACAAAGACCAAGGCAAATAATGAAGACATGTGACCTCTCGTATGATAAGAAACAAAGCACTGGTTTTGATCTGTCCTGTTCAAGTCTTTATAAGGTACCACGTCTCCAATAAATTTGAGGAATTTGTAAACAGAATTCCAAGAGCTCGTGATTCTAAATGTAGGGCTAATATAACCAAGAGTTTTGATTACAAGATGCCCTAGATCCTGGATTAGAATTTTATTTTACAAACTGGGTCTTATACTAGAAAGTCAACTGAAGCTTATACATTTAGTAAATAAAAATACAAACTACCCAGCTACATCTTTGTGATGTACACTTATATTAAAAAAAAACTACAATGTTATTGTACTTTCCATTTGAGTGAGGGTCTCTAGAATGATAAGACATATTAAATAAAAGCTGGAAATTCAAGTTTAATGATACTGTGAAGAAAAATCAAGCTCCATGGATTATACAAAGATAGGTTTTAAACTGGTGCTGGAGAAATAGCTCAGCAATTAATAAATACATACTGCTTTTGCAGAGGACCCATGTTTGGTTCTCAGCACCCACACAGGAAGGCTCATAACTGCCTGTAACTCTAGCTTCAGGTGATCCAATGCTTCTTTTGATCTCTGCAAGCACCTGAACTTAATTATATTCCCCCAACCCAAGTGCGTGTGTGTGTGTGTGTGTGTGTGTGTGTGTGTGTGTTTGCACATAGGCCTGCAGGCACATGCGTGAGCATGCACAAATGCACACATATAATCTTTTAAAATTAATCTTTAAAAGAAATGCTTAAAATAAATCAACTGTATGAATAATGCCTTGCAGTGCATTAAATCATCAAGTAGGATGGCATATGACTCTCAATTTATTTTATTTTCTCCAGTATCTCATATGTCACAGGACTAAAGGTCACATGGCAAAATACTTTACATATATATTTAATAAGCAGTTAGTGATAGGCGGTCCAGATGATGCAAGCCTGCTCAATTTACACTAAGAAAGTTAAAAAGTTTAGATAAAACATGGGTAAGAAAGAAGCAGGTTTGATGAAGCAAGAATTAAAGTAACAACATAGGATTATACTTTCCCTAAATAACTGCAAGCAATAAAAGGAAATCATCTTAACAGAACATAATAAAGCAGTGGTCTCAAGAATTCCAGGGCAACAGCATTCTTATAGAGAGAGGCATCAGCCAAAAGAAACAATCCCCGTGTTAATGCAGATCACCTGGAAGTGAAGGAAACTCTTAGCATCACTCAGGTGGGGGGAAGAGATTTTCTTTTCTCAGTGCTGAAATAGTTTATAAGGAAAATAATTTGTACTCAGTGCGCTGCTGTGAAATTCACCAAGCTGAGCATTATACTGTTTACTGATCAATCCTCCCATTCTTTCCAAATGTTCTCTAACACATCTGTCAAACTCAGGAGCAGCAGAACTGATTTCGATTGGAGGAAATGTAAAACGGAGACAATCTGAACAAACAGGGTTCATCAGAAGTGAAAATCACTACTAGTTCAGTAAAGGGGAAAATTACATAAATTACATTTCTAAAATTGACCTACATTCTTTACTAGCTATGAAACTAATGTATACACCATTGTATAAAAACAATTTCAAAATAGTCTTGGCTTTTAATTAAATATTTCCTAAGAACCCCATTTAGAATCTAGTTTATTTTCACTTTTGCTACTTTATTTACCCTCTGAATTGACAGGTTTAGAAATAATGCTTTATCTGGACTATGGGCACTCCAACTTATTTACAAATAATAGACAATAAATGGCTTTCGCCAAGGCAACTGCTCCTGGTGGCGGCATGTCTCCTGACAGCCAGAGCAGAGAATGGAGAAGAGACTCCTTCCTTGTTCTCATGCACCTCACCCAGCACCAAGGAGATTCTGGTAATACTGGCTAGTTTTTATTAGCCAAATCTTTGACTGAAGACTCAAGTCTGCAAGTGGTTGCTGGAAGTCTGAAGTCTAGTGTTAGAAGAAAAAAACAAAATATAAACTGAATTTCTACCAAGAAAAATGTATCACAAAGAAACAGCCCTGTTGTGCTCAGAGTCTTCTATTTTATCTGCATTCTTGCACGGGCAAGGGTGGCCTTGTAGGAAAACCTCACTTCCAGAACTAACTCAGGTCATTCTGGGCAAATGCAGGGAAGATATGGGGAGAGAACGCAAGCTAGATGGGAAACCAGGAGCAAAGTAAATCAGGTGGCAGGATGCTACAGCCGTTTATAGGGTTCCAAATAAAGGCATGGCAGAACTAGAAGCCCTGGATCCATCAGCTAAGTTATTACATACATCAGGCGGTTATCCTATATCAAGAAAACAAGTTTGTTTTTGAAAAAGTTAAATTCAACAAACCTTGCTTTCGATTAGCGAAAGAGCTAACATTCGTTAAATGGGGGAAATAGGAAATCATTTATTAACTTTTACTCAGTAGGAAACCGTCCTGGCATCCAGTAACTGTTCTGAGTGCCCCCACCCAGACTCATTAGTGCTAAAGATTTTAAAGAATAAATCGTAAAGAGCAATGCTGCCCCCTAAGTTATTTCAACACCCAGGTTTTGTAAGAGGATGAATTAATCCCTCTTCAAATATCTTAAAACATCTCTCCAATGTTTCTTGAAGACAGTTAATGTCTTTAATTCACTCAAGCTCAAGAAGCAATGTGTAAGGCTATGGAGTGTGCATATATATAACACGCACATATTGTGTGAGTCTCTATATGTTATACAATGGCACATGAACACTTTAGAAACAAATAACAAAAGAATGTAAGACACTTATTCAAAAGAGATCAAAAGTTTTCTAGCTTTTTTTTTTAACAATAGAGAATGTGTAAGTTAGGTACTCGGTTATCTGTAAGCAACAAGTACTCCTGCATGCGTGTGCATGCATATGTGCGTGTATGTGTGCTTTAAAAATCACAGTAACAATAGTAGAATGTAGCCAATGCTATCACAAGTCAGTACTGTGTGCTAGTGCAGCACCTTTTCTGTCTCACACATTTTTGAAGAGAATTCCCACACTGGAAAGAGAGAGTCACTTCCTCCTTGTTCTATACAGGACACTATGAGTAACATGGCCAGAAAGCCGGCTGTGTCTCACCTGAGCAGAAATAATTGGAGACGTGATTTCAGGGTTTCTGTGCAGGGGGAGGGAATGCAGCAATTAGTGGAAATGCTAGGGGCAAAATGAGTGGGTGCTCTCATCCCACTGCCAACTCAAAGGCCGGGAGCCAACCCTCACTGTCATGCTTGCCCTAATGAAGGGGGGAGGGTGGGCTCTGCAAACCCCCGTATATATATTTCAAGTTGTGCACAGATATGTCCATATTATGAGGTAGAAGAGAGGTCAAGATGATAACTGTGAGGGAAACAACTGGAATTAATTTTACTTAGATCTGAGAAATCCCAAAATTAATTATCTTAGCAAAAGCACTTGTAATAATACAGTAGGGAAGGCAGAGTTTACTGTAATAGAAACATCTTATTCGAGATGGTAAAAACTCACATCCTTCCAAAAGTCTCCAAAAGAAACTTACTGGCCAGGACTAAAACGTGTTTTTCAGGAAGGAATAAAACCAGTATTTGTATTTTACTACCCAACTAATGTAATATGCACATGGAAGTGGATATATAAAACAAATTCTAGTGACACGGTCAACTGTTAGTCTCCGGAGACTCCCACAGTAGATACAGGATGCTAACACAAGGAGGCTCTGGATGGAAAATAAAAGCCCTTTGTTTAATTATTAACCCCTCTTTACTGTACAACTTCTGTCCAATATGCATTTTTCAAATAGAATATTTATTAAAGCCTTTATTTTATCACCCGTTTTCCACTGTAAGATTACAAAGTATCATTTGACAGGAGAACTCAGGACTTTGCAAATACTTAAATACATACTCAAGCACTGAGCTACACCTCCAGCACTAAAGACTGCCATTACTATCATAATCACAAGTAAAAGAGCCGAGGGTCATGTTAAGTAACACACTATTAAAGGGGAGAGCCATAACTTCTTTTTTCCTTAGAAGACTCTGTATCACTATGCCTCCAATGACCTCATATGATGTGTAAGGAGCATAAAGTGTCTAATTATTTTCTAGCAAAAGCAAGAATTTTAGCTAGGCACAGTAGTGCAAGTCTATCCAAGCACACCAATGGTCTCAGTGAGGCACGGCAGTCAATGTCTGTAAACTCAGCACACCAAAGACTGGAGTAAGAGGGTCATGAGCAAGCACGCATAAGACACAGATACACACACACACACACACACACACACACACACACAAGTTCCTCCAGGAAATAAAAAAAGGATGTCTGAGTCTGAAAAGTGTTATGAGCTGAATTGTGCTCCCCTAAAATTCATATACTTGAAGTCACATCTCGGTATCTCGGAATGTGGCTATATTTGGATATGTAGCCTTAGAAAGATAGGATTAAGTTAAGATGAGACCCTTGGGATGGCCCTCAGCAGCAGTCTGACTGGGGCCCTGGTAAGTAGGGGCAGAGCGGGAGCACTAGCAGACACCAAAGGCAAGCACAGAGGCAGAGACCACGCTAGACAAGCCACCCAAAGACTAAAAGGCCCTCAGCATAAAACTAGCTCTGCTAGCAACTTGACCTCTGGGATCTACCTTCCAGAGCTACAGGAACATAAACTTCTGTTGTTTAAGACACCCAGTCACCTCAGAAAAGTCTATGCCCAAACTGCCTCCACACACCTCATCATCCAGGAAATTTTGGGGTGGAGGCCCTAGGAAGACAGTGGAGGAAAAGCGGAAGTCCCTTAGCAGCTCTGCAGTCACCACCACAGCACCAGCCCTGCCGCCTGCCGCTGGGCTAAGTGTTAAACATCTTGGCTTTCTTAAGGAAGCCAGGAAGAGTTCTCTCTCTGAAGGACTAGTCACGGGATTATGGTATGCCACCCAAGCACACTCCTTCCAATACTTTTCCTTATGTGACTATCTCTCTCATGGAAGCACAGTCGAGAGGTCCCTTCAACTCCAACACACATGCCCAAGCAAGCGAGGTACATGATAAATTAAAAGCATTTCAAGACATGGCCTGGTGGTGTTACCTCAGATCTTGCTAGAATAACATGACATTTATAAAAAATACAACCCACTGAATGTTTGGCACTGTTGGGGAATGAAGAGTATGTCCACTTAAGAGCCAATACCCGAGGCTGTCAAAAACTCAAGCCAGGGTTTCTTCTATAAACATTACCTATCTTTTAAAATTACACAGTCTAGGAGGGGGAGAAACGTCTGCTTATTTCCATGTCTCCTTTTGCTTAAACACAATAAACATAAACCACACACAATAATATGTTAAATATGCAGTAAAACCACATTGACGGAACAGCTCTTTGTACCTGGCAAACAATCTCCACTGGAATCTGCTTGGGCCACCCTCACTCTGATGACACCTACACACAGTGCAGTCTTTAACATCGTGGGCCTCCTCTAATCCCAGTGCAGACTGAAGGGCTATTTACAGGTTGCTTTTTCAGATACCAGCCACTTGCTCACCCTCCTTAAACCATACAGAGTTTAACATCTGGAGGGATAAACTCAGCACACACGACAAGGGCATGTAGTCACTGAGGAGGAGATCTCAAGCAAGGAAGATTTGCCAGCTTCCCTCTGAGGTCCAGGCCCTGAAAGGCCAACTGTGGTATGTTTGAGTTTCCATCAAGCCTGGTACTTGTTGGCTGCTGCTGTGCTCAGTGTGAACCCCACTGCCCAAGGATTCTATAAACATCTCGCCCTTCTGCTGAGAGCTGCCTGCCTAGTCTTTCTTCCTGGGGAGGAGAATACGCTGTTTGAGAGCTGCAGAATGCACGTTAGCTAACACTTGGAGCACAGCTAACTGCTCTCTTTTCCAGGTCAGTGACTACTCTCTAAAACAAAAACAAAAGCAAAACACGGAGTGTATGTGCACACTCACAGGGACATAACGAGAACAACAGAGAGAGGAGTCTAGATTTTCCTCACCGTGCGCCACCCAGCCATGTTTACACTGATCACACGTCCGCAGGTTAATCTTCCCAGGCTGGAAACACTCACACGTGCAGTTTACCAGTGTGCAGCGGATGGCCTGAAATGAGAGGAGCAGAGGCATCAGCATCAGTTGGGAAGCATACGACTTCTCACTGGTTTTAGCAAAATAGGACCATCTTCACCATTAAAGGTTTTGCGTTGATAAAGGTCTGAAGACTTTTGAAAACAAATTTTACATGAAAATATTTTACAACAAAGGGTTGAGAAAGCAAAGCAGTCATGAACACAGTATCTTAAGTCTTTAAATACAAAGATAAAACAAGGTAAGTGTGGATAAAGGATCATGTTTTCCAAGGACACTGGATTTTTAACACTAGAGCTCCAAAAGAGAAAAACAATTCTGCTGTTGCTGTGTGTTTATTTAACTTAACTACTTCACGACAATGCAAAGCAGCGCATATTCAAAACGGTACCAGACAAATATTGTTCAAGGGAAATATCTGTAAAAGTAAAATATGGCAGACAAACAATAATTATTAGAAAAATCCCCTTTACTAACTTTCATTTAAATGTTTATAGCTACCATTTCCCAATCTCTTGTTTTTCCTATAATTTATTAATTCTAGTGGTATCACTATATTAAAATAAAATCAATATTTTTATTTTATTGATGACAAGAAAATAAGTTGAAACTTTATTTTGAGATCAGATATAAAACAGAAAAAGATTTACATGAAGATTCTACTCTTAGAAAAATACAGTTCTGTCCTAGCACACTGACACACACACGAAATGCTTTTAAATCCTGTACAAGCATTTTAAAAACCATCTCACCAGTTCTTATTATAAAGTGAACTATTAGAAAGCTCCATAAATGGAGTATAACTTTCTAAGAGTGAAATCCATGCTCAGAAACTGTACTAGACCTGCTGACCTGTGCCACGAGACACCAGTTAATAAAACTACCTTGTATATATGACTTCTAGCTGCACGGAAATTCTAGAACCAGAAGGGACTTATCTTGATTACTCACCTACTAACAATCTACTGTGGCTATATGAGCTGCTGGAAAACATCTCCCTAGAGATTCAGATAGAATCAAGGATGACTGGGATGGGGTGGGGACCCTCAAAGAGGACTCGTTACCTCAAAGTGTGGATGGGCACCTCACGACTAAACTTAAGATACTCAGAAGCTCCCCTTCCTAAAAGCATCTGGGTTTTACATAACTACTTCCCTAATATCAGTCCATCTGTAACACATTGAACTCAGTGGACTTTTTCTCCCTATGTACAGGCCATGCAGGTTTAAAGACTTTATGTTTCACTAACGAACGCTCTCTCTGTGGGTACCAACCCCATTTTAGACGTGACAGTCATGCATACATAGTTCCATCTAGCTGGGATGCTGATGCAAAAGGATTGCTTGAATTCAGGGGATTAACAATAACCTGGACAATATAAGCAAGACCTATCTCGAAAAAGGCACACCTAAAACCTACAAATAAGGAAAGCTGGTAAACAAAGTCTAACACGAGTTTTAATATTAAATCAGAATGTATTTTTGAGGTATTCTAGTTATATGCCAAAGACCTATTCCAATCCTGATTAGACTGTCGGAGAAACAGGACTTGGGTTTCATTACACCAGCTGTCTCTAACTCATGAGTATGTATGGAACAAACATTTGGGTTCTTACAGAACGACATTTGTCAGGAAAGCAAACTATTGTTTCTTTTATACTTAATATAACTGACAAAGAACCATATATACACAGACTAATTCATGAATTAGTGTTCCTTATGTGGAAATACCCACTCAAGCCATCTGACACAGAATAATAACAGGCAAAATAAGACCATGAGGCAAACACATATATAAAACATACATGTAGGAACAATCACAATGACAAGGCAGGGGTCCAGAATTAAACTCATTTTAGTTCTGGATTTTAACTGTCAGCCATCCTCCCCACCCACCAGAAAACAAAACAAATCAAAACAAGAGAACATATTCACAGAGCACTCTTTCTTCGTGTTTGAAGTTCTGCCCAAACTCTCGTAGGTAACTAAATATTCTTAATTCGCTTTCTCCTTGTTCATTTCTGGGGATAATAAGGGGAATCTGTAACTTGGTTTGTGAAAATTCACTTGGAAAAAAATTCAAGCATTTAGTATAGAAGAATGCAACTCACATTAAACTTAAATTAGGAAAAAAATTAGCTGTGAAGGCAGCATACATTCCATCCACTCGTTTCTTTTATAAATTTAGGCAGTATAATTTATGAGCAGATAGTAATGGGTTGTAATGGTTAGCAGTGGAAAGTGTTGCCTCTTTTATTTTCAGTTCACTTCCAGTGCTGAGCATGGAACCCGGGGCCTCCAACACACTAAACAAATACTCTACCACTGAATTCTATTCTCAGAATGCAAGTAACCTATTTTTATTAAATTCAACCTTCTAGGTTTTCTGTTTATTTGTTTTTTCAAGACAGGGCTTCTCTGTGTAACAGTCCTGGCTGTCCTGGAACTTGCTATGTAGATCAGGCTGGTTTCGAACTCACAGAGATCCGCCTGCCTCTGCCTCTTGAGTGTAGGGATTAGAGGCATATGCTACCACCACCCTCAACCTTCTAGTTTTAAAGATACACACGCACAAACACACACTCACACACATGTCATACCAAAAATATCTCCCTATTAAATATTCAGGGCAGTTTTCCCATTTTATCATATGGCCAATTCATAAAGCTAAGTAAAAAGAAACAACTTACAAATTAAAATATGAAATTTAGCCGAAGTCTATCAAACATGGCTTTGCAGAAGACTTGGCTTTCTAAAAACCAACCAGTTCATGATGCCACTTGAACAAAAAATTTTAGCATGTAAAAACTGATCGACAACTACTAAGTATATTTGTGACCAATATAAGCAATGCAACCACATGAAACAATTAATTTTTATTGGTTACAAAATTCTTCCATACTGCAAGTAAAGGTCGGCCTACCCTTTGGGCAAAAAGGGTTTACAATCCGGATTTTAAATTAGGCAGGGTGTCAGTGGGCAGACATAGACCATATACCCAAAGGCTTTATATGGTTATAAAGACCATACCCAAACAAACTCCTTTTTTTTTTTCAACAACCCCCAAAAATATATAATTCTAACAAGGAGACTATTACTAAGGTAGTTATATCCTCTGTATTTACACAAAGAAAAAAATCTGAGGTTGAGTAGGTAACATACATGGTTTACAATTAGTGATTATTGGTGCGATTATAGGGCTTATTATAAATGCTAAGGGTCCACAGCTTGTTCCGCTATAACACAAATGCTATTATACTCAGGATGTAGGAGTAATGGCAGCAGATGAGAGGAACAATAGACTTATTCTGTCTGCCTAAAACACTATTCAAAAACTTATTTAATGAAAAGTTACGATAAACATATAAATTTGGCACTAATAACATGAAAATTTAAAAATAGTTAAAAAATGTTCATTATATTTGCCTAAATGTTTCTTCATGTAATATAAAGAAATAGTAGTTGTGCCTGTGTGCTCCCAAAATCCTTTTTGGCTTTTCAATAGAAAACACATCATTCGATCTTGTACATACTCCAGATGAAAAGAGCCTGCTAGACTCGCCATGAAGGAAAGGTATCACTGGTTTAGACAGTTTGGGAAATGCAAAAGACTATGAGATTCAAAGATGATTACAGTTAAAAAAAATTAAAATTATGAACCAGAAAATTATATCACTTTTTATAATAAATGCTTTCAAAATAACTCAAAGAGGTTCACCGGCGAAGTAGACCATAAACCATCTACTACTGTTAAAAATCAAGAGATTAAAAAATCCACTTTTAAGTTTCTATTTTAAAAGTATTGCCCTCCATCAACAGGTAAACAGACTGTGATATGTTCCTACTATGAAACATTACTTGGTCATAAAAAGGTGATCCATGTTAAAACCTAAAAGGATCTGGAAAGCATTATGCTAAGTTGAAGAAGCAAGCAGGCCCCACTAATACTGCATGATCAATTCACATGAAGGCCCCAATAATATTGCATGATCAGTAAGTGTCCCAAACAGGGAAACTGAACAGACAGCAGGATGCTGAGAAATGTCTACATCTTGGAGTGGGGATGGGGAGGAATCATTACTAAAACTTGTGGAGTTACATTTTGGGATGATGAAAATGTTTAAGAAATAATAACTGATTTCACACGTAATTGTGAATATACAAAACCACACTAAACAAATATTTGAATGGGTAGAAGGCATGTGGTGAAACACATCTCAATGAAGTCATTCATAAATGGGCAAAGTATATCCTGAACCAATTACTAGTTTCAGTGGTGCTAAAACTCAGTGTGCATGAATTCTGTAAGATATTCTTTCACAGGAGACACAGTATAGCATGGTTCTGTCTTCCCCATGTAATTTACTTTGCCATGTAAATACTAAATGAATTAATAACCACACACAGTGAACAAAGAAATTTCAATACTACCTAAGTTTAAAAACATTGTTTCAAAATATTAAAACCTAATGTATCTGTTTTAAAACTAGCATTTAAATGACACCATCTTTCAGGAAAATCCAGAATATCTTTTTAAATATTAGAGGGGCAGCTCTCAGTGATAACACCCAGCAATACTAAGATCAAGGTTTTAAAAACTCTGAGGAGAATGTACTTATAAATGGCCATGGTGAATTCCGTCATGCAGAAGTCCACAGTATTGCTCGATTTACTGTGATGGAAAAAATTACTTCAGTCAAGCAACAAATTTAGTTTAGGCGGGGAAGATGCAAAGAGAGAAAGCCCTAAACTTATGGGTATATCTTTATCCATGACTGGGAATACTCCTATGACTGTGTGAATACCTAAACAGGGAGAAAGGAACACAGAGAGGCACATAAATTTTCAGCCATGGATCCAATGAGCATCTGTAGTCATTACCTCACGATCATAGCCTACCATCAATCGACATGAGGAAGACCCCATTTAAATAATTTAAGAGTTCAGAGTAAAAATCAACAGCGGGATATGGCCAATTATATAAGGAAAATACTTATGCTTCCATGGCATCAAAGCATGCAAGCTTTCGAGTGTGGATGTGTTTCCCCCCACCCCCCAATTAAATCAGGTCAATAGTAATATAATCTCTTTTGTTAGGCAATTAGTAATATTAGAGAAACAGAAAATGAAAAGGCATTTCAGTTTGGGTGAAACATTTCAGTTTCTTACCTAAGAGTTAACAATTCAGATATTCTATTTAGTGCTTGTGCACTTGAAAATTTAACGGATTATTTAGGCAGCTGAGATGATACAACTGGAAGACAGACTCTTCCAATGGATACACACTATCATAGAATGAAAGCAAGAAAGCACACTTACCACCCAAGTAACTATGCTCAGTATCTGCAGTGACACATAACTTTATATAAAAAGCCCAAATAGCTGATACCATCTATTATTAATAATCATCTGATTTTACCTTATGCTGAATCAGCAGTTTTGTCTTCCATTGATACACTTTTCATTCATTATCACTAATGCAATTTGAAGGTGGTAATTTGATTATACATTTCTATGGTATTCATAAAAACAATTGCTAATATGATAGTGAAGGCATTAATAAGGACATTTGTAACTGTAATGTGATGTAAGAAGATTTATAAACCTTTTACGACTTTACAAAAAATCTACTCCCTACTCAGCAAGACTAGGACAATAAGAAGCCTGTGCCCTGGTTTTTCAGAGGCATCTTCAAACCCTGGGAAGAGCATGCAATTTACACAATGATTTTGTACTTTGGTGACCAGGCAGATAGGTTTAGAGATAATCCAAAACCTGTTGAGGCAGATGTAAGGTATCATCTCAAGTCAATGCTATTGTTCCTTCCAAAGTGGCATAATAGAGTCTCCTTCAAGAAAAATACCCAGGGTTTCCAGGCTGAGAATAAAGCCCAGAGTCTGCCCTGGTATGAGGGAGTCCTGAGCTAATCCCCAGTGTACGGGACGGAGGGAGGGAGGGAGGGAGGGAGGGAGGGAGGGAGGGAGGGAGGGAGGGAGAATTCTACTAGATGCTTCCTTCATTATAACCGATCTGGTTATATTAATTTAAAATCCCAAAGCAGTTTAATCAACCCATTTATCAAGCAAGAGAGCAACATAAATGTCCTTTTGACTAAATTTACTCCCCTAGGTTTGTGAGAAGTTCACTATAGTGAGCTGACAAGGCAGGGAAGTTGCTGTATTTGGAATTTATCGTGGCCCACTTTGTGAGACTAATGACATCCCATATTTGTGCACTGCCATCAAGCTTCCACAACACTTCCAACACATCCTCATGTTTACTCACGAAAATCCAACATGAGAGAGGAATCCCTAAGAAGTACCCAAGTAACCCGGGCCACAACTAGTGAGTCAGACCATTTCCACAGAGCCAATGTTTGAAAAGAAGGCGAAAGAAATTGGTATTGCTCCCCTACCCTCAGTAAGTTCCAACCGGAATTTAAGACAGAACAGGGAAAAGAGCAGGTGCAGGAAGGCTTGAGCAGCTGGAAAGAGTGAGAGAACCTGTTATGTTGCTAGCCTACAGTAGAATATTCCACCAACGCTGGTATATTTTAGATGAAGAAAGTGAATACGAACAATATTTGATGGAGCTTGGAGGATTCTATTAAGAAATTTCAAGTTCTCAAACACGAGAGAAGATACTTCCAAGGGCATATGGCTTATTATAAATCACGTTATCCACCCACGTCTTCAGAATGCCCACTTGTAACCCACGTTTTGCTACTTCCCATTGTGTATATATTGGTACATCACAGTTACCACCGTAAGAATGAGCTCCTTTGCTTAAACACAGGTATCACCACAGGAACCTCGCCTATTACAGATAACGATAATAATATGATGAACAGGCTGAGCTCCCTCATACGTTATTAATGTTAGATCTAGAATTCCCAGGTCTGTGTTAAGACCTGTGCTGGGTTCATTAGAGCTTTGCATAAATCAATGAAGGCACACCTCTGTTATTCCAGTAGCTGGAGTCACTGGGATTGTTCAAGTGAAACATTTCAGACAATGCATTTAAACACACACATGCACACACACATGCACACACATGCACGTGCACACACACATATAGCTATTTATTCTTATTGGTAGCTTATTTTTTCAAATTCAAAGGACTATATTAAATACTCAGGAAAATTTCACAAATTTCTATGAACTCTATAAGCAACCAGGGTAAAATGCACCCCAGAGTGTTAAAAAATAAGATTACTATCGTTTTTTATCTTAAAGATTAGTTCATTTAAAAGCCATCTTTTAAAATTGATTTTATTGAGTTATACATTTTCCTCTGCTCCCCTCCCTTTCTCTCCACTCCCCTTCAACCCTCTCCAATGGTCCCCATGCTCCCAATTTACTCAGGAGATCTTGTCTTTTTCTATTTCCCATGTAGATTAGATCTATGTATGTCTCTCTTAGGGTCCTCATTGTTGTCTATGTTCTCTGGGATTGTGAACTGTAGGTTGGTTTTCTTTGCTTTATGTCTAAAAGCCACTTATGAGTGAGTACATATGATATTTGAAAGACAAAGAGACCTCTCTTTACAAAAGAAGGCAACAAGAAACAGCCAGCTAGCTGCTAACAAAGCTCCGACACCACTGAGGAAATTAAGAGACTTTGTAATGGTTGTCATGAACTAGGAATTAAATCTTGAAAATTAAGAAATAAACAGAAAGACTGGTGGAGATTAGCGAGTGTTTCAGAACAATGTCATCTTGGTACATGGACTGGGTTCACGTATATGTCAGCTTAGTCCATGTCAGGGGCTATAACAGCTTTGTACAGCAACTATGGTCCACTGAATCAATAATCCATGAACAAAGAAGGATTTACTTGATAGACTATGAATGGTTCACAAGAACTCAAAAAAACACTCCATCAGATCAAAAATCCAATTTTCATATGGTGCCTTTTTACAAATTAACCCAAAAGAAGAAAAAGTAATGATTCTGAAGGAAGGCAAGGCCTACAAATTTAAAGTCCATGTTTAGAAAAAGATATAGAAAAGGAAATAAAATTAAATGCTTTATTGTAGGCTGAGACAGCTTATTTGAGATCAAACTATATCTTGAGGCAAGCTGACACACAGCACAAACGATGCTCTGAAGGCTACTCTGTCCTCCTGTAGGCGGTTCATGTCCATGATACAAACACTGAAGCCCAGACATATGCATTTTCAGCTTCCTCTTCACACTTCTACGCTTACAGTCACTGAGAACATCTAAACACAATTTCTAGGACGGTACCATCTCAAATTGAAGATGTATAATTTGGATGTTGGCATAAATTAGTGTTAGTCAAGGTCTGTGGAGACATCAGAGATGACATATGGAACCTGGCTAATAGAACAAACAATGAAAAGCAAGCAGAAAAAAACTACTGAAGGTAAACATGTATGAACTACATATTCAATACTGAACAAGAAAGAAGTGCAGCTCCCATGCAGGCCAAAGCTTATGTAGCCTGTGTTTACTGCCTGACTCTGTTTCTATCCATCCAGAGTGAAGAAACAGCAAGCAGTCTTTAGCAAATTTCATTATATATTCACACTAGGTGATAGTGGCTTTAGATTAATTTTTAAGAAGAAAGCCTATCTATGTGAATGATTGTATTTACTAAGTTCACAGCTACAAAGAAAAGCACAGGAAAATGTTGCAAAAATATAACAGACTCTAATTAAAATTCTTAGTGAGAAAGAATTCCCGTCCTAGGAAAGAGAATGTGGTCTCTCACCTCTCTCACTAAATGCTACTAGCCTCTCTTCATCACAAAGACAAGAAGGAATCACTTATTTTTCTTTTTTCAAGAGTAACACTGAATAAAATAATAGATGTTTTCCCATCCAAGTAGATTACCTATCAACATAGGCGCAGTCCTCTTAACTTTCCCACCAGGGAAAGAAAAAGTCCAATAATTCTGAAATAGACAGATAAAACTTTTCTCTATGGCTGAAGCCACGTACTATTATATGTAACTGCTTATTTTTAAAAAGAGCCTTATTGGTGCTCTCTGAAGGATTTTCTTTTATACATTGCTTTATCCTATAATTTTGTCCCTGTTGGGCAGGCTGCCTAAATTTAAACACAAACAGTCAAGCAATGAAGAAACATTAACACATTTACTGTGAACAAAAACTCCCAGTTGTATAGTGAAATTTTAATACATTTCAACTTATCTCTTTTACTAATGGGGAGAGTACAAACCCTGCAGGAATTCGCTCTGCAAACTGGTAATTACAGTAGACTCACTTTTTTATAATGCATATGTATAGTCAGACGCACACACACAAAAACCCTGGCTTCCCTTTTCACGGAGGTTAGAATAGAAATGTTTTCAAAATTATGAAAATCTACAACAATTCTAAAGGAAGGCATTATTTCACAAAAAAGTGTTCTTTCTTAGACTGCATGGACAGAAGCAGACAATGTCTAGGTGTTCACACACCAGACAACATGAGCATCATCAGCACACACTTTGTCATCTGTCCCTATAATCTTAGTGTGCAGAACAAATCTGGTCCTGTTGGTTCATAGCCGGTTCCGACTTACACAAAGAGGTGATGATATTCTTCCCTTTCATGCCTACAGTGTCAGGATTGTTCTCTCCTGATTTGGGGATATAAATCCCAGTTTTTGAGGTGTCATTAAATAACTAAGCATTGCAAGCCACCAATCAGCCGCAGCATGGCATATTTGCCTCAGAGTGAAGAGACTCTATGTGACTACTTGAACAAGACCCACATACTTGGATATTGGTAATCGTAGCTTGGATAATGAAGAGAAGTAAAGTCTGTTACTACTCACATCACTTGCTAGACTACACTGTCTGTCGAACGTATAGTTTTGTAACACCTTCCTAAGAAACTGAAGCGCTAGACTGCCAAGAGTACCAATTTATAATGGATTTTGAACTTACATTTCTACATATTACCATGCTGGGGGAGGGTATGTCAGATTAAGAATATTAAGTGTTTATAACTTGTATAAAATTCTAAAAGTTCCAAAACCCATGGCTGGGCATTGTCTACAAATTTCAGGCCTAAGGATCTACAAATTGAATTGTAACATTTGAAACATCCAGCATGTATTTTCCATCATAATTTGCAAATGCTATTTCAGGATCTCTATCTGGTCTTCAAATGTCATTCCTATGAGAATGACAAGAGAGACATCTCCTAGGCCTGGCTGAGGCAGAATGAACTCACCACTGCAGCAAAGGGTGGTTCCAAAGCATTGAAAGTAAGCACCTTCCTCTAAGGTGGTGGTTCTCAACCTGTTGGTCATAACTCCTTTGGGGTTGCGTATCAGATCATCCTGTATACCATATATTTACATTACTATTCATAACAGTAGCAAAATTACAGTTATGAAGTAGCACTGGAAATAATTTTACGTTCGGGGGTCACCTCAACATGAGGAACTGCATTAGGAAGGTTGAAAGTCACTGGTTTAGGTCATGTGTCTCTTTATTTTAAGCAATATCAGTAAAAAATTCTAGCCGTAGGTTTCCTTGACACTATAGAGAAAAATAATTTCTCCTAAAATCTTCCCATCTCTCTAATCCTGAAAACTACTTCATTTCTCTATTCTTAGAAACAAACAAACACAAGAAAGAGATTTGTTCAAAAATCAAGAAGTAGGCGCTGGTTCCACCACATCAATGGATGTACAGTTAACTCCTCAAGAAATACCTCCACTTCTATTCGGAAATTAAATTAAATATTTCCCAATTTTTATGTAAGTCAAACACCTCTCCTTCAACTCTTTCTCCCAGTGTTATTTCCTTAGACACTGAGACACAGCTGCCAGACGGTAGACTTCAGAAACAGTCCAGTAGAAATGGCGCTACTTGAAGTGGGGACTTTCCAACATAATTTTCTTTCAGAGAACTGATCTAACAAATTCTTCTTTTTTATGCATCCATCAACAATTAATGAATTTTAGAGTTAGTCCACACAATATTCATCTATCCATATGCATTTTTCCAACTGCTATTTCCTTAAGATGGATATTTTACAGTTGACTCTTTTTTTCCCCTTGACTATAAATTCTGGCTTAACAATGAATAAATTAGCAATAAGAGTACAACTACATGCAACTCTGTAAAGCCAATGTCTTCTCTACAGCTTACAATCAATCCCAGTGCATAACCACTAAACACCGATAACCGTGTAATTCAAGAGCATGCAGCCTACCGTGGATACAGCATTATTTCTGCATTGAGTTGCTATCTGAAAGAGTGTTAGAAATGTAATAAAATAAACCAACATACTCCTTGCCTCTCCTCAAGTGTACATTAAAGGCAAAGTGATCAGATACAAACTTGCCAATCACACTCAAGTAATCTGAAATGTTAAGTCATGGTTTGTACTATCAATTTATTAACTTTCTTATGATCAAGAGGAAAGCAGTAGAAAAATAATATTCTTTCCTTTGCTTCAAGACACAGAGACATTGTGAACAAAAGCCTATACCCAACAGCCTGTCATGGCAAAACATACCCTGTAACACTTTTTCTAAAAGTAAGGGTTTCTCAGTCTCTCATTTGGTAAAAGGATAGGGCAGCCTGAGAAAGTCTATTGAATTCTTGGCATAAAAGATGACATCCTCCCAACCTGCTTTCCTCAAGTGGAAGAGGACCAAATGGGTAGGCTGCTATTGACTCATGGAGAATAAAGGGTAGTTAAAACACACAAAACACCAACATGTTCAACGTTTTCACCCGTGTCAACTTTTCCAATGAAGGCCATTTCCAAATAGGTTTCTACTTCCTTAGTATGACTTCTTACTCACATTCAGTACAATGTGGCATGAACAATCTCCTCTGGAAGTCTAAGAATGATAAAAAGGAAGCACATCCAATCAAGTGTTGTTGAGCGTCTCTTTCACTCATATTCAAGAACTTTGATGCACTTAAGAACCTATACCTGGACTTCAATGTTTATTTTAAATGACTCAAGAATGTTTGCAAATGAATACCATAGACACTGCTGTTCATGACACCGGACATCAGGCTGATTTCCACAAAGTTCTTCACAGTTTCTAACACAGCCATTCCTACCCTAGCCATACAATTCGGATATTCCACTTGAGTGAAACACACATTGGTCAGTAAAGCACAGTTCAGTATTGTTTCACTGAAATTCTATCCACATGTCCATAGAGCTTGCAGCAAGCATGCTCTAATACTTTATTAGTAAATATGAGGCTATTGTTTTAATTCTAAAATACATTACCTGTGTTCAAATTGCTTAGCACTGAGACACAGTTGCCAGATGGTAGGCTTCAGACAACAGTCGAGTAGCAATGGCCCTACTATAAGTAAGGACTTGCTCATCATAATTTTCTATTATAGAAATGATCTACTGCTTTTATGCCTCCATCAACAATTAACAAATTCTAGCATTACGGTAGACAACACTATCGATCTTGCTGCCAAATATTAGCTTCAGTATTCATTATATTCTTGCTGAAAAAAATATTAGTTTCAGCATTTATCCCTAAAAAGTTTTGATTCTGTTTGTAAAAATAAAAATTTTCCCCCATAGTCAATTTGCCTAACTTTTTAAAAGTAAAGAAACTCTCAGTGCTGGAAGCAATAAGTATAACATGGTAACACTGTCGGTTAATAAAATTATAGTGTGAGTTTATTATACCAAGTTTGTATTTTAAAACTCTGTACACAGCTGTGGAGTACAAGAAAACAAAAACATAGATAGATGGCATCAGAAATGTAAAGCATGTGCTAATAATAATTTCTTTGACTTAAAACTGTGTCTTAAATTAATCTGCCATCACAGGAAAGAGTGATAATACATCTTTTATTATTTAAACATATTAGTTGGGGTGGGAGAGTCCATGAATTAACTGTGAGACTGTCTACATGATCTTTGGAGAAAACAGTCTCTTCTTTAGCCCTGAGTTCAATGTTTCTACTTCTCTAAACAAAGCAAAAACACTTCTAGATATGAAGACAACAGTCTTATCAGGATCATTTCCCATTCCTTTTAGTCACATATCAGTCAAGGAGCAAAATTAATGAATATGAGCTTCATAAGCAGTTGCACAACCCCGAGAAGGAGCCATAAGATGTTCACTTGTCTCACATGGCCTGGCCCTGGCCCTGGCCTTGGCCCTCTAAATCGGTTATACTACTGTGATACCCATAAGAGACATAGGACCAACTTCAACACTGTACAAAACATAAATACAAGATGCTTTACTTAAAGGACTTGAGGAGTGAGGGGAAGTCCCAAATGAGCATCCCTTCAGACACTGCAAGGGAAGTGAACAGTTTCCTGAGGAAGGTCTCCTGAGCTTTTCCAAGGGAAGAAGTGGGGCCTCTCATAGGGAGCTGAGTTCCCAGCCAGCTGAAGCAGGATCCCACTCCACACTCCTGAGACTGGAACTGATGGAGGGGAGAGAGGAAGCCAGGGAGGGCAGGGACCACGTACCTAAATGGCTATCCATTTTCATTTTTAAATGGATGCAGGGAAAAGACATAAATGATTAATACGACTAATCAATTCCCACAGTAATTCCCTTCCTTCCAACTGCCACTACTCACCATGTTTTCAGTGTGCATTTAAGAAAGTACGGAGTTGCCTACAACCGCTCTCAGCATCAGGTAAAGTCTGTAAATGTTTAAATAGAATGTGCAGGCCAGTGCCTAGCACTGCTGACAGAGTTAGCTATCCAGCAATGTGTCCCTCCCCGCTTGTCTATATAATCATTAAAGTTGGGAATTGCATGCAAGAATCAATTTTTGACATGCTTAAAATTTCTATGGAAGAAGCTAATTTGCTTTTATACTTTTGTCATTCCAAGCAACTAAGACCTTACTTCCAGTTCTCTGCTTAATTTACAGGAATTACAACTGCATTGGGCCCAATGGCTCCCAAACTCATTTTTAAAAGACTAATATGCCCTCTTCTGGTTTCTGGATTAAGGGGGAAAAAGAAGGAAAAAAAATAGGCTAGGGTTTTCAGATGGGAAAAATTTTAGTTAAATCTGTTTTTTTGTTTTGTTTTTACTATTAGTAATTGTATTTCTGTAAGGGGAAATATTCATAGGTAGGTAAGTGTTAACATTTCAAGAATCCACATTATGCAAGGTGAGGTATCTCCGATGGCATGGTCATGTGAAAAGCGGCTCTCAACAGACTTCCCCAAGTCAGCAAGCAGTGCTGGCGAAGATACGATTTGCATGAACAAGGACTGGAGGAGGATTGAATGCAAGCCCTAGCAAAGTCTGAGTACTCACCCCCCTGGTGCCACACACCCCGTCAGAGTGCCCCACTCTGCCCGCTCAGGCCTGCTTTCACAGCTCAGGCCGACAGCAATGCCAATTAGTGTCAGCTGTGATGGGATTTTAGAGACACGGACCTTTGTCTTAGAGGAAGTGGGCTGCAACCACCGACTTACTACAGTACAGAGGCAACCTAACAACCCATTAGGTGGAAATGACTTTTCAGCCACTTCCTCCAGGGACAACATCAGAAACTGATGCTTAGACAGATGGGGACATTTTTACATTTCTGTATTAACTGTCTCCAGGAAGAGGGATTTTTATCCTTTGATGCAGTCAGGTCTTCAATTCATCTGCTCTGCTCTCCACGGCATTCTTCCACAACACAGAGGATATACTATGATCCTGAAACCAGTAAGATAAATACTATAAAAACGGAGGGCGTCGACACATCACCGTGGGGTCATCCACAGAGATTTTTTTTTAGCAGTCTCTAACATTCAAAAATTTCATTCAACAATATTGCTCCAATTAGACTTCTAAGGCATGAAGATACTGATTCCACATTTCATGCTTGTAATTGTCAAGTCAGTATTAGATTAGGTAAATGTTATCAGAAAACAAAGCAATTCTGATCCTCCATCCCCGAAGAGGTAAAGTTAGGGACTGCTCACAAGAATGCTCACAGCCCTGCGGAAAAGCTGAAGCTAGAGGTTTGGAGTGGGCTTCAGGTCCACCTGTATGGATGCTGCAGGGCTAAAAACAAATGCATCAGACAGAATGCTGATGTTACACGAGAAGGTGTGATACTGGCTAAAACTAAGCCTTTCCATGGGAATTTTAAAAGGTTTATTAAATGTTCCCAAAGCAAATCTGTTTGTCAGATTTTGTTTGACAAACCAAGTTTGTCACTTGACACAAAAAGTCTCACGTTACCTCTGTACACAATTATTTAGTTGAAGAGTATAATTCTGAAGGATTAAACACATGTACACTGACATTGGTCACCAGGGCAAAGGTGAAAATAAAAACAGCAGTCAGAGCATTCCTCCGAGTCTGCTTCAGCACGAACAGAACTAGGAAGGGCGCAGAAGGCAGATCTGCAATACCAAGAGATTTTTCAGTGATGTTTAAATTTATGTGGGCTTCATAATTAACACCCCAAAGCCACTGTTAATATTTCTCTTCATAACCCCAGGTAAATTATTAATTTTTAAATGTTTTATTTAGGTCTATTTTTAAACCTTTATCAGGCACTACTGCACTATCAATGAGATATTTTACAGACCAGTTTCTATCGTAGACCTGATGATCAGCGTGTCTAGAAGGTATCTCTCATACTCACACATATATTTACTACCTTGTAAAAGCTAAAAGGGCTTGGGAAATGACTCAGTGAGGAACAGCACACACTGCACAAGATGATAATCTGGAGTTTAGATCCCACATCTTATGTAAAAAGTTGGGTATAATATGGACACACATGCCTGTGACCCTAGCATGGGGTAGTGTGTACTCTGAGTGTGAATCACTGGGGCTTCCTGACCACCAGCCTAGCCAAATGTCAAAGCATCCAGTTCAGGTTATTCTCAGGGGAATAAGGCAGAGAATATTAGGGGAGATTACCTAATATCTCCTGTGGCTTCTGAATACATGTCCTTGCATGTACACGCAAACACACACACACACAAATAAATAAATGAAAAACAAGTGTTATGAAAGAAAAGCAAATCTTGATTAACATTTATTAAGTTCTATATTTTGAATTTTGTTTAAAGATACTTTGTTTTTTAAAACCTTTAAAAATACCTTGAATTCAAAGAAAATTTCATACATTCTTTATAATTATAAGTCATTTTAGTTAAAAGGATCTTACAATGGTGATAGCTATAAAAGTTTGTGGCTGTGCTAAGGCCAACTGAGATGCATACTTTAAAGGGCTTACAGGGCAATTTTGTGTGAAGTGAATAAAGGTAACAGACCTTGTCATGTAAAAGGTAAGAAGACTTCTGGGATCCAGCTTTTATGTTTGTTTTAGTAAACTAACAGGGCCACTGTATCAAACAACTCCCTACCTTCTCAGGAAGGACAGAGTCTAAACTTTCTTAAGGACTGCATCTCTTTTGGTATTAACTTTATTAATCGTTCTGTTATTCTCATAAGAGAACAGATCATTTCAAAATAGTACAGAGCTCTAACTGCTTTCAGGAAACCCATTAAAGTGCATTTTGTGAGCAGAACAGCACAGCAATAAATAATAATGAACAGAAGAAATACCTACACTAACACTTAGTCTTATTTATGTATTTATTTATTCCTTACACATTATCTATTCTCTGCGGAATTAGAGTTTACTAACGTTGCCCAGGTTGCCTTACTTTGACATGTTATTGTCAGCGTCCTAAGCACCGTACACAGACAAACCACTTACTCTTGATTCTATTTACTAGGAGGTTATATCGTTCTCATCTCAGTTACATGGAGGGGGGGTGAGAAGAGATGGGATAACACACCTTCTCAAGCATAGTCATTATTTTTAACTCTCGGTCTAACGCAGTCTCCAATCTCTAGTTTGTTTTATTGCCCTTCAGTTTTGACTCCTTTACATCCCACAAATGTGGAGAAGTAATTTAGGCTATAGGTTTTCCTCTTGAATAGAAATTTATTTTGTCGCCAGAGAAGGAGCCAAAAGTTAAAGTACACAAAATATGACGTATATAAAAAATAGGAATATTATAAAGAAAACTGGCACCATGAAAACCTACACTGGTAAACCTGGAGTACAATTCATATACTTAAAGACTTGATCCCAACCTTTCAAAAACTTCTTTGAAAAATACCATCTATCTGAAATATCCAGTGCTATAATGGAAGAAAAGGCTTGCCCCTTCATTGATGGGCAGATTTTAGATCCTAAGTAATTACTTCTAAACCATTCACGTGTATTTCAAACAATGCATTAAAGAAACGTGTTGAAGAACAAAAGCCTGAGAAAGCAGAAATAATTTTAAGGCAATTAATTTTAAAAGTTAACAAAAGAAGAAAGATCACTCTAGCAGAAATGGTGCCAAATAGGTTAGAAAGGGGAAATAGGTGCTCAGTTTACAAACCGTGTATTAGAAGAAGTAGCTCATACTTCAAAAGGGAAAAATGCAAAAAAGAAAGTTGAGATGGAGAAAGTAACCAAGAGATGCCAAAGGAAGGAGCACTGTTTCCAAAAGGTGCCATTGGAAAGGAACACAGGACCAGTGCACACTTGGAAAATCAGCAGTGCCCACGTCACCTCACCGGTTTTCTGGAAATAAGTTCAGCTCAACACGTGCTTTTGATAAAGGCTGAACTTCAGGGGAATAAACGATTTCATATCTTCACGAAATACATTTCAAATAGAAAACAATCCTAGGTTTTCTTACATAACCAGTCTTGTTAAAAATACACAGAGACCAAGATTTCTACTTGAGACTTGCACAGATATGTTCACATATGTACCCAGATGCGAGCATTCCCAGACGGTATCTCCTTAAGTCCTTATGAAATCCAAGGGTGTTCCCTATGCTGTCCAGGAAGCTAAGTGTTCCAGATGGAACCCCCCCCCCACCATGTTCTAATCACAAGTTCTGAAAACCCAATTCATACATTAACAAAATTAACTCCTTTTATAAAAACAAAACAAGCAAAAGAACTCTGTCTCCTGTCACTGAATGATGTGTACCAATGGTTTTTTAATCATTAATTCAATATTCCTAGGACACCAAACTTATTCTGATGACTGCTCTCTACTTCCTGATATCAAAAGCACAGTGTGAGCTGGCCACATTGCTTGCAGAGTCACAGTGTTCACTCTGAGAAAAACAGCTAGAGTCTTGAAACAATTAGTTCACACTAGCAGAACGTAGGCCAGAAAAGCATGGAAAGCCATGATGAACGAAATCTAGCCTCAACTTCCATTTTTCCACGAGAGTGGTAAAAGCTTCCTTGTGTGTTTTTTTGTGAATTATTTATCCTCTCTAAGACACTCTATTCCTCACTTGTAACAACTATAATTTTGATATTCATGAGAGATATTTTGTATAAAGAGTCAAGAAGAGTGCCAAAGAGCAAACGGTAAACAAAAGCCATTGCGATGCCGTTTAATCCTTATTTTAGATAAGACCGAAATAACATTTCTAGCATGAAATAAGATATAGTTTCTAGCCACACTGTTTATACACTTCAATCTACTCTCAGCACTTAATGTATAAGCTGGTTCAGTAAGGAACTCTGAAACATGAAGCCTGAAGTATGACTTCCAAATCTGTCATTTACATGTTGTTACTCACTAGCGTGTGAACTTGAAATTTCAATTTCCTCTGTTACCATGTGCGAGAGTTTTAACACGTCCCGGGCTTTCTCCACACTTTACATTTACATGACTTACATGTTCATGATGAAAGCAAGACCATTATTACTTGCTTTCGCTATGTAATTTATTGTGTTTCCTAAATATTTCACCTTTCCAGCCTGCATTTCTTATCTCCTGTACAGGGAAGAGATGGCGAACTACTTTTTTGGCTCCTGGAATACAGTCTCAAGTAAGCAGAGGTTGGATCCAGCTGCTTGAATGAGACAGGACAGATCAGACATGGTAGCTCTCCTCAAGACTGGCAGGCAGCAAACACCCAAAGGGCCTTTCAGAGTCCCAGCTGACCACTCTGGAGACATTTACAGTACAAGCGGCAGACACAAAATTAGCAATTCAACAAATATTTCCTAAATGCCTATTTCGTGCCAGGGATTGTAGATATAGTGTGGAATGGATAGCACAAGGCAGAATTCTAACCTGCAAGGCAGTAATATACTTGCAGCTAATGGGGTGAACACAGGACTCTGTGGCCTACAGAGGGGTACCCTAACCCAGTCTGGCTTCGCTAACGAGGTGGAGTCAAAAGGCACACAGGTGAAAGTCAACTTAAGTGTTCTCAGACAAAAGTTTGGATTTCAACCGGAAGACTAAATATGATCACACAGAAATAAGTGATTAACTAAAGGAAGCTACAAGAAGAAAAACATCACTTATTCGGGTGTCCTTATGCAAACAGGGAAAGGTCTCCTGCTGCCTTTGTTCACCTTCAAAGTCACAGTGCAGGGCTGTGAGCCACTGTCTCCAGGACTGCAGGGTTTAACCAAGGGTCTGGACTTTACATTTCCACTCTGGCTCTTGACTGAAACTAATCTTGCAAAAAAAAAGTGTCTTTGGTTGAATTCCTGGGAGGACTGATGTTCTCTTCCTTCTCCATAGTAAAAAGCCCTTTTCTCCTCTTACTTTGCTGTGTTCCTCAGGACTCTGGTGTCTCACTGTCCTCATTCCTGACTAAACCAAGAGGCAGAAAATAAAATAGATTTGGCTTTGTCATGTTCTTACTGTCTGCTATGTTCTTACCATCTGCTATGTTCTTACTGTCTGCTATGTTCTTGCCTGTCTGTTGTCTGCTGTTCATAAGACGGTAAATAGCCTCAATTTCACCCTTGAGACAAAAATCACTCGAATATCTTATGTATTATGGACAAATAAAACTTTTATCACCCTTTATTCTACAGGAATGACCTAAAGACACAATATAGTTATAAACAATGCAGTAATGGGGGAGGGGTGCAGAAGACCAAGTACACCGTGTAGCACCACCAGAAGGCAACAATGCATGAGGAAACACCCAAAACAGGATGTGCTGAATCTGAAACATTTTAAATTACACGCGTGCAGTGGCATCTGTGAGCTCTCTGTGCTTGTCTAGCGTCTTTCATGCCTACCAGATGCACCACTATAATTTGACTCACTCCAACTTGAAAAGAATGGTCAATGAGTTACATCTTTCTTAAACACCCCCAGAAGGAGTCTGAGGATCCCAAAAATTTCTTCATGGGAAAAAAAAGCTGACGCTGACGACAGTGTGAAAGTGAAGGGGTAGACTACTGTGAGAAATTAACCACGCAGTCAAATGATTGAGTTCACCAGCTTTAGAAGGGCCTAGAAACGGAAACAAAAATAACTCTACCACTTCACTCAACAAGATTTAAATGGACACAATAAGCATACTATGATGTAGACTGGGAAAACCCTCCAACCTGCTTTTAAACACTTTGTTGACATTTTGGTAAGCTGAACTTACCAATGCAAGGTGGTTCACCTCTCCTCACTCCAGAGTTCAAGAATGCCAACACTCAGAAACTCTCCTGTGCAAGAGTAACTCCCAGGGGATGCTTCGATACACATATTTAAGAGTCATCAGGCATAAGTGCAGACCCATTTCAAAGGTGAGGAACGCGGGGCGGACTCGCCTCCTGACACTTGGAAGGGTTATAATTTGGTATGGAAGGACAAGAAGTAGCTGTCAATTCGACTGCCATTTCTGTCACACATTTTAAGAACTGATATGGCTCCTGTAATTACACTGTGGTTTCTTATATTAACTCAGTGAAAGCCTGCTTGGTTTTATCACGCAAACAATTTATGAAATTATAGAAACAGACTGGAACACAGCAGTTCATTTGTTGAAGCAATTATCCAGATCCTTGTCAAAAAGAAAAAAAATACAAGCAAGAGGACACTGTGATGTGCAAAAAATGGTTCTAATTCTATGCTCTAATATGTACAATATGTCTGTGGTTGTGCTGAATTATGATAATAAGCTGCCGCCGAAATATATTTGTCACAACACAAAGGAAAGATACTATCAATTGTTCTGACAGATAGTCTAGTCACCAAAGCTTCCAGCCTGAGCTGGCTCTATGACCCAAGATGACAAGAAAGGTTGACTGGACAGTTTTCCTAAGAGACCCAGAGGATTTCTTTCTAATATTTTGAGTTATCTGGAAAATAGCTGTAAAACACAGTGCAGCACAAATGCCATTTTTAAATGACATGTAAAATCCAACTCTTTACATTCATCTGATGCTGTTTTGGTTTGGTTATCAATCAAAATCAACACTCTGAAGCAGCTTCAAAGGGAGGCTGGGGTACCTGTTGCTGGGAAAGTGCGGGTGATAGATAACGGATCACAGAAGGTTATCATCTCAGTGACTGAATGAAGATAAAAGAGCAAGGTGAGAACACGTTCCCTCTGCATGACAGTGACACAGAACATCCGGGGCGTGCTGCTGCAGCTGCTGAGGGCTCTGGAATTCGATCACTAAACAGTGGCTTCAGAGAACAGCATTATAAAATCATGTACACAAATGTTTACTAGGAACGCTGTTCATATTCTCCGAAATAAAAGTTTGATTCTAAAATGTCTATCAAGAACAGTTACTGACCAAAGTTAACTTTCAAAATTTGTATACACATGAATTCATTATATAAAAAGTTCTTAGTAAAAGACCAAGGAAGAAAAATTGTTTCTCCGTACAAAAGCAAGTTTAGCTTTCCAAAACTAAACCAAGTAACTTCAGTGAAAGTACAGTATTGAATGTTTCCTTTTCATTATTTTAATGGTGAGTTTTCAGGAGAAACGAGATCTAACACCAAAAGAAAATGAAGTGCTAAGAAAACAGAAGCTAAAAATTTCCAGGCTCAAATTATGAATTGTGCAACAATATGTTACACACAATAAAATGTGGATGTCTCACTTTCTCCTAACATCTGGAGATAGTTTAGGATACCAATTTCCAGAAACCAAGCAATTGTTCGGCCTGACTCGCCCTATTCATTCACAAATAAACAATTAATGAAATGGGTAACTAATTTTCCAAGTGTTCATATTCATTAGGCTGTTTCCTGAGATTAAGGGTCTGCCTCCTGATGGAAGACTGTATACATTAAGCCATCTCCTGCCCTTTCCTGTTCCCAGTCACCTCTCTTGCACTAAACTTAGACTGCATTTCTCTTCCACTTCTCTGTAAAACACTAGGAATTGAAAATTCAGATCCTTCCAATTACACAGAGTAAGAAGTATAAAATATTAAATATGACAAAAGGTCCCTCATAAATTCTTAGGTAGAAATTTTAGTCTTGTAGCTTCACAGGTTCAATAAAAATATTTATTAAAATCTTACTATGTGAAAAGGAGAATTCTAAACCCTGTTGTGTCCTCTTAGAATTTACACCTAAGTACAGAGACAACTTTAACTACACATAACTGTACTATGAAGTGGAAGGTGATTGATGTGAGAAGAGAGATATAAAAAAAAATACCTGAGGGTTAGCAGGGAAGATTCCGTCTTTTGAGGTAGTAAGGAAAGGCTCAGTGGAAGAACCAAGCCGGAAGATACATAAGTTTTCAGCAAGTGCTGACCCAAGGCCTTCAAGGGCTGACACCTTATCTTCATTTACTTGGCAGAACTTACCCAAATACACCCTTCACCTGCACCATCAGCATTTATGCAAAAGGGATTTAACTGAGACCAAGAAGCCAAGACAGGGAACAAAGGCCATCCAAGACACAGGTTGCCATATATCTATGGTATACAGATAAGACAGCATGGGCTACATCCCAAGAACATATAGATTGAAAAATACAGAACCCCCCCCGGAAAAAAAACCCTTGAAATATTATTTGTTCTATGGAGCATTTCATCTTCCAATAATGGAATTTGCTTTTTTTCCCTAAAAGTGCCTGCAAATTTCCACTTCCCTCTTCCCCATGAATGGGAATATAGAATGCTAGTTCGCACTAGATTATTGGGTGTCCACTTTCTCTGTGATATCCTAGGTCATAAAGTTGTATAATTTCCTTTTGTCGATCTAGCTCTTGTCTTTTATTTTAGAAGATTCAGTTATCAGATGATAGACTCTGTGAAGGGTAGCCTGCAAAGCTGGCCTAAAACAAAAATGACATTTCAAAGTGTGAGCCATAAAGGACACAAAGAATACCCAAGCATATGACCAATAGAGTACTTACCGTGGCAGCTGAATGTGGATCTATCTAGTATACATTTCCAGTGTTAAAATATGGGCACACAGGGGAGAAATAAAGCACTAGGTTAAAGAAACAATCAGAAGCCTATTATAACTGACTAGGAAGTAGACACTTGTATCAGAATCCGTACAATGAATTTTCAACTAATTGTCCAGGTGACATAACATGACACTTGACTTAGCAACAAACAGCAAACCACCAAAGGAAGAAGAGTGGAACGTAGCATCTTACAGAAAATAGTTTCTCAACAAAGAAAGAGACTCTGCTTTCTGAATCAGGTACCCCTAAATATAAACCTGTTGAAATAGGCTCCAAATAAAATTATAACATGTCCATATAAAGCTCTACATATTGATGCTAGAAACTGAAACCTAAGATTTAAATATGATCATTACAAAATTCAGAGAAGACAAACTCATGGCAAGGGACAGGCAATCCTGGAAACAACAAAGGAATTCCTAGATTGTTAAACAATTAGTTAATAAAAATCTACCTATTTTTTCTGAATATTAATTTTGAATACCTTCACATAAAGGATGGTGACCTTCTCTTTTGAGCCTCTGACATTCGGAACTGTGTCCAGCACAGAATAACCAGACAAACATAGATGTTTCCATACCACACTCAATTCACAGTGAAAGTTTCATTTCTAAAAGGAACAACGCTTGGGAAAAAACTTGCTTAGATTAAAGGAAGAATTCAAAGAATGCTGCCTACTCATGAGCTGGATTATGGCTTAGCTGGTTAAGTGTTTGCTGCACAGACATAAAGATGAGTCCAGATCCCAGAACCCATATGCAAAGCATGACCAGGTTATGCTTGTCTCTAACCACAGCACTGGGGCAGGAGTTAGGGTCAGAAGCAGGCAGATCCCCAGAAGTCACTGGTCAGCCAGTCTAGCTGAACTGGTGAGTACCAGATTCAGTGAGAGACCCTTTCTCAAACAGTGAGGCAGAGAGTGACTCAAGAAACAGCAGGCATCAAGCTGTGTCCTCCACACGCATGTGTCATGCACACACAGGAACACTGACCTCAAAAACACAATGCATACAAAATGAATTCTATCAACACAGATGACCTTATTTCATGTTAGTATCTCTAAAAGGAGAACAAATCTTTCTTTTGCTTAAAAAAATAATGAAATTGATAAATGCTTTATATTAGGTTTCTGATGGAGCTCACTGATGCAGCCCTTGCACACGGGAGCAAAGCCTGGCTGCAGCCGCAATACCATAGCTAAAAATCTATACACGTCGCTTTTCCACATGAAAAATGGATGGATGGATGGAACTAAACTAAAACCTCTGCAAACACAACATTCGACTATTAATTAAGCACTATTTGATAACAAGGATGGCTGCATCTAAGAATGAGGGTACAATATGATTAATACCACACCTGCCACATTTAAGGAATGCTTGGAGGAGCTCTTTAGAACTGTAGAAGGTTAATGATTCTACTTTCAATAATAATGATAATAATTCTGACCAGTTCTCAAATTCTTGTGCAAACGAGACCACAGGCTATGTGGTTTACATCCATGGTAATGTAGTTCAGGACACACAATCCCAAATAATGCCATCTTGGCATGGTGGACCTTTTAACTGAAGGAATCTGAGAAATAGCTGGTTAGGAACATTCTGCCATTCCCTCACTCTCTTCCCCAGAAGCAGATTACAGGACTCTTACCTAAGCAGAGGAACATAAATGAGATGGGATACTTCATTGTTTCTTCCAGTTGACTATTCTTGCCCATAGTCTTTTTTGTTCATTTCTTTGAACTCTTTATTCTTTATCAAGTCTAGCAAAAACTACTCAGTTTTTATTGATCTTGCAGGACTTTACTTCCTTTTAAAAACACTGTGTATCAGGTAAAACTCAAACTCCAAAAGATTGGACACTTTTCTCTTTCTGATCTACCTTTTGCTAACAGAGGCCCTAGCCAAGAACTTAGAAGGATGCATAGAAAAAGATAAGTTTTCTTCTTCCATATCTAACAGTTTATGCACATGAACTAATTGAATTGTCACCACAAATATCACTGAGTATGATACAACTATTAACAACTTTGCTTGGAATATTAGCAAGAAAGAGTTGACGATACTGAGGGATTTGACTAAGGTCTCATATCTGATCAACAGAAAAACTTGTGTTTAAAACAAATTCTGGGGCTGGGCGATGGTGGTACACATCTTTACTCGGGAGGCAGAGGATCCCTGTGAGTTCAAGGCCAGCCTGGTCTACAAGAGCTAGTTCCAGGACAGGTTCCAAAGCTACATAAAAATCCTGTCTCGAAAAACCAAAAGAAAAAAAAATTTGATAGCTCAATGGGTCAAATCCCATTATATCAGTTCCATTATACCAAGACAATACAATTTAGCTGACTAAGCTGGCCACTATGACCGGTTCAGAATGTTCCATTCTGGGAAGGGCCTCCTGGCAGACATGGGGATGTGTTAAGAGGCATCCCCAGCATATGTAAGTGTGCTCTTTCCTTCTGACAGAAGCCCATTTTTTCCAAGTTGTTACTGATACAAATGTGACTACATCTTTCAGGAAACAAAAGAAAATAAAAATCCAACTCTTAAAACATGGTTTGTAATAGGTTTAAATTACAGTGTTGGAAAACCTGAAGTCATATTCTGATAATCGCAGCATGCATTAAGAAAATGGACACGGATACAGAGTCACAGCAGTCACTGAAAATGCAAATTTCAGCCTACCTTAAAGCCCATTTTCATCTTGGCGCTGCGATTGGTTCTTATTTTACAAGCCCTCTGCCTCATTCCCCAAAGAAGTAAGTTCTGAGGAACTAACATTGATGCCCGACAGATATTCTTAGGAAAGTGTAACCTGAAAGTTAATCATTTTAGTTTTAAAATAAAAACAGCTTTCTCTGACAAATTATATTCCAAAAGGCATTATCACTTGCTGGGCCTGGTGGTGCAGGCTTTTAATTCCAGCACTATCGAGGCAGAGACAGGTGCATCTCTCTGAGTTTCAGACCAGTCTGGTCTACAAAGCAAGTTCCAGGCCAGCAAGGGCTCATAGTGAGACCCTGACTCCAAAACGAGCGGGGAAAAAAAGAAAAAAGAAAAAAAAAAAGAGAAATAATTCATTTCTCAAACAAAGCAAAACAGAAAAACAAAACAAAACAAAAAAGAATCATGACAATAGTCCTACTTCTCAATGAAAGCAGAGGTCACCAGCTTGAACTTTTGCCTGGGGAAGCACCAAACAGAGCCCCAAAGAACCCCACAGACCCCAGTTCCCATATAGAGAGAAAGCATGAGATTATCCGCTTGAGTTGTCAATGCACAGCATGAGAAGATGATCTTTGCTTATCCATTCTTTGGTTGAGCGGCATCTAGCTTGTTTCCAGGCTCTGGTTATTACAAATAAAGCTGTCATGAACACAGCTGAGCAAGAGTCCTTGTCTATGATTGAGCATCATTTGGGTATATGCCCAAGATTGGTATCACTGGGTCTTGAGGTACATTGATTCGCAATTTTCTGAGAAACCACAATATTGATTTACAAAGTGGCTGTACAAGTTAGCACTCACAATGGAGTACTACTCCGCTGTTAAAAAAATAATGACATCAGGAAATTTGAAGGCAAACAGATTGAACGAGAAAAAAAAAATATCATTCTGAATGAGGTAATCCGGACCCAGAAACACAAACATGGCATATACTCACTCATAAGTGGATATTAGCTGTAAAGTATAGAATAACCATGCTACAATCCACAGACCCAGGTAAGAAGGAGGGCCCAAGGGGAAGACGCATGGATCTCCCTGGGAAGGGGAAATAGTGGAGCTCTACCTGGTTGGATCAGGGCAGGTAGACATGTAAACTAGAGGAATTGGGCTGGGGCTGGGTAGAGGGGGAGAGTACTGAGAAATGACTAGAAAGGGGGACTTTACGGTTGGGTAGAAGCCTGATGAAAAGGAAACTTCAAGAAGTCTACAGGGGTGGCCCCAGCTAAGACCCCTGTCCCCAGGGGATGCACTGTGTGAACTGGCCATGCCCTGCGACAGAACTGGGGATTACCCCACTTGTAATCTAAGAGCCTTCATCCAGTGACCGATAGAAGTAGATTCAGAGAGACCTAGGACCAAATCAGGGCTGAGGTCTAAGAGTCCTGCTAAGTACAGGAAGGAGGGACTGATTGTGGGAGCCAGGGGAGCCAGGGACATTGAAGGAAAACACACAGAAATGCCTAGCCTGACTCATGGGAACTCAGAGTCTGAACCAACAACCAGAGAGCCTCCATGGGACCGACCTAGGCCCTCTGCATATATATGACAGTCGTGTAGTTTGGTCTATTTGTGGGACTCCAGGCAATAAGAGCAGGGCTGTCCTTGGTGCTCTGGCTGGCTCCTGGGAACCTCTTCCTCATGCTGGGCTGCCTTGCCCAGCCTGAATACTGTGGGGTGGGTGCCTAGTCTTATGGCAGCTCTATATGCCCCGTTTTGCTGGCACCCATGGGAATCCTGCCCCTTTTGAGCTAATACTGAAAAAGGGTGGATAGAAGAGGGGGTCAGAGGAGAAAAAGGGGAAGAGAGAAGGAGAGGAGGGGGAGGAGCTTGTGATTGAGACGTAAAATAAACTGAACTTAAAAAAAGAAGAGAAGAGGATGGTCTTTGTGTAGGGCACAACGATGGTTCCTGTCGCTCGGCTTAGCAGAGAATACTCCGGCAGCCAGATTCACTAGGTATTGTTTTCATGGGTGAATTCCAAAGGAACTCTCAGTGTCCAGTCTGATTTTATGAGGTCCTTACCTATTCCAGACACTGTTCTGGGCACTGTATATCTATTTATTCTCCATATTTAACTTGAATAGAGGGGTGGGAGATTTGACTAAATCTACTTCAGAAATGAGGCGCTCGAACATGTAGTTACAGCCATGATCTGTCAAATATCACACAGAATGTATAAATGGTAAAAACAGGACTTATATGTAAGTAGCTTGGTTCTTTGCCATTGTGCCATGCTGCCCTTTTCCAATGATCCTAGGAATGTCATAAAACCTCAACTAGGGGCTGGAGAGATGGCTCAGCAGTTAAGAGCATTGCCTGCTCTTCCAAAGGTCCTGAGTTCAATTCCCGGCAACCACATGGTGGCTCACAACCATCTGTAATGAGGTCTGGTGCCCTCTTCTGGCCTTCAGGCACACACACAGAAAGAATATTGTATACATAATAAATAAATATTTAAAAAAAAAACCTCAACTAATCTCTAAATAGTCATTTTAGAGTAACCAAAAGTAAGTATCCAGCCTGCCCACTCTGAGCTGGGCTCCCTTAGGACAGGCCTGTAAGAATGTCCTCTATGGTCTCTAAGCTCATACCCAGCAGAATTCTAGCTCGTCCGAGGACCAGCATCCCTGAGTCCTCCCTGCCATGCAGCTCCTGAGGTGGCTGCGGCTGCGGGGAGTTGAGTCTGCAGTGGGTCTTACTGTCTCTGTGATTTAAGCCAGACCATCTGGCAGCCTTACTCTCTCAGCTGAGGTATGCCTGAAAATGTTCAAACTTCATTTAATGACACTGCTTCTCAACCTAGATTTCAGTTCTCGAGTGATCCTATGTAGATGCCAGTTATTTCTGTAGCAGCATAGAGAAAGGCAGTCTGTGCTCTGGTTGTTGTAGGCTGAACCACTTTACTGCTGAGATCTGTTGTAGCAGACATGAGGTCATCTGCTGCACAGTGTGTCCTGAGGTGGCATCCAGCACAATGTGCAGGGCTCTCTTTATCTAACCACGGGCAGGCCTGCAAACTTCAATCTCATCACAGCATTTAAGGAAACCCAGTACTAGAAAAATCTACAAATTCTTCCAAACTACATTATCAGAGACAAGTTTGAAGCAAGGAATGATGCCACGAGGCAGAGAAACACTACAGATTTTCACCCAACATGAGATTGCTCAATCTCTAAGTAAAGTCTGAACTCTCAAAAAAAAAAAAAAAAAAACAATGAAGTGGTTGGTGCTTGCTTTGTCAACAGCTGGTTAACACCCAAGTGTCACCGTACACATAGCTTCAGGCCTCACAAAGCAGCTGTGGTCAAACTGCACTGAGGGTCCAAAGGGGGGGGGGGCATTTATAATGTCACAAAAAAAGAAATTAGAACGATTCATCACCAAAAATACCCATTTACTTTCATGGCAAAAACTTTAGTTAATTCACCAAATTTTCGAGCTTTCTGTAAGTGAAGCAATTCGAAATATTTTTTAAAATGTTTACCATCTGTTGGGCACAAAATTCACAGTAAAGAAGAACCTTATCTGTGGCCTCTTGCTCAGCTGTGCTCAGACTGAGAGGGGGAGAGAATAAATCAACTGAATTACAGAAATTCCAGCAAAGGGACAGTTCTGCTCAGAAGCAAAATCTGAAGTGAACCTCTCAGATTAAAACGTCACCGTAAAATAAACACATACACGTATCATCAGTGTTTGTCCCAAGAATATGAAACAGGAGAGCAAGGAAAACACTCAAGCCCAAATGATGCTTTAAGTAAACAATAAAGCCTTGAAAAAGAATTTAAAAAGAAAGAAAAGGAAAGAGGGTGGGGAAAAACAACTAACTCTGGCATACCAGGCCCCTGTGCTCCCAAAGTGAAAACTGTACCATAAAACTCAAGTCCCTAAGTGCCAGAGGCAATGCAAGCTTCCCCAAATAACAAAATAAAAACAAGCCTTCCATTAAAATAATATATTACACAGCAATGTAAACTGAAATGCTCTTGTCTATGGGCTGAGCTTATAAAACCCTTTAACATGAGCGTGTAATACGAACAAACTTTTTGACATTATTATTTGGGTTCAAAGACTCCCTTTCTCTAAATGTTTATAGCACTATACCAGTTATTTCAACTGAGCTGACACAATGAATTTCAAATGATCTAATACTTCTGACTTACCAGCGGATTAGCACGTGATTACCCTGAGTAAAAGGATTATTATTACTGCTGCTCCAAGATATTAACACTTTCTGTAACACACTCTAAGGACACTGTATAGATCACCTTAAAAAGCGTGACAAAATACACGGGGGAAGGGGATTTCAAGAGGGAAGGTGGTAAGTGGCCGTTTATGCGCCCTTGTTTGTAGTGAGGTGGCCTCCCAACAGTGCAGTCAACACTGCGCCTGCTGCATGTGGCTGTGTGCAAGGCCCAGATACACGAGCCTGGCCCTAGATCCTCACAGGGAATTAAGCCATGTATGGCCTTCTTCCACGAAGAGCAGGCTCCAAACAAAAACCCCCACTTTGTAATAGACAACTAATTCTCATGTAATGAATGACAGAACACAGCATTAATGTACTTAACAAGACAGAGCTAAATTCAATGAAGCTTGACGCCATTTATATGAAAAGGGGCTACATTTGTAGACGCCGCCACAGCAGAAGAGGCTAATTTTGAATTAGTGAAGCCTCTGCTTCGGTTTAGCCTTCTGGCTGGAATAAGGGGCATAACTAAAATGCAGCGCTGAAGTAACAGGGGCAAACAAATGAAGTGCCACCAAATTAAACTCTAACTTCCTGACCAACGATAACAACCGAAGGACTTTGTTCCGAGTTTCTACTAGTCAAAGAATGATCTTTTTACAGCACAATTCCTGATCCATTAAAAACAGAATTGTCCTAACTAAACTCTGTGATATGCAATTCTGCTCCCACATAATAGTGCCACGGACACTGCAGACAGCTCTCATGATGTCACAGTGTCTGCTAAACACTATGGATGCAGCATCAAAGCAAGACGTAGACACGAACCATAGTACACAACAGGAAAGTGTTGGTAAATATTCTGGGGCCACTTCTTTGAGGATCCTGTGTTACATTCGCCCTACTCCAACAAACACATACAGACAAGTTCTAGGGACAACAGCTAAGTGGAAGAGGAATGCACCACCACAAAAAACATCCGAACGCCAATACATTCCGTAAGGCCAACTCCCCATCTCCACTCTACGTCTGGAGAGCAGATTTTAAGCTGTCTTTTTGAAAGTAGCACATGAACATTGCTGACCGAGCACCTACCGTCTAAAAACAATCCATGACTTCTAAGTGTAAGGGGCTATTTTAACGCCTCTGATAGGGTTAGCCTAAGCACTGTGCTCTAAACAACAGTTTTGCAGCTAACAATATCTCTGGGCTCTTACACACACAGAGGTACTACCACTGAGAACTACATACCTTGAGGCAGGCAGGCCTTAGCTTTCCTCTTCTTTCTCCTATGCACAGTGTTATTTGGGTCTGCTCTTGTCACTGAGCCAGAGAATAAAGCTCTTCCAGAAAACTCACCCAAGATCAAACTGTGCCTGGTGACAGCAACGTCCAGGCCATAAGTAATGTTCAAAGGACTCAACAAGGCCTGTGACTGATCATCCTCTCTCTCTTGCCATCACCTGCTGATTTTGTCCAGGTGTTTTATGGCTATCTCGAGAATCTGGAGAGCAGACAGAGGAAGACTTTGCCAATTCCTTTTGTCTGGGACTGTGAATTCCTTACACAGATGGTGGACAGGCTCAACCCAGGGCAGCGCCAGGGTATATTGCTTTCAATCTCCAACCAGAGAAGCAGAGAGAGACGTTCTCCGCTCCCAGAGCACTGTCTGTAATGTGTCTATGGCTAGCAGACTGAGAAAGCAATGGCTTCCTAGGTGAGGAAAGTTAAGAAGAAGGAAAGTCAATAAATACTTAGGAATATTTACTTTACTGAAGAATCAAAAATTTTGACAAGAAAAAAAAAACGCTAGAAAACGCTTCTATCAGAGGCTTGCCCCAAGGATTCAGTTATTTACTCAGTTGTACATCAGAATCAATGGTCTCCCACACGAACCAAAATAAGGACTTAAAACTCCAAGTCCACCCTTTAAAAAGCTGTTGCACTGCTGTGGTGGAGAGAAATCTGAGTTAGTGTCCAGACCTATCCTGTGCAGCCACATGTAGATAACTAAGCACTTGAAATGCTGCTACTCCAAACTGAGCTGGTTTGTAAAAGCTTTCTGAAGGCTAGGTAGGAAAGCAGAATATGGAATGTCCCTAGAAGCATTCATATTGATTATCTAATTTTTAATTCTTACTATATATTCAAATAATAATTTTACATACAATGTTAAGTAAAATGTATAAGAAAAACCCTCTGCCTGTTTAGTGGCCCTGTGAGGGTCGCATTAGTACTTCACCCTGAGTACTGATCAGGCACTGGGAGTTCTGCTCATTCCAGTTTCTTGCCTTCTGTCTAGGAGAACAATTTGGTCCCTAAGGAAGAACCAAACAATCCCATTAACTTTAGAGTCTAGATTTTCTTCTGACAATTCTTTTGCATTTTAAGTTTTTAGTGGAATTGCTGTTTTTAACCTTGATAAACAAAGGAATCACAAAAACCTCATATGTGATAAGTCAATATAATACATAAAAAGAAAATTTACTTCCTGAATAATAGATTTGCATTAACAAAGTAAACACTGAGTTAAATGCTTGTATTATGTGTGTGCATGTATATGTGTGCATGTGTTTGTGTGTGTGTACGTGTGTGAGTGAATCCAAGTTTACTATCACATGTATACCTGACTGCAGTTCACTGATCAGAAGCTTACAAAGGCAAATTTTAATCTACTGAGTCTCAGAAAAGAGTGGTGGGTTTGTCACTGATGCTGTCTGAATGTCTTACATCACAGAGCACAGTGTCACTGTTCTTTCTTAGAGACCCTGGCTTCCACAGCAATGGCTGCACAGGCAGCACCAGCCAATCCTAACTGTGTGATAATTTATAAAATACCACTTTGATTGGTTCTTGAGTGGTCAGCTGCAGAGGAGGAGCTTTTAGGCACCTATTGCTTCCACATTTACCCTAACTGGCAGGGTTATTTTATCAAAAGAGGACTAAGGATGAAGCATTTATGGAAAAACAATTCCAAAGGACAATTTAAATATTTAATTTCACATTATTATTATTTCATGAGTGCTAAGAGAACATGTAGCTTTATTCTCTAGGTGCTCAGATGGGTATAAACATTTTATTTTATAGGTTTTATTCAGGATTTGAGTCAGTTTGATGCCTTTATCCGATAAATTAAATGGAAAATGGAAGAATATTAAATTCAGGACCAAAATTAACCACATGTTTGATATACTGAAGTGAAACTAAACCATACATCTTGGCTTGGTGAAAGCCTTGCTGATGTACGTCACTGTTCATGTAAAAAATGCACAACCCTACTGATGGATACATTCCAGCAGAAGAATCAGAACAGTTGTCAGGCACCAGATATTGAGACGAATGCACAGTATCGAAAGAGGCATTCACAGTAATGTCAGTCTCTATTTGCTGTGTATGCAAATGATAGCTTTTATAGAACAATGAATCTCTGCTCTTCTTTACTTTTCCTATGGAAGCTTTATCACTGTTTCAGTTTGTCAGTGCTGCAGCAGGCAAAACTTAGGAGTTAGAAGCTGAGAGGGAAAGGACATGGTTCCATAGTTAAATTCTAATATGCAGTTAGGATAGGGTAACCTGTGAATTCTGTGACAGATCATGTTTCCATATGGAAAGACTTCCGAAGAAATACAAAAATAAAACATCAAGACAGTAGAATATGGGTTGGCTTAAGCAACCCAGAGACCCTTTGAAGAAGCTCCCCTTTACTATAAACCTAGGCCTATAGCTGGTTTTTATATCTCCAACCTACATGCAAGTAAACATTAGCTTAAATTAGTATTCCTATAACAGCTAACTAACAAAGCAAAGCTAAACTGATTCACAGCTGCTTATTCCTGGGCTAACAAGGAATGTATGTGGGTCAAAGTGTGGATGGCTATTGTCACAGCCTTCTGACCAAACCCAGTGGAGCATGTTTAAGGTCTATCAGTAGAATGTAAGGGGGGAGGATTCAGTAAAGAGTAAATGAGGAAACAAAGGATTGAATACGTGTGTCCTTTGCTTGATGCTTCTTCAGTCAGGAGTAGCTTGGCGTAGATTGTATACTTGGAAACGACACAGATTTCAAGATGATCATTTCACCCAATACTAAGTTTTAGTGTAGTCAGCAACTTCTTAAACTATGTTAAATTTATTGTTTAAAATATTTCAAAGTAGTCAGGTGGTAGTGGTGGCATATACCTTTAATCCCAGCACTCAGGAGGCAGAGGCAGGTGGATCTCTAAGTTTGAGAACAAACTCAAACTGAGTTTGAGAAACTCAGTCTACAGAATGAGTTTCAGGAAAACCAGAGCAAAAGTCAAGTATTATACAATATTATATTATATTTAGATAATATACATATATATTTATTTCAAAATTTTACTTCTCAATGCTATTTCTTAAACTATCTATTTTACTTGTATTTATTTTTCACAGCAAGGGGTTTACATAAACCAATGAAACATTCTAAACCTCAGAATGTCTGGGAATAGGCTTTTCGTGTGTTATTAATAAGTCAAAGTATTTATATTACACCCATGTCATGAATATTCAACTGCATGTAGATTCATACCACACACTATATAGAAAGCAGGACCCCCGTTCCCTTGCACTTTGTCTAAGCACCTCATTGTAGCAAATGCTTCGTAATGAGAGCAAAATTACATAAATGTTCATTGTAGCAAAGATCTAGATAAATATATTTTTTTAAACCTGTCTTTTTAAAGGAGAGGCAAGGAAAAAGTGCCCACACAACATCAAAGTTAATTTTACATCAGCATCATTAATATTATACTCACACTGTTACAGCCAAATAAACCTTGTGCCTTAAAAACAGACCAGGTCACGTGAGTGGCCTGCTGCATTCTGCTACAAAAGCAAAACCAGCCATGCACGGTGAGTGCTGGACCTTCTTCCTCCATGGCTTTTACTGTCCCTGGTCAACTTCTGAATCTCCCTCTTCCACGTATTTAATCAGAACACTTCACTTGCAGGAGCATTAGTAGTATAAAAACATAAAAACAAAGGGAAGTCATATTTTTTAAGTCAAGGTTATTTTCCTAGTTTGGGCATTTAAGTTTTTCTTTTTCTTTTTTTCTTTTTTTTGAGCCAACAAATATTTCTTTAAGAGAAGTCCTTATGTAACTGAAATTAGAAAGTACATGAGATAGTTTTTCAAGGCCAGCGAGCACTTCCTAACCAAATCCCCCACTTCCTTTGCTAGCTAAACATAACTACTTCAAATGTGTACATCCTTTTAAAAGTTAGAAGGGAGCACCTCACATGTAATAGCAGGCAGCTGGGAAGCCAATTGGTGCAGTCAGAGAGCACATTTTAGAAGGCAGCTCTTTAACATTCAATAACTAAGTGGTAATTGGGCACAGAAACATAAACTGTCAAACTGAATCAAAACGCCTTTGCTTTTCAGAGAATTATTTGTAAGATTATACTAGAATTAAATTTGAACATGCATCTACCCTATGCATTCAGTCAAATTATAAAACAAAAAAAATTGCTGTGCTTTCTTTGGATAAAATTAATGTCAGCTTTGTGTCCTCAGACCAGACCTGATCAGGGAAATGAAATATGTTTAGCCCTGAAATAGTTGTGGTAATTCAATCCCTGCACTCGCCTTATTTTCTTGATGACAAAGAAAAACTCCCAACTGGCAGGGCCACCTGCACTGATTACTCCTGCATCCACACCCACAGAATATGAAAATGAGCCAATGATCATTAACCTTAATTTCTTTTAACATAAACCTCAGCTCTCTTTCAGTCTTGCTACTCAGGGAACTCCCCTGAGATAAAGGAAAAGAGAAGGGGGGCGGGATAAGGAACTAGGGAGTGAAAGCTCTGAGCAAACGGGGGGGGGGGGCACAGAGATGAAACACACAATCCACTGGCTTTTAAAAACGGCACAGCTGGCTTATTAAACTTCATACAGCAAAGATGTTACAGAGATAAAGCGTCTCGGGCATCACTAACTGTCCAGATAGTGGGTTACTTTCCTGTGTCAGCCTCTCTTCCACAATGAAAAAGGATGCTTCCTCCGCACTATGCCTGCTGTCTCTCTCCCACTCCTCCACCCAGACGTCGTTCTGCAATGATAGTCTGCAGTAAAAGATGGGCCTGGACAGCAGGCATGCAGGTGCAGCCGTAAGATCTCCAGGATGAGGACCAAAGGGCTGAGTAGCCAGAAAACATTCCACAATGCGTTCTTCAAATACAGTGAAGAATGCATAGCACCTTCTGGTCATTCGCATTCAGGTCCAGCCAACTGGAATCATTTTTGCTTCAAATTGTGTGGGGTGAGATACCATTAGAATTACCTCATCTTCTAATGGATGAGCAGATAGTTGGGGCCCTAAAAAGAAACATAACTAGGAAGAAAGCGGAGAGCCTTCTTAAATAACAGCCTCTTCAGCACAGATGTGCACACTGAAAACTGCCATTTTATTTGCCTGCAGACCTCAGTATGCCTTAAGAATAACGCTCAAAGAGAATTAGACTCTGAAAATGCAGAACCACTCATCACAACAATATATTCATCTATACATGCTGCCCTAGTAAAGAATTCTGAAGCTGGGACAAAACAAACCTTAATAGCCATTATGTTGCTAAGTGAACAAAATATGTACGAATATATACCCTATCTATATACATTGTATAACCAGTATATATAACTTAGTATTCAATGCTAAGACAGACAAATGCTCAAAGATATGACAAAAAATTACCCGGAAGTAAATGATAGAGTGCTCATTGCCTACTCAGGACAGGTAGCCAAAAATAAACATTTCAGGTATTCCTTCATCATTTCAGAACTCAAATCAAATAGCAGCCAGCAGAAGATTGGGGCAGAAAGACAAGAGAAACTAACAATAACAAAACCCCAGCTGCAATTTGGGATTGGATTCCGAAGCCCAATTTACACTACAGCCTAGCTCTGTGCAGCTCTTAGCTTCCCTGCTTTCTTGTTCAGCCTACTAACTGCGGCAAATGTTCAGTGGCCACCTCCATCCTGCCCTCTTCTCTCTTTCCCGCTCCCTAATCAGGCCTTCAGAGGTCAATGGTCCTCTCTAGAAGTGAGTACAAAGTGCCGAAGTATTCCCTGCCATGAGTCATCTTAATAGATACTCTGGTGGCTGCTTGCGACCCAGCAGTGAGTCCAGAAAGCAGGGCTTTTAATAAAGCGGCACTTTCACACGCTCACAGTCCCATTAATTTAATACCTGCCGCTTGTTTACCAAACAGCACAGGCATGTCTCCGTGTCGACAACTGCCCGGTGACAGTGAGGCGACTGAATCTGGGCAGGGAACAGATGCAGCTTTTTACGCTCTGTTAAACCATGTCACAGACTACAGCCCCTGAGCGCATTCCTTTATTTATGCTGTAGCCAGTTGAGCTAATTGTCAGAGACAGACCTGGTTCTCATTCTGCAGAGGGCAGCAACTGCAGGAGCATATGTGGTGAGCAGGAGCGGGGCAGAACTCCAGGAGGAAAGAGTTTGCAAACAGAATCAGAGGGTGGAGGCCTAATCTGCCAGCAGTTTACCCACAAAGACTTCAAAAAGAGGTTACCTTTCCAAGAGTAGAATATGAGAGGTGGGGGGGGGGGGGGCGGGGAGCCGTCCAGGATTCAAGTGAACTGAAAGGCACATACATGCAGAGGACACACCAGCCGCAGCGTCCACTGTCCTGTGGACACGGTTCAGCCTGTGCAGGTGTGAAATACTCACAGTCTCCCTGAGAACAGACAAACTGGAGCTACAACACACCCCAGCAGCTCCGTACAACCCCAGACTTTTCCCTCATTCATCCACCCATGCAGCTCCAGAGAGCTTGCTCGTGTGTAGACAGAGACACTCCCCTTTATTGTTCTCCACATGTCCGGCGGTATTAGTAGTGTTTCTTATTAACTACAATACCACACTCATATTTTATCAGTAGCAAGAGTTCACTCCAGTTAAAAGTTCTTCACCCGTCATGGACATTTTTCAGCAAATTAATGTCTTTTACTTGCATGACTTCTCTCCGTATTACAATTTGGGGTTTAAATGGATCATGATACTTTACAGAAGGGAAAAAAGACAAAAAGCTCAGTGTTGATAATTTTTACTACTTATGACTAAATGACCTCAACTGAAGAATAAAAAATTAAGTCATTTGTCTTACGAGGTAGAGAGGACATTTTATGGTGTACAATTTAGCTAATAACGGGTTGGGGCCCGTCCTGAACAAGTCACATGCTACCATTGTCCTTTCACCCCCGCTTATGTTTTTACCACATCCTAACACAAACATGACCAGAACTGGTGAAAAACATACGGTTCCAACTAATGAATCACATACCTTCCCGCAAGTACAGTAAGTACTACCAGCTGTGTGACAGTCTGACTTTGGCAGTGCAACCAGTGCCGAAAAGGCCAGCCCATTTGAAAGCAGCTGTATTGAAAAACCACAAGCAATATAAGTGTGTCTGCCTGCTCGGGGCGGCTTGGGCTCTGTTCTCTGTCTCCTCTTCGTCCTTAGAACATGCCAGCCATCTTGTTTAGAAAAAGTCTCAGAAATTACAGAGATAAGAAGAAAACCCCACAAAACTTAAAACCTTAATATTTTCAAAAATATGTCACTTTGTGAAGAGGAATGCTGCAAAGGAGTGATAAAAGGAGTACTTCTGCCCACACCATCCTCCTCCACAGCCATCCTCCTCCTCCCCACAGCCATCCTCCTCCTCCCCACAGCCATCCTCCTCCTCCCCACAGCCATCCTCCTCCTCCCCACAGCCATCCTCCTCCTCCCCACAGCCATCCTCCTCCTCCCCACAGCCATCCTCCTCCTCCCCACAGCCATCCTCCTCCTCCTCCACAGCCATCCTCCTCCTCCCCACAGCCATCCTCCTCCTCCCCACAGTCATCCTCCTCCTGCACAGCCATCCTCCTCCCCACAGCCATCCTCCTCTTCCTCCTTCTCCACAGTCCTCCTCCTTCTTCCCACAGCCATCCTCCTCCTCCACAGTCCTCCTCCTCACAACCATCCTCCTCCTCCTCCACAGCCATCCTCCTCCTCCCCACAGCCATTTTCCTCCTCCCCTATAGTCCTCCTCCTCCTTCCCACAGCCATCCTTCTCCTCCACAGTCATCCTCTTCCTCCCCACAGCTATCCTCCTCCTCACAGCCATCCCCCTCCTCCTCTCCACAGCCATCCTCCTCCCCCACAGTCATCCCCCTCTCCTTCCCAACAATCCCCCTCCTCCTCCCCAGTCATCCTCCTCCTCCCCACAGCCATCCTCCTCCTCCACAGTCCTCCTCCTCACAACCATCCTCCTCCTCCTCCACAGCCATCCTCCTCCTCCCCACAGCCATTTTCCTCCTCCCCCATAGTCCTCCTCCTCCTCCCCACAGCCATCCTCTTCCTCACAGCCATCCCCTTCCTCCTCTCCACAGCCATCCTCCTCCCCCACAGTCATCCCCCTCTCCTTCCCAACAATCCCCCTCCTCCCTCCCACAGCCATCCTCCCCCTTCTCCCCACAGCCATCCCCATTTGCAGGGGCACATGTGGGATGTGTCTTGACAAAGGCAATGTATACACACACACGCACACGCACACACGCACACGCGCGCACACACACATCTAAATTAGTGAGAGGGACAGAGGGGGAGGAATGACACTAGGCAAACAGCTGCTCCCAGGCAGGCCAGCATGTGCAAGAAAACACCCACAGGCACACAGAGCACAACTCAGATTTGTGTCGGTAGTAACTGCACAAATTCCTACTGTTTAAACCTTCCACGCACACAATAAGGTTCATGTATAAACAAAGAGCATTCTGGAAAAACAAACAAACAAAGTTAAACTCCCTGACAAACCCCAGATATGTTCACACACACTCACTTTTCCTTTCTGAGCAAGAGAATTCCCATGAATAAGTATTACTGAAAGGACAAGAAATGCTCCATAGTATTCATCTAGATGTGTTAGTGGAAACGCCAGGAAGAGTTCTTAAATGTTTCTTGTGACAAAGCAATACCTATTAAAATTCCCCCATCACTAGGTGATTGATAGTTTCTGTGGGGGCTAAGTATTACGTGAGAAAAGTACCTAAGAATATTGTTTTCCAGTTTCCCAAAGCCTCAACCGAAAAAAAGCAATAATGGCCAAATGCTTTAGTTATCTGCTAGTGTTTTAAATACAAGGAAGCAACTGCAGAGGCTACAGGAAAGGCTGGCCTTTGATGGCCACTTTTACCGCCTAATAAGCTATTTTTAGCTTATGTCAAAAAGATGCTTGGTGCAGCAGTAACCTAATCCAAAATCCACAGTAACAACACATCTTTCCTTTCTGTTCATACCATAGTTCTATGAATACTTGTTTTTGTTTGTTTTGAATGAATCAAGGTATCACTCAAAGAAAATCTGCCACACAAATAAAGTGAAACTTTGGCCCCTAGGATTTAAAATTATTTTAGTGAACTCAGGTGTTTGTATTTAGGAACACTTGGGGATGACCTAGTCAAAAGTCAGTGCTCGGTAAATCTATCCATGTGGTTGGCTCAAGCCAACAGTTAACGGGAAAAGGCAAATGATGGGCACGCACTCGAGATTCAAAAAACAGACTTTGGAAACACAGATACCCATAAATAAGAACAGAACAGATACAGAGAGAGGTATTACACCTTTAAAACAACAGGATAACACTTATTCATGAAGCTAACATGGAACTCCAAAGCACAGAGTTCAAAACTGCCTTATGATATTACATCAAGTCTGTCAAGGAAATGCTATTTTAAACTCAAATTTTGATACTGTTACTAAGAAAGCATCAAATCCCAGTGATTTTTATGACACAGAAGGATGTCCATAATACATGGAGAAGCAAGGAGCGGCTTACCAACCATTACATACAAATGCTATCTCTGTTTCTCAGATGAACATATAAAACAGAAAACAGTGAATTAGAAGCACCCTAAAAAAATATAACACTGTGTATGCAGAACTATTGATAGGAAGTTTGTTGTCAACTGTATTCAATTTACATAAATTACATAACTGATAAAAGTGCTTAACTTCCCTTTTTATCAATATAAAAGTTTTGATTAAAAAGTAAAATCTGGTTCTCACTAGAATCTATACTTGGAATCTCATGTACTGTAAAATATGTGGCGTTTTATACAAAATCAAAAATTTATATTCAACCATTGTTAACACACTACATTCACGAAAGGTTGTGAATGTATTTTCCGTATCCTCTTCTCAACCCCACCACTCAGATTCCCAAGTATATAGGTTCATAATTTTGGCAACATACTAGGCTATGTTAATTCAAAGTTTACATAATTAATGACCCACATATCTAAACCTTTACCTTACTAAGAAATATGACACCTTATTTAAACGGAGCTTCTAATTGTCATGCAGTCCCATAAAGTCAAAACCTGTATTCAAATTGAATCATCGTTCCTTCACCCCCAAATACAGCAGCTGCCCTGCAGAAAACACCCAGAGTTTGTAGTCATCTATGTTACTATCACAGGATAAACAAAGAAAAAGTCTATTAAATATGGGTACCCAGGTTCAAACGTGGCCGAAACAGTCGGACTACTAAGCAACTTAGAAACACTTCTAGTAATTGAGAGGATTTATAATTAAAGAAGCACTCCAAATTAGTATTGGATACACTCCTGAGTATGTGTGAACACTCACCTGGCAAATACTACAAAAGTTCAACAAATACTATAAATACCAAAAGTTAAACAAACATAAAGATAGCTTTAGTTTCCTGTCTTCTAACGGGATACACAGAAGCCCTCAGGCTGCAAAGTCCACTTCCCACGAGACTCAGAACCTCCCCTCAGCTCTGCAGGGTCATGTGACAGACAGCGCTACTCTGTCAGTTATATGACGGACAGCGTTACTCTGTCAGTCGTATGACGGACAGTGCTACTCTGTCGTTCCTGTGACAGAGAGCGCTAATCTGTCGGTCCTGTGACAGACAACACTACCTGCCTGTTGTGTGACAGGGCTACTCTGCCAGTCATATGATGGACAAGCCCTACTCTACCATTTCTTTAATCGTCACTTGTAATTGGAAGACATGTTTGCTAAAGACACTGCAAGGGCTGAGGACTGTTCAGTCACTGCTCTCATGAGGTAAAAAAACAAAGCAAACAGACAGACAGACACAGAATCCAGTTCTCTTGCCTCTCCAGCAGCTCACTGGAGAAGAATTCCTTTAAGTACATAACCAAGATTGTCATGGCCATGTATGTTTTTGAAAACAAAGAAAGACTATATAGATAAGAACCAAGACATTAAATCAAACATTTTCAAATCATTCTATCAGATCAATTTGTGCTAAGTGGAAAAAACTCTATATTTAAAGAAAATGCTTTGTCAAAGAACTGGCAATTGCACATGATTATCAAGTCAAGCAAAACTGAGATAAATTATTGACTTGATAAGGTACCTTGAATGAGTATTCCAAAAAAGTCAAAACAGACAGTATGTACTAAGCCTCTGGGCCATGGATGCACATGTACACACAAACACACACACACACACACACGATACAAATTTTGACAACCGTCAAATTTAGTATCAACAACATTTATGTAAAATCTATACCCCATAAAAGTCACTTTCTCAAGGATTCCTACTACAATACTCTGGGGGAAAACAATATAATCAGGTTTTATAGAAACTTGGTTTCCTAATACCAGCTGGTAATATTCGGGCCCTGAAGCCTGAGAACTGATCATATTAAAATCCAGATACCAGCTATTATACCTAACATTGTTGCTTCATTCAGATTTAGCATGAAGAAGAGCCTATCTGCAACAGGCTCTCCTTAATACAATGTGGTTTTAATTGGAGTCTGTTTTAGATGAGCCACCTGTATTTCATCTTTTCAAAATTATCCATAATTTTCTGCGCAATTTGCCTCTGCAACATAACGAACAGCAGTTAGTTATAGATTATTGCCATTGTCTAGATTTCTAGGAAAAGAAGGCAAAATTATCTGTTTGTTAACATATGATGGCCCTGTAACAAAGATCAAAATCAGCAGGCCGGTGCTCTGGTTCTGCTCCATTCATAGAAAACTACGACTGTGCGTACACAAACAGGACGGAGCCTGACATAGACAGACAAGTCAACGCCCTGTGACATTCGCTCAAGCTGTTTTCACTGGCCACTCTAGAGTCTAGTGCTGCACTACCTAAGTTCTCCGTGTGGTCTTCTCTCCAAGAGTTTGTTTTAAAGTTCTAACTGAGGAAGTTCAGCTTCCAGCAGCTATGTAAAATAACCTTTCCCCAGCTGTACTGTGGCTCTACTTCATAATGACTTCTTCACCGTCTATCCATGGGTTTGGCATAACCAAAACTGCCCCAATGTTTTATATCACTATGTTCTTGGAGGTTTGTCATATTGCTTTTTATCGGCCTAATAATTTCTAAAGATTTCTGAAATGCAGTGTCTTAAAATTCTGGCAAAGTTTTCAGCAGAGGACAGACGGAACCACGTTTGTGTGACACCAGTGAACATCACCCAACAAAGTGAGTAGGATTTGAAGAACAGTCTCGATTTAATCTGTCGACATCAACAACCATGAATATAACCTAATTTCAACAACTGAAGTTTCTGTAGCTATCAAATATATTAAAATTGTTTTGGTCACAAGCTAAAGTTATGACAAGTGTTGGTTATTTGAAAACAGGCTAACACATCTCCATCTGTAGTGATCCTTTCACACATATGCTGGCCAAGTCTTTCTCTGTATATTGACCAGCTAACACATAAGAAGCAATTTATAGTGTTCCTCTCCTAGGCAGACTGTCCACAATGAGGCTTTTCCCACTCTGTGTTGCGATATGACTAAGTATATGACATTCAACTCCAACCCAACACTCTGCAAACCCAGTGGGATTAAAGTATGCTAGAAATAACCCCACTCCCTGTTGCAAATACCAATGCATCCTTCCCTCTACTCGAGCTGCATTCTGACTTTATCTAACTTCTTCTCTAGTTAAAAATATTCTTATCTGAGATGTCACCATCAACTTATTTTCCCAGTGTCTCCAAATACAGTTGTCATAATTAATCAAATAAATCTGGATGCCTGCCTCCTGGTCAACGGGCATCCTAAACATAACTACTTACTGAAGTAGCAAATTCAACACTCTAACCTCAAGTTTTATGGCCTCTTAGTCACCAAAATATCACATAATTACATTTTCAAATTTCTTATTGTTGAATGCCAAAGTCTAGACCCAAGCACTAAGACATACTGAAAAATGGGGAAAGAGGTTGTCTAATTCAGCCCAGTAGCACCAATGGTCTCCTTATGTATCACTGCAGGGGTGGTAGCTTGCTTAGTGCCACTTGGTAGAATCTCTTCCTAGCAGCGCTTGGGAAATTACATACAGCAGACCCATATGGAGCCCACATTTCCACGTAGTTATGCTTAAAGACAAGCACTGTAACCTTGGAGTGTGGTCTCATGCTTGTGCCGCACCACATAAGCAATTGTCTGGTCAGATTTTTAGAATGAAGCCAATGCTTTGGACTTTTCTCACTATAAGTAAAAAGGAATAAATCTTGTCCTATGCTGTCTTAGTTACATGATAGTCGATCTTTTTCAAAAACACTATAAATTACCTTAATCCAGAAACTACTCTGAACATTGGTGGAGAACAACTTCCCTGCATAATCATACCTCTTAGTGGAAGCTACTAATTAATCTTGTTATTTTCTTGATAATTTTATCTTTTTTCTTATATAAAACTCATTAGTCAATGTACTACAAGCTCTATCTAGTTTCATTTCATATTTTACAATACCTTTAAATTTTTTGATAGCAGCAAGGCTTGTGGGCATGGTCTTGCTGTCAAAATTTTACATTGATAAGTAGTTTTACTGGAAAGTTACAAGAAATTGGTGATGAGAATAAAATCCAAATTAACCCAAACGAGTTAAATATTTCTAGACATACTTTTTAAATAAACTCAACATATAAACATAGAGGACTTAAATGTCAAACTCAGAGATTTTTATTATGGATTTCTTTTTAAAAAGACCAAGTAAGTTTCCATTAAAAGATGACTAACTTGTTCTAGTCCATGACAAAGACGGTTGGAGAGTATAGAAGGGAAAGATTAATGACTTCTAAAAAGCAAGACAAGGAAAACCAAACTAAGGATATTCTATGAGGGGTGGGGCTTGCTTACCTCATTAATAATAAAGAAACTGAGGGCAACTTAAATATAAAATACAATGATATTACAAATCTGCACAAAGTGAATAGCAAAATAAAGAAAGGAATGTTTCTTGGAGTACTATAGCTTCATAGGATTTGCAGGCAGTCAAGATATGACAGCAGACCCAAAAGCTAACAAAAAATTGAAAGTTAGCGTGACGTGTGGTGGAAAGCTGGTAACACACGTATGCTGACCATCCAGTTTGTTGTGTGGGGGAATCCGGAACTGGCACAAGGCCTTTGTTTCAGGTCCATATCCCTGCCCATGCTATGCTGTGAGGTACAGGGTAGAGAGGGGTGTAATAATGAACCCAAATCCAAAGAACACCAAGAAAATGTGAAAGGCAAAGGGATGAATTTCTGCATTTCTTTCCTTCTTCATTCAAGTTGCTGGAACGTTAGCTCTGACTGATAAACAGGTGACGTGTCCTTATTTAATAAACCAGTAGAGTAAAATATAGATGCAATTATAAATCATTTCTTCTACAATTATTCCACAATTTTGGAGGAAGCAAAGGGTAAGGACTACCCTCCCCCACACGCACACTATTAGAAAAAAACTATTAGTGCACCCTTAATAAATCCTGCTATGGATGACTGCTCTGACTTTCCCTTCCTCTTGCTTTCCAAAGGGATGCATTGTCTTGCCCCATCTTTTATACTATACCCTTTTGGCTTTCATTAGCCATGAAAGGATACAAAACTGATTTTGTATTCAAAATTACCCAAAGCAGCCTTGCACCCACACTCTAACAGAACAGAATGCAAAGGAGTAAGAATCTTAAGGTGCCAAGCAGAACTGAAATAGAAAACTGTCGCTTTGGTATCTATACATGCTAGCGGTTCACATATCCTGCCTATCAGATATTTATATTACAACTCAGAGCAGTAGAAATACCACAGTTACGAAGCAGTCACTAAATAATGATATGGCTGGGAGTCACCACCACACGAGGAACTGTATTAAAGGGTCAAAGCCTTAGGGAGGTTGAGAACCCCTGATACACAGTGCTAGAGTGAAGCCAGGATAATTTAGGAGTGGGATATTCAGTAACTATTCTCATGGCAGAAATACAGCAGCACTGGTTGTGATGCTCAGCTGACATCAAAGCCATCTATGCAGAGCTGCATGAACAAGCCTTTGCCAGGGAAGACCTGCCTCTGTCAAACTGATGGCTCTAACTTACCAAAATAACCTGTCTGCATTTCACATCACAACAGTGTATAATCAACTTTGGCTTTATCACACTAATTCCACAGGTTCAAAGCAATAACTAAATTTCTGTGGTTTCCCAAAATATTTTTGTTAAAAAAGTAATTCTTTTACAAAAGACAACAGCAGCTCCCTATAAACACACACTCTACTTACAAAACCAACCAGGTCTCCCCCATGTGAGCGTCCCAGCTGCTAACAGTTCTAAGATATGAGTGGGGTTACACTGAAAGAAAACCCATCTGTTGCATCAGGCGCGACCAGGATATTTCAGGCAAGAATCAAACCATTAAGGATATTGTGGCATAATTTACATGCAGTGAAATAAACTGCTTCAAGTACTCAGAATATATGTTGGAAGGAACATGAAAAATCAGAGCTACACTTGGATCTGGCTGATAACGACATCGCTGGGATATCATAGACAGCTATAATTAGCAATAGGTGGCTCTGAGCAGGACTGGATCTGCCTCCTAAATTTTAAATGATTGCTTGAAGCTAAAATTCTGGAAAGTTCTTTGGTCTGGTAATCAGTCTGGGAGTCTTGTAGAAACAAGCTTTCTCGTGGTATTTCCACTGCCTGGTGGTTTCTGGCACTATCTACAGAAACAAGATTTTTCTAAGAGTGTCTTGTTACTTCCATTTCCTATCTCAGCTGCAACCAAGTGTATGGGGTGGGGTGTTAAAAGTACATAGAGATACAAGCTTTTCATCAGCAATATTACCTCTTATAAATCAAGCTGGATGAAATTCGTCAATGTCACTGCGATGAATTAAGGAAGCTAATGCTATACTGAGTGTTGAATAAAACAGAAAATGTGGAAAAAGAAAAAAAAAAGTTCTTTAAGAATTGTTATTCTTATACCCATAGCCCTACATAGAGACATCCTTAAAAATTAAACTCTCAAAGAGCCTTAAGATTACAAAGGACATCAGAGAGACGATTCTTGAACTCAGATCCTTAGCTTGCACCACTAGGTGGGCTTTGCACATCTAATTACACACACACACACAAACACGGTGCACTGCAATGCCTTACACACTTTCCAATCATAAAAGCACAGTATTATAAAGAAATACTTGCAGAAACATTTTTTTTGCATCTATTGAAATGCTAGAAAATTATCTACTTCAAAGACAACACAGTAATACAATGTGCTGATTTAAAAAAAAATCAAACTAAGTCACTTTCTAAATAGATATAAGCTGTTGAGCTTCAAGTCCACTGAAGTAAACACTTAATAGGACACATGACTCTCGGAAAGGAATTTAACATCTAAATACAATGATTACACATTTCAAAAGTTAAGTAATAGTTACAAAGTAATGGCTGGTTTGAAAATACAAAGCACTTAGAAAGTCTGCAATTTAGAAAACTCAGAGCAAAATTAGGATTTCATATGTAAAAGCCGATTTTTCCCCGTAAAATTTTAACTTGGTGATAATTTAAAATTTTTTGAAGTTATGGAAAATATTTTCATAAAACAAGGTAATAAACTAGCCTTTGATGGTACTAAAGAAGATATTAAATCAAAACTAACAGAGGTTATGAAAGCTCATATTCATGGTGATGTGGTCAGTGGCCTCAGTTATGCATGACAATCTGATAATTAAATTCTAGCATTAAATTTCAGCATTCTCTGACTAATTACTAACAACTAGAAGAAGATTAAATTCACTGTCTGCTCTATTTTCTGTTATATAGACATGTCTAAAATGTCTTTAAATAATTATTTCAGGTTGTAAAAAGAAATTATCTCAGTGAATCACCATGGAACAACATCACTGATGTCTCTTTTTTATTACCTTTATATGTTATTAAGTACACTTTCTTTAATTCCCCAAATCAAGTATTTTAAATTTCATTATTAGTAACACAAACAAATGAACCCTACATAAGATAAGTAAAATAAAAAAAATATTCTCCAAAGTAGACTACAATTTCCAAGTACTAGTGACAATTTCAAGAATTTTATGATAATTTGAACCTATTTTTACCATGTGGTTTCTAGTATAAATCTGAAGTAGCATTACAAAATATTATTCACAAAAGGTAGGAACCAATGAAGAGTTTGAACCTTTCTGTTTTTAGCCTTGCCAAGACATGAAGATTAAGCGGAAGAAGAAAACTAAGTCTTGAGGGCACAAAAGCCCAGGGTAATGGCTGCCTTTAAAAAAAAAGTACACAGGTTAAATTTGATTAAAGCAGAAAGCGAAATGATCAAAGACAGAGGCAGACACAGGTGCACAGCCATGCATGTGTGTTCACACGCAGCACCGCTGAGCTACTACCATTGCCACCACCTTTACTCCGAGACAAGCTAAACAAGTTATATTAAACACAAACATATTACAGTCTACCTAATTTGGCACCTATACAATGTTTAACAAAACACATGAAGGACAGGAGGCTTTCATGTTAGAAAATGTCCATTATTAACTACTAGTTTTCAACCAAATTCTCATGTAGTAGCTAATAGTTTCTTCAGAGAGCAGTAAATCCTCTGGATCTTATTAAATGTTCCAACATTTCACATTATACAACGTCATCATTCTATTAGGTCGAGCCAAAACTGGTATGCCATGAACTCAGCTTGAATCTGAGGCGTGTATCTTAAGATTTTTGCAATCCATGTTATTCAGAAAGATATCAGCAAAGGCATCTAATATATGACTCCAGTAATGAATTACCCGGCAAACGGCCCAAGCTGGGTATAAGAACAGCCAGAGAGGCCTGGCTCTGTCCTTTGTGGTCAGATGACATCAAAGCCTCTGAATTCTGGTTCCTAGGGAGCAGCTAACACTGTCAGGTAGTACAAAGTTCTCAATAGACAGTCCAGTTAGATATCACCCTCAGATATCATTGCTGTGAGCATCCAGAGTTACAAGAGTCTCAGAAAAAGACCTTAAAGGCTCATAAAGAAACTCATCAGGATTAGTGGCTGAGGAAATTAAAAGAAAAGCAAAAAGAATGAAGGTTTTTACATAACAGAAATCAATCAGCAGAAAAGTTTATTCTCAATGAATAACATCATATTACCTTTTTAAATTTATTAGCTTTTAAATTGTTATACAATGGAATAGTAATTAAAAAAATAACAAAACAGCAGAATGCTTCAGACTGTAGGCCAGCGAGATGGCTCAGTGGAGTAGAGAGCTTGCAGCCAAGTGTGATAACCTAATTTCAGTCCCTAGAACCCATGTGGTAGAGGAGGACTGAGTCCTACAAATGCCCTCTAACCTCCATAAGCACATCATGCGCTGCACACACACACGCACACACGCACGCACGTACACACACACATGCATGCACCCACACTCCTGCAGGCACACACACATGCACGCACACATGCACACACACACACACACAGTAAATGAATGAATACATAAATGTAAAAATGAATTTAAAAGACATTTTCAGATTACAAGTCATTCAGTAAGTTGGCGGAAGAGGAAACAAAATCTTAGAGATCTTTAATTAGAAAGAAGAGAAGTGACCCAGGGTGTGGGAAGCTTCTTCTCTTTAATAAGACCTTTTCTTGGGTTAGGAGTGTAGATTTGCGGTAGACCATGTGCTTATCCTGAGAAAAACCCAAAGCCCAGGTTGATCACCAGCACCAAGAGAGGACAACTTTCCCTTTAACATGCAAGGAAACATGAAGATGCACATAAGGTTACAGAGGTGCGTCCCCAAGTCCTCTGAAGAGAACCCTAAATATACTAGTGCTTACCCTCTCAGCTTGTTGACATTAAGTTTCCTTGCTTCTAAGTCTAATTTACTGAACAATTGTAAAAGGTGCCAAATTAATTCATCACTAAAAACTTCTAGATCAGTAACAATAAGAGCTCTTGACTAAAGCTACTTACTCCCACATAAGCACCTAAAACCAATGGGTCTTTAGCTAAGATTCCAAAACTCTGTCATACAGCAATCTCAGTTTAAATAAACATTGCACTCCAAAGGAGACATAAGAAGTAAATGAAACACCATATATAACAAAGACACAGTGCTTAAATATTTTTTGGAACACACCAAGAAACAATAATGGAGTTGGGGAAATGGTTGCATTGATAAAATGCTGGCTGAGCAAACACAGGACTTGGGTTTGGATCACTGGTGTAACACAGTCAGAGTATAACAGTGCACATCCATATTCCAATGCTGGGAAGGGCTTGCTAGTCAGCTAATCTCTCCAAATGTGTGGGCTCTGGGTTCAGCAAAGGACCCTATTATCTTGGGCTCATCGGTGATGGTGCACACCTTCAATCCCAGTACTCAGGACGCAGAGACAGGTGGACCTCTGAGAATCCAAGGTCAGCCCGGTCTACAGAATAAATTCCAGTACAGCCAGGGATGCACAGGGAAACCCTGTCTCAAGAAACAAACAAACAAAAACAAAAACAAAACATAAAAAAGGCCCTATATCTCAAAAACACAGGTGGAGACTAAGAACGATCCAATAACCTCTGGCTCATGCTCACGCACACGCGTGCGTGCACATGTGTGTGCGCACACACACACACACACACAAAGAGCGAGAGAGCGAGACCGAGAGCGAGAGAGAGAGAGAGAGAGAGAGAGAAAGAAAGAGAGAGAGAGAGAGACGCATGCATGCACGCACACAGGCATGCCTGTGGAGAATGCTACGTATGGTAGTGTTGTTTAGAAGAATGACTATTTTTCTGCTGTGGCTAAAATTTAATTAAGACACTAGCTGATCTATCAAATGACCAGTAAAATACATTTGTCTACAACAAATGGAGATATCTAGTGCAGCAAGTTACTAAGCAACACGTCATTTGATGACCACTTTCTTGTAGTTAAGGCTTACCACGTTCCACAGGCAGAATAAACATTGACTTTCCCTTTCCCCTCTCAAACAGAACTACAGTATTACTACAGTGTTACCTTGCCAACATGCCCTTTGACCTCAAAATACTAAACTTTAAATTACATCTAATATAAGCTTTGAACTTTGGTTTGGTACTTTAAAATAAACACTAAGAGTTAGTTTTTCTTTTAAATTTAACAGAAGAAAAACAACATTTATAAACATTAACAAATCTAAGCATGGTCCCATTTTGATGTTAATGAAATATTGCTACACTTAAAATCAACTCTTCTTTAAAACAGAGTGTGTGTTCCAACACATTCTCCCTTTCTCTGTAGCTTTGCTTGTTTAGGGCATTTAGATAAAACAGCACAAGGCCCAAACCCACTAATCACCCCCACAACCCACTCCATTACTCATCAACAGCCCAATCAAGAGCACCCGCCTCACCAAAGCTCTTCTAAAGAGGTGGTCAAGAGTCCATTTGGCAGGAACTGTCATCACCAGTGTCCCAAACTCTTAAGATTCAAGAAACAGGAAAACAAAGCAGTGAGTGTCCTGGAGATAGACTTTTTAACTTTTCTTAATATTGGCTTTCAGACTGAAGTCTGCAGTGCTCATGGTCTAAATGGTCTACATAAAACTTTAGTTTGGGAATGAATAGTAGTAACGGAACCCTCTAAGGAGGAAGAACCACTAAGTAGTCCAACAGACATGCTTTGGAACCAGATTACCGGGATCCAATTCAGCATTTCCACTTACTCTTACTCTAAAAATGTACACAAGTTATTTAATCTCTTCGTGTATGTAAAATGGAAGCATCAATATCCTGTTAAGGAAAAAGCCCAGCACCCTCTAACACAGTGCCTGACTCACAGCTGAAGTGCCCACTCAATTGAGCTGTTATTGTTATAGAAGAAAAAAAAAGTCCACAGACCTGTCTTTTTTAGACAGAGCTATGATTAAGTTGGCACTAACACACAAGAGGTGGTAAGGAATGCTCAGGTCTAAATGGAAGACACAGGAATTCTGCTCCCAGGTCTGCAGCAGCTGCCTGTCGAATTTCAGAGTGTCCTCTATAAACACCAGTCGCCTCATATGGAAAAGGCTGGTGTAGAATCTTGTTAGTGTTTTGAATACTGGCTTTCTAGTTCAATCACATTTGGTAACTGAGAGAAATATCCCTCTCCACACTCCCATACCAAACTCAACTTTCATTACGGTGTTTATCATGTATGGTAGAATCCTAAGTTCCTCTTTCAATTCTTGACTTTAAGCTGTATCTATTGTTTTTTGGGTTGTTTTTGTTTTGAATTTTTGGTGAAGACAGAAAACTAATTGTTCTGTGCTCGTAAGCAGCCACGGTCATACATTTCTTAGTAGGGATGAGAGCAGTAACTGAAAGCTATTCTCACCTCTTGTGAGGCAGACAGCACAAGTGTAGTTCGTTATCTACCTCCAAAATGGCACACCCCAGAATGGCTTAAGGTGAATGAAATATTTTGTATTTAAGAAACTTTCAAATAAGCTTCTTTAATACATGATTCTCAGAAAAGGTGGCAACAAGTAATGAGGATTAAAACCTTGAGCTCTTTCAACAAATTACAGTTAAAAACTACCAACTAAGTTCGGAAATCGCCAGGATGGAGCGGGGCGAGTGGGGAGTGCAGCTCTACGCTTGTAAAAGTACTGCAGGAGAAACTTAAAGGAGCTCTCTAATAACCTTTTAGGGAGTCAAAGCAGAAATTCTTGGATTTACAACCTACATCAAAAGTCTTTGAAATACCTTTTATTTCTATTCTGCCTTTCTACAATGATATCAAAGCTCCCTACACACACCAAATCAAAAGATATTCCGGAGAGATATTTTCATTCTTAACTTACCAAGGGAGTGAGGGGCAAGAGCAGCAAGAGAGCCCAGATCTCCAGAATCATCTCGGGTCACTCTGCTGGTTATTGCAATACGAACAGAGAAATTGCAACTCAAATTTAACAATGATCTGTAAGGTCCCATGAATGCATTTTGATTACCAGACTACATTTAAGTAAAGATTCACATTTCAGTGTGATTAAGAAATGAATCGAACACTGAAGAGGCAAAAGAAAAGCATTAAGTTACGCTAGAAAAAAGTCTCTTTTAGTATTTGACTAATAGAAAAAAATAATAAATTCCAAATACAGTCTTTATAAGCTGAGATACTGACAGTCAGTTGGATTTTGAATGATCTTAAAATCTCTACAATGCTCCTTTTCTAAAAAGCCTTTCTACTGTTTATAGAAAATCACAATTTTTAATAATAAACATAAAAGAAAAGGTGTTATTCGTGGGATAAGACTGTTACCATACAGAGGCAGCCTACTAGAGCACAGAGAGAAGTCTGGCAGTAAGAGAATGACACACACCAGTTAAGGTGTGGGAGCACCTGCTGCTGACAGGTGGGGACACACACCCAGTGGAGGGAGGGGTTCTCCAGCAGTCTGCACCAACCTCCCCGCTCGGCATTCTTTGCTTTCCCTTGGAGCATTTTGTTTGCTTTCTCTCGTTCTCTTAAAGATCTGAAAACAAACAAAACCCTGTAACTTGTGTGCATAAGAGGTTTTGCAAAAAAAGCACTTTCCACTCTCCCAGTCTTCACGAAACTCTTCAGCATCCTAAATGCACACTTTCACAGACACAAAATGTATCCAGTTAAATGAAGTCATTACAGGCTACTGTCATGATACTCTGTTAAGTCTAGCTAGATGCCAGAATCCCTTATGCCCTGCCGATGATTTTTAGGTAAAATAAAAAGGAAAATGTTAGCTTTCCTTAAACTTTGGCTTAGATAATAGAAAATGGTATTTGAAAGAGTAGGTAAGAGGTACAGAGACAATGTAGATTCAGGACAGTGGGTCAGCTCAGTTGCCAGCCCTTCCCTAGAACGTTCAAGGCCTGTGTTCAATAGATAATGAGAGAGAGAGAGAGAGAGAGAGAGAGAGAGAGAGAGAGAGAGAGAGAGAGAGAGAGAGAGAGAGAGAGAGACTCGGGTTAGAGGCGGCTTCTTGCTCAGAACCTTGCCTTGGATTCTTCGTCTTCAGATTTAACACAGTAGTCGATATCATTTGTGTCTGTCACAAGACTGTTGTTTTCCCAAGATTGATGGGACTTAAGTGAAAGAAATTCAGTGTAGCAATCCATTCTAGTTTGGGTCACATTTTTCTACTTTTCATAAAATTCTGTTCTTTATTAATCATGTCAAAATATACAATACCAAGCCAGGTGTGAGAGTACACATCTGTAATCCAGGCATTTGGGACTGAAGGGGCTGTAACATGAAGATCACAAGTTACAGGTCACCCTGAATTTACACAGCAAGACTATGTCTCAAAAAAGTAAAGTTCAAATGCATATGAAATTATGTAAATATAATTTTTTTGTGTGTTAATCATATGTTTATTCAATAGCACATACGGTGCCACTACAAGATTATCCATTTTACATTTGGAAGAGAAAATCTGAAAGGTATCTGTACGGCATCAGGACTAGATGTTTAATCTAGGATCACATTGCTGTTTTATTATTCATTATATAAGCATGAGTAAGACTGTTTCTTGAGTTGTCAAGTGCAGGTAATAACTGCATGTGCATAGATCAGGTATTAGAAGATTATGTATGAGATGATGTACACAAAATCTCAGTCCCCTGACTGCAATAGTAATGGCATCCAGTGCAAAGTAATGTCTGGCAACTGAACCAGTCAGTGGCTATGCCCTCCGGGCATCAAAAGTCAAAATACACGAACATCTCAAAATCAAGTTTGCATCCATTCTAGTGTTTCCAGGACCCTCAAAGCCTGATGCCATAAATACTGAAGCCAAGGATATTATCTAAAATATCTTTAAGAGATCCTTAAAGGCTATGGCTGAAGGGTTATTTCAGAAGCCTGTGTGCAGACAGAAGCATCTCTCACTGCTAGTTGTGGAACACGTTTACGAGGGAGGAGAGCAAACTTAAAGCTTTAATACTCTGAGTCATCAGGAGCTGTGTTCACCATTTCTTCTGAAACTCAGGATGTTGACCAAGAACACCCGGCAGCCTGAGATTTCAGAATGGACTGTCAAGCCTGTAGCTGCAAAATCCCTGCTCCCATGGTTGAGGAGGTAGTAGAGAAGAGAGAAGTCCTTCTGTTTGTCAAAGTCAAGAGTACCTGTAATTATGGGATATCATGGGAATAACCAGCCACTTTCTGATTGGGTTTAAGACCCTTTCCACAAGATGAAACCCATACCTGGCACTATGATTAGCCCAAGAACCTGTGACTAGACAGCCCTGGGGGAGAACCTACCACTATGATTCTGAGAAAAAGACATAGTATTAAACCAATGCTTAATGACTTATCATTGTACTCATAGATTAAAGAATCTTTCAACCCTCATTAGAAAGCTTCTATTTGTAGTAGACAGTGATTAACAAAGAGACCAACAACTGACTAAGGAAGAGAAAATAAGAGACAGTGGAATAATCACCCCTAAATGGGACATCTGCATCACATCCCCTCCTGCCAAGATCCAGAGATGATTGTGGAAGATGGTGGAGTAAGAGCCAGAAGTAGTGGATGACTGCAAGCAAATGGTGTCTGCTGGACACAACAGGGCAATTGCACATATCATCTCATAACGGTAAGTAAGACTTGTGTAAGCTCAAGTCAGAGTCAACCCCAGAATTTAGAAAGGGGGTGGACACCAAGTTCCACCCCTAGCTAAGGAGCTATTGGCAACTGATCACTGCTAGAAATGAAGAGCCAGTTTTCTTTAAGAATATAGCCTATAGTAAGTCAACCATACTCCGGTGGAAAGCCACATATCTAAGAATATATAGGCAACACAAGTTAGATTTGGTGGTGTTTTAAACAAAAAAAGAAGACACAGTATTGGTGGGTAGAAAAGACATTATCTGGAAGGGGATAGAGAACAGAGTGACTACGATCCAAATATAAACACATGCATCTGTATAGTGAGATCCTGCCTCAAATAAACAAAAACTTATTATATATAAATCTCATCTAAGCATTTTGAATTAGAATTTGAGCAGGAAAGGCATCCTAAAGTGCTAGGGAAGGAACAAACCAATGAAAGGTGTGGGATGAACCGCAACAACTGGGAACAAATGTCATATATAATTGAGTCTCAGACATAAACACCATGAGGCACACGAAGTTAGTCACGGACAGTTCAGCTTCACTTGTTGATCTCAGCAGGCTATGCCCACCCATGAGCAGACATGAGAGAGCAAGTTAAAAGTATTACCTATGAGGGGGAGGGTGTTGGAAGAAGTAGAGAACGGTAGTTGAATTATTTAAATGCACCCTAGTTGAAGACGACATTTCCCATGTACACTCAAACTACTCAAGCAATATGGTTGTGTTTTCTTGATGTCTATCAGCCCTTCTTCATTGCAGATTTGAGCCTAGCACATGTTCCAATTAACTCAACTCTTTGTTACAACTTGCTACCTTGGGTATCCCTTGCCAAAAGGGGTAGGTGGTGGGTTACATAACAAGGATGGGGATGGAATCTGCTGCCAAGTCTGCACTGAGTTAGAAGAATGTGTGTGGTATGGATGGAGGTGGGTGGAAGGTGGGAGGAAAAGGGGAGACTACAGGAAGGATAATATCCTTATAGACAGACTCTGTCAGGGGCAAGCCTGGTGGCTGTGGCCAAAACAAAGAATTCCACAGGGAATCAAACTGGAGATGATGAAGAGTCAGTACACAGAATACAGACCGAGTTGTCTTATTAGGCGTCTTAGCATGATGCCTCTGGGTAAAATAGAGATGTGTGAATGGTTGATCCAAGTACAGCTATAACAAGATTTCATATACATATATATAAAATATATATACGTATGTGCATATATACTGAAAGAAAAGTGTTCAGGCTAAATGACCAAATACATTTTCACAAAATTTTTCAAATAAGATATTACCAGCTCTACAATGTGTGTATGCCCCTTAAGTGAGTCTATATGTAAGAAAGCAAGCTAATCCGACCACTTAAGCAAAATTAAAGGCATCTTAGACAGTTAGACCAACATACTAGTCAAACTTACTTGTGGATGAATTGTTCTGTTCTATTTCAAGAACTATATTCCTAACTTGTTTCAATAATCTCCAATTTATGAAATAGTTAATACATTACTGATATGAATAAATGCTCACCAATGGGAGAAAATGACAGAAACTGAATATTAAAACTCAGTGGAGTTTTATAACTCTCTGAGGAGTGAATGGGGGTGGGGTGGGGGGAAGGTGGGGGAGCAGGAGGAGAAGAGAGAGGGGGAACTGAGATTAGTATGTGAAAAAATAAAACCGTGCAGATAAAGAAAAAAGAATCCATGGGATTGATCCCTTTGAAAAGATAGGATTATAGCAATTGTCAATATACCTCACAAATGCTATTTTCAAAAAGGATATGGTCCTTAGGTTTCTCAGCAATAGGCAAGGGGAAATGGCAAAAAAAAAATCCTTATAAAAAATACAAAATTCTGTGTTCTGATATAAAGACTTCCTAAGACAAGGCAGACAGACAAATGTGGAAAATTAGTTCACAGTTAAAATTTATGTGCAGAGTAGAGTTACTACTGACATCTATTTTATTTTCTTAATTGAAACTTTATCATTAAGAAATTTTCTTGGGCTGAAGAGGTGGTTCAGCAGTTAAGAGCATTTGCTGTTCTTTTAGAGGACCTGAGTATAGTTCCCAGCACCCATAACAGGCAGCTCTTAACTATGATTTCAGCTCTAGGGAGTGAAGAGATTCTCTTTGAGCTTGTATGGACACACGCATGCATGCACACAAAGAAAGAGTAACGGAGGAAGGAAGGAAAGAAGGAAGGAAGCAAGGAAGGAAAGAAGGAAGCAAGGAAATAAGTTTAGAGCTTTTTGAGTTTCCTTTTAAAACAATAGGACATCAAGATGTCAAACCTGGCCAAAAGAAGGCTAAGCAATGACTGCAGAGTGACAGCAGTGATGGAGACAGGCATAAATTATTGGCTGCTCACAATGCTAGGAAGCAGATTAGAAAATGATCTGAACATGGAACTCCCCAGGTTTCCTCAATGACTAAGGGCTAGGGAGAGGTGTCACAAACCAAACAGTCTTCACTGGGCTAAATGCAAAGTAACGAGGACAGAACCTATCATGGCATGCTTAATAACATAATTTTTCTAAACTAAACTAAGGGGTGGTTAATGAGTTTCCATCAAATAAGTTGTATGAATTGTGTCATTTGAAACCACAAAAATATCACATTAGTTAAAGGAAACATTTGACAAGCAGTTTCTAGTCTCTTGACCATTAGGCAATCTTGCAAATGACATAATTAACACAACTTACTTAACTGATCTCTATTTGCAATTCATTAGGAATAGTTTTCCAGCAGAACTGTCTTCGAAAGGAAACCAGACAGTGAAGAGGGTTTTTACCTGTGAAAGACACATTGTTTGAATCAATCACTAAATAGAACCCATGACGGACCAAAAAGGTCTAACTCCATAAGAGCCGTGGGCTCTGTGATGAAAGATGAGGCATACTTAGAATAGCACACACAGAAGAACATGCTCAGAGACAAGTGTGTGTAAGTGTGTGCACTCACCTCACACTGTGAGGATGTCAATGAGGAATGCCAGTGAAAGCAAAAATGAAACCAACACAACTTCTCAAGTTTCCCCAGAGTTCGAGGCATTGAATGAGAGTGTGGTTCTCTCTTCATGCTGCAACCAAGATTCAAACCACTCAAGAGCAGAGTGTGTGCTGCCTCCGAGAAGACACTATTTTGAGAGGCAAGAGCAGCAGTACAATTCTTCAAAAACTGTTCATTCTGAACATGGCTTTCCCAAAGTCCCTGGGAAAAGGAAAATACACAAGCCCTCCTGACTTTCATAAATACAAGGAGGATCAAGTTCACAGGTGACATCTTTCCTAAGCCTTTTGCTTTCCTTATGAAACATATTACAGGACTCAGGGAGAACATTAGAAGCACTAGTGGGAGCAAGGCTTCTCATAAGAGACAGAAAGACAGAGGAACAGAAAGATAAGGAGAAAAGCTCTGCCCTTAGATTTTTGAGGGGAAAAGGGGAGGGAAGGTTTAATAAGAAATTGGTCACTATATGAAGGAAGGCCACTTCTACAAACCAACTTTTAATGTGCAAGCTTAAATGCATTATAATTTTGTGTTGAAATTGCAAAACCTTGAGTAGAACAGAAACTTTTTCCAGTGAACACACAATGAATCAGTCAACATTTGTTTCTCAGATCAAGCAATATTGCAACCAATGATGCAATGATGCAATTTAGTCAATGATGCAAGTCATAAATAGCATGGCCACAGCTTTAGTTCAATTTACCCTAAAACATCAAGGCACTCACTTAGTTGTAAGTTTCCATGGTAAAATGGAGAACAGAATTAAATGTTCAACAATGACTTCTGCGGAAGCAGAGAACGTTGTAAGTTTACTCTGTATGATTTTTCATATACACCCCCAGAGAAAGGTTAAATTTGAATCCACAGCTTTAGAAAGGAAGGCACTGAGAAACCAAGTATTTTAGTCAGCTAAGCTTAGACCTGAAGTCTGTACTCAACCCCAGAAGCACTGAAGAGGGAACTGGAAAGTGCAGAGGAAAAGGCAAAGACAGAGATAAATACACATTTGGTTTCAAAAGAGTTTTACTCTGAATGCAGAATATTAACATTTACAAGGCAGAACAATTCTTTGAAATTCAAAACAATACTGAGACTACCTAAAAATATTTTTTAGGTAGATTTTCACTTGTTAACCATTTTTAATAAGAAACAAAGGGCATAAAATGGTCATTTCACTTCATTTTTTTTCAACTGGAGACATATTGTATGTGAATGAGTGTAGGCAGAACTGTACCAAGCAAGCTGGTCCTTGTTGGTCTGTTTAGGCCTCCATGGTAACACATTCATTTTAACCTAGTTTGTAAGGCCTAAGTAAAGCCTTCTCAGTTCTGCACTCACCCCGCACTCAAGGCACTTGGTATCTAGAGTATATAAACTTGAGTCTGCCAGACTCCCTCAGTGCTTTCGTGACAGATAAGCAGACTTGGAAAAATTATGTGATGGTTTCACAAAGGCATTCAACAATTTCTATTTGTGAATAATGCTGCTTTAGACCAAAGCCTAATATCAAAATGTATAATAGAATTTTAGCTGGTATACATAGGCGAGGGCAGCATGCCATGATCAACTGCATTTAGGAAAAAGAAATACTCTCTAGATTAAAACAGACAGCAGCTTCCAGGAAGAGAAGAAGAAAAAAACCACATACACAAAATGATGCCTGAAGCAACCCAGAGTGTCGTGTGCCTTCTGAACAGATAGGGAGTCAAAGATCCACAATGATATGATCCTGTGGGTTGTTTAAACACTGCAGCATAGGTAAGAAAAATATTTTTCAAGGATCCTTACAGTGTTAAATATATCTACTCATTCATCTTGAATCATCATTGAGATTAGGTATATTTATAATTTGTTGATCCATTTTTTGTTAATAGTTTCAACCAGTAAAGGAAAAATAAAAAACAGAAGAGAAATGAATGACTTTCAGAAGCCAATCACCTTAGGCTTCCGGCTACAAGCAAAATCAGACTTACTTTACATTTCTCTTTACTTCTCTGACACACTCTAAATCTATCCTGACTTAACAGTTATTTCAAATGATTCATATTGCAAAGATTTTTGTCAGTGAACTGAAGAAAACATTACAGGATGTGGGCTTCTTACTCTCCACCAGTCCCTTGGCCTAGACGCTACACAGAACTCCCAGCTCTGACTGATCATGCCTGGGAGCTCATTAGGCTGTTCCTCACGTTAAATTACAGAAAAGTGTGATGTATTTATAATACAGCTTGCGATGCTATAAAATGGCTCATCAATCTGTTTTATTCATGGAAAGTCCACATAAGGCCACTAGTCTGTTACTGGCAATAAACCTTGGGTGCATCTTCAAAAGGCCTGCATATTAGATGGTGATTTATGTCTCTGTCCAAGAAATCAAACATGATACTAACAAGACAAGGGATAACGCGACTGACACCTTCAGGAGCAATGTGATTTTAGTAGTAAATCAGGTGGGTATAACACATGCAGGGAGGAGAGGAAGACAGACGATTAGCATGTATATATTAAAGGAAAAGCAAGGTGTTAAAAATAGCCGTCCTAAGTACTCAGATCTTAAACCTTTCCCAATCTGTTCTCTGCACTATATTTCTTACATGGTAGCTCATGAAAAGGAGAGTCACTTAGCTCCCATTTTATAACCAGAATGTTCTTATTCAAAAACAATGATACATCCTAAGTCAAGCCCCTTAATTCTGTTTAATAAATATTTGTCTAGCTGTTCTGAGCCTGTAAATTATAAGGCATTTCTAACTAGAAGCAAAGGTCTGACAAAGAAAATGAACACTATTTAGAATGAACATAAAAGCAAAAATGATTAACTGAATCTTAGTATACTGTTTTTTTTTCCTAACAGCCTTTTTTATAAGAACTTTTTTATTATTTTTTTTTAAATCTTAAGAGTCTGGAAAACCCAATACAGTCATTCAATTTTTCATCTCTTAAAAAGAAGTTTAAAATTGACTCTAAAACAAATTATTTTTTTAACGCATGCATTACTGGGTCTGTTTGTTTGCTTTTCAGGTTATAAAAAAAAACATTTCAACTGTTTTAAAATGTGAAAATGTGCATGTAAGTAATAAATGTTCTCCAACACGAGTTCTAGACGCCTCCCATGAACTTGCCATTTGCACCTTCGACTGGCCACCTTTAAAGCATTCTCTTCAAGGGAAGATTAATGGTGAATTACACAAGCTCAACATATCGCCACATGCCCTGAGCTTGTCTGCAGTCTTCTAGCTGGAAAGTATTCAAATCATCTTTGAAGGAGAGCTTCCTAAGGCTGCAACCCAGGCACTGTCACACTTCTCATCCCCAACCATGCCTCATGTTCTCCTTTGGACACACTGAAGGTATTGGGAATGTCTTCATGGACAGCCCAAGCCTGCAGCAGGTGTGCACGAAGCAACATTCTTAAAAGGCAGGGAGAAAGGTACCCTCCTTTAGATTTAATGAAGTAAAGCACTCATCTTCATTAAGAAGGAACCATACAACCTTCCATGGTTCTCAGAGCAAACAGTAGGATGACACAAAGTCCAGATGCACAAACCCCCGAAGGAGGTTGGCCGTGTCTCCCAAGAGTCCTGTTGTAGCTTCTTCCCCGTGGCGCACAGGTTTACAGTCAGGTGGGCTTCATATTTTTCATATTTCCCAATGTAAACATGAATTCAAAATTCACACTAGTTTGTTCAGCTTAAAAAAATACTTAAATTTATAAAAGAATTAGAAAATGTTTAAATGTTGCAAAATGATTTCGAGTTCTGCAGAGTTTCCAATGAGAAAGCGAACAGTGAAATCACACAGACTGAAGGACCTGCATAGCTTAACTGCTAACACCTTTAAGGAAGAACTCCAGATCAATGCGGCTGGAGGAGCAGCTGCTTTCCTCGCATCTCACCTGTATCTAAGGCACTGGAACTGAGAAAGAGGAAAGTGGCCAAAGCCATATATGTAAGTGGCCTCACACTGAGATTCCTCTTTTCATATGTGCAGAAAGAAAACAGACTGTTTTCTTGTCTCCTCAGACAAGAAAACACACACACACACACCTGCATGCATGCACACACACATACAGTAGACCTCCAGGATATCATGTAGATGAGAGAGAGAGAGAGAGAGAGAGAGAGAGAGAGAGAGAGAGAGAGAGAGAGAGATTTTTTTCTGTGCATTTTGAGACACACACAAATACACACACTCACCACACACTCACTCCAAGATTCTTTCCTCCCGTGTTCTGTCACAGGCAGCACGGGGTGGGGTGGGGGAGTTGGTGTGGAGGGGAGAACAGACAGAAGCAGTTTCAGCAGGCATCGGTTTCTCCCTGTGCCTGAGAAGTGGACACTGGCATCTCCCGCCCGGGCTTTTCCTGTGGGGTTCATCTAGTCAGCAGGGTGGGGAATAGTTGTCTGCACCATACCAAGGTCAGCCCGCTAGGTCTGACAGTCTCTGTCTCCATACAAAGAAAAGAATCAATACTTTTGGACTACGGCTGTGCCCTCAGTGTAAAACAACAAACATGCCGCGCCTGACATGTTTCTGGGTGATTTGTGGCAGACCCTCTCCTCTGATCTGTGTCCAGGAGCTGCTGTGTTCCTGCTCGGTGCTTTGCACTCCCCCACCCCATCCTGCGGCCCCCTCCTGCCTGGCCCAGCTCTGTGATGTCTAATGCTTTACTCAGGTACAGAGGCGGGCGGGCGTTCTACCCTACAGCTACTTGTCACTCAATAAATCACACCTAGGAGCTCAGTCTGCACAGAGTGATCTGGGCTTTCACAAAGGATCAGAGGGACAAAGTACTGGCGAGATACTGTAATTATAACAAAAATAAAACATTCAGGGAGAGTGACAAAGGCTCGGGCTCTGAGGCCTGGAAAAAATGTCACTAGGGGTTGTGGCTTCAGTCCTGTTTCTGGGTTACAGTCTTAATGTACCCCCTCCATTTATTTTTGTTGATCTTTTATTTTGTTCCAACTACAGCTAAAGCATAACATAAGCGCTATTAATGAGCCCTTGGAAGCAAACAGTGCTCACCCCGGGGTTTAAACTCAATGTAAGCGAGACAAAAAAGCAGAGAGGCCCTTTCCTAAGAAGCGCCTGTATCTTTATTTTGTCCTTACCTAAAATTGTGTATAAAGCCCCAATCCTCCTCAAATGGCCCAAAATGTGAACACAGTATAACCAGTAATGACAATCTGAACTTATCTGAGCAGCCAGAAGATGATTTAGCTTTCACAAAACATGCTCGTTTGTCCACATTAACTTGGAAATGCCTTTTATAAAATTTTAACATATATCATACGCTGCCCAATTTGCTTCTGAATAATTTCATACTGATCTCTTGCTTTTACCACTACCCCCAGACCTATTTGCCCAAGTCTGAACCATTAGCCAGGGAAGATGAGAAGGTTTTGGACAGTTTCTTCTGTTCTAAATATTTTAAACACGGCCGTTTGAGTTATTCCAGCAATTTCAGTCACATCAGACACCTCTTAATGCAGAAAAAATGATGTTCCATGATGGAGGTCTCACACACGTCTCCACTGTAACTGTTGCTGATGAAAATAAAAGTGAGTTAGAATATCTCTACACTTCCTTCCTAGTCAATCAATGCCTGACAGCACAAGCTCCTTCAGCTATGTACTTCAGCGATGATGGATCAATAACTGTGGTTTAACAACAGGGAGCCACCAATCATTATACGGATGATTAAAAGGGGTCTCACTCACACACACCTCTGCAGACAGAGTAGGCCATGGGATCAGAATACTCACCACATATGCGCCATACTACAGACATCCACATAAAGGAGAGGACAATGGAGGCTGGAAAAACATTAGGATACAGATAAAGGAAATACAGAATATTTCATGATTACATCTGTTTTTAGCCCATGCTATCACAGAAACCTTAATTCTCAAATTTACCACAATGAAGGCAATGTGTTAGTGTCACTCAAGAGTCTGAATGTATCATGTACACTTACACCATTAATACGCACATGTGTCCATACACACACAGCTACTCAACAGAAATGACTGCTGTAAGGATAAGAAGGCTGGGTAGGGAATGCGCAGGGAGCAGGAGAGAATGCATAGACACAAGGAAAGCCGATCACCCACCCATACAAGGCATGGACAGTGGTGGAAGATGGGCCAATGCTGGAGACGGCTGCAGACTTTCTATCTCACCCAGTGCCCCAGTGGAACTGCTCAGCATTCTGGGAGTAGGGAGGCACAAAAGTAACAAGGTCGCCAGTTCCAGGGGCACACACAGAAGATGACAGCTCTCCGGAGGCTGATGCAGAAGGACAGCAAGCTCTTGTGGCCCTCCTGCCTCATGAGGCTCAGTCTCAAAATCAAGTTTTGAGTAGATGGGGTGCTAGCTCTACAAGAGCATTCCCCTGACATATGTGCGATCTTTGGTTTAATCCCTAGTACAACACAACATAATCATGAGTCTGCAAGGCTCAGATCGGATCTGCATATAATAAAAAAGACATCCAAAATCTTTTGAAAATAGAATTTAAAGAAAATAGGCCAGCAAGGTGGTGGTGGCACATGCCTTTAATCCTAGCATTCTGAAAAAAGAGGCAGGAAGATCTCTGTGAGTTCGAGGCCAGCCTGGTCTACAGAGCAAGCTCTAAAACAGGATTCAAAGCTATATATAGAAACCCTCCCTTGAAAAACCAAAAACACATGAATGAATGAATGAATGAATGAATGAATGAATGAACGAACGAACGAGCAAGCAAGCTGATGGAGCCCCCTGCAACCCTTTCAGGTTTATTGAAACTGGTTACACAAAAATGTGTGCAGAATTAATGTCAACAATTTGATGAGTCGGACATTTGTATATGTACACATTACCATCTATCTCTACAATGAAGGCAATAAACACATCTTTGACCATTTCCCTTGAGGGCTTTTTGACTTCTGTTTTGTTTTGTATTAAGAATATTTGCTGTGGTATCTATCTACTGCCCCAACAAATTTTTAGCATACTTAGTAATTCAAGTGTAGGTATTATGTTGAATAGCATATCTCTAGGACTTATTCCCTTATAGATGGAAGCTTAGAATCACGAGCAATTTTTCATAACAGGACTAGCTCCACTTTGAATGCAGAAATAAATAAGGAAATAGCAGCTTAGTTGCCACTTGAAGTGGAAGAAGTGGACAGGAACTAGAGGAAAGGAGGAGTTCAGGAGGACTTCCTGGACCATTAGACAGTCAGCATCAGAGGCTAGAACATGGATGGTGATACCACTAACAGGTAGCAGAGGTTTTCTAGAGGGTAAGAGCAGACACTGAAGTCTTTAGCTGCTGCCTACTTGCACCCCCATTTCCCAAATGGATAAACTGAAATAGATGAACTTACAAACATGGAGTCATATAGAAAAGTCTAGGCTGGAGAAAGTTGAATAGTAATCAGAAAATTAAAAGGAAATTTGAACTAACAGCAATGCATATAATCACTGACAGTATTCAGGGGGAAACAAATACTGTAACATGACAAATTAGAAAAGCGCTGAGATAAGATAATGAGATATCAGAAAATCTAAAGATTTCAAAAATTAATAAAAGTGGTTAAAGAACACTAAATGTCACAGAGACATAAGTAAAAAACCCAAAATGCCTGAGATGAGGTCAGCTCTTCATAGCCACTCTGGAGAGTGGCAGAAACAAGCTAGACAGAGAGGCTAAGGCAGGAGTAAGGTAAGAAGCGGGTGCTACCTAAAGATATATCCCAATTTTAATGGGAGTTCTGAATGACAAGGAGAAGGGGCTGTCAGACAGGGATAGGGTATACGCTGGGCATTTATTAACTGAATCTGAACTAGAAAAAGACTTGTCTTATTTTTTAAAAACTTAGTTTTATAAGTGATAGAACAACATATAGTCCCTGAAGATGACAGGAAGTTATTCATAATATTGCAAAATATGAAACATAAATATATAAGGGGTATATCACATCTTCTCCATAGTATCACAGGTCATGCTGTAAACATTATTACCTAAATCATACATAACTTGGAGACGACAATGGCTATATTGTTTTGTTTATCTTTTAGAAGCTGGTGTTAGAAGTGCTTTTTCTAAACTGATTGTTCCAAAATTGGCATGTTTAACAGACGTAGTAACACATTTTAAACAAATGAACCTCCTAAGGAGGAAAAACAGAGGTTCATTAATAGAATTCCTACAAGAGCAGGGTGACATCCACAGCCCCCATATGGGGACTGCAGTGGATGAGCATCACCTGCACTGTGACGTCCACTGTGGTGCTGAGTAATTCTCTGAAGCAGTACTACATGTACAGGAAGGACAGAAACAGTCATTGTTCAACTCTCCACTACTGATTTTCAGAATGTGTGCTCTTAAGTACATTGGCAGTAATTTCAAAGAACAGAAAAAAAGAAAAGCAGCCATAAGGCGGGAGAGAAAAGCAAAAAGAAGGGAAAAATATCAAACAGGCCATATATTTTAGTCAATTTTCCTAAATGTCACTGCAAAACAAGTCCACCTCAGTTTATTCTGCCTGGAACTAAAGCACACACATTAGCTTAGCCAAGAGCTCTTGGCTAATGTTTGGTTTGGTTTTCTTTTTTTAACCACGAATAGCTCCCATATTGTTCAGGATGTCACCTTTTGGATTCGATGTCCCTCCCCCATGAAATAGGCTAAGCCACAATTAGAGGGAACGGTTCCAATGTCAAATTCTTAGCAATTCCTTTATCCTTCTAAATTCTGGGAAAGATCAGAGGTCTTATAAGCATGTGCCCAACCCTTTTCCTCCCGGGCATCAATAAACAACTTAGTATGTCTCTTAAGGAAAGGCTACATTTTAACACAGTCAATCCGCTGAACAACCCAGAACAGACATTCACACTAACGGATACCCATGTCAGCACTCTCTTAACCCTTTCATCCCTACCACTCTTGTCTTTTCCTTTCTCCTACACTCTTCTCCCTGTAAGTACTTAACAATGGCTGAGAAGGGCATAACCCACTGACCTGACAATATCCCAACAAAAGACACTACGATAACAGTTTACATAGTCTTAAAATAATCAACTAGGGCCACAAACTAGATGAAGCTGATATATAAACTATTGGTAATTGAAGCTGTCTTCTTACAACGAGGTTAAATTTGAACAGGGTTCAGTTACGAGGTAGAGTAGAATACAGACAGACTTACAGGAAATACTCAGCACACAGTGGTTAAATGACTGAACAGACAGATGTAGGAAGGACACAAAGACAAGCAGCACTCAGGTGAGTATACTTACTTAATACAAAGGGTCCTAACAGTACTCCTGACTCTACTTGTAAACAGATCCCTTTTCTTTGTATCCTTTTGAGGTACAAGGCTATTGCATTGATAGCCAGCCTGGTGATTCCTCAAGTTCACCTAGCCTCTACCTTGTTCCTATGTGTAAGGTCTTGTAAACTGTTTCTTCCCTCTGCTGGAAGATTCCAGAAGCTTGCTCCATACAGAGCTCACCCCACCATTTTATTAAGTTTCTGCTCATATGCTATTTCTTCAGATTTGACATCATTCTTCATTCTGACATCATCTGGGAATCTCGGAATCCCTCCCTCCCTCCCTCCCTCCCTCCCTCCCTCCCTCCCTCCCTCCCTCCCTCTCTCTCTCTCCTCATCCCCCAGTTTAAAAAAAAATTTTTTTTTCGTTTTCCTCCACACCACTAAAATATCCTACAGGACAGGATTTCAACATGTTCTGAATGGCACTCTCAGCAACCATACAGGTGCCTGAAATCTGTACATTTCATTAATAGTATGTTCAATTGATGTTTATTGAGTGAATAACCAAAGTCTGTGCTTGGAAATAACTTCATAAATCTACCTTCTCATCCCCATTAAGTTCCTGCCATCCAGGAAGCCATCGCCACTGCAACTCCCCAGCTTCCAAGCATCAAGGACCAGCTCAAAAGCACTTGCTGTCTACCCTTCCTGCACCTGAAAGCATCATTGCTTTCTTACCTGTGCTCCCCTCATTTCTCACTCAGAGAATCACAGTAACACTCGCTAACCTTCGGTGAAGGGTGAGCCTCCAGCTTCGCAGGACACGTACATCTCCTAGTGTAGTATAGACTGCATTTGGCTTCCAGAAATAAAGCCACATTTTCTGTACAAAATGTTAAAGAGAAAGGAAAACACGACTAGAACTGAGTACCAACAAAAAGTACCAGGCAACATCACTGCTATCCAAGATTCAATCACAAACACACAAAGATGCAAATGCCACCATTCTCATTTTAAAAGCATTAACAGGGCTCCAGTGACTCACCTTCCCAAAGTCACATGCTACAACTGAGGCTACAGCCTAGAGCTTTCTTTCTCTGCTCCTAGGGAGGAGGAAAAAGGCAAGCCTAGTGTGTTCCTGTGTCACCAGAGGAGCAGCAGACACAGCACTCATTTAAACAGGAAATCTTGGGTAAACCACATAACCTTTCTCAGAACAGCTTCCTCATTTATAAAGCTGTTGGTACCGTCCACCATGCCTCAATCCCAAATTCATCGGCAGAGGTCAACTTCAGCATTATATGAAAGAGTGATTAGCAAATTAGATAGTTCTAAGGTAGTTCCTCAGAAATGAAATCATGTGGGGTCATATAAGAGACACTTCTAATGCCCTTTACCTCACAAGCCCAGGAACCTCGTAAGCTCGATGTTAGCAGCTCACAGCCTCCCATATGCAGGGATTCCCTCAGCCACAGTCCTAATGCATTCCTATTGCTCTGCAGACTACTACTAAAGCAGCCATTAATTCTGGTCATATCATTTTCTTGCCTGTTTTTAAATTGTGTGCATGTGATTATATATCATGTCAAAGAGTCTCTAAATTTAAAAAACAAAACCATTAATAAAAAATTTTTATAATGTTTTAAATGTCTTTGTAGATGTCTTAAGAAAATTCTAAATATCTACTACATAATTAAATATTAGCTGAAGGTTTCTTGAAACTTAAATATTCAATGAATAAAAGCAATTTAAAGTTAATCTGAACTCCTTAGCTTCAAAGACAAACAGCAGAGACATGTCTACATTTTTGAGTGTACAGCAAACCACATTAACAATCATCTTCAAACCGCCAGTTATTTGAAACAGCTGCAATATGTTTCCCTGGAAAAATAGCCTGGGATTTAGAGCCTTACAAGGTGAGAGTTATTCAGTTAACCATTACAAAGGAAGGTTCTCTTGAGCCATTAAACTCCCACCAGTTCCCTTTCAGAGAAAAAACACCCACATAGTAGTCTGTGAGTATATTCTGGGTACTCAACACGGGTATTCTGGTACCCTAAGGGTTGATATTAAGCATTAAGATGTTTTCAAGCATATGATACAAAAACAATAGACAAAACAACCCTATAAAGTGAACAAGAGACCAAGGCCAAATTTTATTTTATGTTAATCAGCCACATTTCAATAGTTTTTTCTATAGTGCAGACTTTTTTTTTTTTTTTTTTTTTTTAGTGCAGACTTTTTAAAGAAGTCTGAATGACAATGAGGCATGGCCAGAGATGACTGGGCAGATTTCACCTGACCCTGAGAGAAAATGTGTATCTTAAAACAGAGCATGGAAACATTTGATGGCATAACACTGGGAAGAACTGTTTGCTTCCCCAAACACCTTTCTTAGTGAGGTTAGTTTAAAAAACACTAAGCAAGAACTTTTGATGTCACCACAGCTCCCAATCAGTATCCCAAACCCAAGGGTTATAAAGAAGCAAAGCCATGAACAGCCCTCAGGGCGCTCACAGTCTATGCTAGTTAAATCCTCCCTGATCATTTAAGCCCTTTCATTATAGAATGCAGTAGTTCCATCACCAATATCCTCTGCACAGAAATGCCATCCGCTGAAACCATCCCTGTCATAACAGCCGCCCACCCATGTCCAACCTAAAGCAAGACGATTTCTGTGTGAGGTGATTCAGTCGGTGGCTTTGGACGTTTTTAAAAAATAAATTATTGCACTGAATGATATCATGTTCTTGGCATCAATATTCTAGTTCTTCCTGGATATCTACTATAATTTACACTCAGGAACTTCCTATGTTATTATACACGCAAATAACAACAAAACAACAGCATTTCAATGATTCTCAAAATGAAGGATACTGTCCTTAAGTAATCTCATTCAAAATTTGAATTAAAGAAAAAGGTGTGAAAATTTTATCTTCCCTACTTCCTATGAAAAACTTAAAAAGCAGACACTCATAGAAAACAAATTTTCCAAACAAATCTTGGCACTGATAGGCAATTTCCTGCTGAAATAAATGTACCATTAGACCTACAGAAATTTGCCTAGAGTCTACCTATCAAGTCTATATACATTAAATGAAGAGTCCAAAATGGGAAGATAATCCTCCAGCAAGAAAAGGTCTGACTCTGATTAATGCTTTGATTTTCCTGAGTCTGGCTGCAAAGGAAGTACCACAAGGAAGGGGCAGAGTCAGGACTTGTGAAATGAGTGCTCCCTGTCTGCGGGGCACTGGAAGGGAAGTGCTCCATGGCAATCACCTACACATATTGCAAATCCCTGTGGTGAGCTTAGCTGGCATCTGTCCCCTGTGGATGATCACTTGCCTGCTAATTCCCTCCAATGCCACCCTTTGGCAAGGTCGTGATTCCTACCAGTCCCTCTCGCCAAAACTTCAAGAGAATCGCAATACCCAGTAGAGTGCCACTACACCTGACAAAATGCTGGTCCCTGGGTTCACAGTTAGACCAAGATTCAGTCTCTGCTTTGCTAGGACTGGGATGGAGGAGGGAACTGTAGAGTGCTGAGCTTTGTAGGAAGTAACTACACCTTGAAGATTTCTCTATGGTTAAAACCAAAGCAAGACTTCTATAAATTGCCTGGATAGTGATTTGGTCTGATGCTAGACATGGGGTTTATCAAAAGAAATCCTCAAAAATTGCAGAAAAAAATGGGGAAACTGATATTTGGAGGGAAAAAACATATATCAATCAGTGACCATGTAAAGAAAGATAGTTTGTTGTCTTCAGGTAACACGATAGCAAGTTTGCTCAGCAGCAAACAAGCCTCATTGTAAACTTGACCCCATCTAGCCTTATTATGTTAACCTCATTACCATGATAAAGAATCATGAAGGAAACAAGAGGCAGTTTGGTGACTGGGTCTCTTTCTTTCTTTCTTTCTTTCTTTCTTTCTTTCTTTCTTTCTTTCTTTTTTTCTTTCTTTCTTTCTTTCCTTCCTTCCTTCCTTCCTTCTTTCTTTCTTTCTTTCTTTCTTTCTTTCTTTCTTTCTTTTTTTTTTTGACTGGGTCTATTTCTGAGCCTAAGATTGACTCACGGCAAATGGCAAATTATTTTCCTTTTCTTCATTTGTAAATTGAAATGATTGACTCAGCATATGAACACATTGCTGGGTACTAAACCCAGGCCACAGGCTCGCCAAACATGTACAGTGAACTATATTCCTACTCCAGCACATTTGGCTCTTTCCCCATACCCTATCCCCTGGAGCTGAGGACTGCCCACGGCCTTGCACTCCTTGAGCTGGGAAGCGCTCTACCTCGGAACTAACTGCTCAACCCTAGTACATTTTGTTCTATTCTCCCTTCCTTCCATTCACTTACTGCTGGTCCTCACATATCTACTCAGCAAGTGACATATATCATACATGCGAAGAAACTGTGCTGTGTACTGGAGGGATGTAAAAGACCCCAGGGCCATGAATCAAGATACTACCTATCACAATATGGGGAAGAATAAGAATTAAGTCCATGTAGTGGCACATGCCTTTAATCCTGGCACTTGAAACACAAAAGCAGGTGCATCTCTTGAGTTTGAGGTCAGTTTGGACTACAGAGCAAATTCCAGAACAGCCATTGCTATACACAGAAACCCTGTCACAGACTAGTGGTGGTTTAGGTTGCAAGGGAGCTTTCTAAAGAGAGACAAGTACTTGAGCATGAGCAGAGTGTAGGCGCCATACAATCTTGGAAATGGCCTTCTCACACATTAAATAAATGTTATGTTTCACCAGCAATTATTTCTTGGCGACATTTTCTGTGCACTGGTATGTCCCATGGATTGCCACAAGGTGCTGCCTTGATACTGCACAGACTCTGTTCTAAACCTAAGGATTTCTTCAATCAGGAAAGTGCTTTAGAAATGACTGGGATGAACACAAGATAGATGTGTAACTTCTTTTGTTACAAAGTCCTTATTCTCACCATCAGAACACATTTTACTTTCTAACTCACATACTTCTTTGTTGTAAATGAAATTTTTCAAATTTTTTTACTCATAATTAGGCATTAGTTTTATTAAAATATAAGACAAAAACTATCTAAAATGTAAACTCCTATCTGCTGAATTCATCATAGGAAATCTTCAGTAACTGAAAAATTACAAATCACTGTACTTAGTTTCTAGAAACAATTACAATAAGGTCATGAGATTTTTTTAATATACTTCCTCACAAAATAAGTCTTTTCTATGAAGTTCTACCTTCTAACGTATTTTCCTGCAGAACTATATTTTGCCCAGGGGCATCTCTATTTGGTTTTGGTCTCATCTTCAATTCTGTTTTCTTCACTCTAGTAATTTTGACATTCCCTTGATCTCTGTCATCTTTGCTGCAAACGTTTTCTCCTATAATGCTATATAGATCTTTTATTTTGCTTCCTCTATCATGACTCTTTCAGTAAGAGGCATGGGACATTAAAGACACTTAGTATGATTAATGAAAACAATTTTAAAAATAAACAGAAAAAGGTTACTATAACCAATGTGTTGCATTACCTCAATGCTACAAAACAAGTGACAGTTCAATCGTAAGGTACATTGACAACTAAGTAAAAATGTCCTTCAATAAAACCCATAGATCAGCTTCCACTGCTGAGACTGGGGGACTCTGTGCTCGACCCCTCAGCACTGAGCACTCATCCAGCTAGTCCAGGACATTTGCTTGATTTCAAACATTGTATCTAAAAACAGCAAGTTTATCTGTTTTTCTGTAGGCATAAAATATGATTAACAATCATCTATACAGGGTCACAGACAGTTTTGAGGTGCTAGAACCTTTTAAGAAATCTGTCTTGCTTTGAGTAAGTTATAGCTATTTTACTTCAATAAAAATTAGTATTATTAACATGAATGCTTGCTTGACTAGTATTTTTTTTCTTTTGATATTTTTTTCTACTTTACAGTTACAACAGTCATACATCCCAGTTCAAACGTTTGTGAACTAGTGCTAATGTGGTATTTTACTCAAAAAAATTAAAGCAAGAAGGAACACTAAGGGTTCCAATCAAAAAATTGCTGGAACAAATAGCTGGCCATACATCCATAGTCTCAGCATTCAGGAGGCAGAGGCAGGAGCATTACAGTTAGAAGCAAACTTGGCCTACATATGAGGCCTTGTCTCAAAAACAACAAGCAAATAAAGATCTAAATACTAATTTCAGAGGGATACCTTGCACACATGCACAATTCAAAGACTCTGTGTACATGCAATAAAACTGTTGCTAGTATCTGTTTTGGTGGTTCATCCAGGGAAGATAACAAGATACACCATCTACCTTATTCTGGGTGTGTTTTGTTTTTTGGGTTTTGTCACTTTGCAGACCTAGCAGGTCTACTGTACACAAGGAAAAACCTACAAACCCCTTGTTGGGCCTATACTGTAAAAAAGTAAGATACAGAAAGCCAACATCTGAAGGACTATTCCTGGACAGGACAACAAAAGATACGGTTAACGTAAAATTAAAAGTGGAACTCTCTACCGCTTACTAAATGCTATAATTTGGAGAAGTCATCCTCAACAGCCCATAGAAGTTAATTTCCAATCATAAGAAAGTGAAATTCATATGGCCAGATAGCACTTTCAACCTCTTATTGATATGTCTACATTCAATGAGAGAGTCTTTTACAACATTAATAGAACAAGAAAAATGGTAAACCCAAACATCTATCAAACTCTTAATACGAAAAGAAGAAACAACTATGGAAAGTTCACTTCAAGTTTACAAAGAAAAAAAGCAGTATGGTACTCTTTCCTAGAATATACTATGAGAAGGGCACCACACATAACAGCAGAATATACAGATAAACACTAATATGCATTTGCTCTCAAGGGGAGGAGCTTTCAGGTGAGCTTGCTTGTGCTCTGCTGCCACAGAAATCCCACATTTATTCAAACACTGTACTGAAACATATCCATCCTTTGTGCAAATTGTTCTTTGGTTTGCCTATCCACACCATGATCCCAAGCAAAGATCAACATTTGTCACTTGCATTCAACATGCACAGACAAGTGGCAGGCACAATGGTCAGTGCTGAGACAACACAGAAGAACAGGACAGCATATGACCTTTCATAGATCACAGGGCAGTTCATCAGAGCTGCTTAACCTCATTTCGTACGGAAGAAATGCCTTGGAAATGTCAGCTTAGTTTAACACAGCCTTCTACTGTCAGCCCCTGGCAGTAAAAGCTCAGCCTGTTCGTTCAGTACTCTTTGACTTCTAGATACCCTGTGACCCGGGATGAAGAGACATCAAGGACAGCCTGGGACCACAGTCTGTCCTGTTACACAGTCCTTACTTTCTCCACCAAATGAGATTGTTGCCCTGACCCCGTGTGATCTCAGGGTCTTCTGGCACATATGTAAATGAGAGAAGCAAACATATTTAAGAACCATAGTGTGTGTTTTAAGTAATTTTAAACCCATCTAAGCCACGATTAGTTCAGTGACTTGGACCTTTGCTGAAATCACATCTTGAAACATTATTGTAGCCATTATTGTGGAATTCACTTTATGATTTTGATATATTGAGTTCTTTTCTTGCCTCTTCTTACCCATAGATGTATAATTTGGGTTTGCTGTATTCTTTCAAATGAAGAATTGGCAGGGTGGTTGCTGTTACTTAGGATAAGTATGTAATCTCTTTGACTCTCTCGTGTTGGGCAAACTGCCCAGTGAATATCAATTTTTTTAGAGCTACAAATATGGTTTTAATAGATTCACAGATTTTAAATTATTATAATTCAGAGCACGTCTCTCCCAGGGTGAGCAAATAATTCATAACAATCCATGGAGATGCAAAGGAGATGACAATTGATCAATCTGTATGTGAGTACATTGACAGAGTTACTGCTCCTCTTTTCTCTACAAACCCTCCCCCCCACACTCATACAATTTTCACATGGAAAGAAATGCCTGTCTATGGGAGTTAAATTAGTCATAATACCCACTTTGGGGACTGAAGAACACTTACTGTAAATCAGCCACTCAGAAACCACACTTGACATATTTTGGTCATAATATAACTGTAAGTTGCATAATATTGTATGTATTGATTGGCTCTTGAGATTATAATGGAAAGCAACTGCCATACATTGAAAGTGACCAACCACAGGTAGAAAAATTGTTCCTGAAGATCCCACAAACAGAATCATTTTCCTTATAATCTAAATTTCCTTGTCCTTTACAGAGTATATTCTAACACACAGTTGAAGTTGTATTTTCACCCTAAAGCTCCTTAAACTTCAAGTTGTCACCTCCTTCAGATGCAGAGAAATTTCTAGCAGAGTAAACTGAATTTCTTCTTTAATGAGGCAGTGATGTGTCTTCTGAATCAGAGAAGGAACAAATCAAAAAAAAAAAAAATCTCACTAAGTAACAATTCCCAGATTGAGTGAGGAAGTTAAAGCAGCTATAAAAGCATAATAAAATCTGCCTTTCTGATATTTCTCTATTCAGTTCCTTTGTCTTTAAAAATAAAAAATATTGGACAAATTTTAATATGTAAGATGTTATCTACATTTTGATCTGCAATGTGTATCTTCTCCCTTCCTAAATGCTTCTGTTCCCTTAAAATCTCTCTGCTATAGTAATATACAATTCTTTATAAACAAGGACAGCCAGAAACCAATCATGTAGTGCACAGGAAGAAAGCTAAGTCAGTTCCTGTACTTGTAAAAAGTAAAAGCTGTTAAGAGACTTCGGCTGCATTTCCAAGAGGATACTGGGGACTTGGAAGGCGTTTCGCTGCCTCTGCATGAGCCATAGTAATGGCTACCCTTATAATCTGGGTACCATGAGTCTACGGTAAGATATTTGAATATAATAAAAGCACATGTAATAACTGTGTGGTTCAGCTGCTTCTGTAAGAAGTTGGTTTCTAGAGCAGATTCTTTTGTCCAACAAGTAAGAAATTGCACACAATGTCTCAGTTCCACTGGGGACTGTCTTAGTTTCTCCTTACACTCCTTTCTACTCCAACGCTTTCTCAACTTATCATGTGTCATGATGCAATCAAAGCTTTAATTATACCTACTGAGGTTCCAGTGACCATCTGGAAAACTACAGAAAGGTTTGGGTCCATATTTGAAACTCCCAAAGAATCAAATCACCGTATGGCATGAACTTGCTAAATAATTCTTCTTTTAAGGAAAAATAAAAGAAAAAGTACTAAGAGTAGCTGAATAGGTAATAACATCCCGCTTTTCCAAAATCAAAGACTTCAGAATGTAATTGGGATAATATCTATGGATATTTTATACTTCCGTATGGATAAGGTAATGAATTTGTGTCAAAATCATGATTACCTTGGTCCTAACATGAAGAGTCAGTATTACAAGAGCTGCCAGACATTGCTGTGAGAAATACAAACAATCCTTTCAGATAGCAAAGTGGGGGCTAAAAGCGCAGCTGAATTTAGCCATGAAGAATACTACAGAATCTATGGACATAGAACAGTAAATATTTCAGTGCTCTTCTCACTTTATAAAACAAAGTGAAAGCAACATAGAAGCTTCCCTTAGCTTTCAATTTTCTCCATTTCACTCCCTGTTACAGACACATTAACCAAGGTTGTCAGTGATATCTAACTAGCCACCTTACCTTCAACTTGGCCATGTACTTATGATTCCAGACATCACAAGTATGGGGTGCTCAGAGGGCATGGTAATTAACAGACAATGAGAAGCACTGGGTAAATATTTTTTCACTTTATGTTCTGAGAGACATATTTATTATGTACCTCGGAAAGGCTTTTTGAAAAAAAGCACCAATCAGTAGACGTACTGATCATCTCAACACTCATCTTTACATCGTTTATCCAATATGTTATTTCTTCTCCAACTTCTTTCTCTAAACAAAGACCCTTCACAGAAGTTAATGTCATGATCTGCCTCAGGGGAACACAGATTAAGCAAACTTTCAAAGGAGATCCTAAAATGAGTGGATAAAATAGTATCCAACTGCATACAAATGGAGGGAAAGATGAGCCAATGACAGACTTACAGTAAAGAGCAGCAGATGAAAGTGAGAAATGACAAAATACAGGAAGGCTAGCTTTTCAATCTAGATATAGGAAACCTACGGGGACGACACACACCAGGGAAACTCAAGGTGTTTGCTAATGTAGCCCTAACCACATACCTGTTTTTGCCTTTGCCAACAGGCAGCTCTTTGGCTGATTTACACATCTCAGGATTTCTCATGGGCTCAGTCATCTGTATCACTCCCAGGTAGGAACATGACATACAGCTCTATGCTGTTTTCTCACGGTGATTGGAGCCCTCCCTCCTATCAGATGCTAGAAGTTGGCTCTAGTCAGTAGGCTGAAGACAGCAGTTGGCCCACAATTAAGTCACCTCTTCAACAGAGGACACCCTGTTACACCACATGCCTGGGCTCCATTCAGAAGATACCCCGATTCCAATACTTCTTTGATACATAGTATCTAGAAAGGCCTCTAGAAAACATACACAAGCCCCAGGGAATATATTTGCATAGTTTAACAATGACTTACAAGCTAAACTGTATAACTAAGAAATGAATAGTGAAAATAGTGAACATATACTGTGAAATCTTCTTTGCTACTTTATTATTGTTATTAACTAGGTCTTAAGTTTTTTTCTTTTTGATTACTGATTCCCAAAACTATAGATACACACTGCTGAGACATGGGGGTATTTCTATGGAATGATAATCACTATTCAAATAGTGAAACCTGAGACACACATAAAAACAAGATCAAACTATCCAAGTAACACATCCAAATATTTGATTTTAAAATGTTTATTACCAATATTGGTCAATAAAGAAGTCTATACTACAAGATTAAAGAGAAAAAAATCATAATAGAGAGTGCATCAAATCAACTGCCCTATGCACAATCCTAAAAAGACTGTTTCAGATTAATCTGCTCTGAGTTTAAGTAGGAACATGAATTCAATAGCTAAGCTCTATTCATAAAATATGCTAGAAGAGGAAATTAATTACTTAAGACTTCCTTTTTCTTTGCAACTTATTTGTAAAATGATTGGACAACACTGTCAGAAAAGATTAAGCATAAAAAGACAGTTAGGGAAACCAAGAACGAGGTCAGGAACATACAGGCTTTTACTTTCCCCAAAGCAAAGTTTTCAACTCATAACATAAAGAAATCAACTAGCAGAGTCAGGTAGCAGGTGGGGGTAGGACCCAGAAACAAGACACTAAGCAAAAGTGTGAATCAAATACTAAATATCAACACAAACAATTGCACATTGCCAAGATTCCTTCTTGCATTTTAAAAAGTGTTTATATTCTGCCCCTTTGCTTTATTCGTTTTCATAAAAAAGATAAGGAATGGTCTTTGTTTATGTAAAGAATAGACTTTTGTGACTAATAGTTATAAACAAAACTCCTTTGCACATCAAAGAAAAACAGCCTTTTGTTTGTTCAAGAAATTCCTAATTGGGTTCATTTATGAGTAAAACTTTCTTTTCATTTGGGACCCAAGAGCATAACACAGTGTAGCTGAAGACAGCAGGTAGCTCTTATAATGAACTTTGCACAATTTTGAGAAAATAATATCTGAAGGCAATTTGTTCTTCGGGGGTCAGTAGATTACGTATTCAGAAGAATGAAAACCTCTGGGGACATTTTGAGATTTTAAAAGAAAAGAAAGAAAACCAGACATACACAAAGGAGGGGGAGGGAATCCGGTTAATTAAAATTTCCAGTTCTATATATACAAATCCGTCAAGAAAGACCTGCAGGATCAGACCTGCTCGAGAAAAAGTATACCATCATCCCATTATTACTTCATAATGCCAACCAGCCAGGTTTAGACAGAAGAGATTAAATAACAAGATAATCTTACAAACAATGCTCATTTCACCAGTGTACCAAATAGGTTTGATTTATATCGCTGGCTGTTTTTTAATTAATTTATGCACCCACGTGCTTTAATTTACACAGACAGACACCTACAGTGAGGTAGAGATAGACATTTAGTTAATGTCTTGACCTTTGAGCTGGGTTCATGTTTAGTCTTCTTCATGTTGTTAGTCACTCAAAAATGAAGAAACTCTTAAGGTCCTGCATTAGAGCTAAGCATGAAGAAAGGAAATGTTTTACCAAGTTCAGTATCTATTGTCCCCATCAACATACATGTTTAATTTCAATTTGTATAACTTCACCAAAACTTTCAAGTACAAAGTTCTGAAAATCCTACCTCTCCCCATCTCTTTGAAGTTCATTTAATAATCTGCATCAATTTTAAAGCCCTGTCCTTGTTTTGATATAGCTTCTACTGACAGAGCAAAAGGAATGGATACACATTTAAAAACACGATGTTTGCTAATATTAAGGGTCTGGGTAAAAATTTTAGACTGTACTCCTAGATACTCGTTTATAAAGCAAAGATCACCAGTCAGCACTTAGAATCCCACTAAGGAAAATCCACAGGTAGGGGAAAACTGGATTCATCTTAATTAGCTGAAACAGATTAACAAAGCACCATCTCAGAATCAGACCCACTCAAAGTGACCCACATCAGTGACATCATAGAAAAGATGGTTCACACTTCAAAACTTTACAAACCACAGTGTAATAGAGGACCCTGGTGTCAGGATTATTTTAATTCAGTCATTTTACAACTTCTATGGATAGTTTCAGTGTGTGGATGAGAATGTCTGTTTACTTATTTAGTCAGGCAAGAAAAGGCTTTTCTCCTCTTTGTTATAAAACTTTTATTTATATATGTGATCAATGTTTATTTGTAAAACCTCAATACAATAACAGATGTCAGCTACATTACATGTTTTTGATTATAAACTCCTAGAGGGCAGAGACCCTATCTGTTTAGCTCACATTTTATAGGATGGAAACACAGAACCATACCCAAAAAGACACTTAAAGATGTTTTTAAAATAATAACAATGATTTCAAGAGAATTTAGTCTGTTTCTGTGCTCCAAGAAACTCTACTGGCACTCACTGAACAATAAAAAAGAGTTTTATGTTCCCAGGCAATTCCTTTCTTCGCATATCTGCAAATAACACTTTTCTTTTGAAACAGGGATCCCTTGGACTATTTCTATTCGATAATGTTTAAGAGGTAGCTTTTGAACAACATTAAGTGACACTAGAAAGGCAGAAAAAAAGTAAAAATCCAAACCCAAACACTATATGCCTTAGCAGTACTTTGGTATATCTCACAGGTCCTCACGGAAAACCTGCTGAGCTGCTCCTGCAGCCCTAAACACGAAACCTGCCCCTGCCACGTTCAGGTGTGACTGGTATCTGTATTCCTTATGTTCTTCTGGATCTTACCGGTCATGGGGAAAATTAGTTAAGTAGCATATTTTTGAAATAGAGGGCACCATCATTTAATATTTTAATCTCTACAGATATAAAAACAAGCAGATGATATCATCTAGGCTCTGACACACCAACAGTGAAGAATGCAGATGATTTGGGGGCAGTCCTTTAAAGTTTCTCAGCCAGTTTCTAAGTCTTTAAGAGGAAGATACTGAGTTTTACAATTCATATAATTTTCACTTGTAAAATTTTAAATCATAAGGAAAGTTATTGAGTCCTAAAGAATCCAACATACAACTTGAGGTTCTACTATCTCAAACAAAAGGTTTCCTTTCCTTTTACAAGAAACAGGAAGGTTTGTATGTTCTTAAATAAAGTATTCATGTGACTAACTCCAACCAAATATTCAAATGGAAGATCAATAATAAGTCTTATAGCTATACAGAGCATGGATGTACACTGTGATATATTTGTTAAAACCCATGTACATGCTCATTCAAAATACATAATTCTCTAATCAAGGCAAGCACTAAAACCTTCCAACTTTTCTTTCTTACCTCCTTTTCATATGAAACTGCTGTGACAATGGCTTAAGAAATTACACAAATTAAACATGGTATCTATCTCAGCTTTTCTAATATTAATAGTAGCGGTAACCAACATAAACGGCATATGTTAAATCCCTCACCTGAAATCCAGACAGCCTCCCATTGAAACACTTATATAAAGAGAGATAAACACAAACTTTATTTCATTCATATTATATCTGAAATATTAAAAGTCAAGCTATACAAATCCATGACTTAAGGTTATTTAAGCAGGAAGTGAGTGAAACCTCAACAAGAGAAAAATGAAAAAGAAAATAAAAAACCTAAAAACACATAAAATCATCTAATTTATATCTTGCCAAAATTCAAAAGTGTGGGGGAGGGAAAACCTTAAAGTCATTCAAAAATTTTCTGTCTTTACTAACAAATTTCAATTGCTGAATACACTATCATTTTCTTGTTTTTGAAAATCAGATACACAGAAAATAATAAGCAAAAAGTAGTAAATGAAAACCATTATCTTATTCAAACTTTTTTGTCTATTTTGAATTCCTCTGGTAGAAAGATAAGTTAAAAATTATTTTAAGTTACATAATATTTAAATAGTCAAGTTGTATATGTTTTTCAGGAATCTTTTTCCCTAATTATTAGCTGTTTGGTGACCAGGTGAACATATTTATAGCATAATAATAGATTGACTTTTATTGTGCACCATATTAAAAAACATACTGACAATATCCCCTCTATCAATCCTTCCAGAAATGCTAGGCCAACACCAAAGAGTTAAAATGTTCCTATTCCACTGCATCAACTAAAATTAAATCCAGAGATAAAACACACAGAGGCCAGATCCTACCAGTTACTCTGATAGATTTTAAATGAGTTTGAAGTCAAGGGTTTCTACATGAATATCCTCCTGCATGAGAGAATAAAAACATTCACCTGAACTACTAAGTTCTGACTAACACTGACCAGTAGGTAAGTTTTACTCACAAGCAGAAGAAAGGGATAGCTCAATTAGCATCCTGCATTCCTTTCTTAAGCTATTTTATCAAATTCATTTACATTTTTAAACCCAGCAACAGTCATACAAGTTTATATCATTATATATTTTTTCTAATCAAGCAATTGCGGACACCAATCTTTACAGTAGCAGCACAGAAGCTGTATGGACGAAATGGAACTGTAGATGGTGTCTGTGCAAAGTGGAAAATGAGAGCAAGATGTAAGAAGCAAACATAAAAGGGCAAGGGTTGAAAGTGAAAACACAGGCACGGGAAGATGGAGAAAGCACAGAGGAGACACGACTGGGCAGAAAGAATGGCTAAGAGGCAGCGAAGAGACGTAGGAGCAGAGTGAGGTAAAATGTTGGCAGTGAATGGCTCGTGTCCAAAGCTTGTCAGAGCTCGAGCCCAGCGCCTGCATCTTGTTTTCTGACAGCAAATGCTTCTCCTTTTTTTCCCCCTTCAAAAATGGTTTCTGTACCTAGGCAGTCTCATTTTACTTTTCAATTTCTATCTCAGTTTGAGACAAAGGTTCAATTTTTTATTTTTGTTCATGCGTATAACAATAACCTTTATCCTAGAAATGTACTTCGTAGCCCGCATACCGTTGCTCAGTTCAGTGCACAAAACCTCATAGCTGCTCAGACCTTCCAAAAGTAGACAGTCTTTCCTTTCTGAAGAAGTCGGGGTTGCCTGGTTCTCCAGGGCCTGAGAATCACATGTGAAATCAGTGCCATGTGATCTCTGATCTAATCTGAGCTATGCAGCTATCTCTCGTGCATCTAGGTCCTGGTCAGGAACTCCTGCCGCACCTTCACCGCTGCCTTGCTTTCTGTTCACACGCCTGCTGTCCTCACTGGCTGTGCACACCCACGGGCCACACCATACTTCTCAGAAGAGGAAAACCTGGTGGTATTCTCATTACTGTCCAGTCTGCTGCCCCTTGGAGTGTACTTTAATATACTTAGGGAGACAAAAAAAAAACCCTTTCATATAAAAATTCATTAAGTAATATACCACTTTTGCTCTATTGATCCTACAAACTGTAACTCTGTGAAGTGGCTCAATACCGTGTCATCACGGCACAGCGACTTGTTTCATTTACAGTATCTGTTTCACTTCTACTCATGAGCTAATATAATTCAATTTTTTTTAACTGCACACAGGCTGCTAGACACATGTGCATGGCAAATGGAATCTGAACTTAGCTTAACAGCCTCATTTATTCCTGATGGTTTAAATTATTTCATCACAATTAATGACACCCCCTCAGCTTCCTGTGCAGCACTGCCAGATGTTCAGAGACCACAAAGCCACTCTCTTCTTTGACGGCTGGTGACAAGTCGTCCTCTGAAGGACATTCCCTAGGTGCACAGCCGGATGACACCTCCATTGCTTAGCACCTCTCTGCCTCCCAGAGTAACTGTGATGAGGAAAAAGCAGGAAGTCATGAGAAACCAGCAAATGCATTAGTTAGGGCGAATTCTGCAAGGGATCTCCACTTGGAGAACTTAGCTGCAGCTGGAGTCCCTAATCTCGCTGTTTAGAATAGACCTCTGCCTCCACCTACGCCACATGGGCATCCACCCAGTGCACGAAGAGTCTGCGGTGGCAGGGCTCCCAGGGGAATGCAAACATAGTATGGACTTGCCACAGAGACCTTTCTCGCTTTCGGTAATTTTATTCTGAGAAGTGTCTTGTTTTTATGAGTGGGAAATTTGAAATTACTGTTTCTATCATGATTCAGTACAAATGCTAACTAAAAATACATTTTTGATAACTCTTTCTTAGCAGCTTCACCCCATTTACTTAGACTTAGTAAGGTTTTGTCATTGTTCTTGTTTTCCCAGGGGCTACTAGGTTTTTGTTTTCAGGTTTGTCTGTTACTATCACTTCACCACTTTTGTCCAAAGAACATATTGAAAAACAAATTTCCCAGCCCCTGCTCTGACTATGGTAACAGGCAGACACAATCGTTTATCTTACCACTTTTAATAATCACAATAAAAAAAATCTTAGTCTACAAATCAGAAATATTCATTAAATTCTTCATTTGAATTTCATGTAAAACAAAAATTCATATAAAATTAGAAATCACAGGTAGCTAGGAAGCTGGCAGAAATAAACACACACTTTTACAATAAGAATTCAATACATGGCTCTGATTTGGAAAACATTTCCATAAACTAGAGAACATGTGGCAGACATTTTATGGATTATTTTTTAAATGTTTAAAAAAATACCCTGATCTTATTCAGGGAATAAGGGGCCTTTTCGTTTGCCAAAAAGTGTAATAGGAAAACAGAAAGGCCACCTGTGTCAGCCACCCTATAGCATGAACATGAGCTATAAGGGCATTTTAGAAAATATTTTTAAACTGAGATGAGAAAAAAAAATCAGCATCAATACAGATTCTAAACAGATGCAAAAGACTTCTGTGCATGTTAGTAATTCTGTGTGTGGCCTCTCCAACCTAGCTAATTCCACATGCCTCCCCAACTCAGTACACTTTCTCTTTTACAAGCTCCTTGTGATTAAAACTGCAGCCTCCTACACAGCAACTTGGACAATGGACACAAACACAGGGAAAACTAATCAAGGCAAACAAGGTGACTTTTCCACAACCATAGATTGTTGTGGTAAATCTTCAACGGCTACTGCATTCTATTCAACACTCGGCACTGAACATTTGGTATCTGTATATTAAGTGCTTCACTGGGATGTCCTATGGAAGAGATTGTCTCTCTTCGAGCTGAGGGACTCAACGGGGAGCTGTGCTGGTGACACTCTTTGCAGCCAGCAGACAATAGTAAACTCTTAGCACTCCCAGAGTTGCATCAAATTTTCCTTGGACTGAAACTGAAATGAAAGTTCAATTACTGAGAGGTAGATAAGTAAAATAAACAACTAATTTCATACAGAGAAGTTGGGAGAACGTCATATGGACCTCATTCTGTTGTCTCCGAATACTTTATCTGAAAGGAAAGGAGCTGAGTAAACTTTAAACTCCCATGTAGGGATGCATTGCTTGTGTGTCCCTGGCAGATGTGGAAAGGAGATGAAATGGGCAGGGGAGAATCAAATATCCCTTCGCTGCAGGTTTGCTGAGAGAAAGAGCACTGCAAAGATCTCACATCTGGCAATCATTTGTCAATAGCTGGAAAGAGAACGGCAGGAAACTTTCTGGCTCTTGGAGAAGATGAAAAGACAAAAACCATCTCTCTCTCTCTCTCTCTCTCTCTCTCTCTCTCTCTCTCTCTCACACACACACACACACACACACACAAAAGTACAAGGACAACCACACTTATGCTCGACCACTGCCACCCCCACCCCCGAATTTAATGATCTTCAGATATACTCTACTCCATGGTCAAAAACATGCAGTCACTTGACTTGTTAAAGCTGCAGTGTGTGTACATTTTTCAAATAAACCCCAGGGCTGATGTTAGAAAATCAAAATCAGTCAAGCATAGACCGCCTGGTACTTTGGGCAGGAATCCTTGTGGTTTAGTCAATAAACAGAATCTGAATGAAAGACAGCACAGTAACTAGACAGTAACGTTTTGAACAGCTCTTAACCTGAGGGAGGTGGGGGGATGGTGCACTAGTGACCGAGGACATAAGGCTACCAGTCCACTTAGAGCCGAGGGCCTGCAATGTGACTGCATACTATACTGTCATCTGTGTTTCTAACAAAGACTGGGGAGAGAGAGAGGGAGAGGGGAGAGAGAGAGAATGAGACTGAGAATAATCTTATATGGGGGTGTTATAAGTGAATCTGAGAAGAACTTTTAAAACATTAATTATACTTATCTAATAAGGTGGTAGGGGAAACCTGTCTCCATTTTGTTCACACTGGCACACTACAGACAATTTGCAGCTTCATTGTGTGTTGGTAAAAATGATCAGCTATGTCCCCCTTGGTTCATCACACGATAAACAGAGTTTTCGAGATAACCCCATACCACATTAATTAAGTTCTCCAAAATCACAGAAAATAAATCTGCTCACAGTGATAGATAGACTTGGAGGGGTTGCTGCGTTTAACTAGCAGGCGCTGCTGCTGTGGCACTTATCCCTGTGACTCCGCAGTGAATGCTGCAGGTTGTTTAATAACCTGGCAAATTCACAGTAGCTTGTCAAATTATTACAGGAGCAGTGTCATCACTAAACAAGCCTGATCACGGTTAATTACAATGCAGACCAGAGAGCAGCCACAATTGTTCATTAATTACAGGAAGCACCTCATTTAAATTTTATGGAAATTTACACTTGCACCCCGGTATGTCTGGAAAAAAAGAGATCCTTCACGCATTCACAGAAGAAAGGAGTCTGTGGTTTATGAAACATCACAGTAAATTGTGTCTAATCTGGTATTGAAATATTGGCTCATTATTTACTCTAATTTTCTAAGCACTTCAGTGGTGAAAAAGACCAAGTCGAACCTCACATAGTGAACTCCCAACCAAGAAAAAAAAATGTGAAGATAACTCTAACAACTCAACCCATGACTAGATGCAGTGAGGCTAAGAAAGGTAACTTTTTATTAAACATATACAAAATACTTTTCAGCAATTAAGGAGGGTCTGCCCTAGAAGACCACTTCCTAGAAGGCAACTGTACAGGTGTACAAGTCTTTGGGGCATTTCCAAGCCCAGAAGAAAATGCCCCACTATGAGGAAAATAAACCAACACATGGTGAACTAAGGCTGATCTTCTAGCTACTCAAACATATTAACCCCAAAACACAACAGGTGCCTTTGAAAAAGTCAATCAGGCTCAGACTTGCAAGACCAAAGATATGAGGACAAGTATTGGAAATACCAAGATTATTAAACCATGAAGCTGCTAAGATAGCTGAACATATAAGAATAAAAGGCAGGGATTTAAAAATAAAAAAGAAGTTAAGGACAGAAAGAGGTTTCATGAGAATGTAAATCAACTGAAGTATGAAACTAAACCACACATGAGAGTATATCCCCAAATGAAAAATTCTTAATAAGAAGCAATATAAACAAAGTATTGCTTCCAAACAATGGGCCCTGGAAGTCACTCTGAGAATCAGGAGGCCAAGCAGCAAACCTCTGGCCATTTACAATGCCTGCACTAGAGAGAAGCCTAAGACCCACGCAGGGAAAGCAGGGGCCTGCAGCAAGTCCTGCAAGGAATTCCCTGAAGTGCACGGCTCCTTCCCTCCCATGGCAAAGAGGAACGAACAAAATGTCATGACAAGAATGAAAGAAATGAAGCCTAAAAGTACTTCCGGAATAGTTGGTGGGTAAAGAACAGACGCAGTGAACCTAGTTGACAATCGTTCAAGAGACTTAATTTCCCCCCTCAGTCTACTAAAATAGTGCTAAGGAAGGAAGGGACTAGGAATGTTACCATTTTCCTTAGTTTCTTTGCAGAGACCACATTGAATTGTCAACCATACCGTTTACCTACGACCAGACTTTCACTAAACACGAACATGCACTTCTTTCCTCCTTCACTGTGCCAAGATAATATGCTAAATAAATATTTTTACATTTTATTGTAGACTGGCTTTGCAAACCCATTTTCTTCCCACTACAACTCAAGGTTCAAAAGGCTCACAAGTCACTAATGGTGACTGCTGGAAGAACATTCTCATGGCATGCCAAATGTCAAGGATCAAGCTACTCCCCCACAAGAAGCCTTCTGTCACTCGCATCTGTATGTCACATACGCTGTTAGTTTTCCAGAACTAGGAAATACATGATCATAGCTTGAATGCGCCACACCTGCTTTCCTATTGTACCACATCCATACACCACCTAGACAGTACCAGCTTGGGACGAAACAAAGCTCAGGTGGTCTTCTCGAGGCCAAGAGCAGGTGTGCAAGAGATGGCACACCCCCCCTTAGTACTATAAAAATTGAAGCCTCCCTATCTCACCCTCATTTCCACTACAAGGAACTCAATTGTAAAAATGGTTCTCTTTTATTATGTGTTGCATCTAAATCAGAAAAAAATAAAATAAAACTTTAATATTGTTGAAAAACCGAGGAAATGATGCCAAGCCGAGACTCTGAGAAAACTGGGTTTATTCATGCCATCCATGTTGAAACCTCAGCCTGTACATTGTAATGGCAAACATAGCCCTCAAAAATCCAAAAGCACACAGAGGCAGACATGCTCTTCATCATCTTTATATTTTTATTTTGCAATATGCCAAGCCAGGACCAATGCCTCAAGACCACACAAAGTGAACAAAAATCCAAGCCAGCATTTTAGGAGAACTGTACTTTGCACACATCTCCCAGTGTACTAAGACAGAGATGCTTATTGTTAAGGGTTACTCTCCCTAAGTACCCAGGTTTGGAATCACTTGCCAAAAATCTTGTACTAACCTGTGTTAGTCTACACAGTCAGCCTTCAGGATCAGGGATTTTTTTTCTACCCCAGAGTACATCTCTTGGATGGATGGATGGATGGATGGATGGATGGATGGATGGATGGATGGATGGATGGACAGATGGATGATAAACTTCTTCCAATTATACACAACTCTGCTTACAAGGCTACATTAATCCTCTTTTACTCTGGTCTCAAGGGTTATCATCTCCTGCTAGCACTGATAACACTGTTATGACCTCCAGGGACCATGGTTTCTGTCACACCACCCCCAGCTAATAAAACAGTAAGACTCCAACCTGGACTTCCAGCCTCTGGTCTGGCTCCTCCAGGTTTGGGCAAAAGTCTGCACCCAGCACTCTGCCAGCACATGCCAGTGGAACCTGAGGGAATATGGCTGGGTTAGATGCCGGGTATGGGGGCTGCAACATAGTCAAACTCTACCCAGACAGAAGCAGGGACATCCCAACCGCAGGTCTGAAAAGGGCCATGATGACCTGACACATATTTGACATTTGCTATGACAAATATATTTTTTTTGTTGTTTTTTTGTTTTTTGTTTTTTTCGAGACAGGGTTTCTCTATGGTTTTGGAGCCTGTCCTGGAACTAGCTCTTGTAGTCCAGGCTGGTCTCGAACTCACAGAGATCCGCCTGCCTCTGCCTCCCGAGTGCTGGGATTAAAGGCGTGCGCCACCACCGCCCGGCTGACAAATATATTGAAAATACATAAAACTTAGTTTATAAACTATGAAAATATAATTATAAGAAAGAAATATCTACATAAATTTTGTCCCCGTGGCCCCGGCCCTATATTTATATCATACAGCAAAAAAAAATAGTCATAAATGTCTATAGACAGAAAGAAAGGAAGTTAAAAGGGAGATAAAAGAAAAAATAAGGGGAGAAAAAACAAACTGAAACAGACTTTACTGGACATTGATGATACCTTCTTTCTTCCTATCCTTCAATTTCCAAAGAAAATTGCATTTTCTATCATCTAAAGTTCCTTTCTACTCTTAAGACATGTTTGATTTTCCTCTTAACAGATATGTTAGCACAGGCAGATTTTAACTTATAAATATCTATATTTTATTTGCAAGCTACTATCTTGTTTTACGTCTTGTTTGCTGGGGAAGGGATGTTTTGTTCACACTGGGAAGAGACTGAAAGTAGTACTTGACACACTATAGGCAAGTGTTCTGCGATCAACAAACCCCCAGCCCCAATACTTACAGTCTTTAAGTATAAGAAACACAGCATAAAGCTTATTCCAAAAAAATAACAGCAATGAGATGTTTTAATTTAGTAGCTAATTCCCAGCGTCTAGAGTTCTACCATGAAATTCATGAAGATCCCCTTTCAAAATTACGTCTTCTATTACAATCAGTCAGTTTCATCCATTACCTACTCCAACTTACTTCATCTCTGATTTTAAGATGATGAGAAATGGATTTAGAATCTATCTAAACTTATTTCCTACGTTTAACATTTTTCTCTAGGGCTTGAAGATCTAGCTTAAAGATACAGAGGTTGAGTGACTAAGCAAGGCTCTGGATTCTAACCCCAGAATAGCAAATATAAAATGTTTTCTTGATATTTGTCAACACCTACTCTCTGTGCTAATCACATTATCTACCAATATCTACCATAATGCATCAATCATGGGACACATCACCTGTGTCTCCCTTTGGCATTTGAGTCTTTCAAAATTCCAATTAAGATCACCTGTGTTATCAATGTCTTTGTCAAGGGGTCAGGCCTCAGTCAGGTAAGCTACTGGAGTGATTCCCTCTTCCCCCCATCTTACAATCAGTTTGACGCTCAGGCTCTCAATAGCTCTTAGTAGATATCACCTGTCCCCAAGGGCTGTCTCTCATAATCCAGTTAGCCTTTCAAACACCTTTAAAACCAAGGTTCCCCTTTCTGCTTAAATCTCTTATTTGTCTTTCATGCCGAGGCCCAAACAGTAAAAGGCCTAAATGTCATCTGTTGTCACAGATAATAAGTCTTGTTGGTTTATGAGAAGGGTTTTGTTTGGTTGGTTGGTTTGTTGGTTGGTTTTTCGAGACAGGGTTCCTCTGTAGTTTTGGAGCCTGTCCTGGAACTAGCTCTTGTAGACCAGGCCGACCTCGAACTCACAGAGATCTGCCTGCCTCTACCTCCCGAGTGCTGAAATTAAAGGCATGCACCACGACCGCCCATCCTAATTAACCCACCTTTTATCTTCAACAATTTTATGAGTATTTACAATCTATAAGCAAAAAAAAAACCAAGACTTACAGTAGATAATTGCCTCTGTGTTTACCTGCTATTAAGTTGCAAAATTCAAACTTTAGAAATGAAAAGGAAAGGAAATACTGAGGACAATATACTAGGTAAGAAAAACTCCATCCAGTGCCATCAATTCTAAAGGTGTTTGCTGATTTTACACATTATAACGACAATACAGGAAATTGTCCACTATTTGTCTTTTATTTTAAAACAATATAAGCAATTTTTTTTAAAGAATTTATACTCTAAGTTGCGGGAGGGGGAGACTGGGTAGAGAAGCAGAGGCATTAGGAATTTGTGTTGTGTCGCAGAGAGAAATGATGCTGATTGTACCCTGCAGTTGACATATGGAGGGGCACTAATGAGTTCTGCATCAGTAATTCTCTCAAGGGGACAATAAAAGGAAAAGGAAAAAAAATCAATCTTGGAATATTCAATATCAAAATGAATCCTCTCCCATCCCGCAAAAGATTCCTATAAAACCCAACAAATGTGACGACGGAGCTGACTGAAATGGTTTCCATAAGCCAGAATGTATATATTGCAAATTGTGTGTAAACAGTACCTTATTTCACGTACACAAAGTAAATTGCTACTTATCTTAATATTATTTGACCATGTCACAAATCCTGAGCTTCTAGACTCTTTTCAGCCTCACACTCCCAGAATGCACTTTATAAACACTCTCAAGAGGAAAGGAGAAAGTTAAACAACTATAATTACATTCAATTACAACTTCAGACACTTAGAAATACAGTTCTGAGAGGGAAGCAAGTCTTTTGAGCAGGGGAGGAAAACTGCAGCAGCTACCAGTATGCTTCACAGTCCGAGTCACAGAGAAGAACTCATTGCAGGCGGCATTCCTGAACTCAGAGTCCTAGCATTTCTAGCAGGAGAAAGGAAATCAGAAGGACGCGTGGCTTCCATGCTCTAGACACAAAGCAACTGAGATTCAAATCCAACTGCACAGTTCAGTAGGTTACACTCCAACAATGCCCAGCGCCCTGTCACAACTGCCACAGCCAGTGCCATCCATTATCACACGGAGAAAGTCTTAAAGAAAAAGAAGCAGCAACTGGTGCATAAAAGATGACGAACTAATTAGCTGTAATTTGGCATTGATTCCTCCATCTTTTGATTTAGAAATCTCAAGTTAGCCCGCTCTCTATAAGTAACCAGAAAGGGACTGCCATTAAGGGGCGACACAGATGTCTGTCCTGTCCTCCTCTACTGTGAACTGAGAGGCTGAAACACAGTAGGCCTAGCTAGTGTTTGCAATATAAATATTAAAGTGACTTCGAGATTCTTCTTTATGCATGTTTTGCATGTTCTTCTGTCACAGTAACCAGTGTTTATGTCAACACCACACTCGAAGATGAAACCACACTGGGTTTTCACAAACCATTCACAAGAATTACGACCTCTTGGACATTGTAGTCTTTAATTGTCCTTCTAATTAGATTTTGCTTTTAGAGTTAATAAAATGATTTTTCTGTTGAAGAAAAAAATAACAAACCAATCAGCTAGTATTTCAAAACTTGATTCTACAGGTTTCTTTGTGGGATTCTGTTTTGAACATATAGACTTCATTCTGCTGGTTCGGTAACAAACAGCCAGGGAGAGGCATTGCAAAAGACCGTGAGATCTCCAGGGGAAGCTAAGCAGGGTACCTGGCTGCTCTTGTACAGACCTCAGAGGAATCATGGTGCATGAGAGAGCGATTTACAACTTACTTTGTGTATAATCAGCAGAAACAAAAGATGACAACAAGCACAAAGGCTTCTCTCTCTCTCCTCTCAGGAGAATTCAGAAAGGGAGGGCCAGTGGGCATTCACTTCAGTGTCAAAAGGGCTTTCGGAAAACACATTTTCTGTGGGACAGGGAGGAAATGTACCAGACTTCCTCAACTCCCCACAACCCCACCCCTGTCTCTCTCCCTCTCCCTCTGTCTCCCTCTCCCTTTCCCTCCTCCCCCTTTCTGTCACACATGCACACACACACACATACACACACTACAATTTTATTTGTCTACTTAGGATACATATAAAACTGTTAGGCATTAGACTTCAAAAAATAAAACAGAAACATCAAGAACTGAAAAGGGATGCACTTTAACTATCTGGAGGTGAGTGGATGGGAGTGGAGGAGGGATATAAGAATGAGAACAAAAAGGAGACACAGAATCGATGACTTGAGGAGAAATATGTTACTGAGAAAGGGGCTTATGGAACCAGGGATGACTCCATCTGAAATTCAGTTTCCCTTTTAAATATAAAACATTCATGTAAGCTTTTCCCTGACAGGCATCATGAAAGTCACAGCCCAAATAAACAAAGTAACTTCGATGGCAGCTCAAGTCTTCACAGTTAAGCTGGCTCTAAGCCCAGATCAGTTCTGAATCACTCCAAGTGTTTTGGTGATTTCCAGTCCAGCAATGATGAAAGGGGTAAAGAAACCAATCAGAAGAATCTAGGAAAGAATGAATATACAAAGGTGGATATGAAAAATAGAACGAAGGAAAGAGATAAAGAGAAGGTACATTCCTTTAAGAGGACTCTGGGACAAGCTGAGTGCAAGAACTGTTACATTCCAAGCCAGAGGAAAGCATTAATGGTACTTCAAGATGCCAAACAGCAAGAGGAAAGCCACCCATATAATACAAGTTCTGGAAAGCCATTAAGTGAAATAGCTCATACAATAGCTAGCCAGGATCGAGAGAGAGAGAGAGAGAGAGAGAGAGAGAGAGAGAGAGAGAGAGAGAGAGAGAGAAGAAATAAGATTTCCCACTATCGTGAAGATGACAATATATGCAAAGCACGGTGCTGCCAAATACATGAACAAAACCCAGAAACAGTAAGGTGAGCTACGGGGGCTGGGTGTGCACCTAACTTACATCGTAACTTCTCAACTGATAATTAAACTAAAGACAGGACTAAAAGTACTGAATCACGGATCTCTAGGCTAACACTGCCAAGGGTTAAGCACACAGAATCTAAAACAGAAAAATGAATGTTCTACTCCTTGATGAGAAAGGAATGCGTATGTCGCAATGTTCTTTCTTCTAATAAAAAATGGACAGAAATATACCCATTCTTATAGAAGCTTGAGATGAGACACGGATGCTCCAAGAAGAATCAGGTAAAGATGAGAGGGGAAGATTATAAAGGAAGAATACAGAAGTGGATATGTGACACTCTGGAGTCACGTGATCATACTCATCAGATTGACAGGAGTTGATAAAAAATGGCAGATGACTTAGAGGTGGAGACAGTGTGCCCCCAGGAGTGGGATACTTAGGAGTACATCCACCCAGATAAGCTGCCCAGGAGGAGGGCTCCAAGCTCTGTGGCAGGAGCCACCTGAGCGACCTCCAATTACTGGAGATGTTCACAGCCACAAACAAGAACCCCTTGTTTTCATGCTGTAAAACACGGGATAAAAGGTGAAAGTCTCTCTTCCCTAGTGACACCCTGAGGAGTCTAATGGACCATGAATAATGCTAAAATTATACAGAATCTCTCTTCTAGAGTACTTAAAGGATGTTATACCTAATACTTATTAATTTCCACATCAGACAAATAGAGAACTTCACTGTATTATTTTCCCTTTAAAGAAAACTGAGGCCTATCACTATAGTCCTCTTCCACGTTTGATAAAATGGACAGGTGGAATTAAGACAAGCCCTTTCTAGTAACATTCATCTTCTACAAGAAAAATCCTACCATGTGATAAAGTTCAACTTACACCTTTCAAAGCTCAGTTTATTTGGGGTTTAGTGTTAAAGAAAGTAAGGATGCAGTCATTTTAACCTGTGCTATCGGTCGAGTTTTTAAAAATTATTTTTTAAAAATGGTACAAAACTGAAATGGTTCCAATTAGTTCCACTCACTCTTGTAATTCAGTATTTTAGAAACTAAACATCAGAGCTGTTGCTTAATGGTGTATACATACTGCCAACTTTGAAAGCTGATATTTAATGAAAACTTAAGTATGTTTATGCATGCCCAATATTTTCGTCTTCATTGCTCAACTCCAACCATCCTACAGACAGGCAATATTTAAAAAGTTCTTAGCTGGGCGGTGGTGGTGCACTTCTATAAACACAGCACTCAGGAGGCAAAGGCAGGCAGATATCTGAGTTAGTTAAGAGGCCAGCCTGGTCTACAGGTAAGTTCTAGGATATCCAGGGCTACACAGCGAAACTCTTTCCCTTAAAACAAGAGGGAAAAAAGAAAGAAAAATGAACACTCTTAATAGATGCTGGCCTGTTTAAACCTACACTGTGGCTCCTTGTCACTTATCATCTCAGAGCCTTGTTTCCGTATCTGTGTAAGAGGAGTCCTCATGTCTCCTATGTAGGGTTGGGCAGTAAGGTTGGCAAGATGGTGTATGGGAAACATCCTTTAAGAATTCAGTGCATGTGCTTCCACTGGTGTTACAAAGTAACACCCTGCACATCTCTCCCATGAGGGCTCAGAAGTTTGAGATACTAAGCTAAGGAAGAAGTTTGACAATGACAGAAGCAAACTTCAAATGGCAATGGGGGATATGGAACACCTCCTCAATTAGCCTCACTTAAAGTCCAATGCTACTAATTTTGGCAAGGTTTCTTGTTCTTGTGGTGCTGTGTTAAAAGCATCACTCAAAGGGGCTGACGAGTGAAGATCACCACGGAAAGTGCTGATTACCCTCTGTCCCTCCTCTACAAGCCAATCCTCCTGCAAATAAAAGATCGGGCCCTTTTCTCAGTGTTCAACAACACTACTGACTTGAGTTTTGAATTTAAGAAGCAGAGTTACTAGGAAGCACACATGAATAGTCTAAAGCAACCTAACTCTCTGGGAACATGGTCTTAACTGACAAGACCTACAGCCCACACTGGTGCTTCACTCTCTACCTGCTCTGCTGGGCATTCAAGTAAGAAAGCCTGACTACCAGGAGAGCAAAGACTCCCCAGATGCTAACTTCACTTAAAAAGAGACACGACTACTAAAAAAAGAAAAAGGGGATTCACTGGGGTATAGATCTGAACCTCCATCATCACATGCTCTGAAAATGACAGTGGGGATACCAGAAGTACAGAAACATGGGATGAAAACCACCATGGTCAAATAATGATAGTGCCAGCTCACACACACTACAAACATTAGTCAGACACTGATGTGGGGGGCAAACATTAACATGCAGATGAAATTTTTGCACTAAGACATTCTTAGCCAATTTCAGAGCAAACTCCTATAATCTCAGCACTTGTGAGGCTGGGGCAGGAAGACTACAAAATGGAGGCTAACTTTTCTATAAACAACAAACAAACAAATTAATGTCAAGTCTCTTTAAACTAAGCCATTCCACTGAGTTTCTCAACCTGGATTTCCATAATAATAAAGAATTGGCACCAGAGATCACTTCCTAAATATAACCCAGTAGCACAGACACTGAGAGAAACAATGAATAAATGGGACCTTCTGAAACTGTAAAGTGAAGAACACAGTCAACAAGACAAAATGGCACCCTACAGAATGGGAAAAGATCTTCACCAACCCCAAATCAGACGGAGGGCTAATCTCCAAAATATACAAGGAATTCAAGAAAATGGTCATCAAAAGAATAAATAATCCAATAAAAAAAAAAGGGGGGGGCCAGAAGAATCTAAAATGGCTGAAAGACACTTAAGGAAATGCTCAACATCCTTAGCCATAAGAGAAATGCAAATCAAAACAACTCTGAGATTCCATCTTACACCTGCATGAGTGGCCAAGATAAAAAAAACACTGATGACAACTTATGCTGGAGAGGTTGTGGGGTAAAGGGAACACTCCTGCATTGCTGGTGGAGTGCAAACTAGTACAGTCACTTTGGAAATCAGTATGGCAATTTCTCAGAAAATTAGAAAACAACCTACCTCAAGACCCAGCAATACCACTTTTGGGTATATACCCAAAGGATGCTCAACCACAACACAAGAACATGTGCTCAACTGTGTTCACAGAAGCTTTGTCATGGCCAGAACCTGGAAACTAGCTAAATGCCCCTCGACTGAAGAATGGCTATATAAGATGTGGTATGTTACACAATGGAGTGCTGCATGGCAGAAAAGAATAATAGCACCTTGAAATAGGTGGGCAAATGGATAGATCTAGAAAACATCATATTGAGTGAGGTAACCCAGACAAATATATGTACTCACTCATAAGTGGCTTTTAGACACAAAGCAAAGAAAAACCAGCCTATAATCCCAGAGAGCACAGATAACAAAGATGACCCTAAGAGAGACATGCATGGAATTAATCTACATGGGAAGTAGAAACAGACAAGATATCCTGAGTAAATTGGGAGCATGGGGACCCTGGGAGAGGGTAAAGGGGAGGGGAGAGAAATGTGGGAGAGCAGAGAAATATATATATATTCTTGTCTTAATTACAAAAATAAAAAAATAAAAAGAATTGGGATGTCCCAGACCTGGAGACACAGGTCTATGATCTTAACATTTGAGAAGCTTATCTGGTTTCAGGTTGAAGTCAGATCTGGGATATAAAGTAAAATTCTGTCTCAGAAAAAGAATGAATTGGGATGAATTTATTTCTAATGAGAGGAAGGAAGTGGCCTTCGGGAAATAACCAGAAATCATTGCATTTCTCTTCAAAAGGTGATCTTTAGAAAGGTGTTCAGTCAAAAGAAAATGTATTTGTTTAAGTTGCTCTTACTTATAGAGACATCAAAACAGAACCAATCAATTGGTTCCTTTATCTTTCTCCCTAAATTCACAGTTCTGGAAAGGAAACGGTGACTGGAAATGAATGTGCAAAGAACGAACAGCGAGGTGAAGTGAAAAGTGATGGAACATGTCCTTGCAAAGTCAGGAGCACAAACGCTATCCCAAAGAGCACAGCATTTCAAGTTACCCCTGAACCATCTACATTAGATCGGTGACTGTTGGTAAAATAGTGTGCATACAATAGATTCGGTACACAAATGACTGAAGAAGCCTAAGGTCCCATCAGAAATGAGTAAAACTGACAGTGAGCACCAAAAGTGGGTGACCACAAGTCCTACCACTAACCAGAGGAGCCCTTGGTATCTGAACAGGAGAGCCAGAGACTATAACAGCTGCCAAAGATCAATAAACGGTGCCCAAAGATCCATGAAGCAAGTTGATTTTCTCCAAATACAAAGCCTGAACTCTGGAAAAGTTAAAAGGAGCAAACAAACAAAAGGCACATTCAATCCTGTTGTTCCTACAGTAAAAACATTGTCAACGCAAACACAAACTACACTGTATGTAGCACAATCCCCCCTCCAAGATGCAAAGGACCTCGGCCTAAAAGAGAAAAGAGACCCAAAATTGATTTCAATGAAATATGCCCACCACAACTGCACCAATCTCAACTAGGGTGAAATGCAAGAGATAGGAAAAGCTGCCCAATTCTGCCGCTCAGGTAAAATGCAAAGACAAACTCCCCACCAATGACATCCCTGTTACCAGTATCTCAGGAAGGAAGGGATAAAATAAAAAGAAATTTTGTGTATCTTCCAGTGGGGATCTCCTTGTGTGCTCTAAGTGAATGTGCTTTATTCCTGAAACCTAGCAGCTTTGAAAGCTTAAGTGTGTGTGTGTGTGTGAGAGAGAGAGAGACCTCACATTCTCAAAACACCACCTAATGATAAAGAATGCTAGAAATCACCATTTTCCCTCTGCACACTTTCAACAGTATGCTCCACCTAGGTTTCATCTGTCACCTCTACATAAACAGGATACCAGATTTCCCCCCCCCCCCTTTCTGTTTCATGTGAATGTTAATCCTGAACTGTCATGCTCCCACTAAATTTCCAGTTAGCATTTCGCTAACCAAGCAAACCCCGTTAAGGCAACTGGGCTTGTTTCCTTGCTAGAGTGCATCGCTGGCTTTCCTGCATTTTGCAATGGTATCACCAAAACCTCATTAACAAAGACTCAGAGCCATAGATCTTAATTAAAAGTCTTCTCCATACATCCCAAACCCACTGATTCTGAAAGCCTGTCTTTTCAGAAGATAGAGACAGCCTTGCTTTTCAGTCTCCTCAGCTGTCCCTCACACACCTTGCAGATCATCAGTTCTATTAAGTGTGTCCTAGACTCTCTGCACAAACTTTAAATGACAACCCCAAGTCTATTGTTCTGCACTCAACAACCGGTGCTGCACCCCACCCCTCCAATGGTCAAAACATGTTCTCCTAGGTGATGTTTAAATGCCCCACAAATTATCAATAAGTTCTTTCTAGACCCCAGGGAATCCAACTTTAACCTGTCCTTTCAGTTCTACCTTCTCTCCCACCAAGAAAAACTTAGCTAGAGTCTAAGTAGCCCCTCTGATGTGCCTTGCGTCCTGGCTGTGCTTTCCTCATGGGACACACTGCTCTGGTTGGTCTTTTTGGAATGGCCTCCCCTTCATTCTACTTCTGAACTCTCTGTATTTCTCAACAGCAACTATTCCACGAGATCCCTGGTGCAGAGGAGAAAAGATTCTCCTTCTCTCTGGTGCTCTAAGATACTTTCGGTAATCACCGAACATCCTTGAATTTTAAACCATGTTTTCTGTTATTAACAGCAATAACTAACATATTCAGCTTTGTGTTCCTTCACAGCACCTACCAAACATCAGCCAATCAACACATATTAGCTAAATAATGAAAACATCTCTTAAAATTCATAGTGGCACCAGTGAAAAGACAGTAATTTTAACCACTTCATTATTCTACCTGATCCTCAATATAAACCTTCAGCGCAGGTATAGGCCAATAATTGCTGTTTTTATATAAACTCGGGATGCAAAGAACTCATTAATTGTGTGCAGAGTGGTTAGTCCAGTAACTAATTCTGTGGTATATTTCTGCTGAGACAAGTCTCCTCTAATGTGGACTTGATTACTTTCTGAATAGACTTTCCATTTAACTTTACCCCCAGCTGTATCTAGAACCCGATTCAACAAAGCAGCCTTCCAGAGGTAGGAAAATGGACATGTCTCCCTTACAATATAACTTGAAGAGATCTTCTCTCACCCACTCAAATCGCCAGCATGTGCTGAAATCAAAATAGTATAAAAACATGCGGGCACATTAACTGCTTTGCCAATCTGAAATTTACTAAGGCTCAAAAATAGGAATAGGTATGAAATGCCCCTTACTAATAAGTTCCTGAAAATCAGTACTAATTGTGATGCATCTAAAAAGAAAGTGATATTCCCATTAAACCAGTCTGAAACAGAAGAGATTTCTAAGATAGGATGATATGAGAGTAGCTTACAGTCTACCAGAGACAAAGCGCCATCCCTAATCAGCTTTTAATTTGCTTCAAACAAGAGGAAAGTAAACCACAACTAATGAGCCAAATGGAGTCCTGATCCCCTTATTTTATAAAGTATTATTGAAGCACAGCTATGCCTACCTTTTATATGTGTAACTGTCATATATATATAACATACATATCAAGTTGAATAACTACTAAATAAATCATACATGAACCCAACCCTTTACAGAAAAAAAGCCTACCAATCCTTTTTTTGTTTTGTTGTTGTTGTTGAAACAGGATCTTATGTAGCCCAGGCTGGCCTCAATCTTGCTAAAAAGTCAAGAATGATCTTAACTTCTAATCCTCCTATCTCTGCCTCTCAAGTGCTAGGATTACAGGTATACACTACCACATTGTTGGTAGTGCTGGTTATCCAACACAAGGCCTGCGTACTAGGCAATCACTCTACTGAGTTACATCCCCAACTGTTTCACTCTTCATGATCAGTATCATTTTTGTGAGTCCATAATTATGAACTAAGTATACAAATCCAAGCAAGGGCATTCATACTGAAGTACCATTCTTTATTGTTAAAAAAAAACAAAAAAAAATCTAAGAACCAGGAACTCATTTAAATTGATTGTGATACAATAGTATAAGACTAGATTCAAATTATGATACATCTCCTTTGTCTCCCTCTCTCATTTCCTTTCCCTCTCTTTCTCCTTTTCTAGCCCCTTCTCTTAGGAGAGAGTTCTAGGTACTAAACACAGGCCATGTGAATGCTTAGCACAAGTACTGAGCTGTTTTTTCTGTCCTGCTGATGGCTAGGTATATCTATCACTATAAAAGATGGATCTATGGCACTCTGTTGGACTTTTTTGAAGTGCACAAATATATACAGCTAAACCATTTAAAGTAGCTCTAATGTTCCACACATTTGTATATATGTATGTATGCATACATATATATATATATATATATGTATATGTAAATGAAAAAAGAAACTGAAAACTTGTTAGTAAAAATGTTCCTTAAATGGTAACACTAACATTTTTCACTAGCTTTCTTAATTATAACTGTGTAATATAGCTGCATCTTTCCTGTAAAAGTCACACCCCCAAATTTAAGACTATTAAATATTAAAAGTATGAATGGTTTAGACCCTTTTTTTTCAGAAATTAAGAAGGTATCCAAGTACTGGTGGTGCACACCTTTAATTCCAGCACTCAGGAGGCAGAGGCAGGAGGATCTCTGAGTCAGAGGCCAGCCTGGTCTACAAAGTAGGTTCGAGAACATCCAGGTCTACACAGAGAAACCTTGTCCTGAAAAACAACAACAAAATAAACACAAAATCCAGAAAATAAAAAGGTAGATTTTGGGGAAGGGAGTGTTGTTCTTATCATTTTGTTTTGGTCAAGAGTTTTTTTATTTTGTTGCTGTTGTTTTGATCTATTCTTTATTTTAAAGACTGTAAACAACAACAGCCTGAACACTTATGAACTTTTATCTCTAATACATGAGGCAACCTAAACCATGGATAAAGTCCTGCCTTCATAAAGCACACATGAGATAGGTGGAGGAAAAGAGGTTAACAGACTTGCTTCTTGATAGAGGTGCATTAATTCAATCAGTTGCTTGCTTCTGAGTTACTATAAAAAGGTTCATAAAGTACCCAAAAGCCACAGAAGATTTTTAGAATTATGCTGCTCAGTGACTTATTCCCAGTGAAGAATAGAAATAGAGATATTTTTTTTCTGCCCTAACTTCCTTCGACAAAAGTCAGCTTCCACACAATTGGCACACTGAGTGTTAACTAATAACTGAAAAGTCAAGTGTATACATCATGCAAGTAACAAGAACCTGGCACCATAGCTGATGAGCATACGCTGACAGAATATGGGGTACGGACCAGATACAGTAGCAATCCCTGACAGAAGAAGACAATAGCAGCAGCACGGCTGTCCCATTCTTTGCCACAGGCTTCGTTTCCAGTCCCACACCATGAGGGTTAGTCAAGGCTCAGGAGGTTCTAGAAGTTCCCCAGTCACACCACGAGATCAGTACAAACACAGATACAGTCAGCTGATAAGTATGGGTTCTCCCTGGACTCACAGGAGAGAAATCGTATATCTAATGGAGTACTATATAAAACCTCAATGTAAATTTACCAGGTGAGATAACTTGAAATCCATGTCTTATAAAGAGATCACAAAATTAAGTCAATTACTTTCACAGACAATTTATTCAATGTAGTACTTTTTATGTTACTTTGCCAGTTTAATATAGATTCATTTCTGTTCTTACCTTTATTCATACATGCACAGAGAGGACTGGAGAGTTTTAATCTTTTCATACTGAAGAAGAGTCTGTATATATTCAGACACAATTAAGCAAAGACTTATGGCCTGTTTTCCATACTAGAATTATTTTATTAACTATGGATTACATAAAGTCTGTATACCTTGAAATTAAACATGCAAATGCTGTATATGAAGAAATAGCTACTCTTTACAATGGTATTTACACTATTCCTTAGGTATGTTCTCCTAAAGATTAGCTTCTTCTCTAAATTCTACATAGTAATACCTCTCAAATAAAATAAAACCTTCAAAGACAGACAAAGACAGAGGCATTCTGCCAGGTCGCATGAGCTGAGGGACAGGGGCATGAAGGTACCGTTTTCTTGGAACCAAGTCCTTATGCACCAAGGCAGAGGTCTAAAATGACAGGATTCTATAGCTCTCTTTTCATACTGAACAAGTCAGGTTTTTATCAGTTCCTTCTATCAGACCCCTTAAAATTTTTGTCTTGAAAGGGTAAGAGTGAGAGAGGGTAAGTAACGAGGAGGGCTCTAGGAGGGTTCTGGGAAGGGGAAATAGAATAGATTTTGCTGGTGGATTGGGGGTGGACAGGGATGGGAAGAAGAGGGAGAGAGAAAAGGCCAGGAGAGACAACTGGAATTGGGGTGACTGGAAACCTAGGGCAGTGGAAACGTCCTGGAACCTATGAGTGTGACCCTATCGAGGGCTCCTAGTCATAGAGGATATGGAGCCTGAACTGAACATCTTTTGTAAGCAGGCAAAACTTCCAATGGTGGGACTGGGATACCAGCTCAGCCACAAAATGTTTTACCTACAACCTGTCCTGACTGCTAAGCAATGGTGGCTGGAAACTTGTGGAAGTGACCAGTGACTGGAGGGTCTAACTTGATACCCATGCTACACCATGAGAGGGAGAAGGGAACCCATGCTCAACAATGCCTGGATTGCCAGGAGGAGAAGTTATGGTCCAGGGACCTAGGGTAGAACCAAACACAACTGGAAAAAAAGTCAATGAAATGGTTCCTAATGATAGTCTTCTATATTCATTGATGGGTTCTTAGCCCAATCATCCTTAGAGAGGCTTCCTCTGACAGCTGATGCACAGACCCTCAGCCAACCACTAGGTAAGGAACCTCACAGAAGAAAGGGAGGAAGGACCCTGAGTCAGAGGGGTTGAGACACCAAGAGAACATAGTTCACAGAAGTAACCAAGCAGAGCTCACAGGGGCTCAGCTGCAACCACGGCACCTGCATGGGTCTGCACTTGGTCCTCTGCTGCAGTTGTTTAGTTTGGGGTTTTTGTGGGACTCATAACAATGGGAGTGGGGGTGTCTCTGACTCTTGTGCTTGTTCTTGGGACCTGTTTACTCCTATTGGGTTGACTCCCCGAGCCTTGATATAAGAGTTTGTGCCTACATCGCCCACCTTTCGGCGGCCCAAGACCCTACGGCTATGAAGGCAGCCTAAATACCCCTGGAAGAGCGTGCCCAGGAGGAACAAGCTTGACCACTATGCCATCATCAAATTCCCCCTGACCACCGAGTCAGCCATGAAGAAGATAGAAGACAACAACACACTTGTGTTCATTGTGGATGTCAAGGCCAACAAGCACCAGATCAAACAGGCTGTGAAGAAACTCTATGACATCAATGTGGCCAAAGTCAACACCCTCATAAGGCCTGACGGAGAGAAGAAGGCATATGTTCGGTTGGCTCCTGATTATGATGCTCTGGATGTTGCCAACAAAATTGGAATCATCTAAACTGAGCCCAGCTGGCTAATTCTAAATATACACTTTTTCACCATAAAAAAAAAAAAAAAAAAAAAAAGAGTTTGTGCCTAGTCTTTCAGGTTGTTTTCCCTGGGAGGCCTGCTCTTTTCTGAAGGGAAATAGAGGAGAAGAGGCTCTGGGGGAGAGAAGGGTGGAGCTGGGAGTAATAGGAAAAGGGGAAACTGTGGTTTTGATGTATGAGAGAAGAATAAATTCAAAGAAAACAATAGAAAGAAAGGGTCAGGGTAATTTCTATAACTGACTTGCTCCTATTTTTATAATACCTAGCCCAGATAAGGAATGCCTAACTTGAACAAGTGATTAACCCTGACCATACAAAGACAAACAGACCCAATAAAGAGGAAAGGAAGAACGCAAAGGCTCTGACGTTAGTCTTGCTGAGTATAGATTTTAGACTTTCCTTTTTTTGCCTATAAAATGATAACGAGATTTTTTTCTTTGATGCTGTCTGAAGTCTATACGATGAGCTAATGTGAGCAGCGTGTCATGAACCAAAAGAAAATACGTGACAGCAATCATTCCCTGTAATGCTCATAAACAGGCCAAAGCAAACTGGGATCAAGATGCGGTGCTCAAATCTTGTGGGGCTAAAGAAACCAGTTCTTAGGGGAAATAATAACACTGGTCAGAGAATATCTGAGACACAGTAATAAGAAACAATTTTTAAAACTGAAATGTAAACCAGGGACAAAAACCAGTTAAAAAAAAAAACACAACTTTTACTCGCCAATTAGAGCATTGCTGAAATATATAAAATAAAAATACCAACAAACACACGCACGTTGCTTGTTACTATTTTAATTTTACATAAACATAAACAGTATTAGCTTTTATATGATCTTAATCCCATGATTACAAGTAATTTTTGTAAGACAAAGGAGAGGCTAGAGTCTTACTAAAATCATTTTAGGCTCTACTATTAAGTGGTAATGAATACATGACAAGAAGCCTAATTCAAAGCAGACAGTTAGGACAAAGGACACACAGATAAACCAGGCCCAGTAGGATCTGCTCTAATGGGTGTCGCAAAAAGACTGAGCTCACTTTGGATCTTCATGAAGGTAAAACCTTGGACTAATAACAACACAGTTTCATTGGAAAGAGTGTAGGGAATAAAAAATGCTGCTTCTGATGGTCTGTTATCTCCCTTCCCACAGCTAAATGGAGAAATGTAAATGTTTTCCTTAAACTTATCCCCTTTCTCCATTGTTTCTGAACAGTCACGCTTCCCTAGGGACCAAAGCCACCAGACAGCTCAAAGGACTCCAGATTATGAAGAACCCATTACTGACTGCAACCTCCCCCTTCCTTAAGGTCAGTCTCCTTCCCCATTATAGAACCAAAGACAACTAAGTGGTGGAAGGGCTGCCTGACACGCAAGTGACCACTGATTCAAGCACTGAATGAATGAATGAGTGAGTGAATGAGTGAATGAATGAATATGCTTTAAGAAAACGTGTATTGGGAATCTGCGATCCTAGGACGCAGAGGTAGAAGATCTGAGTCTGATACCTGTCTGAGCAATCGTGTGAGACCCTGGTTCAAAGCCCCAGATACAGACAGACTGGAAGAAAAGGAGGTCAGTGTTGAAGTGACAAGAATGGCAGGGCAACCAGAGCATCTGAACTCAGGATGTTCTCAAAAGGAAACACGAATGACTGACAAAGGGGACAAAAATATGCTCAGAGGAAAATGATTATTTTAATGAAATTGGAATTGGAAAAAAACTATCCTGACTTGGCTGAAATGTCAGAGAGATTTAATATTGGAATAATTTCACTCTTCTTGGAAAATGAAAGGAAACTTTTAATAGATCAAGTTGTAAAGGACTGAACAGAATTAGCACATCCTTTTCATAATTTTTAAAAACTGCTCCCATGATTAGGATAACCAACTATATTTCCAGATAATCTAAATATACACAATAGGCTATTTGGCACTTTTATTTTTACAACCAAAAAAAAAAAAAAAAAACTTTGAAATTGATCATAAGAAATAAAACAGAAAAAAAAGCAAATACCAACATAATATAACGTTCTTTTTAAAAATCCCATTTTAAAATTCCCAACAGGGGACAAGAATCACCGAAACCCCACTGTCACCTGAGAGTGAACACAAGAGTAGGAGGAAATAATTCTGTGGTCATCGTCAAGAGTATAGGAAAACATTTATGAATATGTCTTAAATTTGACACGTCAAGTCCGCATATAAATCTTGATTTTGTTGTAAAGTTGATTGCTTGCTGGTTTAAGACTTCCCATAAACAATGTCAATATATCTGTTTAAAAAGAACCAACCATCATACAAACACCACTAATCAGATTAAACTCAGGAGGTCTGTCTTGACAAAATCATTTTATAGACGTGCACAAATGGTGCACTTAAAATTCTATATAAATAGAGCACACCAGCCTACTCAGGCTTCATTCTTCTGTATAATATCACGTTAAATTTCTGTTATGTACCTTTTTCAAATAGTAGCTCATCAGAGGAAAATCCTCTTAGTTTAGCAACTGTACAAGTCTCTCCTTGTAGGTAGTAAAGTGCACAAATATGGGCACGTGCGCGCAAACACACACACACACACCCCTTTCCCTACAGATACTCATAAATGCACTTCTATAGATGGGAGTACATTTCACAGGAGCAAGGAAACAAAGTGTCAACAACTAAAAATACAGAGAAACGGGCAGTTCAAAACTAAAGCTCAAATTATTATGACGTCTTTTCTTAAGATAATACATACTTCTGTTTGCAGGGAAACAATTAGAAACATGTATGCTTTACAAAGGTGCAACGCCAGAGGAACTGTTTAATCGGGCACATTTTAATCTGTTATAAACTCACCCAAATCAGATCAAGAAGTAGTTGAGTGTTATTTGTAATATACCTAATTACAAGTGAAGTCAAATCACAGGGGCCTTTAGTAACTGAAACAATAAATGAGGCTAAGATATCCCTTGAAGGGGCACAGGAGGTCAGTCTGCAAAATCTGAGTTCATGGTGAGACCTGCCCTACCCTAAACCCAAGGCTCCATGCCTGTTTTCATAGCACTATTCCTTCCTGAGACTCCAAACCCTGATAACCTCCTGTTTAAACTGCCCAATTTCCAGAATTCCTGGTTTTAAATCACAATGGAAACCTCTGGCTAAAACTGAATTAGAATGGCTAGGATAACCCTTCTAAATTGGGGGAGGGGGGGCCAAGATAGAGGAGACAGAGAGGGAGGGAGGGGGAGGGGGGGGAATATGCACGAGCAGGAGGGCAGAAGAACATACTTAAATTTGTTTTGTTTTAAACTCAGACCTTTTGCATTCCAAAACTGTATCCCTCTGACTAATATAAACCGTTGTTATAGAGAAGCGGTTCAGGGGAGGGGGAAGAGCTGGGGAAAGGAATGAGGGAGTAGTAATGGTAACATACAGTACCATGAGCTGGAGAGGCCTCCCAGTCAGTGGAGCAAGGTCAACAGAGCAGTCCCGCTGGCCTTCAGGCAGACAGCAAAACAGCCTGGGGAAAGGGGGACAGGGATGGCGGCCAGGAGGGGCCTCTGACTTGGGCAGTTTACACAAGAAGGCAGCTCAGCTCCTTTCTGGCTCGCTCATTCCTCCTCTCTATCTCCCAGCCTCTCTGTGTGTGTCTTGTCATATTTTCTTCAGCTGTTAATTGTCCGGACTGCGAGACTTTAAACAGTCACAGTTTAAGAAAAAGTGAAACCCTCCTAAGTGACCATCACAGCAAATCAGCTTCATGCTGATGGGTAAAATTTTCCAAGGGAAGTGTTCTTCTGATAGTTCCTGAGTCTCCAAGCCACCCCCACCCCCACCCCACCTCTGCCACACACACTCCCCTGGAGGGCTAAATGCACTGTGGCAATAAAACATTCATGCGACTTGGAATTTTAACACAATGCCATTTCCCTAGTTTAACCTGAAAGGAATGCACTAGTCACAACAGACTACATCATCCTGCCATTAAACCCTGCCAAGGAACCGCTTTTTGGCCAAGCCGGGCCAGCTTTGACGGGAAAGGAGTACACAGACCCACACACTGAGCACAGAGGGGCCACCTCTGCTTCCTCAGCCTTATCCAGAAACACCCTGCCCTTGAACATGACCCCTGACCTCTTGCATTGTGACTGGCTTGGGAGGCATGTGTCCCCTGAAACTTCTGTATAGCCACACACTGAGCAGGCCATTTGTGGCTCCCCTGCAGCAAGTCCTTGGGCAGACGCCAGCGTCCTCTCTTATTACTGCTACCATTCAAGGTCCTCTGGCTTCGCAGAAGGATGCTTCCTCCTGCTTAGATAATGCTGGGAGTTGCTGTGGGGCTCACTTTCCTTTGTTTGTTTTATACTTTTTTAAAAAACAAACCACTTTGCATTCATAATTAGGTTATGATTACTGACGTGATCACTTGCTTTGGGGACTACTTATCGGAGGTACCAGTTCTTTCACATTTAAGTGACATTTAACTTAGACTTACGAAATACAAAACAGAAATAATTCTGACGTCTCCTGGTAATTTTAGAGAAAAATTCAAAGGTGAAGAATTCTAAAACAAGCAGTTAACTGTTTCATGTAGCTAAAGTATGATCACTACACAAACAAGAAACTATACCAGATTTAAAACAAAATTTCATGATTTATTACTAGCAACCTCCCCCTCAAAAAAAAAAAAAGACGCACGACAAAACATGCCTGCAACTAATAAGAACTGTAAGTCATAAGCAGTGGGCTGGGGTGTGGCACAGTGGCCGAGCATCTAACGTTGCCATAGCAAAACCCTGGGCTCAAACATCAGCATGGTTAAGATGCATAAATCAGTAAATATAAAATCATCTGAAGAGTTTACCAATGTATGTAAGTGTTCATTTCAGAGCTAAGTATGGAATCCAGGGCCTCAGGCGTTCTAGGCAAGGGTTTCAACCGTGAGCTGCATGCCTGCATTTTAAACTTGTTCTAGCATCAGTGTAGATCTCAATTTTTTACAATCAATACAGATTTACAATAAATCACAGGAATGTTAACAGAGCCTATAAACTTGCACATGCAAAACATCATTTTCCCCTAACACTCTTTATGTTACCCTTACCTTATTCTCACCACTATAGGGTGCCTTTCAGAACAGGTTTTGGGGATCTTTTTCTTAACCCTTTTGATCATGCATATTGTTTTTTTGAGTAAGATTTTCACTTTCAAACTTAGCCTGCTGATTTGTCACCTTCCTCTTGTAGTCAGAGCAGTTCTGAGAGGTAGAAAGTCCTCTTCCTTCTGAGCCAGCGCTGCAGCCAGGTGAGCGGAGATGCTCCCTGCAGAAGGCAGCTGCCCCACTGTTTACCCTGCAGTGAGGCCAGGCCCCTCTACAGCAACAAATGAAGAATATTTTACTCCTTTTAAGAGAGTACCCTAAAATACAAAATGACGATCTCAAAGCAAGTTAACATGCACATAGGAGACAAAGGCACAGAGTCCTCTTTAGTATAATTTTTGTCTCCTTAGTAGCTGGAATTAGCCCTAAGCCCTAGTTAAAAGACCTTTTTCTTTTCCGTTCCTTTACACAGACAGTATCAAGCTTCAGAAAGTCATTGTAATCCCTTCACCTTAGCTAGGCCATGCCAACTCCACAGAAAAAGACAAAAATTAACTTCTTTTAAAAAGAAGAAATCATATTTGAACAGAGGGAAATCAATCCAACACAGAAGCAAATGTTATCAAAATTGTGTGAAGTATTCCACTCCAAAATATAAATATGGAGTCAAACAAGATCAAGTTCAGACTTTATGAAATTCAGCAATAAAGATACTTGATTTTTTTCCCATGGCATTTCATTTCTTATCAATAAATTTAAAGTCTGCTTATGATGTAATCAATTTGAAGCTGGAGACAGAGTCATATGAAGCCATAAGAGTACAACTACAGAAGAGAATGTCCAAGTCCCAGCAGGCATAATTTTCTGCTTACATCAAAATAAAAAACACAGTGATCCCTAAGTGTTTGAGAACAATACCTAAAATACATTTCCATTCATTTACCATATACATTTGTATGTGACCACAAATCACAGGAGCAACGGTCAGGGGACAACCTGTGAGAACCAGTCCTTTTACTGTCATGTGTCCCCTGGGGATTAAAGTCAGGCCACTGGGCTTGGAGGCAAGCACCTTTACCTGCGGGGCCATCTTAGTGGCCCAGGGACTAATATCTAAAGAAAGAAATGAACCCGAGTCTGTGGATCTGCACATAAGACACCTGCCATTATCGCCATCATCCCCCACATAAAACTTCTGAAACACTCTGCAATTTGAAGCACATCAGTAAACGAAGAGTAAGCAATCTTATTTCCAAACAATTTTATTATCTATTTACTATGTTACATATTAGATAATCATAAATTGCTATAAATATCAAAATGAAACTTATTTTGCATGAAAATGTACTGATGACAAAAGCAACTGTGACCAAAATAACACAGACCCTGAAAACAAGTAAGTCAAACCAAAGAGAAGTCACACTTGGCATGCAGGGAGGATGACCACACAAACAGGAGTAGCTGAGTTTGGTTTTCCAGCAGGCACATAAAAAGCTGTGTAGTGAACCTATAAACCTAGCACTGGGAAGGCAAAGAAGAAAATTCCTGAGTTTGCTGGGCAGCATAGTACATAAGCTAAGGGTTCAATGACAGAAGAGAGACTGAGGATGACATCAGACATAAACTCTAGCTTCTGCACACACATGCACATGCATCTCCACACACAGGTGCTGCTGAACACAAACACACACACACACACTCACTGGGATGTAAGAAGTTTAAAAGTATCATGAAATTTTACAGAATTATTTTAGTAAGGACATAAGAAATGATTAAAAAAAACTTGGCAATTTCCATTTTCCTTGAAATAGAAAACTTTATCACATTAAATGGCATTTAAAGATCTGTTCAAAGCTTCTATGGTACCTTTTGAATTCTAGAAACCAAAATAAATGAGATTTTTCTCACCAGTTTCTCCTACAAAAAGCACATATTATTTTACAAACAAACTACATATTTTAATTCATTTTCTTCAAGACTTCATCTCAAGCCAGTGACTGGTTAAATCAACACACACACACGCCCACGCATACACACACACACACGCCCACGCATGCACACACACATGCAGTTACAGACTCTACTACTGAATGTAAAAAAGCCTCAGAGGTAGCAAAGAAAAGGAGAGGCGTGGACAAGAGAGATGGAGAAGCAATAAAAAAGGTGCTGCTGGACACGAAAAGTCAGAAAGAAAAGCAGACAGGAAATGACAGGAGGGCAAGAAAGTATGAGAGTGAGGAGAGGAGTAGAAGAATCGGGCTGGGGAACTGAAATAAAGGGGTGGTTGTGGGAGACAGGAGGGACTGGAGCCCCTTGACACTACAGCAGAACGGGCAGCTGGCCGGAGATGCTAATTCAGCGCTTTAACAAATCAATGCCACTTGAAAAGTACAATGAGAGCCCTCACTGGGTGGATGTCAGGGGACTGAGAAAATGCATTCTCAAGTATTTCACATTAAGAGGGAATAATGTGTTAATTTATAACTCTTCACCCTATACACTTGGATTATCTATCTGTGTCAGCGATTTGACTCCTTAAATTTATCAAAAACACACGCAAAGGGAGGCAGATTCTGCTTTCACCACTGGGAAACGGGAGGTTTAGGGAAGCCTGTCCTGGGTACAACACTCCTCCCACCTCCCCCTCCCCACCCGTTTTTGGCTCTAATCTCGGTGAGGACTGCAGGGAGGAGTGAGCTCCTGAAGGAAGGTCAAGGGAGGAGGGGGAAGAAACCCGTGGTCCAGCAACTAAAGCAACCAAGGAAGGCTCTCCTGGCCTGTGGTTGATTGCACTAGGTGCCATCCGTCAAAAGTGACACGAATAAAGGAATACCTTGAATCAGCAACCTGAGCTGCCATCCACAGAATTTACTTTACGGAAACTTACTTAGGTCTCTCAGTACGCCCAGAGGAAGAGAAGTTTGCTGACAGAAGAGACTGTAAGTACACAGTTCTCTTCAGTGCAACCAGAATTTCATAGATGGCGCTTATCAAAATGGGATGTGAAGAGAGAACAAGCACATCCTGTCTGGGAGGAGAGAACCTACCTGGATGAGCCTTTTATTTCTTAAGGAAAACTTACTCTATGAAACACTGGATTCCTGAGATGCTACACTATACTATAAATATGTACTATAAATTTCGATACAATGATAGCAGCTTCTAACCTGAGACACAGAAAGACTGTCAGTAATTCCTGCTGCCCAGATCCATGTGTTATCTGACTCACCTTTGCAAGGTATAATAAGCATTGTCAATATGCAAAGGCAAGTCTGTTTATAATTTTACAATAAATGGAAACGGGTACATTTCAAGAAAGTGTTTAAAGATCTTATCTTGAGAGACATGAAGGGAAAGGTGTTTCTGCATATTTTCCTAGGTGACTGCTTTGACTTTTCAGATTTCTTACTCTACACCCAGCAGTGTTTCAAGCTATAGGGGTATTTTTATTTGCTACTGTACAATCGCAACAGAAACAGACTTTCTTGTACTTTGAGGATATTCACATGGAAATGAATGCTGATGAATGGAAATGAGATGCTGTACATGACGGACAACCTTCAGTGTTTAGCTGGAAAAAAGGAACATTATCTCAGTCACTGAAGCCGGACTCTTTTCCCCTTCTACAACCGGGCACAAAAAAAGGAACAAAAGGCAAGGATGGCCCTTCCACCAACTTATTTTGGCTAAACACCATCTCACTCGGGCCAGAAAACAAACGTTTTTTTTTTTTCAGTTTTGCATCTTTTTATGACAGTATCAGCCAGTTAATTTTTAAATGAATACTAGACACTAAAATAATGAGCATTTAGCCAGAAACTTTATAGCTGCAGTGAGCCAAAATATCCAAAATAATATAGTTATTTGGTGATTTTTTATTTACTTCAAAGCGGATAAATAATCAGAAATGTCCTGAATCAAGGCCACAGAATGTGCTATTTTCTTTTCTCTTTTTCATAAAAATCTTAGGCAATGAGACGCTACCATTCTTTACAGTACATGTGGAGTGAGGAAATTCCACACACACGTGCTTTTGAGAATCACTGTATTCACGGAGTAAGATTAGCCCAATCCCCAATTTGTTTTTTTTTTAATTTGTTGTTTGCTTGTTTGTTTGTTTTGCATCAATTACCATTCCTGTCTATTCATCCAATGCTAGGACCGCATACCTATCTAGTGTATCATTATGGTACCATTAACCCCCTTCTCTTCCCCTCCCCCACCACACTCACCTAAGGGGTTAAAAGACTTCAGTACATTTGCGACTTGTCAGTGACATGTGATACCCAGGTCCTTCATGCAATCAACTTTTACTTGACATGTATTTGCTCATCACAGGACCCACATTACTACTGGGAAAATGAAGAAAAACCTAAATTAACACTTGACATTCAATATGGTCAAGTCCTTAATTGGCTGGGCTTCCTGAGAAAGCAATTTTCTATTCCCCAAACTGTGCGCGTGTCATGTGTGGAGTGCAGCTCTTGGCCATCACTGCTGTCCCTCGCTCCTTCTAATGAGAGCAGATGAATTAGTGCTACGTGACACGATTTGAACAGGGCTTCCTCCTCTTCCCCTCCCCCACGCTTTCTCTTAGACCAGTGACAGCTGTGTGGCAAGAGGAAGAAAGAAAAAAGCAAGAGCAAAAAAGAATCCTCTAAAAGATGATCATTTTTTAAAATGAACCTTAAATGTCTTGTTGAATCTGAAACTAGCAGGGTCATTTAATTGTGGAGGTGGAGAATGGACTGTTACAAAAACCAGGGGAATTATCTGGATATGGTTGATTTGGGTTGTATTAAGCATGTTTTTTTTTTCTTCCTCATTCCAGGCTAGTTGCAGTATTAGATTGCACTGGTCTAATTAAAATGGAATTTACATCCACTTAAAAGACTTTTTAAAGGTCTGGAGAATGGGTCAACTAGGAAAGAAATGAAGTAATTATTAATGTAAGATAGGTATGCATACATATAGAAAACTTCCTTCGACACAAACTCTATCACTATATCTTGTTTCCAAATACTCCCCAGTGTCTGAATTCAGTGCTAGTCACTCTATTTGAAATATTTTGGTTTCATGCCCTTTCTTTACTGTTGAATTACTGCAACAAAAATTATTTGATGACTGATTTTGTTCCATTATTTTAGAGAGGGAATATATGCCACTCTTGGTATACTTGTCCAGTTCCATAAGAAACAAGTGAACAGAAGCACAAAAGGAAGTCAGGACAGAGTCTGTTCCAGTCCAAGATTCAGAAGGTTAATTTAAGGGATTTCACTGGGTCTTCACTTCCTTGTTTTGACACCAAAGAAGTAACCTTACATGCCTGGATGGCTCACTCAATGTGATGAAAACAAATGGAACCAGGGAATGGAAGATACCTGGCTAATCAAACATTCGAGAAAGTAATTAGTCTCAAATACATGCATATGTGAAAATAATTAATGGGTTTCACAGGCATCTTAGCACCTTAGATCTTTACCTACTTTTAGATGAGAGCCAAGGTAGAGATGTTATCTGTGGACCACAAAATCAGTTAAAGCATTCAAACCAAAGCTATTTCAAAGTGCAGTCCCCTCCTTAAAGAGAGCAATCACAAAACTGTTCTTTTACAGTTCTGGTTATAATTTAAGTGGCATTATAGTGAGCAAATTGTTAAATTTAATGATGTGAAGAGATGGGTGGTACTATGTGTAAAGCTAAAATCTAATTCCAAAAAATGTAATTTCTACATTTGGTATTTGTGAGGAATAGTATCAAAAATAATACTTTCTAATCCCCCCTTATAAAAGACAAAAGCCTGGAAGATACTGAACACTATAAGGTAAACTATAAATAAATAAAAAAACTTGAATTTTAAAACTTGCTGGAACATCAGAATCTTCACACAAAAGGAAAACTCTAATAGATGAGAATAATTTAAAAGTTGTTTCACAAAAGCAAACAACACACTAGAAACATGTCCTGTATAAATTATCCATCCTGTGGACAAAGCACTGGTATTTTAATATCATTAAGATTTCTTCAAAAATGCACTTTAGACAGTCTGTGAACGGGCATTCTATCAGGTGTTTAAAAACACTAAATAGTTTAGTATTCTGAGAAAGCCACACAACCTAATACACCCAGTTAACCGCTATAGTAGCATTCTCATTGCTCAGCAATGAACAGCAGTGTATCTTGCCAACAGCTTTAGGGTGACCTTCGCAATGCTGACTAGGCTGTCAAGTTCCATCTCTGAGATGCAAGGCACAGACAGGAACACTGTACTAACTTGGGTAAGAACTGAAAACCAGGAAGCTCCAAAAGGGAATGTACCTTTACCACTCAGCAAACAGGGACTTCCTTTCCCAGAGAAGAGAAGGGCCCACCATGAGATAAGGCTGAGCAATCCCACGGGCTTCCTCTTATTATTAGCCCTTTATCCATCAACCCAACGGCAACAACTTTACATGTTCTTTTCCACCCCAGCTACACCTCTGTCAAATCCCAACAGGGGTGGGGTAGGGGATTGAGGGGGGTGGAGCATGCTATTTCAAAGACATGAATTCTAGAATCAAGAGTTAAAGAAAACGCTGTTGGTATTGTCTCAGAACTAAAAACCAGTTATGACCTGTGCATTCATGGATTGTGACCAACTTCTACCCAAAGGATCTGTCTACAAAATTCAAAAGGGCAGCAACAGTGGGTCAAAAGAGAGACTCTGTAAGGAACTGTGTCACCTGGAGATAAACCGTCATGAAAAGACACGTTTTGATTAAAAAAAGTTAACTGTGACTATGGCAAAGTGACATGCTTAAACTTGATACTCTCTTAGTGATGAGCAGGCTTTGAAGCTCATAGTAAACCTGAAATGGTTCTCTGGAATGTTAAATCTTAATGTAGAAGGTTGGTGCCACTGTCATGCCTACACAGAAGTATGGCAACTTGGAAATGACTGCATTAACAGCTCCAGGGCACTCAGAACAGAAACTGTACCCTTTCATTGTACCATTTTAGGGAGACTTCTACATTGAACTCTAAGAGGAAGCTGCATTGTATCTCCCACCTGGTTAGCATAGCTAAAACATCATTACACTTTTCTCAGAAAATAAAAACACAGCAGAGAGAGAAAGGACGACTTTAGAATGTCTGACCCAGGGAATGACAAATGATCTATCAAACATGCAACATAAATGTTACTTTGTAACACTTACTAGTATCCAAAGGGGTAGGTTACTTTATCTCCCAATTGCTCTGCCCTTTACCACTCTCCCCTTGTATTCAAGTCCTTCTCTCTCCTTGCATTACATTTAATCTAATTCCCAAATGAAAGGCTTCTCAAAGTGTTAGTCACAGATGTGTTGATGCAGGACTTCATGAGCACAGCATCCCAGCCTCTCTCCAACACACTGGCAGAAATTACACGCTGCACCTACTCTTGATTTGAGATACCTGACTTACTAGTAAGAAGACTAGGAAGTGTTAATACCTGGTCTTTGCTCCAATCCATGTCTTTCCTGCAGTTGTGGAAGCAAGAGCTTATTGTGTTTTCTACAGAGAAGTTTCCTTTCTGGTAGACTTCTGACTCTGTTCAGTGACAGTGATCAGCACGACCCAGGGCAGAACCCTAGGCACACCTAGGTCCTATTTGCAGATCATCTTAACAAGATGCTCTTGTTTCTTGTTCCCACGAAAATCAATAACAGGATGACCTTCAATTTGAAACCCAAACCAATTAATTACCTGTTCTGTTGAAAATGTTGATATCTGATTTGCCTGGAGAATTTCAGTGATGAGTAGATTATTTCTTTTAAAGAGCCCCTTCAAAAAATATAGCTTGACATTGAAAACCTCATCTTATACAATATAAATGATGCTTTCTTAAAGCAGGGATATAATATTGGCCTTGCACGAATTAGTATGGGGAAGTTTTCCCCCTTGAGGTCCATCTCCTCCTCATGACATCATAATCAACTAGGCTGGTAAATTATAGCAATCCCACAAAGACTCAGGGCCAAGAAATCACAGCTTGAAGGTGAGATGAAAAGCTCTTTATTATTATAGTTGAACTCAGTTTTCCACCTGTATCAGTTTCTGACACAAATCATGGAATCCTCTTCAGAACATAGAAATTTCCTATTTCTCTCTAACTCTAAATTTCTTATATCCCTATTTATATTAAAATAACTGTATTATTCTTATTCTGTCCATGAATTTGATTTTTTTCTCTGAATATGGATCACAAGGAAAAAGGCTACACATCAAAATAACTAAAAGCAGAAATATATTTACTAAACTTACTTGCTTTAATTGCAGGGAAAAAACTGAACTCAGTTCATCCCAGTGGGGAATTCCCATGATGAATGATCACATGCAATGAAACTATTATCTTCATCCATTAAAATATTATCTAAAACAGAGGTTTCTATCTGGCAGCCAGTGACTGAATATAGCCTGCAGATGAGTTTTGTTTGGACCACACAGTTTTTAAAATATTTTAATATGTTGCCAAGATTTCAAAATCAGGAGATTTCATATAAAATTTGTATTTCTGGCTTCTCATTAAAGAAAAATGGGTGATCTGGCAAGCAGGGGGGCTGCATTCTCACCTGGCAACAATTCTCTGGCCCCAGAGCTGCCACCTTAGTGGTTAGGAGATGAGCTTTCTGGTCTACCACAGGCCCAGCGGACCCGCTCTCCCAGCTTCATTTTCATTACCTCCACATGGGCCTTTTAGGTAACGGTTGATCTCTGAACTTTCACAACTATTCCGGAAGTTTGTAGAAACTGTTGCAAAAGAAAAGGCAAGTGCTCTACGAACAGATATTTAAATATATGTGTGTGTATGCTTATATATTTCATAAATTTATATCATGAATGGCAATGGATAACAATTTTTACTTCCAAATACAGATTTGAATATTCCAGTTAAATCTAACTATTTCGTAATTTAAAACAAAATCTAAGTAACCAATTTCAAACTGATGCCCTGGTCTCACACAGTGATGGATAAGACTGCTAGATAGGTTTCCAATCAACTCCGTTCTTCCTTGCAGCCCAGAAAGGATGCTCCTAAAAACCACCTCTCAGCTCTACATGCACACTGCCCCTTCACATGCTAACACTTTTACACTTTCTTGCTAGAGCTATCATGTACTTAAGTAAAAATGGACCCTAACATAGAAATAGTATATGTACATTTTAAAAGTCAACATTTAAGATACATGAATATCACCAGAACAACTACTCACCTTTGCTGGCAACATCTGATGTTTACCTTTATGTAGTCACTACTGAGGGTTGAAATGACCCAAAAAGTCATGTCATATTTATTTAAAAATGGCTAGTACCTAAAAGTAGATGTCTAATGACAAAGTCACCATGCATTTCTTTCCTTTGGATTTTTGTTTTTAATGAAAGCAAGTGCAAAAAGTTTATTTACAGTTCATAATTTCCAATCAACTACAACATCTCAGCATTTAAAACTATTAGTGAATTTTACAAACAAGTTAAAATGCCCTAACTTATCATTTTGTCCAAACATATTAAAAACAGGTTATCTCTAATTACTGTAGTCAAGAAAAACTTGGATCTCCAAATAAACTCTATTAAGTGGGCTATGACCAGTCATATAGCAAATTACCAGAGTAAGACTTAGATCAACTATAATATCCTGTTCTATAGTCGTGCTTCACCACTGGCCCATATATACATACATACATACATACATACATACATACATACATATATATATATATATATTTGGTTTTTCGAGACAGGGTTTCTCTGTGGTTTTGGAGCCTGTCCTGGAACTAGCTCTTGTAGACCAGGCTGGTCTCGAACTCAAAGAGATCCACCTGCCTTTGCCTCCCAAGTGCTGGGATTAAAGGCGTGCGCCACCACCGCCCGGCCACTGGCCCATATATTTGAGAGATTCCTTTTTCAGTGAGATGTTTCTTCTCTATGAGCAAGGCTTTTCTTCCCGTTTCCCTTAAAGAAAGGAACCCTTGAGTATGGCTAACTGTACTTTACAATCAGATTTAATCCCAAATTTTCTTGATTCTGAATAACTTCAACAGCTTGAAACAGTTTTTAAAAATCATAGTGATCATACTGAATTCTGCAATTCCTAGGTGAATAAAAAAAATAGAAAATTGCTAAGTCTGGGTACCATGAACGCAGGTTTAGCTGATACCCAAATGGCACTGACGCATTCCTTATGGGAAACATTCTTCCTTAATTTCTATCATGTTTGAGATTTGAGCAATTAGAAACAAACACCTGGAACTCACTTATTAATTTATCTCTTCCCTCCCCTTTTCTACTTCTTTCCACATCATTTCTTAATATGTTTCTTAAATTGATGCTCTTACATAAAGGGCTTCGACCAGGGCTCACCAGTTTCTTCTCTAAAACATCTTGCTGCAGCGTAAGACTGACCCTGTTTTGTTGATTAAGTCTATAACTTCATTTTTATAAGCGCATACCTATAATAATTCATGTTTAATAATAGAAATTTGAACTAATAATTATAGAAAGACTTTTTTTTTGTAATTTCTATGTAATTCCAGAATACTTTTATAAAGAAAAGACAATTCTACTCTTTGATGACCAAAGCTTTTAGCTACCCCTCAGGAACCCTTCAGACTCACATCGGACAATATCATGACTACACATACAATGACCCAATCTTGTTGGATTTTTATAATGTACTGTTTTAGAAGATGAAAAATAAACATAGAATGATGAATGTTTAATTTTACCTTTATTTATAGAGAGAAAAATACTGATGTCTTTTAACTCCCTTTTCTCCCCCCCCCCCCACATTATTCAGTAATTCCTGCAGTGCAGGCTCTGGTTAGGGTCACTGGGACATTCTGCAGATCAGGAGTGCGAACACGCAGGCACAAGAGGAGCAGGTTATCGGAACCTTCTGAGGCCAGGAGCTGTTGCTTTATTAAGAAATCGTATAGAGTAGCTATTTACCCAAAGTCAGAGCAGCCAACTTCTCGCTTTCAGCGAAAGAGTGTTTTTAATATAATGAACATCCAGGCCTCTCCAGTCATGAGAGAACCTGGAATATATTATACATGCGTGAATGTGGCCGGGATGCAGAGCATGGGATGTGCTTCCTATCAACAGATTAACACTTCATTTTCATTACTCTCCTCTCACCACAGGCTGGGAACACTCTCTCTTTCTTATTTGAACAACAATGGCGCATGAAAAACCAAGCTGACAGGCAGGCGGGGTTCATTAAATGCACAGGCCTTTATCCCCATAACACATCTCACCTGTAAGACGCCCGCCTGGGTTCTGGTTTCCAGGCTGCTACCGAAACAAGCCCTCCCAGATGGTGGACTTTTGACACTTCCTTACCCCCTTCTTGTATAACTTATAGAAAAAAAATCACAAAGAAATCAAAAATGAAAACAATCTTCATCATATACTGTTTGGCACATATCGGCACTGGCAATGCATCTTAAGATTCACTCACTCCCATGTTTGCTTGCCAAAGGTTCAGGAGCACAAGGCAAGGTAGATGCTAAGGGAAAAGACAAGACAACACAGGTGCGAGTTCATTTCTCAATAGTGTCTCTTTCTTCATTTAATTTTTACTTGAAACTTAAAACTGAAAAACCTGAAAGTTGCTTCCACAAAGCTGCAGTTGAAACATGCAAAATAAGAACTAATCAAACTATTTCTCAATCAATGACACTGAGCTTCATTTAAAAACCTAAGCACATATATCTGAGGCACAGTTCTATGTTCATCCATAACACAAGAGGGGGCAAAAAGCTACGCTGAGGAACACACAGTTATATAATCTAAGACAACAGACTATTTTGGGGGTGATCCATTCATATGTGTACTCATATACTCTTTGCAACTAACAATAAATCAACATATCCTCAAATAAATCATTTAAATGTCTTCGATCAGACAGTCCTACACTGTCTATGTGTCTACACAACACATACAAATGCAAAATTTCATGGCAATAAAAGGTTTGTAACATTTTCTATGGAAAAACATTAAGACTTGTCCCCAAAGTCCATAGCAGGACTTGGTTTTCAGTTCTATCTGGAACTCTAATCTTTATATATAAAAAAGAAAGGCCAAAGTAAAAACATTACAGATTGTCCCAGTAAGCTAGCTGGGCTGAATTAGGTTCAACAGGAGGTCAAGAATCATCATGCTTGCAGGCTTTCCCACTGAAGGAACACTCTCATGAATATCCTCAGTATATAATGTCACAGCAGCCCTGCCCGGTGGCACTGGCAGAAGGCACACCCTTTGGCAGTTTTCTTTGTTCATTCCTGATTAAGTGTCCCAAACAGCCATCCTAATGACATAAGTCAATGACTGCTTCCTTGCTTTTAATTGTAATGGAAAGAGGAAAAAAAACATTATTAAAACTCTGCTAATGGAGTTCTCATTTTAATATTAGTTTTGTTATTATGCTAAGCCAGCTGAAAGTAATTATTTTTGTCAGGTAAAATATTTATTATCCTCAAGTTTTTCTTCTCAAGCCCCCAGTTCAGATACTATGATCATCAAATGTAAATCTTAAAGAATTGTCTAGAGAACCAATAGCCACTGAAAAGCACCTTAATAAAGTTGAAAAATCCATGACAGTCACATACACGCACAGCAGGTAAATACTGGAAACCATATTTTTCCAATTTACAAAAATGTTTTTAATCTTGTTATTTTTAACAATCTCCATGCCTTCTCAAGACAATGAGTTAAATGTATCAAATGAAAACCATTGATGAATCCTCACGTGATATGTGCAACACATGTTTTACATATGTTTCCTAATTTCATGTTTATGCTGGCCGTGCTATCATTTCCACTGTTCTCTTCAATGCCACAGCTCTTTTTAGCTGCAGTTTACCCAAATCACATCTTCTGCTGGTGGCCCTGTTCTTTATACCTTTTCCCACGTCTCAGAAAATATCCCTGTGTGGCATTAAGTCCAAGTATATAAAATGATAAATCTAGGAATGACTTTTTGAAGAAAAGAAAGTAAACTCTCTCTGACGTCATCTTTTTCACACGGGTTAAGGATCAAATTGAGTGTCCCTCAGCAGAGCCTCTGAGCAAGGGGCCCTAGGATCCCAGTCACCCTGATTTAAAGAACTCATCTGTAGTAAGACAAGGGCAGTCCTGGCACCACACACATGCAAGGATGGCACCGCACTCCTGAGCTTGTTCAAATGCCAGCCTGGCAAAGGACACCTTGTTAAGGGTCGTGATTTTCAAGCACATTTCAATTCTTTTCGTTAAGCAGAAGAGTGGAAAAATTAAAAAGTTATTTTGTAAATAAGAGAAATACAGGGGAAAACAGAATAAAGTAAGAAATTAATTAAGTCTCTGAGAAAGGAAACAGGAAGTAAGAACAAACTAACCTTGTACTTAGGCCATTAAGTAAATGTCTATCAGCCAAACAGGAACAAGATTTCTAACTCAACACCCCTCTGTGACACACGAACCCTAAGACAGGAGCCAAGCAGCATTACAGTTCCAAAGGACGGACTGGGCAAGGGAGAAGTCAGACATGCTCAAGGGAGTCAGAGGTTTCAGTGAGTAACTTCCTACAGTTCAACATTCTTCTTCCTCTGCAGAGAGAAATGAGAAACTGATGGGCTTAATTAAAGAAAAACAAAAGGATATTATATTGTTGTTAAAGGATCAATTCTTTTTCTTAATTAGAATGATGATTAATACGCTGAGAATTTGATTTCTGAACTTGCCAGTTTGAGTAATGCATTGTTTTCCTGTAGTATTCCCATTAAGGAAATCTCTGAAGACAGATGGAGACAGCGCCTGCTCATCTCCACACTCTGTGGCACAAAGTGATGGGCGCTGTGTCCCAACAAGATGACAGTGCCCTCTGTCCTCACCCAAGTCAGCTCCGGTCATAAGTGTTTCACCGGAGGGTTGACTACACACAGTGAAGTTTGTGAGGCTTCCTACAGGGAAGGTACATATTAAAAAAAGAATCAATACTTTTATTTTTCCTATTCTCTGAACTGGCTTTTAAGCCTGGAGAGGGAGATACTGTACAGGTCAGGCTCAGAGGGGAAATGTGGGCTGGAGCCACAGCCCCAAGCTCCATCTCAGTGATGTCATTGGCACATATTCTTTATTCTCTCCAGGATAATTTTTCATCCTATTTTCTCTGTGTCTTACTAGTTTATCATCTACAGGAAACTTCGTCTGCTCCTTATTTTGTTTATACAACAGGATCTCAAGGCTGTTGTTCCTATTTCGTCCCCCTCCTTTATTTTCTTAAGCTTACTGGAAGCCAGAGTTCCTTGAAAGGGTATTTGAGACCCCTTTGCCTCTGATTCCCAGGTGCTTCAGTGCATAAAGGGCACCTAGTAAAATGTGGACGCCAGCTGCTCTTCTGGAAATAAGAATGGCATCAGCTTTGGCAGATGTGGGTGACATCAATCATTCCCTACGACCCCAAACACTCCTCTAGCCAAAGCCTAGAGAGCAGTGGTTAGTGATCGGCAAATGTGTACCATGAAAGGCACAAGCGGATCTGCACATGGAGCAGAATTCATGCGTCCACACCCGTCACACCAAGCTCCAGCCTTCCACGGAAAGAACCCCTGGGACCATTATCCTCCATGTTCTTTCAACAACAAACAGTGACTTCTAGAGAAAATGACTCTCACTGAAAAAGGCTTCCCATGATTCACTGTGTTCCCTGCCACATGTTCTATGCTACACTCTGGGGGAGAAGGAGTTCCCACCTGAAACAATTTAAACACTGCAGTTCACTCAGGAATACAAGAGAAAGCAAATTCCAGTCTATTCTCCTTTTCCTTTTATTACCAAGTTAGCTGTACACAAGCATTACCTACACGGGCTTCTGAGAAATAAACTCTCCAAGCCTTGAAGACTGACCACAGCATTGCCCTCTATGTCTCCCTTTAAATAAGTGTGTGCCGTGTATAAGGAAGGGCAGAGAAACACTAGATGTTTGTTTTTCACTGAAGTCTATGACGCCATCTCACTATCTGTAACGGACTGTTCCTTTGGAATCAGCTCCTGTGTCACAGCGACCTGGCAAACTTGAATGCTTTCACTATCACTGGAATCCCTGCAACCCTGCCTTGGCTGTGGCCCATTCACTTTTGCCCCAACTTCCCAGAGATGCCTTGCTCAGCACCTAATATGTAAGGGAGGAATTTCATGGCCTTTATTCCAGACACAGGAGCAGGAAGCTAGGTTACAGTGGAAGCCTAAGTCTGTCCTGCTACATTCCTCAATTTCTATAAAGCTATGAACAATTGTACCTATCAGCGAATATGAAGATAGACTTAGAAATATAAATACTAAAAATGCCCACAAGTGTAGACATCCACTCTTTACAGACTTAGTTTTCAACTGCAGTTACTTGACTCACCTTAGAAAAAGGCTTTACAAATGATAAAAGTTATTTATTTATGGATAACAGAAAGTTGAAAAAATAATTTTGAAATATGCTCAAATTCATATAAAGTGATGCATGCTGGAAATAAGCTTGAATTTGTGAATGACTTAATACATGTGTATACATATCTGAGAATATACTTGTGCTTTGTTACAGAGACACACAGAATAGCTTATGTACACGGCGCCCTACATTCCCATTTCATTACACATTACACAATTCCTGTTAAAAGAAGTCTGCATGCTAACACAAACTTGGAAGTAAAGGTTGAAACACAGGTACTTTGCATCTTTGCTACAATTTCCATTTCAATACTACTGTAACAATTATCCAAATATTCCTATTTGCATGCCATAATATTAAAATGAATGTTAAGGGTTACATTTCAATATGTACCTATTATCAAAATTTCAAAATCAATCACATTACCTCAGATTAGAGGAGGAACTAACACAGGGCTAGCATCATGCTAATCCAACAAGCTAAAACTATTTGCTACCCAATATAAACACTTATTTTAGCATAAGGGTGATTTTTGTCAATTAACTCCTTTTTAAGCAGGACATGATTACTGAAAGACAACCAATTAAAAAAAAGGAAAAGTTTAAAAAGGAAGAAATAGAAAATAGAGAGGAAAACCTAGGAATGGATGCTGCCTGGCAATCAAAGTCATTTTCAAAGACCATTAACTATCAACTGTTTTACTCACGGCTCTGATTAAATAAGACCATTCATCCTATGTGAAAAAGAACGTCTATTTTTGAGGGAGAAGCTTTAGAATAAAAATATATTGCATGAACTATAAAGAAGAACCAAGCCACAACACATCATTTAGATATCTGACTTACAAGAAATACTGTATATAAATCTTTAAAATGGTTAGTGACTAAATTTTCAAATTACTTTGGAGGGTTAGGAAGAGAGGAAATAATTACATTGTTTTCATTTTAAATACAAATCCTAAGACTGGCACTGTGTTTGTCCTGAAGAGTTGAAAACAGCAAAGACTACTAGAATAAAAACTCATGGAAAGCATTCTTATAAATGGATTCCAAGAATCCATATATAGTTCTTATATATTTTAAAATCATTTCTCAGAAACGTTCTAGATTTTATACGAGTCAAAAAGTTTACTCTGCCCTATCTCTGGTGAGTAGATGGTCTGGTATTAACATAAATCGCTGATTTAATTTTTAGCCTTCTCGATTTTGTCCCTCATCTACCTAAGAGATGATTTCTCTGGTGATAACTAACACATCATGCTAATGAGAGAATCTAATGCACAATAGAGAAATGTCACTACTAATAATATTTGCATGAAGTTAAATAGAGCAACTGTAAGAGAATGTCAGACAGTTGTTCTTTAATAAGACACACTTTCACAATGAAATTATGTTGTTAATTTTGTTACATCATTGGGTGAATCCTAAATAACTACATAATGATGCGCAGAGTCATTTGTAATTCTAACTTAGGATTTCACTCCCCTCTGAAAAGAGGCTTTACTCGGGGATCTGTATTTTATTTGAAACAGGTTAAGTAGACCTCCACAACAATAAAAGACATAAACACCTCTGCTAATATGTAAAAAGTGCACTATCACCGTCTGCCTGCACAGTGTCATTTCCTAAAGAGACTTCAGATGGATCAAACTATACCCTCCTGAGGGAAGTTATAAGGATTTTATTTGCTACTTTCTCAAATACACAAATAAGTAGAAAAATAACCTTTCAAAGTTTGATTTAAAAATAAAAATTCCAAAAACAAGTTCCTTTCTCCACTACCACCCCCCCCCCTTTTTCTTTTTAACAATACCTTATCAATCTATTCTGAGCAAACTGAGGTTTGGGACTACAGAAGGCAAGGAAAAAGAGGAAATGGGTTTTGGATATTATCGATTTGTAACTGATAAAGCTGAATCCAGAGCTCCCAGTTACAAATGTCAACATCTACACCTTCTGAGGTTCTCAAATATCTGCCTACAAAGAAAATATTCTTTTTCTCAAAAACAAGCATATACTTCAGTGTTAGAGAAAATAATGCAAGATAGGGAACGGAAGTCAAGAAGCCATATCTAAAGCTTTAAGGGGAACATATTTAATTCCACCAAGTCTGAGCCTTTGGATCATTAAATCATTTGTTAATATTAGATAGCAGGGAAGATTTACATTTAAGGACATCTGACTTCATTCAGGTGAGCTACAAGGTAAGGATTGCTCCAGCTCAGCTTCCTAACTTACCTTTAGAAGACACAGATCTAGATTATTACATGCCAGTGCTCATCAGACACACCAAGCATACGTTCTCTGTAGCTAAGCACCAAACGTGGTAAGCCCTCAACAACTCGGTCTTGACCCATCTTACCCTGGCTCTACAGGTCAGTCTTGTTCAATGCTTAACCAAGTAGTCAATGGAATATTAGTTTTTATCCTATTATAGAAAACTGTGAAAAACTGTATCTTATAGATCTTATTCATTTCATGAGAGAAATTTTAAGTTAAAAATTAAAATAATCATCGAAAGTATCTTTTCTGTTCCTAAAATTAGATATATAGAATTCTGCATATTTGATTAAATTGGAAAAACTTTTATCTCTAGCAAAAGTTGGCTTAATGTGGGTATTGAAACTATTATTTCTCAAAATTGCTGGCTTTAAGAGATAACATTTCAGGAAGTGTTTTACACACACACACACTCGCTGAACCAGCACTGCTGATGAACTATACATAAGGAAAACAAACATACTAAACATACACAACACAGACTTTTATATTTACCCAGAGTTTGAATTTAAGCTTACACAATCTTGAAAGAGAAAGAAAAACACATACACATGTGTAAACTCATGCCCCCTTTTACATGACTTCCAAACTGCACAGGAGGTAAATATTTAGTGACCGTGAAAGTAACTGGAAGGCTATGTATCACCAACTACATCAAAACAACAACAAAAAAATAAAAATAAAAAAGGAACTACAGGAAAACAGCTCGATTGCATTTTTTAAAACTGTGATTTTCATCCTTTGTTATAGCAATCTATTTAATAGGTATCATTAAGCATAAATGCCTACCCTATATATTCATTCTCCTCAAGTCACTGATATTCACTATACACATGCATTCATACAGGTACACACAAAACAGACCTTTGTATCCCCACAAACAGCTGCACAGAAAACAGCATGATAGGCTGGTCATAGAAATTCCTCTATGAGAAATTTAAACGGTTTTCATAATTCTGACCTATTTTTCATGTAATTTGCTTTTATTTTTTTAATCTTAAATGTTTTCACCACTTAAAAGTCTCCTTAGATGCAAATTTATTTAGAAATGGGCTAGTGCCAAAGAAGCAATCTAACACCATCTATGTGGTTCAATAGCCATTCCTCAATTGATCATTATCTCTGTTTTATTAACTCTTTTTTCACTAGAGGGAAAAACCTAAAGCAATCTAACCTTTCAAAGCATGTATGTGCACATACACTCCACTAACCCAAGAAAAACCCTGACGGTGATCTCTTAAATTTAAAAGTGGGGCATAAGTTATCAGGTTCTGAGGTTAGTGAAAACACAAGAGAGCTACCCAGACAGAGAAGGGCTTCAGAAAAACATCTCGCAAAAAGCACTCTGCAATGTCAAGGAGCAGCGTCTCCGTTAGACCAGGAATGAACTTTTCATGCAAAAGAATGAGATTCTACATAAAGAGTTGCTTCCTGGTTTTATGTTGATTGCATTTAAATCTCAGCTTACTGTATCAGCAGTTATCAGGGTCCCTCTACAGGATGTCAAAATACACCTTACTCAAATACATTCATCCTATCTAAAACTGGTTGATAAAACAGTTTACCAATTAAACCTTACAAGAGCCCGGCTCTATGGCAAATGTTATTTCTAAACTTGTGACGGTTTACAGCCTTGCAAACGGTTTTCGTTACTCCATTACCAAACATTTTAAAATGTATCCCAAAGTATTCAATTTCCGCGAACTCTCACGTACAAGAGAGGTCTATTAAAAAGCAGTTGCAGTATTTTTAAAACGAGTGGGGCAATAACCCATCTTTAAACAACCGCCATCTATTTAACATCTCAGTGTATTTGTCAGTGCTACTTTGGTGCTACGTGGATGATAAACTAACTCCTGCTTTGTATGGGTTTGGTGTAGGCTTCTGAAAAGCAAGACGTGTCTAGGAGGGAGGCACCAGGGAACTTCCCTCCCTCACTTGAGCACAGTCCAAGAGGAAAGTTTCTGGGTTGTTTCCCCTTCGCTTCCTCTTACCCTCGCTCCCCCGCGGAGCTGCAGAGCCAGCAATTGTGCAAGAGGAGCCCGGCGCGCAGGGCGCGAATCACCGAGCGCTTGGTACGGGCGGCCGCGGGTGATTAATTATCCTTCCGCGGGCCTGGCGCTCTCCCGGAGGTTCTCCCGGCAGGGCAGCAACCGAGGTGCCGCTGGCGGCTGAGGAGGAGCAGGAGAGGCTCTGGGAGGACGCAGGGGCCGCGCCGAGTGTGAGTGCACAGCGGCGGGCGGGCGGGTGGCGAGCCGAGCAGACCGACTGCGCAGTGCTCGGTCAAGGAAGCGTGGGGAGAGTGCAGCCACCAAGAGCGGACCAGAACGGAGGCCGCCAGCAGCGAGCGGGAGGGCGCGCAGCCTGCCGCCTGCCCTTCGGGCTGACCCCACTGGCCGGCCGGCAGGGAAGCCCGCCGAGCCTCGCTCAGCTCCGAGGCCAGCTGCTCCAGACACCAGAAGCCAGCCCCGCTGCTGTGAGCGGCCCGCGTTTTTAGGACTGTTCGGCCGCAAGACCTACTTAGAGACGGCAAATACTTTGGCCAAGTCTTTCGCACAGTCAGAAAGATACCTCTGTTGAGTAGTGGCTTTTTCTCTTTTTAACGCGAAACAAAGAAATAAATTAAGGATTCGTAAGACCCAGGCTGCACACTGAAACTTTGCAACAAATGCCTTTGCTTTCTCTAACTTCAATGTCCTTTCCCCCCCTTTCCTTAAGGAGCCCTTGGGGAAGCCATGAAGTAACTGCACATTCCAGTAACAGACTTATGAAAAAAAAATGAATCTTTTTTAATTTCAAAAACATTTAGAAAGAAAAGTAGCAGGAAGAAAAGGGCACATAACTCGAGGTTTTGTTAAGGAAAAAAAAATTGAAAGTAACTTACCTGTTGGGACATTCTGAAGAGGAGGTTAGTATCAGCGTTTTGCCATGTCCCCATGAACCCTGGTTCAGCCGCAGTCGTTCTGGTTCCGAACTGCATGGAGTTGTCGGGACAGGGGTCTCTTAAAGTCAAGTCTCTCGCCCTCTTTGGCTCTCTGTCTCTCTGGGTGTCTCTTTCTCTCACATCCACTTCTGCCTCTTCTGACTGAAAAGTGAAGGTGGATTTTTTGAGCTTCTTGGCAGCCAGCAGCAGGAGTATAGTGTAGTTAAGAAGCTGCCTGAACTGTGCGTTTCATTTGGGAAGGGGGAGATCTGGGGGAGGGAGGGGGGTCAGAGCTTCCTTCGCACCTTCTGCACAGATATCCCTATCATTTATGCATAGATTGTGACTCCCCGAGCTTGCCTTTGCTCGGTTTAACAGCTGCCTGTCAGGTGTGCAGGCAGCACTGGAGACCCAACCATCAGCTTCAAACCCTCAGCCACTGCATGTCATTGGATAGCAGAGCTAGGAGTCAACCGCACTGTTCCACAGTCAGACACCAAATGACACCCTGCACTAACCTCTCTCCAGATACAGAGGCAGATACACACTCGTGCATACTCCAAGCAATGCAACAGTCACTGTCCACAAGGCCAGAGAAAGACAGGGCACTTCCCTGGGAATTTTCCCCAACAATGCTTTCTGCTATAACATGTTATATCCGGCACCAGTCTTTGCTTTAACACGTGTAAAACTGTGAGACTTAAATATTTTTAATTACATTGCAAGCAAGTAGTCATCTGGAGTAGAACATGAAGTTTGCTCAGTTGTTGTCTAAATATTAGCTGCCACAAGTCACACATACATGCTGAGCTATTTATAACCACATATGAGCTCACAGAGAAGATAATGTAGAGATTTGACCTTATATTCTAAAGGGTGAACAAGTAAACCTACTAGTTCAACATGGAAGATGTACAACAAGCATATGCAAAAATAAATATGTATCACTTCATATCTAGCATCCCAGGCCATTAACTACCAAACTGAAGGTTAAGTAAGGAGAAGCTGAATGCAAAAGAGGAAAATGAATACCTTTTCTTAAGGCTCACAAGCAGAATAAAATTCCTTTGTTAAAGTTCTCGGGTAAAGCATCTACAACATCCTTTTAAATCATAAAAAAGGCAAAAGATGAAAAAAAAACCTGTCCTATTTCAGGCAAAAAGTAATGCATATAAAAACTCTATTTTTCATTCAGGATCTCTATGGAAAATTCTATGTTTCCCTGCCTGATGAAATATAACCTTGATAGGAGGTCATGTTTTTAATTAAACCAGTTTTAAAATAAAACATCTATTTATTAGATAATATTTAGCTACCTTATTTGTGGAAAAGCAGAACTGAGCAAAATCCACTGTACATAAACACTGTAACTTCAAAATGGAAAGGTAAATTCATGCTGTCTCATAAAAGTAGTCAGCAGGAAAAAGCCATCTTTCCTAAACTTAAAATGTAAGGAACATTAATCTTCAGCCACTTACAAATACTGAGGACAAATGCACCACTCTGCTTGCTCCTTCTTAACTAAAGAATAACAATAAACCTTCCTCTCAGAAACAACAAAAGGAACAGAAAAGCGCTTCCATGGCAGCCCCGCGTCATTAGTGGACAATGAGAAAAGATGAGAAAACGCACGCTATGTTGACACAAATGTGCCTTCCTTTCTAGAACTGACATCTCCTGAAAGCTTTTCTGTTAAACTTCCCTCCAGTTCACCACCATTAAGCACAAAAAAGTCTCAAAAGAAGCAAATTCAATATCTGAAAGGAAACAAACAAGAACCCAAAGAATTGTTGCCTTAAAATATATTAAGTCCACCTGTGGTCAATAAAAATATTCTTTTGCAGGGGAGGGCAGGAAAAGCCCCTATGAGTCAATTGTCAATGGTGACTGTACCTTTACTGCTATTACCCACTTAACTCCCTCTAAAATTTGCTAGCCTCTTGATTTCTGAAGTGGCACTCAGTGCCTCAGTCAAGCTGCCTGCTCAGCTCCTGACCTTCCCACTAATGGCTGTTATTTGTGGGAGGCTTAAGGACACTGTCAATAGCAAGCTTCCTCCTCTCTCCACTCAAGCACTGTTGTATCGCTCTGCCTGTGTGTTCTCTCTCGCCTCTCCTGCTCTCTCCTTCTCTCCTAGTCCTTCCCCTCCTTCTTCACTCTCCCTCACTCCCTCTTCCTATTTTTTCCAGCCCCCACCCCTTTTCTCTCAGTTCTGAGATCCTCTTCTTCCCCAGGTATTCCCCCCACCCACCACAAGCACACACATACGCACACACGCACGCATGCTCGCACACACACGTGTGCACACACACAGTTACAACACAAAAATCAACTGGCATGCAGCAGCAAGCACCTGCAGTAATAGACTCTTTTATTAAAACTGTTATTCTGCAAGACTTGAAATTCCCCATGGACCGGGCCATGTCAAAGCCGATATAATTAACTAGAGGCTCAGCAACGGATCAATTACCAGACAAGCAAGTGATAGTGAAATCAATGAAAGATCATCAGCCACATTATCAGTGTTGCAACTCATTAGGGCAAAACTGAGAAATGTGCTCCGCTCGAGCCCAAGCAAGGTGGCATTACAAAACAAAGGGCTAATTTGGAGACCCTGCTGTGAACAATCTGTAACAGAATTAGCCTTTTTTCCCCCTAAACTGCACAGCTCCATAACTAAATGTGACAGACTGAGAGAAGCAGTTTATTAAGACACCAACCCCAAGTTTATTTAGTTCATAAACTCTCTCCTAGAAAATCAATACAGTCTGTACAGGGTTATTAGGCTGACTAGCTAATACATCCAAATCCGGTCTGCCCAGCCAGCAGTCCGCTGACAAAATGCTACCCCAGTATGCAGACTGCAAGGTCTAACTGAACAAGTCAGCAGCAGAACCGTTACCTCGCTATTCCTGCATAGCCACACCTTAAAAACACCAGGACAGCCTTGTAGGATTTAAAAGGCAAATACCATGATTATACCGTACTGGACCTACTAGATAGGTTTTTGTCAAACAGAATCTTAACTAGTTCCTAAGACTAGCTAAGAAAGAGTGAAAGTTCTGTTATAATAACAGAGGAGAAACCGAAGAGTTAACCATAGATAAACGTATTAAAATACAGCACAAACCCAGAACATTTGTTATGCTTTGTAAATTTTAAGTTTCTATCATCCTTTTAATAAATTTTAGAAAATGAAAATCTGACCTCTCTAGAAATTCCTGAAATTTGTTATGGGAACTTGCCATTCATTTCCATAGGGAAAGTGTAGAATCCTCAGTCTTCTAGCCAATGAGAAGCTTGAATAATTTTAAAGACACGGGCCCCAAACAAACAACAAAACCAAGGCACTAAGGTACCTTCTAAGGTAGATTACAGAATAACTCTCTGGAATAATCTTTATCTAAGTTATTTACAACCAGGCAATTGGGCTAAACATCATTTTCACAATGACTGCTTTCTTTTTCCCTGATTCTAAGTCATGGACTTCAGGTTAAGGGATCACAAGCATGAAAGGTCACATGACTCTCCCCACATTTGCTGCGAGGGAGAAATGGGCTGTGTAAACTCTGAAGTGCACCAACTAGTCCTCAAGCCCCTGGAGAATCTGTAGGACTAGGAGTAGCTCCCCCTCGTAATAACACACAGCAACAATACACAAACACAAAAGTCTCAGATGCATTTTACAGTGGGAATGTAACTGCATGAGGTTAGGGGAAATAGCACTGGAAATGAATGATGATGTTTTAACATTCCAAATGTTCAAAGGGAGAAAAAAAAACCCGCTATATATATATATATATCTCAGTCAATTGGCTTCAAGATTCTAAATCTTAAACCTTAATTTAAAAATATTTGAGTAAAATTCAGTTTATGTATGCTAGAATTAAATGTTTGTTCCTAGAATTTTTAGCTGGTTTCTTATCAAACATTTCATAAGTCATGTTTCTAAGTAATATTTTAAAAAGTCAAGCATATATATTAAACCTTTACTATATGCCAATAATTTGGATAATAATTAAAAGTTGTAATTACAGAAAATTCTTACTTTTTAAAACCTTTTTGCACATAGCTACACACTGTGCATGTACCCTCAATGAGATCCAATTAGTTAACAAAGAATTTGCATTTCAGTTAGTGTGGGATAACAAGACTATAGGGAGGCACAGTGCAATTCCACCAACAGAGTAAGACAGTGTGTTCTTTCCTGTTAGCTCTGTAAGCAATAATTCCCACAAGTGGCTGCTTAAAATGTTGCTATCTTTTCAATATTTGGGAAGTGAGGTAAATTTGGGCCTTTCCTTCTATTTCCTCAAAAACTCCATGTTGATGTAAAAGTTAGCCACAGTTACTAAAGGACCATGTCAAGGAATGCTGGTTTGCATGTGCTTTTGGAGTGAACTAGTTTTGTGTGTGTGTGTGTGTGTGTGTGTGTGTGTGTATGTATGTATGTGTTTAAAGGATAAATAATTTGTGTATATATAAGTATATATATATATACATACATATATATATGAATACATACATTTAAGACAATGTCTCACTATGTAGCCTTAGCTGGCCTGGAACTCACTGTGTACACCAGATGGACTTCAAGAGATCTGCCAGCCTCTGCCTCCCCTATGCTAGGATTAGAGGTGTGCTCCCCCATGCCCAGCCTTACTTTTCTTCTCAACATTTAATTTCTTTAAAACTCACTACTTTCTTAAAGTCACTCTGGCTGGGAACAGAGAAGCCACAGTAAGGATATGGCCCTGTGCTAAGGCTCTCGTGCCCTGAGAAAGCACACTGAGAAAGCACTTGAGGGCCTCCCCCCCACAGCTGTGACTACAACAATGTAAATCCTAAGCAAATATAAAATAAATGTATGGTGTGCGTACACAATTTAAGCGGCATCCCCCAGACTTGTGATGGCCTACAGAGCAGTACCTGTGCTTCCCTGGGTTCAGTTCTGCAGCTGTTAGCAGAGGTTGTCATCTGTAATGACAGTGGACTGGCCTTTGCTCGTCTTTTATTCACTATTCATTTCCAAAGCTTGGTTAAGTATGGAGCTGGGTTAAAGATCAGTGGTTTTTCATGTGACACACGCTGGTATTCATCTAATGGCTTGTCAAGACAAAACTGTCCCTGTTCTTGCCAAAATAATAAAAATGACGCTCCACATCGCATGACAATCAGCACTTCCTCATGGCAAAACAACTCAAGCTTTTTGTAACTCATTTATTTTATAGAAAAACAAATGTTAACTGGCTCTCCAGTCCTAATGCAGAGAACCAGGCTGTCATTCTCAAAGGAAGCGTTAACGTTTTTTGCTCTCAGAACTCGAAGCAGTATGTAAGCTGGCCACTAATCAAATGCAATTTTAATATATAGAGTACTGCTGAAGCCCGGGTTTCTGATGCATTAAGGTGCATAACTTAATATATGCAGATTATGCAGGAGCAGCAGTCTGGACTCAGTCACAGAGGTGGGGCAGGCAATTGAGGAAATGTCATTTTTCTTGAGAACAAAGTGTGGGACTTGCTTTGCAACATCTGTTGGTCTGTGTGAAATGTTAACAGATGTCTTAAGTGGAAAAAAGGAGAGAGAGAGTTAATAAAGGAAACCTCCTCTGAACAGATAATCCACCCAAATTTCCATATTCCCAAGGAAGAAGGTTGACAGCGGCCTTTCCCCTTGTGAAGCCCAATTTATCGCACAAAGTTTCATTTTCTATGTAAAGTTAAGGAGTAAAAATTCTCACTCACTATAAAAGAATAGAAAAAAGTAATAATAATCATAATTTCAATTTTTTTCAAATTTCAAATGTTTGTTTACTTTATAATTACAGAGTTATCTATGTTGTTTGCTTTTCCTTAACTCATCGAACATCCAACACAAAAACAGTGAGCACACAAACACACACACACACACAAGTACACACACACAAGCACACACACAAGGAATAATAGCTATGATATGGTGTGTGCATGTTGTAGGGAAAAGGAAGGAAGGAGAGTAAAAAGTAGTTTTTAGGATCAGCCATCTTTTGTTTTTTTTGGCTGTTTTTATTTATTTATTTATTTGTTTGTTTGTTTGTTTTTAAGGCAGGGTCTTTCTACTTAGGCAGTCTGAAACTTACCATTTAGCCCAGCCTGGCCTCAACTCAAACTCATAGAGATCTGTCTGCCTCTCCGACCCATCTTTTTTAGTGTAAAAGGTACCCATCTTCACAGTTAAAAGTCACCTAATATTTACACCTACATCCTTGCTGGCTCCCAATTCCTCTCTCTCCATTCCAATCTCTGGAAGAAATGACAGACACACCGTGTTTCAACAGACAAGCATTCTCAAGAAGGAACATCTGGAAACTGTGGATCCCCATGTTCAAATCTGAAGGAACCTGAAAAGATTTGCTTATTTAGCAATTCTTTTTCTTGTTTCAATTTGTTAGATGACTGAACCAAACCTGTAGGTAGCAGTCTTTAATTCAGGTTAAAAAGATGATGCATGGGCAGGAGGGACTTAGTGGTTCAATCCTTCCATCCCGGCACTTGGAGGCAGAGGCAGGCAGATCTCTGGGAATTTGAGGCCAGTTTGATCTGGTTCCAGACAATGCAAGAGCTACATAGTGAGATTGTCTCAAAAATAAAACAAAGACAAAAGAAAAATAATAGAAACAAAGATAATTTGTGCACTCCATCCACTTAATGTAAGCAAGTGTTGTGTGTAAATGATCTGAACAACATAGGAATCTACTGTATTGCTTTTCCCACTAACATCTTTAAGAGAAGAATTTAGGGTTAGAGTCCATGAATTAGCTAATTCTAATTCACTTAAGGATCTTTATGGAGAGGAGAAGAAAAAAATCATGTTGTCATCTTTGACTGGAGTCTCAGTCCCCAAACCTCTCTCCGCCAAGAGCCTGTGCACCTGCTACGCCGTATTTATAACTATACCTTTGCCAGAAGGCTTTGACAAGCTGGGTTGGGTCCTTCAACATATAGTAGCTTCAGCCAGAACATCTTAGCCTGAAGATTTCAGGGAACAAGATCACGGTCCAATTTGTAAGTAGGATGTGCACGTATGCCTTCATTTTTAGTTACTCTTCCGCCAAACCATTATGGACACTAAATACTGAGATGTTAACTCACAGGAACACCAACCACATCAGTGCACAGAACAGAAATAACTGCCGTGTACCGAAAGAAAAATGGTGGCCAGCAAAAATGGTGACAGAGAAAACCTTGTGCATTAAAAATACCTTTATGTGACCAGAAAAGGAACACAGGTCCCTTAATATAAGGTTTGAGACACTTAATTAGTGGCATTAACATTCTCTGTAGGAAAATATCACCTAAAAGTGTCACCCAAAAGAGAGACACGGCTCCAGCTGACACTTGTCTAACGGTGACTGAGATATAGCATTGTTGACAGCCTAATCAGGGGCTCTACTTCATAACACACTTCAAGGAAGTACCCAAACGCTATAATCCTTTGATACTATGAAAATATGAAAATTGAAAGATTTGAGTAGGGTGTAGCAGATAAGATAGTTTACAAAATGCCAAGGAATGGCAGAATCCCTTGGAATCAGGGTTCACGTTTCAAAAAAGCATCTTCGGTCGGTACAAGCCTCATGCCTACAAAAGATCAAACATTTACTACCGTGTTTTGATCTAAAAACTGAAAAATGACTTTAATCTCTTTGTGGGTACAAGCAGTGACAAAAGCTTTCTTTCTACCACGTGCTACAGTCGATGCCTTTTTTGTTTCTTTTTGGAGAAAATCTTCTAAAAGAATCAGTGGTATCTTTCCTTAAATGAATATGAGGAGGAAAAAAGGAAAAAGGAAAAACAAAAACAAAACCAACAGGCTGGGGCAGGGAGGCACATTGGGGAATTACTTTCATATGACCATGAAAGTTGCAGGATTGTAAAGACAATATTAATTTTTTTTATTTACTTCCTTCTAAAAACTGCAGACTGAGATGCTGGCAGCTCCGGTAAAAATGTCATAATAATAGTTTAAATTACTGTCAGGAAGGAAGATTGAGATTCACTCGCACACAGGAAACCACGTTACAAGGGTGGGCTCAATTCTTTACAATTACTTGAAAAATACAGCACTTTAAAGTTAACACATAAAAAAGATACAGTAAAAATAATACACTACATATAATTCTCAAACCTAAAAAATAAATTTAAACAGTGAATTATAAGAACAAAGTGTCAAAATTCCAAGACTATTTTAGACACACACAAACACACATATACACTCACACACACAAATACGCTCACAGACACATATACACATATACACTCACAAACAAACATAAGCACAAACACAATGCACTCACAAACACAGACACAAGCACATCTTTAAAGGGAAAAACAATGACACAAAGAAAATTTGAATGAACTTGTAGATTGGTTTTCTAATTTAAAAATTCAAAATGTGCAGAATTAACTAGTAGTGGATGGCATTTGGGTGGTAAGGGTCTCTAGTGGAGGGCATCAGTGGGAAGCAGGCAGATGGGAAGCTTTTAAAAATAACCATGTGGCCAGGCCGTGGTGGTACACTACGTCTTTAATCCCAGCACTCGGGAAGCAGAGGCAGGTGAATCACTGTGAGTTCGAGGCCAGCCTGGTCTACAAGAGCTTGTTCCAGGACAGCTAGGACTGTTACACAGGGAAACCCTGTCTCAAAAATCTGAAAAAAGAAAACCCAAAAAGACAGAAACACACAACCATCTTATCTACCCACCCAGCTAGTGTCCTGGATATGCTCGACCTGTGAAAACTCACCAGTCTGTACACACACTTGGGCACTCGTGTGTGTATGTCTGTATCTTATATATACATATGCAGATACATCTTATACACACAGATTATACTTCAGTTCCCAAAGATTACTAACAAGTCTACTACAAAAAACAGAGATGATGATCAGCCCTAGAACTGGGTTAAAAAGATGAAAAAAAGGCAGGTGGTGGGGTCACACACCTTTAATCCCAGCACCAGAGAGGCAGAGACAGAGGGATCTCTGTGAGTTCAAGGCCAGCCTTGTCTACAGAGACAGTTCTAGGACAGGCTCCAAAAGCCACACAGAGAAACCCTGTCTCAAATAAAAAAAAAAAAAAAGAAGAAGAAGAAGGGAAGAAAGGGAATAAAACAGAAGACAGTTTATCTCAGTCAAAATCATTCAAATAACTGCCACAAAAATACTGCTTCTTATAATTTCTTCAAAAGCAAAAGTGTTGGAAAGCAAATAAAAATATTCATTTCCTAACGTGAAGTTGAGACAGTAAAAATATGGAAGAAAGACTAATTAGGTGGAGGAGCCTCGAAAGGACAATCAGAGCATGTGAGCACATTCAAGTGACTTAAATAGGAAAGAGGAACATACCTCAAGTTGAGAGGGATCCACCCCGCAGCATGGGACCTTGAAATGCGCCTGCCAGTCTTGATCAGCAAGCCTGCCCTCTGCTTTGTAACTGAGGCAGTTCGGAGGTGGGGAGGGCACAAAGCGTGCCTGTTGAGAGATTGGAAGAAGAAAGAAATTACATATAGTCTGCAGACAGTATCATACAGAAACGGTCATTTCAAGACACTTTACCATCAAAACCATAAATGTGACATTCCTCTGGCCACACAAACACTTTAAAAAGAGTCAATCACTCCGGTCTACAACAACCAATAGTTAAATACATGAACCATGAGAGAATAAACAATGAGGCGGCATAACAGAATAATTCACTGATGGGTAACCAGATGGGGATTGAGCACAGGGCTTCTTGTGTTCAGCATAAACTCCATTAAACTATTCCACCTGTCTACTTAGTCTCTTCTCTTTAAGGGGGGGGCTGAAGAGTTGAGAGGATTCTGAAACTGGGGCTACCAAACACAGTTTCTACCACTGAGCTGCACCCCAACCAGTAGCTCAACTTACTCCATTTTCTTCCCCTAATCATAAAAAAAAAAATCACTTTAAACCTTTTTACTCATTGTTGAAGGACTGTTTACCAAGCTTCACACAAGAAGCTGTAAGAAACACCAAATAACACCAAAATAAGGCATAATCCCTGCTCACAAGACGTTTATGATGTAGTATAGAAGGTTTGCACAAAAATTGCCTTACATAACTAGAGAATGTGGTAAGAGAACAGTAGAGCCGTATGATTAAGGGAAGGATGCTTTCCCACTGATAAAGGGAAAGAAAGCCTCCAAGCAAAGGCAGTCTTTGTTCTGGGCACAGAGAGACTCGCAATATCCCTCTAGAGAAGTGATCCAGTTTGCCTAGAGCTTAGGTAGGATGCTGGATATAGCAGTAATAAGCAAAAGGATGTGTAAGCAGCAGAACTATTGGTAAGAATCCCACAGTCAACACTGAGTTGCTATTCTGTTTCTATCACCACCAGTCAAGTCTACTAGAAGACGTCAACAGCAGCACCACGTGATTGTCAGCATTCTTTAAGACAGTGCATCGAGGACAACTCCTTAAAATGTAAACAGAACAAAGACAAGAGATCAATTAGGGAACTAGTATAATAAGCTAGGTAAAATAACTACTAGCAGATAAAGCTGATGAAGAAATGCAAGACACAAAAGAGATCATGAGGATGAAATGCAAGAATGACTGATAGAATACCGATAACAAGGAGGCTGAACAGATGGCTCGGTGATTAATAAGAACACACTGTTCTTGTAGAGGACCCAAGTTAGTTCCTATGTTGGATGGCTCACAACTGCCTGTAACTCCACCTCCAGGGGATCTGATGTCTTCTGCTAGCCTCCATAGACAACTGCACTCATGTGCTCACCGTCCCCAGAAGCAGACTAATACACATAATTAAAAATAAAAATAAATGTTTTGAAAAGGATGTGGGTCACAAGAGCCAATGTGACGCTAGAGATCTGATTGGTAGCACCCCCTACAGAAATGTATGAAATAATTTAGGGCAAGAAAATCAAGCTCAGTTTGAGGTTATAGATGATCATGGAGATAAGTAGGCAGTAGAAAGTTCAGAAAACAGACCGATACTGGAGTACTGGATTTGGATGTATCTATGTAAACATGGCATTAAAGGGAATTGAACATGGACACAATGTTCTTTGTGGTTATGAATGAGAAGATAAATTGACAAAGGATGGTTGGTAGCTTTAGATAATACTGTATTTAGAGTATAATAATAGAAATTTAGTAGTAAATAGAACTATAGGAGTGATCTATCGATCAAGATACTTGACTTGGTAGTATGTGATATTAATGGCTAAATACTTCAGATGCATTTGTTACTTTGAGTAAATGTATGTTCAATATACAATTCCATATGTATACATATATATAATAACTAAATATTTTGTTGTGTTTACTTTTTGTTTTTTAAGATGTTTTATATTTATAAATTTCTGGGTCATATGAGTTCTTTCAGTACAGTAATATGTATATATGATACATTTTATAAAAAAGTTCAGAAATACATAATTTGTAAAGACAAAGAGGTAGAAATGGTAAAATATTCTTTGAAGGCATTTTAAAAGAAAACAAAGTAAAAGAAATGTGGCCTGAAAAGTTAGCAGGGTTTAGAGAAGTGTTTTTAGGAACAAACAGTTTGTTTTCCACTATAGCAGGTTAAAAAAAAAATGTCTACAGCAAGCAAAGGGGACAAAGTCAGCAGAGAAAAGGATATTGAAGATCTAAGCCAGAGGGAAAATGATATAAAGGGTCCTGGGAGAGAATGTAATAAGAACACAAATGAAAAGGTTCCCTGAAGGGAGAAAAAAATTTCCCTCAGAAACCGAAGGAATGATACAGGAAATTTCTCATGGTTAAGAAATGTAGGTAACTGTCTGGCCGTAGAGGCCTTTAATCCCAGCCACTTGGGAGGCACAGATACTTGGATTTCTGTGAGTTCAAAGGCAGCCTGCTCTACAGAGTGAGTTCCAGGACAGCCTAGATGACACTGGGAAACCTTGTCTGTAAACACCAAAAACAAGAACCAAAAGAAATGCAGGGATTGGGGTGTGTCTGGGTGCATAAATATATCAATATAACCTGCTAAGTCTATTCAATGTTACTTGCAATTACAGGATGGCAGGACTGACCACTTGGTATTGGATGACCAATTAGGGGGCCTCTTCCTGGGGGAAAACAACTTCTCTCAGCATCCCTGAATTGCCCGTAGCTTTTTGCCTGGGGGTGGGACCCTGTGAGATTTCCCTCTTTCAGTTTTTCACGATGTCCCTGTTCAGGCCTTGCCATATTGTAACAATTAAAGAAGATGAGGCCAGGAATTTGAGAAGGAGCGAGGGTCGGAGCCATGGAAGTTGTTGGAGGAAGGAAAGGGAATGGAGAGAAATGATGTAATTATATTCTGTTGAAAACAATAATAAATATGTTTGATTTTTTTTTTAAAAAGAAATACAAATATTAAGAGCTCAGTTAAGAGCACTAAACAGAGGACAACCAGAGACAAGAAGAACGGGTTGCTTGGATAGGGTACAAGAAAAGATCAGAACCAACAAGGAATGAGCGGAAGAAATGCAATTCGGCAGAAATCCGTCAGGAGCCTCTTCCCACTCAGTTGATTCAAACGATGCACAGGGCTAGAGCCATGGCCCAGTGGCTAAGAACACGCATTGTTCTTGTATGAGACAGAGTTCAGATCTCAGTACCACATGAGATGGCTCACAACTGTTTGATCTGATGCCCTTTCTTGGTCGCTGTAGACACCTGTGGGCATACACACACGCACACACACACACACAATTTTTAAATAATTTATCTTTAAAAATTTAAAGTTAAACCTTTTTTTAAAAAGTCAGTGTAGTTAGGAGTTTTGAATTTTGACTTTGAAAACTAGAATACTAAGAACCAGCAAGAAGTTCTTACTGGAGAGAGCAATGCCTTGCTCGAAAACACACAGGCCAGTAAGAAACAGAACTTTAGAAACCATAATGATTACATACATTCCCATAGTGATGAGTTCATATAAGAAAATAAAATACCAAGAACAGATTTTTAGATCAAATTATTTGATTTTTATTTAGTCATATCCCCCCAATTCTAAGTATTTACAGAGCATTTTTTAAAATGGCTATAATCTACTCCCGGCTTGAGAAACTCCCCAAAGCAAATAAAATATTGAAATACTTTAAACTATATCACATAAGTGATTTGAGTAAAATAAGGAAGGGGAAATGTCTAAGAATATTGCTTCTTTAAAATACACGAGAAAAAGCTAATTCCACCTCATGCTAATTCCTACCTCCAGGCCTATGTAACCCAAAGTCACATCAACTCTCTACCCAGTTAGTGCGGGTCGCATTAGCAGAACCTGTAGTTCAGAATCCCTCTAGAGACCAAGGGAATTATGAGTTCTATTGCCCAGCGAGTATCTACAGTCACTAATGAATCACCTCAGGGACATGGACAAGGATATTTTTCTGCTGCATTGGCAGTCACTACAAGCAGCCTTCCTAACAGAGTCCTTTCTGTAAGGACCACTGTCTGAGTGACCCGCCACACAGCTTTATAAAGTAACATTAATACTGTGGGCCAAAATGAGATTGATCTTTGAGCTTCGTGGTCTCCTGTTGTCAACAGTGCATTATAAAACCAATACTAAATACTTTATAAACAGGTCTCCCTCCAGTGTATTAGAGAAACAGTACATCTCGCATGCCCCATAGTTAGGTAGCCACATATCCATCAGGCTAATACATTATTTAGGAGATACTCAGAAGAGCAATAAGAGTCAATAAACTAACTTCTGGATACTTATACACAACTATTCCACTGGAAATTGTACCTGGAAGAGAAAACTTTCTCACTAACAATGGTGGACGACAGAGCCTCTCTCAAGCATCCTGTTAGAAGGAAGCGCAGACTTCTGGAGTGAGAAAGAAGACATTCCTATGGCCTGAAGAGAATTTTAGTCATTGACCTTTATGTACTATCCAACTCCACACTCATTTATTTTGTATATACATGCCTCTGGTTCTCCCATCCTCATGGCGGGTCAGGGAAATAAAGACTGGCAGAAACATGTCTATCACCCCTTAACTCAGGGCACATGACAACTTCCACTACTGATTTCTACTTGTTACCGCAAAGGAACGACCCAATGACTTGAGTGTCTGCACAAGGCCTGCGCTACATGTGCAGCATGGAACTCAGAAGCCATTGACCAAACATTTAAAGGAGCTTTTATTTCTTCATTTCTGTTTTTTTGCCCTGTATTTTTGGTTAAAGCTCCCTAGCCCTTAGACACCTATGATGCCGTCCCTGATGCCCAGTCTAGCATCACCAGGCACCTCATGCCGAATTCTGCCATTCTGAGAGAGCACCTTCTGCTCGGGAATGTATTCCAGCCCTTCAAAGAAGGATTTCCTCAGCTGGGAGTTATTTCTCAAACTATAAGAGGCGTGGACCTTTGTGTAGTCCTGTGGTGCCATGGTTTCACATGCTGGCCACATCAATACTGGAGAGCAAGCATCTGTAACCCACAGCTGTGTGCGCTCCAGCCCCCAAGCACCGCAAGGCTGGTGCCAACGCAAACCACCCTTCCCATCCCACATTGGAACCACACTGGTTTTCTTCAGGAGCCAGAGACTGAGATACAGTTCTGAAAATGGGATTTTGGGTACTTTCCACTCGTATGATGGATATGGACTATCAAGAAGAATCCTGCCAGGGGCACTGGCTCTTTTCTTCTCCCCATTCCACATCAAGTGGATAAACTCGAAAGGGGAAAGGGAGGGAGGAGGGCAGTGGAGGATAGGTCAACGAACACCATATCCATATATTAAAATGTGCTTATGCAACACAATACTATGCACAATGAACACATACAGGGAAATATTTTTTAAGAAAAGCAAAATATAAGGGACTTACAGTATTAAAGCATTATTCTAAAATCCACCGGGAAACAACCTGAATGGAAAAACAAACATTTTTTTCCCCACAGTGTTTTCATTTTTCTTCCTCATTATCTTAGAGTTTTACTTTTATAGGCAAGAATTTTGGAGGTGGAAACACATTTTATGAGGGTAGGTAAAAGAAGTGGAAATAAAGGGCAAACACGAGAGACATGATTCTACATTACTTCCTCAAAGAAACGTCCCCAAATCCTAGACATCGGGAAAGCTGATATGAAAACATGGGCTAGGACGAACTTCTTTGTTTTATTTTTGCGACTACAACCACTAGTCCTAAGATGACTGCTCATATTAACGCATGTGGTATGTAGACAAACTGTAGACGATGCAGTCTCTGACCTAAGTCCTTATCTACGTCTGTGGGGATTTACTACTCCTGCTAGATTTACTTTATTTTTCATGCTCTCGCCCAGAGGAAGTGATCATCACTCAAGACTTGGAGCCTGTCCATGGGTGGGGTTTACATATGGCAATGAGAAGAGGGTATTTGCCCTTGGACACAGATGGTATCGAACCCAAAGCTTAGCGAGTCTGATTCACTTGCAGCAAAGATAAAGACACATTTCTGAAAGTCTGACACTGATCTCACTGAGCTTTATTTAAAAAAAAAAATTCACAAAGTGTGGAAGTATGAAGTACTCGGTGCTTTATCACGTCAAGCACATGCATGCACGAGCCGTGTCACTACGCACTGGACTGGTATCATATAGTTATCTCCGTGTGATGCAGCGATTGCTGTCATATAGCACCCCACGTCCAGTTACTGACATTCCATGTGTGTGCATATAACATATGCAAAAATCAACTGTGCAAGGAGTCAACTATGTGCAGTGGTCAAAAGTTCAGCAATGAGATTACACAGGTTTGACTATCTGTAGAAGCTTTTACTTACTTGTGTGACCTTGGCAAAACACTTAGTCCAAATTTGCCATCTCCAAAGTGAAAATTCAATTGTAGTAATTCACAGAATTGTTGTGAAGATTGTGTTAGCACAAAAGGTTTACCTAGTATCTAAACATCTAAACATAAGCACTCAACAAATGTGAGTCAGCCTCCTTCCCTTTCTCCCTCCGTCCTTTCCTCCTCCCTCTCTCCTTCCCCCCCTCGTGTGTGTATGTGAGAACAGATTCCAAACTGGATGGCTTCAGGCACTTTTGTTTGACTCCCCAAGTAAGACTGTATGAGTATGCACGTGTTTTAATTAATGGCCAACATACAAAGTTCAGTTAGAACTGCCATTCAAAGAGAAAACTATGAAACTTCATATTGAATTTTCTCTTTAAGTATCAAATATATTTTATGTACTTATCTAACACCAAAAAACCCCCAAAATCCATGACAGAATTTAAATTAGAAAAAAAATCAGCTCTGTACCATTAACTAATCAATCATCTGAATTCAGTCCTTCCCTATCCCCTTTTTAGATTTTCTTCATGTTATACTACATGCAAGCATGCACAAACACATACACACACACACACACACACACACACACACACACTTAGAGCAGAGTTTATTCCATCTACTTGGCCTGAAACAGCAGGAATAGCGAGGTGTTGAAGACCGAGGATGAGAAATAGAGAAGATGAGAAATAAAGAAGACAAAGCAATAGCTAGGACCAGGAGGTCTTGTATAAGTTGACATAGGCCAAACAAGTTTATGAAGAACAATACCATAGATACTATTTGCAGCCAAGGTCAGCTGAAGGTTAAGTCTGACTATGTCGACAAAGCAACGAGAGATGCCTCAGACAAATGTATGTGCGCGCGCACACACACACATATAGAATTCTCAATTCTCATTTTTTTTTTGTTTTTTTGTTTTAATTGAGCTATACACTTTTCTCTGCTCCCATTCCTTCCTCCCCATCCTCTTCTACTCTCTCCCATGGTCCTCATGCTCCCAATTTACTCAACAGATTGGGTATTTTTCTACTTCCCACGTAGATTAGATCCATGCATGTCTCTCTTAGGGTCCTCTTTGTTGTCTAGGTTCTCTGGGATTGTGAATTGTAGGCTGTGTTTTCTTTGCTTTATGTATAAAATCCACTTATGAGTGAGCACATATTATATTTGTGTTTCTGGGTCTCGGTGACCTCACTCAATATGATGTTTTCTAGATACATCTATTTGCCCGCAAATTTCAAGATGTCATTATTTTTTTCTGCTATGTAGTATACTCCATTGTGTAAACAGAGAACTCTCAACAGATGAATCTAAAATGGTTGAAAGACACTTAAGGAAATGTTCAACATCCTTAGCAATCAGAGAAATGCAAATCAAAACAACTCTGAGATTCCATCTTACACCTGTGAGAATGGCCAAGATCAAAAACACTGATGACAACTTATGCTGGAGAGGTTGAGGGGTAAAGGGAACACTCCTGCATTGCTGGTGGGAGTGCAAACTGATACAGTTGCTTTGAATATCAGTATGGCAATTTCTCAGAAAATTAGGAAACAACCTACCTCAAAACCCAGCAATACTACTTTTTGGTATATAATTCCCGTTTTCATAAAATGTTTATCATTTTGTTCTTCACAAGTCTCATGAAATAAGTATTATTATTCTCACCCTATTAATGAGGAAACTGAAGCTAGGAGGATTGAATCATATGACCAAAGCTTTATGTTAGTGTTAAAGTGAAAATTTAAGACTGAGTTGGTCTAATTTCAAAACATGCGCTTATCCCATTTTTCTGCACTGCTTGGTTTCTATTTTTTTAGACAAGAATTTCCTTGAAAGTTATGAAATACTATACTGTGTCTTTAAATAGGGTTGGCTTTCCTGATCAATTATCTTTTTAATCTGAATATCAACTAACATGGAGTGCTATCTTTAGAGTTTCTAAGGACTCAAGGAAATGACCTATTTATCCAGAAGAGTTTAAAATCAAACAAAATAAGGGAAAGCACAATTTTTCTAAATTCAACAATCTACCCAGTTTATCATTTATTTAATTATAATTACTTATTGTATAACCAACATCTACATTTTCATGCTTTTAGAATTTGTTTTTATTTTACTATGATCCTTTCCCGTGGAATATTAAGCAGTTGTTAGAAAGAAGGAGAAAGCTATAGTCAGTGTTAATAAGGAACGTCTCCAGGTAAGTGAGGAGAGGTGCAGCAGAGTCCACAGTGTGTGGCTAGAAATGCTTAGAGGTGTGAGAGGCAAAGGGGGGAAAGGAGAGAAAGGCCAGACAGTATGCCAGGCACAGCCAAGCAAGAGTCCACCGGGGCTTGGCAGCTTTGCTTCTTCTCTGCAGGAGGCTGGAAGCAATGCCCACAACATCGGAGTGTACCAGTGGAAACAAAGCCCCCCTTCCTGATGTACGGGATAGTCAGGCAGCCATGTCTAAACACTAAGTGAAAAGAAAATGATGTCAACAATTGCTCTCCTTTATGAAAAAGTCCCCCCAGTCAGTGCGCCTGTCACTAGGTACAGAACTTAGCAGCAGAAATAATTTCATCCAGCAATGGCACCTATGAGTGTTGTCTCGAACAACAGAAGTATATACACAGTCTACACAGCGGACAAAAGGATCATCTGCCCAGGCTGTCAGGGAAGGAGTCTCCCTCCAGATGACAGCAAATCCAGCTACCAGTCGATGCGTGTGTTCTCTTACACAAGCACTTCAGTTTTCATGATTTTCCACACTCAAGAGCCTTCGACTCAGGCCGCAAACTCAGGGTGTCTGAAATAGCCCGACACAACATGTTCTTCGCCTGACTGTTCCTTGCCCATTTCAGAGTTTTGTTAACAAACAATTAAGCCTCCTACTCATCGGGGCTTAAGAGCAAATTCAAGTGTTTAACTTCTATATTCTTACCACATTTGGCAAACTGCCCAGTAGTCAAAAGTATTTAAGAAATTTGGATGAATGAACGAACACAGGATGAACGGAGGGAGATAAAGTCAGGGTGTGCTTCTCAGGGCAGCTCTCTTAGCAGGGCAAACTTGGCTCTCTATGCACAGGATTGTTGTTTGGTTTGTTTCCCTTCGAGCACAGCTCATCCTCTCAAAGTATTAAGCATTAGTAAGGTGAAACATTCTTTATCACTGAATTTTCTTTTTAAGTTTTTATTTAGTATCACATTCTAAAAATTTTCAGATCAAAATAAAAGGAAAAATTAAAGAATTGATAAGGTCCAAATTAAGCCCAGAACTATGAACACTTGATGCTTAATGAAAAGAAGTAAAATAAATGATCCCCATGATCTCTGAAACACAAACACACCAAGCACTTCTAAGGAAAATAAGTGCCATATTTAAGATACCACAAATTAAAGCCTGGAAGAGAAAAACACTGGCTGCGGATACAACTCACTACAGAGTGGTTGGGAAGAATGGATGGGGCCCTAGGCTTGATCCCTGCACCCCGACAAGCACAAAGAAACATAGCCTCTGTTTTCTAAAACAAAAACAAAACAAAACAAAAAAACCTCTTTATCTTTTATGCTACAGATTTATCAAAAAAAAAAAAAAACCTTTTAAATATCTGACAGATACAGCAAATACCCTTAGTCACAACTCAGAAAAGCTCTAAACTTTTTTCTAGAATATAAAGTCAATCAGGGTATATCCCTAAACCAATTATTATGTACATATTGTCGATGATTATAATTTTAAGACCTTTCTGCCAGTGTGGGTGGTATATGGCTAACACCTAGGGCCTCGAACATGCTAGGCCAGCTCCTAGCACTAAGTTGTCCCTCCGGTCCATTAATATGTTCTCCTTTCAATATGAGAACACAAAGATTCCATTTAACACACTGAATCCCCATCTGAAGGCAAAAATCAACCGCTGTGTAATATTTCTAAGAATACTTTTAGAAATCATGTCTTAGAAAAAGAAACAATTTGGAATTTAGTGTTTCCCCTAACCCTCTGTTGTCCAAATGAGGCTAAGAGGGCCAAGTTTACTCTTACAAGGAAAGTTACTCAGAGTGTTTTCATTTTGTGCATTCATTCTGTCGTACTATTGCCTAACATGATAAAGAAATACAAACCATGAGGAAAAAATCTGAGTCTAGAGTACTTTTCATATTTTCACTTCCCTCTTGATCCAAAACATACATCTTTAAGTATAATTAATTGACACCTGAAACCAACTTAAGGAACACTGAGAGTCATATCTGAGTCATATTGATCAATGCCATCCACATGCTTGAAAGAGAAGCTTCATGCGGCCATACACAAAACAGGTAACCCAGTATTCTAATCTTAGAACTAAAATTCTTGTCTTGGAAAACAAGCAATTTTTACAGACAACTTGGCAACCCCACATCAAAGACAGTCTCTAAAACTGCCAGGTTGCAAAGGAAACTCGAGTTATGCAGGAACCCCTGCACTTTTAGATTCTGATACCCTAAAACAACAGAAAGATGCACTATCAAGTAAATACAGCCTTAAAGAGAAAGAATAAAACACACTTTGGCATTTTGTATATAACAGAACAACTCAAAGAGTATGAGTTGCCAAGTGAATCAAAGCACAATGTGGCTTCCATGGCTGTAACCAGTGAGCTCTGGGCAAAGGAAGGCAATTCCCACAGCCTCCCAAGGATGCTCAGTTTGAATTTGGATGGGCATTTTGGTAGTGATTAAAGCTTCCACAACTGCAGAGAACCTTATGTCAGGATGCTTCCATATTCCTCGCTGTCGTGTGAACATCCCAGGTCAAATACAACATGACACTAATAGTCTAAAAGGAAAGTGGGGAAACCAGAAACTATTTTAACAGATTTCACAGATTCCTCCTTGCAGTGGTTGTGGGAAAGACAAGGCAGAGTTTGAACATTAACAACGGTTGTTAAGGTGAAGCTTAATCCCAAATGTGTTAGCATGAAACGACCCACTTCAAAAAGATTTTAGAGTATATTTTATTAAATCCTGAAATGCATGTCCTGGTAAATTTCTATATAAATTTGATTTACAAATTCCATCGAAATGTGCCACAGCTGGCAGAATAAATTACTACAATAAATCATTATTAAATAACTGTAAATCTTTGTAATGACATAATGCCTAGCTAAAAAAAAAAGTATGCAGAAGTGAACATTCACTAGAAGAAAAGCCCTCTTCATGACACAGGAAAGCAAATTACAAAACTTACCAGGCCGACACTGCAATATGATTCAATGACTAAACAGGGAAATAAAATTCACATAAATTGTGCTGAAACCTACAGCAGAGCTGATCTTGCTGCTTTATCAAAGCAGGCACATGGCAAGGGGTAGCACATGCAGGCTTCTGACACTGACGGCCGCACTCACAGCAGATAAGCCTCACATGTACAGCTGCATCCAATATTTCGTTAGACAATAAAAACATATTCCAGGTATCAATCAACAAGCCTAGTTTGTACTTTCTCTGAAACTTCATAAATATTCTGTAGAAATAACTTATCTCCCCGCCATGCTCTCTTCCCTCTATATACAGCTCCACCCTCCTTCAAAACAAACTTGTTCAAAAAAAATGGAGAGTTAGATTCTTTTTGACAAAGAGCAGACGGGTAGCCACAGTAATCCATTACTTTAGATAGTACTTGAGGAGAATCGTTCCAAACAACCCTGCCTTATTTAGCTCTCCAAGCTTCCATTTGTCAAAGCTCAGACATTTGGTACTCCTGTCACAACCAACAGGCTTCACGGCTCCAGCCAGCAAGATGAGCTCCAGCAGAATGGCGGGACCCAGAGTGCCTGCTCATGGCGTGTGATTGCTGCCTCTGCCTCTCGGGAAGGGTAAATTATTAACCGACACTTTCACAGCAGAAGAACTGTCTAAGATAAACCCATTAAAACTGTTAGCCCACCAAATATTTCACACTGCCATGGTAAAGTCTCTGTCCAGGTCACCACTGCATTCTCTTGTTTGTATTTATACTTCAGTTTCCTGACAAAGTCTTCATAAAATGGAAAGATGTCCCAAACGCCAGTTCTCCCCACTTTTCTAATGTGCCTAACCCCAGTCAGGGAAAACATTTTTCCATAGGATTCCAACCCTGGTCCTTTGAATCTATTTAGATTTATAGGAGACAGGAGGCTGATTTAGGCAGGAGCTGGATGTGTGGCTCTAGGGCCACAAATTCACTGACCAAGCACACGATACATGGCAGATAGTCCTCATTTTAAACTCGATCCAAACATTTTGCAATTGAGAATTTTTCCATCTATATTTCATTTTCCACTTTGTGGCAGCAACTAAGATAATCATTAAATGAGTCCACCCTGGAGGCTCGTTTGGGCTCCATAGACAGGTATTTCTTCCCAATAAGACACTTCCCCCTTCTCCTTCATTTCCAAGTCACACAAAACCATTCTCTGTGTACCCCCTGCTCTCACGGGAGAACAAAGCATTTGTGCTATGGCTTCAAATGACAAGACAATTCAGACCAAACAAATAAGCCAGTAAAAGAAGACCTAACTGTGCGGGGAATAAACATCTACAAGTTATGTGTGGAAACAAGTGAAAATATGTCCAAATAAGCAAACATTCAAAGGGAAGAAGCAAGACAGCACGATAGGACACCCCACCTCAAGGGAGGCTCGGGAGCAGGACAGTCAGCGCACCCAAGGGATTCAAGAGAATATGCAACTCCATGAGCAGAGGTGAAAAAGGCCGAGGTGGGAACCCCTAAGCACATCCACCAATGTGGAAGGCACAGATCTGGATTACAAGTGATGGCGACCTAAATGTTCAGCCACTTTGTCCAGGAACAGCAAGAAAAGATAAAAATAATGACCACTGCTCTGACTATTACTCCAGTATCAACCACTTAAGAATAATTTACTTCTGCTAAATCTGTGATTACAGACAACCTTCTCCTTTCTTCCCCCACTGTCTCCATCCCTACACACCCAGTCTATACCCAGGCTTACAGTTACCAAAGCCAGTTGAGGGGCGTGAACCTTATTTTCAGCCTTACATTACTTTTTACAATACAGAAGGATTTGTAGTGCTATCTACCACACTGAACTTCAACATTGACTTTCTCCATTAAAAAAGACCACTTTCTCCTTCCCAGGGGACACAGAGCTTCTGAGTCCTTACTCTAACGGTTGGAACAGCGATAAATCTCTCTAGGGGTAGAGCCTAGTCCCTAGTTTTACAGTATAGAGATAGCAACTGTGTTACTTAGCAAATCAACTCAAGACATGTAAAAATGAATGTCTGGGACTCAGAGGTCCTCATGGAGACTTAGGAGAGACCATTCCGAAGGGGAAGTGCTTTGCCAATTAGAAGCAAATTACTTTCACATACTTTTTTTTATATAAAATGGGCAACTTTGTGGTTATTTTTGAACTGCTTTCCACGTGCACAACTTTCAACACCTACTCAATAACTGATTAGGTCCTTTCTCTATGAGAATGTGGTTTGCTGTTGTTGATGCTGGCAGGATTATTTATTTCCCAGAAAAGTCTCCCCGCTCTCCAATACTTATCATGGACTCAGTCTCTAGATCCTTCCAGCATCTGGCTCCACCTAGTCTCTGTTTCACTAGCACCTTGAGAGCTGAAGTAACCTCCTACCTCAGCATTGTGGATTTGTATTTTCTCCTTTCTGATTTCCAGATTATAGCGATTTTCCCAAACCCTCAAAAACAGGGGTTCTCAACCTTCCTAATGCTGCACCCCTTTAATACAGTTCATCATGCTACAGTGGCCCCTACCATAAAAATCATTCCATTGCTACTTCATGACTGTAATTTTGCTACTGCTATGAGTTGTAATGTAATATCTGATGTGCAGGGTATCTGAGATGTGACCTGCAAATGGTTGAGAACCATTGCTCTAAAAATAACTTAAAAGATTCAGCTTCTTCCAGTCTAACCAGTTTTTACCCCTGGACTCCACTTTCAGTGACAAGATGTCCTATCAGCCCTTCTTACTGCTTTAAAGCCCGCCCTCTTTCTTGAGTCCCCTTGTCATCATAGTTTCTTTACTCAGGCCTACTCTCAGCACTTTTAATTATCTGTTTAACTTCTGCCTTCCCCATGGGCCAATAAACACAACAATGGTACAGCTCTTAGAACCCATTTCACCAGTACTAGTGGAACTATCCTCCAAGAACTAGACAGAACAAAGGGAGAATCAACTTAAAAACCATTTACTCTTCCTGTATTTGCCTCTTATATATTTATTCTAATTTTAGATATCCTGATATTGTATAATAGCTTGAATTCTGTCATTTTGCAATGATTACACATGGGAAGCCATGATCAAAAGGATTCAACAACCCATCACCCTGCTCTTTGAAGATTTCTACATCAAGACAGAGACCAAACCACTGATGCCCTGGGCTCTGAGTCCAATAAATCCTTCTACAATTCCCCGACAAATGTTAAGCATGGCAGAATTAGAAATGCCTTTCATCTGATAAAGTTTAGAGATGATAGCTCTGTATGACAAAAGCAGATACGTTTGGACATTTCCCCAAATTCATTTGTCAAAATTACATCATAAACAATACCAATGTAATTGTCAATGAAATCTCACTCTTTTTAGCAATCATAAAATGCCGGTGATATATCTGATTCAAAGGTACTACCAAAATGCTTTTACCCATGGCAAGTACTCTACCACTGAGCTACATCCCTAGCCCAGCAACCTTTGATTAAAAGATAAAACCTAGCTGTAATTTATTTAAGTACCAAAATGAGCTCTATCAGTCTATATGTAAGGAAATCTTACAAATTACCACATATTTTGTATTATACCAAACAGATCTTATTCACTTATAGTATTTACAATTTGATAAATACTTAACAAATTAAAAAACACAAATAAGATGCATGGCCGCTATAACAAGCTAACAAAAATTCAGCAGCTTTAAACAAGAGAAACTTACAGTTCTGTTAGACAAGTTTCACTGAGCTCAACTCAAAGTGTGGCATCCTTCAAGAGGTTTTAATAGACAATCTGTTTCCCAGTCCTTTCTAGCTTCAGTAGGCTGTTTGCAGTCCTTGGCTTGTAGCCCTTTTATTCTGTCTTCGCAGTCAGGATGTTATGTCTCTCTGACCATATTCTTCCTTCCATTATTATAGTTCTCTCCCTCACCATAGCTAGAAGTTTCTTAACACTTAATAATTCATGCAATTAAATTAGGCCTGCTTAGATCATCCCTCATCTTAAGGTCCTTAACCACATCTCCAACAGCTCTAAGGTTAAGATTTGCAGGGTCCTTTATTTTGAATGAGTATGTGATGTGCATTGCTGTATGAAAGTTGTGTGTGTGTGTGTGTGTGTGTGTGTATGAGAGAGAGAGAGACCACATGTACACATGCCCATGGTTGATGTTGGAGGCTTGGCCACCTCATTCTGCAGTCTCTCAACTGAACCCAGAGCTCCCCACGTCCCTTTGCCTAGATAACAAGTTCCCTCTGGATATCACTGTCTCCATTTCCCAAGCTCCAGGTGAGGGGAATTTGAGCTCAGGTCCTCGTGCCTGCACATCAAGCACTCTCACCACCCACTGACCATCTTCTCAGTGCAATTTACAGGTTCTGATATTTTGCACATAATGGGGGATGCTATGCTGTTGACCAGCCCAGTCAGGTAAAACCTTCAAGTCAGCATTCCCACTCTGAGAATTAACAGTGTTCCTAACTGTGTAATAAACGTAACCATGGTGTGGTATACCCACCCTGCCATCACAATTAAAACCTTCAAATAATCAAGTTATTTTTACTGATAGTCATATGTACACTTAAAAGAAATCCCCCCAAAGGTACTATCTTCCTCTTGGAGGGGGGAAGTATTCTCTGATCAGTCTGTTTTTGTTCTACAAATGTATTCCTGAGATTTGTTCTGATTTTAATGGTGGTAAATTCCAGGAAACTAACTCTTCTAAAGTGGGTTGTCACACTTAACTTCACTGTAGTAATTTTCAGAGTACACAAAAAAGCAATATGGAAACAGAACACACAATTATGGATCACTACTCCAACAGTGGCTACAGCCTCACACTTCAATATTAAGAAGTATGATTTCAGCACTAGAATTAAGATGCTACACAAAATGCACTTAATCGTTTGGCTTTGTTATAATTTTTCCCACAGAGAAGTGAAGAGCCATAAGCCCAAAGCTTGTTTTGTCAGGGACACTAACTTCCTATGTATATGGCATCTGGAAAGTTATTTTATTAAGACCTGTAGGACACAAAAACCACAAAGTAGATTTTTTCTAATTTGTTTTTTCCCGGAAATCTTATCCTTCCATTAGAACATAAGTTTTTCTCACCAGAATCAGTGCGAATGAGTTAATTTTCCTTGTACTACATGGGGAAATAGGCATATTAAACATAGTGTCACACAAACCTTCAAGATGTGTTCTCAACCAAGCCATTTATTTATAAATCAGTTATATTGTTCACATGTTTTAAATCTGTGTAGGCATTCCACAATAACACTGAAAGCTAAAAGTAGCTTAAATATGAAATATCTCAATTTTTAGAATCAGAAAACTTTTGACTTAGGCTTTTAAAATTCAATTTATACTAAGAATGTTTTACTTTATATCAAGAAAACTATAATGAACTGCTCCTACTTGGTGAAGGAGTGTCATGAATGCCATCTAAAAAGACCCATCAGCACACCAACAAGTGTGGAGTGCCAGGAAGGCCATCTAAAGACACATCAGCATACCATCAAGGGTTCAACTTCCTTGTACGACCAAGGGGAAATATCTAAACGCAGTATAATCAGCTCAGGGTGGCTAGTAATTATCCAAATGCCCTCTCTGTTTATGACTCTCAGAAAACATACTCAGTATTGGGGGACCATAAGTAACCAAAGTGTCTAATAATGTCTCCATATACATGCTGTGTCTAAATCATATTATTTTCAAAATACCATGGTTTCTGGTCTTTCAAAACTCAACCTTACCAGATTAAATTTTATTCCTCAAGATTTTACAACATTGGGAAAAGCGCAGTGAACAACAAGTGTAAAACAGGCTTCTTGGGCCCTGATGGTGGCGGCAGGGGGAGACAGAAACAGCTGGACAGGGGATAACTACCCACACACAGCCTCCCATTCCCACTGCCCCAGCATCACTATTCTCACTATCCCCTATCCACTTCACAGAAGACCCAGGTTTACCATGTAGGAAATAAAGGGAAGTTACCACTGTTCATGAGGTCATTTATGGACTCTCAAAGAAACGTGAAGTACCTCAGAGGTGGCCCGGAGAAATCACTCAAACTGTGTTTGAAACATAACAAAAAGTGAAGTTGCTGACATAAGATTTGGGGAGCAGATGGAAACGGGAAAAGGTAATGAGTGCTGCCATAAGTCCACAAAGAAAACACAGGTAATGCGGAAGAAAAGGCTTGCCTGACCCTGATCAATATCAAATCTTCATGCGTAAGCATAAAACAAAAAGAAAAAAAAAAAACTTCAGATGTATAGGTAGCAATGACCCATCTGCCATTTAGGAGATTACTCTCAAATCTGAAAATTATGTGTGTGTGTGTACACATACATACACATATACATACACATATCACTGATTTTTACAATAATCACCATTTCATGTACTATCTTCCCTCCAAATTGGTTATTAAATATATTATCATGACATAATCATTTATACATATAAACAAATCAATATCAGAAAATCCAGTTAGGCCTTAATGTTTTTTTAAGTTAAGAGTCAAAAAAAGGACTAAAATTTAAAAGCAGCACACTTGTCAAATGTTTGGATTCTAAGTATTAAATAAATCGAACAGACACACATAATACTAAGTAATTGGTTGGTGTGACTTTACTAGTCTTATTCTATTCAGGGCTTTTAAATTCTTCAGATCTTGTAATCCAATAAGGAGGTTTTCTGACATCACCTTTTCGCTGGACAAAATATCTCATCAAAAAACAAAACAAAACAAAAAAAAAACAAAACAGGTGTGCAGGTGTGATATATTTAATCCGGCAGAGGCAGGGAGATCTCTGTGAGTTGAAGGCCTGGTCTACATAATGAGTTCCAGGACAGTAGGGTATGTAGAGAGGCTCTGTCTCAAACAAACAAACAAACAACAACAAAACACAAAAACAAGCAAACAAACAGTCTCAGTGTCCAGACCATCACGTTCATTTATCTGTAAGGACTCCTATTTGGGAAATTAGAGGTTTGTAGCTGCCAAAATGTCACATGCCACCAAGTCAAAGATGTCTGAGTCTAATAGTTCAGAAACGAGGGAGTAAACATCACAGACTATCAGTGGCTAAGGCAGACAAGGAGTCAACAGGGCCACCTTTGTCAGTTCCAGAGCAGAGATAAGTGGAGGACAGGTAAGGTTCTTTCAGAGCAGTTGACATCTGTGAGACCAAAAGAACCAGGAAGCAAACTTTCTCTGCTCTGGGTAGAACTGCATTTTCACAGACATCAAATTGGTGCCACCCAAGTCCATATGGAAGCCTCTCTCTGGAACAGTACATGAGGTGTGAGGAAGGAAACATTCAAGATGAAATCCCAGAGGGGGTGAATCTAGGAAATACTATCAGCTTGTACAAAATGCCTTTGAACACTTTCCAGAGACAGACAGAGATCTCAACAACACCAAACATCTTGCCTTTTGCTAGAGAAATAGTATGTTTTAAAATAGGCAGTCGGGTAGGCAGGCAGGTGGACAGATGGACAGACAGATAAGTGGGTGATTATTCAAACCTACTTTAGAACCCCTGAACATTCATTTCACAGACAGTGAACAACGAAGCAGAGCCTTGTGACTGAGTCCACTTTAGGAGGTGGGAAGCTAGCAGGGATCCTGGGGGAAGAACCGGCTGTAGGGCACAGTCATCTCCTGCCACTGTCTCCTTCTCTATGCTCATTTCTGTGTTTTCACCTTTGTTATGCCTTTCATTCCCCAAATTAACGGAGGTAGGGAGGAATAGCGCCTGAGCTCTAGAGGAGAGAGGTAGAAACTCGACCTCTTAAGGTCCCCTGCTAACTCTTCAAGTCCACAGGACATATTCCGAGACCTGACTATTTAGGATTAAAAAGTACCCCCTCTGTATATGGCACTGTAATAAAGTAACAATAATGATAAAGGCGCCTCGCTTCTAGTGCCTTATACCTTCCTTAAAGTGCTTTAATGACTCTAATGGATTGAAGCAGCCCTGTGAGATCAAAGACAGATATCATCATTTCCAGTCTACATAACAGAAAATCAAGGAAGAAAGGTTAAGTGACTTGACCAAGCCTCACTCATCAATACAATGATGCTCTGATAAGAGTTAAGGGGCTGCGAGCCCCTCTGCTGTCTACATGGCTGCTCGGCTCAACCTGGAGGCTAACAAAACATCTCTCTAGCTGGTGGGCCAGGGGGAGTAACGCTGGCTTCAGAGAAAGAAATCCACTTAAAAGTCTTCTCAGTGAGGGACAAAGAACTCCCTGAAAGTCAGCACACAAACTGATTTTCTCTCCATTGTTAATGATCCACACTTCCAAAGATAACAAAGGAACAAATCACCATGGTTTGAAGATTACAATCTGATGTAAAGTTAAAATAAGAAAATTGAAGTTTAGGGAAGAGAAAGGGGAATCCAGCCTTTGGTTCTTCGGTCCACTAGTTAATGGGAGGACATTGCAGAGACTGTTACTTGCAAAGGATAAAAATCTAACCCCCTCTATCCATTTTTACATCTGTTAAACATGAACACAACACACCCAGCAAAAGAATGTTCAAGTACCATGTTGCAAAAGACAGCAAGATCATCTTTAAGCAAGGGCCAATGTTAGCAAACAGAGAAACTAGAGATGCATTGATCTTATTAATATCTGTGTCTATCATTCCCTCCTTTGGTAAAAACTAATCCCTCCCCACTGAAAGACGAACAATCTAACCCCAACATGAAGTCTCTTTATCACTCACTTATTTGAGTTATCAAGTGATTAGAATTAAAACAACTGGGACTGGTTCCTAATAAAAGTTAACCTTGTTCTCTTTCCCACCCACACAAAAGTAATTCTGTTTAGAAACCTTTCGGGTTCTTTTTTTTTTTTGGCACCACCCCATTCTTGGGGTGTGTAGCTCAGTCTCTGCCAGTAATTGCTTCCATATAATACTGTGTTTTCGAACATGTTTGCATATTTCTGATGATGCATAGCATTTATTCTGCATTTCAAACTCCAGACAGGCAAAGATTTATTTCGTGTCAAAAAAAAAACAGAGCCTATTACAATGTACCAATGTGAACATCAGAGGAAAAGTGACTTTGTCTCAGTATTTAGGCTTATGAATGTTTTGAAATTTATCAGAAATATAGACTCACCCATCTACACTCTGTGACAAACGATACGGACATGGATCCTGCCACACACCCAGATTTTGGATACTCAGATCCAATGCCATAAGTAGACCGGTTAATTATCCTTTCACTCAAGGTAGTTTCACCGACCCCTCTACCAGACCCACGTGAACATAATACAAATAAAAAACTAATTCAGGAACTGTTAAAACATTTTACCTAATTCAACACAGAACTAAATATGCTAACACTTTATTAACCTACATATAATACCTCTAAAAATAAACAACAAATTCTCCTCTATACAACAAAAATAATTTTTAAATTTTTGTATCAACTATAGTTTTAACATTTTAGGTTTACAAAAGTCTGCATGGTAAAAGCTTAATGGCCAGCGTATAGTGTTACCATGAGGGGATGGAATGTTTGGTAGGTGGGACGTAGTGGGAGAATGTGGGGTCACTGGTGTGTCCTTTGAGGATACTTTGGAATTTCAGCTTCTTCCTGTCTCTATACCTCCTGGAACCATGAGGTGAAATGACCTCTTTTATTGCATAATGTGTGCTGGGCCACCACAAGCCCAGAGCAACAAAGCCAAGTGACCATGGACTGAAAGTGTGAGCCCAAAGAAATCATTCCTCTAGCACTAGTAACTCAGATGTTTGGGGTGTTTGTTTGTTTATTCAAAACAGGGTTTCTCAATGTATCTCTGGTTGTCCTGGAACTCACTCTGTACACCAGGCTGGCCTCAGACTCAGAGAGATATGCCTGCCTCTGCTTCCCCAGTAGCACTGGGATTAAAGGTGTGCACCACCACCACCTGGCTTGCTTCATATGTTTGTTAAAGTAGCAGAATGTTCTCCGCAGTTTGATGGTTTCCTAACTGGTTGATTCTCAAATAAGCCTATGTCAAAGAAAGAACTCAAAATCCTCTGTTCAAAAGGATGAGAGCAAAGGAAGGAAAGGAGATGGGAGAAAATAAAGGTGGGGCCCGGAGAGGAGGGCGGGTGGGGGAGAAGGGGCAAGTGAATGGTGGGAAGAGAGGGATAAGGAGGTAAGTGGGAGGAGGGAGGTGGCAGCTGGGTGGGAAGAAAGTAGTAAAGAAGAGGGGAGGGAAGGGGAGGAAGGGAGAGAGCTGGGTCTGCCTCAGGAAGCCCATGAACCCTTCTCTGCCACACTGAGTTCTGGTAGGCAACACTCCATCTCAGCTCTTGGTGCAAGGAAAGGTAACTCCTCTTTCCTTTAAGAAACAAAGCAGCTAAGCCTGGCGGTGGTGGTGCACACCTTTAATCCCAGCACTCGGGAGGCAGAGGCAGGCGGATCTCTGGGAGTTCGAGGCCAGCCTGGTCTACAAGAGCTAGTTCCAGGACAGGCACCAAAGCTACAGAGAAACCCTGTCTCGAAAAACCAAAAAAAAAAAAAAAAAAGAAAGAAAGAAACAAAGCAGCTAAGAATCCATGTTATACTACTCAAGATACACCACACATACACTCTATACCAAAAGCAAAGTGTTCCAGACCCTATGGAAGGATTTATGCACCTAATCAGATAAACACATAAAACTCTGACAAACCTTAAGAAAAACCTGAAAGTACTCAGAAGTTTTGTAGTGTCACCTGTGATTTTGTAAATTACACATGTAGTTCAATTTGATTCTGAGTAAGGGGTCTCCTATACAATCCTAATTTTCTCAAAATAATACAAAAGAAATTTTAGATGCATCCTGCAGCAAAACCCCACTCATGAAAGGAATACAACCTAAAATTTGCTTTCTCTCCAGAAATGACAATGACATTAATATTATTAAATCTGTTTAAATTACTAACTTATTAGTCAATGTCTAAAATGAACAAATCTAGCCTTCCAAAAGAAACCCTTGACTTCCAAGCCGCTAAAGCTACGGTCTCGGGTACTGAAATTCACACTCTGAACCACCACCTGGCCTCCACGGCCAGACTCTAAACCCCCAAGTCTTCTAAGAAGGGAACAGCTTTTCCTCTGTGGGCTATCATCACTCAGGGATGAACTCTAATTAAATCCAGGCAATGAGACTGTCCATTAAACGAAGTGTGTCAAGCCAAAGCCTCCCTCCTCAGCACGTATGAGCATATTCAGAACTTCTCAATGTGTCCTGTTAGGTCTACATATTAGCATGGATGTACACGATACCACTTCTCACCTGAGCAATGAATTTCTGCACCTTTTTTAGTGCTTTCTGTCCTAACTTTAATGTTCTTTTAATGTAGTTTTTCCTACGTGATATATCATATTTATCTCCATAGCAATCCATCACTATTTCCTTTAATTGAGGTTAATTTCTTTCAACTTGGGCGAGGATGGGAGGGATGAGGGGATGCTCATCAGCTGCGCGGAATGCGGAGGGCATCACAGCTGCTGGCCTTCTGATCAAGGACTTGCTCTTCGGGATGTAGGAATTCCTCAAGCCCACCCCACTGCCCTCCAATCTGGACCCAAGTCAACAATCTACTGGGATGGGAACCCAGTTCCCACCCAGAACCACTTAATGAAAAATTTCTAGCGAGCTAGAATCCTTCCAGCTGCAACCTAAGTCCGTTTGTTTATTTTTACTTAAATAGCTAACAGCTGGTACCACCTTCCATGTAAAATCACTTCATGTGTTTGGAAGCAATGATTAACTCATACCTTGCTCTGCGAATCTCTGGGCCACAAAATGCAGATTATTTCTGGGTGCTTTTATATATTTTCTACTTTTACCTCTGGACTCAAGACCTATTGGAGTTTGGAACCATTAGGTTATTAGAAGTCAGTACAATGCAGTTTGATAATTAGAGGGAGAATGTCATTCAGATTGGTTAAAAACAAGCCCCCATCTAGTTTTACCGGACAAACCTGGGCTTGGCCAGAGAGAAGAGACCTCCCAACTGTAACTGTGAAGCTTAGTAATTTATAAACCACTGTCATAGGGTCAAAAGTCTGGCAAACAGTTTTACATTATCATGATGATATCTGACCACCCCACATTTTCATGGCGTAGTTTACTTCAGCATCTCCATATGATATGGACATCAGTCCCAGAGAATAATGTGGCTTTGCTTCTTTGCTTATTTATAGATGGAGTGAATTCAGAGCCTCCCTAGCCCTGGGACAATCCTGAGAGGCCCCAGAGTGGTGATAGGCACCTCCACGGAGTCACTCCTACTCTCTCCACTTCACAGCAGAAGTAGCTACTCCACTGACTCCAAGCACTTGGTACTCAACACACAAGACACTTGCAGGGAGTATTAACTCTACTGAAAACCAGGGCATGTAGGAGAATCCTCTTGGTGTAGGCAGGCCTTGGTGATGCAGGCAAACTCTTACAGACCTATGCAATAGGCTCGAAGGACAATACACAGGATGGGATCTGGGGAGACCCAAGTGCACTAATAAAGGAGGGCTGAAGAGCAGGTGGTGTGGGAGGTCCTTCTGTACATGTGCTGCTTTTATTGGTTAATGAATAAAGAAGCTGCTCTCAGCCAATAGCTTAACAGAACATAGCCAGGCTGGAAGAGATATATACAGAGAGAGGTAGGTAGAGTCAGGGATGCCATGTAGCCACCAGAGGGGAAAGACACGAGCTGCGAGCTGGAACCTGTGAGCCTCGTGGTAAAATATAAAATAATGGAAATGGGTTAATTCTAGATGCAAGAGATAGCTAGCAATATGCTTAAGCTAATGGGCCAAGCAGTGAGTTAATTAATACAGTTTCTGTGTGGTTATTTCGGAACTGAGCAGCCAGGAACAAACAAGCAAGCTCCTACTACAAGCAGGATTTATTTAGAGGTGAGAGATTATTGCTGAGCATAGAAGTAGCTGTAGAGGAATAGTCAGACTACTCAGGTGGAGATGTCAGAAGACAACTTACAAAAATGGGGAGGGAACATGAAAACACTATGTTCTATCAAGAAGCAAAAAGTTCACTATTATCCATAGGTAACAGAAAGCCAGAATTTACGGTTTTAATAGTTTCTGGAAATCCTCAAGAACATACTAATTTAAATAGCATTATAAGCCCCCTGGAAGACTGATGACACAGCTTTAATAGCTATCAGCACACTAATTTCCCTTATCTCCTTTGCATTTATTTGCCTCTGGAAATTTTACAAATAAATCCCATATATAGAATCATTTCACCAGTAAATACTCTGTTGGCTATCAAAAAATATTCAGGTCTTACATGATCAGACCTATATGTTAGTATACTTAGTTCAGGAAGAGAGATGTAAACAACACACCAAGAAGAAACAAGAAATGCTTAGAAAAGTAATGAGAAATGCTGAGAGCTCGCCAAAAGACCTTTCTGCTCAGAAGATGCTGAAAAGTGCAAAGAAAGGAGGCTGAGCTTAGATAAGACAGTGGCAATATTACATAGAAACGGAAACGGAGGAAAGGAGAGCTGGGGATATGTGCTCAGTTTTAAGTGTATCTAGTTCAGCACGTGGGTAGCATGCCTGGAATGCTAAGCTAAGAGAAGAGAAGGTGACGGGGTAAGCCCACATTAGCACAATACACATTTGATAGCAAGTATATGCCTATGATAGATACCAGGAGTTCAGAGAAGCAGTCTCGTTCAAGAAATGGACTTACTGCCTACACAAACAATTATAACATTGAAACAAACTATTTAAAAAATATTTATCCAAAGGGAGGTAAGACTTGAAGTAGTGAGTATGGTATGAAGATGGGAAGAAGGAGTCACACTGAGTTCAGAACTCAGAGAAAGGTTGGAGAAGAGAAAAAGAAACACAAGCGGTAAGGTGACAAGAAAGAATCAACCAAGAGAAGGTTCCTTCTCAAACACAGGACGTGGAGGGCAATGGAGCACTGAGTGGGAGCGCTCTGTGTACCAGCAATACAGAAGGAAGCAAGGAAACTTGCTTTAATCGTTACCAACAGGACCCTGGAAAACGTAACTCCAATTAAGGCTACATCTAAAACCTGAAGACAAAATTAATGGGGCCTTCATGCATTGTAGAAAGGCATTACAAAATTAAATCACTGTGCTGCTTGTCCTGACATGCCCACAGGTCTGCAAACTTCACAAGGATGAGACTGTCTATGTCACCGACTTAGTGGCACTTCTAGCACAGATCTGGGATAAACTACATGCATGCCCAAAAAGTAACCTGTTTTGAGACTGGATCTTTTTCAAAAAAAAAAAAATTAGATGATTTTACACTATGTATATGAATGTTTTACGTCCTACATGTATGTGAAGCACATGTATGCCTAGTGCCCAAGGAGGCTGGAAAAGAGAATCAGATCCCCTGGAACTGGAACTATGCAAGGTTATGAGCCACCACGTGGGTGTTAGGAACCAAACCCTGATCTTCTATAAACAGCCAGCGCTCTTAATCGCTGAGCCATTTCTCCAGCCCTAGAGATATTATCTTAATTACACTTCACACCAAGATAGAGAAAAGGAATTATTCCCCCCATTTTACTGGTATACATGATACCACCACCCAGAAAAGGGCCCAACAGGTGATGGGATGAGAAAGGGACCCCAAAACCTGGGAAAAGATCATGGCAAAGGCATGGAAATCCTGGGACTGAGCAAGGCAGTACAGTTTAGGAGGAACACAGACTTGGGAACAAACTCTTGCAGCAATCTGAAAATCACTGCCCCTTACCTCTTACTCAGTTTCCCCAAACAAAAAACTGAAAAGGGCCAAGCCGTGGTGGCACAGGCCTTTAATCCCAGCACTCGGGAAACAGATGCAGACCGGTCTCTGAGTTTGAAGCTAGCCTGGACTACATAGTAACTTCTTCCAGGACAGCCAGAACTTAACCAGGAAACCCTGTATAAAAATCAAAGCAACAACAGAGAGAGATAGAGAGATAGAGAGAGAGAGAGAGAGAGAGAGAGAGAGAGAGAGAGAGAATCTCCAATTCTCCATCTTAAGGTGTAAAACACTAAATGATGAGGCAAGAATGTCTAACACACAAAAAGCACTTGATAATAAAATCTGTGTCACTTATGAAATTAAAAATGTGGCCTTATCATGATTACAATTCATCTATCATCCGAAGAAATCCCTGTGATGTGAAAATTAGCCCACAAGATCTTCACACTCAAAGGAAGTGTTCTGAAGTTAGCAAAGATCTAGAGAAAGCAGGAAACTGGGATTTGAAAAACTTATAGAGTCCATGAAGAGGGTCCACGAGGCGCTATGTCTACAGTGCAAGTGTTCACTCAGTAACTGACTCTACCTGAAATGAGCATCAGGCCCACCAGGCTTTGCTAGAAACCAAAAGATCACTTCTTCCCGATGCATCAAAAAGAGGCACCAAATAATGTCCAGGCTCAATAAGAACCTGGATGATATGTCCAGACATTAAATGCAGGCGACTTCTCACCTCGGGATACTAGGGCATAGACAGCAGGTGTCTACCCACAGACACCTTATGACTAGGGCTCACTCTTCAAGACCACTGTGGTGAGCCAGCCACCTGTGCCTCTCAGCATATGGAAACAAAAAGGTGGTTCTGGAAACCTCCTCTCCAATTACATTGTCCTTAGAAAAATAAGATGCTTAAAAAATACCCACTGGCGATCAAATGTATTTCCAAATCCTAACTATTAAATGACATCAACAACTCAAAATGAACATGGTTCATGGTTTAAGACCCCAACGATAAAGGGTCTTTGGGGGAAGGAAGGATCCAAAATAAAAATGTTCCTTATGAAGGCAACTCCCTCTAAATAAGAAGTTTATCTATATGACCATGGCAGCCCATCTCCTAGTTCACCCTAAAAGTTCTTTTCTTTCCAAATCCCATCCCAATTCACTGTTCAGTAGCTTCCTTATTTAAAAGGCAACTTAATCTGGAGTGGAATGTGCTGTCTCTCTCCTCAAGGCCAAGAAGTGGCTTTGAGTGTAACAGGTGTGAAAAAGGTATCAATTTGGTGAGACTGATAGGCTTACGAGCCTCTATACTTAACCAAGGTTTTCAACACAAGCTACTTCAAAAACAATAAATCTTTCAGCAGACTATGTAAGACAAGGTATGAGCGAACACCACTGAAGCCTTAATGCCTGGCATTCCGGAAGTTCTTAAATACTGCTGTTTGGCACCCAAGATTTAATTTTAAAACGTCTGTTCATTTGTCCAAGAGATAGCTACAAATACAGACAGAATATGTGACACAGTCGGCTTGCCTAGCATATCCTGCATGAATAGTCAGCAGAAAAGGTAAGACGTTTACAGTTTTTCAAAGCCCACCAACAGCAATACATGAACTATAATGACAAGACAAAGGCTCACTCCAAAGGACATTCAACTTGATAAAGGTGGCACTATTCATAGTTACACCTCTACTGTGGACACTTTTCTCATGATAGAATGTATTTAACACATCCTTCAATTTGTCCTAGGAATGCATCTGTCGCTAACTGACAGATAAATTTCACCAAGAGTTTTAAGACCCCATTTATTGCCCTTATCACCCAGATGTTTTATTAAGAGGAAAAGTTTTCCAACATGAAAATATTTAGCCGGCACAATTTCTGGATAAAGAAGTATCTTTGCCACTGGAGGTGGAGGCAGGAAAGTTGGCAGGGACTAGATATGGAAAAAGGATTTTTAAATCCCTGTTGTATTATCTACCAGATGTAAGTGAATAATAACTAATATGTCTGCAGCCTCAGCCTTAATCTTAAAACAAATGATAGTATTCAAATATAATATTTCACACATGCAGGCTGATAACAGGTTTCTCCCTTTCTTATTTCTTGAAGATCCCGTGAATGACACAATACAAAGCGCAATGTATTTAATGAAAGGTTTCCAGGCTGATTTCCCTACAGGTTCTTTTCTGTCTTTTCTCTGGAACCCACACACGGGCTATACTGCAGGGACTGAGGGTGTATATAAAAATAAACCACGCTCTAGTATCAGAGCTGATACCCTTCTCCTACAGGGGCAAGTGAATTATTAGATCTGTGTCATGAGTGTTTTTTTTTAATATGCCATTGTTCCCACTTGAGCACATTAAATTTTCCATATCCACTTTTAAACCAATATAACCTTTTTTTCCTTGTTCATAATGTTCATGCTGTACATTAGCAGGAAGAAAATCCAATAGTGGAAGTCATCATATAGTAGTTATACATAAAGCTTAGCGGATGGACACCTTTGCATCCCCCCTCTTGAATGCATACTATATGGAGAGGGCTCACTCGAGGGGGTAGTATGCCTCTTGGGAAGCTGTACTAATATTTTTTTCTCCTATGATTGATCACAAACCCATTTTTTAACATTACACATTTTTTTTTAATTTATTATAACTCGGGCTCAACATCTTCTAGCCCAACAAATTGAAGGTGCTGGAATCTTTTGGTCTGGAAGATGTGTTTGCCAATTATTTTTGCACTAGTGCACATAAACAGGGAAGACTGGATCTTAGGTATGAGTTATACATTCCTGTACAAAATAATTGTATATTCTATGAAGACTGATTCCTTTTCTGGAGAAATATACAACAACACAAGGGAAATCTTGTACTGGCAGCATAACTGGAGTGGAAGATACAATATTAGAAAAAACAGGGCTACTTTCATTACCGTGATGCTGTGTGTCAGAATGTCTCTCCTTAATGAACCTGTTTGCAATAAGACTCCGGGTGCAAAGAGGCTATTTAGAGAGACTATTGTGTCTATAGCAAGTCCTTCAAATATCTTCCCACCATTAGACATGCCGCACTGACCAATTCTGTCCTGATTGCTGTTCTTTTTACTATCAAGGGACATTCTTGCCCAGACAGACGGATGGATCAGACCTTGCAGTTCATAAAATGTTTACAGTGTAACACACGCATACACACACAGCACTATAATACAAGCTATTGAGCTCTGGAGCACAGAGTGAGCTGAATATGACACTGTCATTTGAAAGCTTATGATGCTCCCGTACCAATGGAAGGATTTAGCAACACGGTGCTTGCCTGTCCCTCTCAACAAAAAGCCTTGCCTAACACCCTCACTTTTGGAAAACCCCTATGCCCACTGCTCACAAGGGAACATTTCACACAAACCCAACCTTTTCTATGCCATACATATTTCTTATTAGATTGAGATTTTACTCCTAATTGCTGACAGAAAAACAGGACTGTATATGCCGTGCCAAGCAAACAGGGTGTGGGAAGTATGCTAATAATAAAAGAACAGCAGAAAACCTTCCTAAAAAGATGTCAAATTCCAGTGCCCAGTGACAGCCTCAGAGACCAAGGGGCCTGTCTCTACAGCAACTGAAGCATCATCTCCTAAACCACAGCATTTTTACCAAGCCTAACCAGAAGTGCCGGGGCTACTTGGAGGACACTTCTGCTCATCTCGCCATGCTCTATCGGCCGTTCCGTGCTTCAGCCTCAGATCAATATGTAAGAGCTAGCCAATAAGAGGCTGGAGCTAATGGGCCAGGCAGTGATTAAAAGAATACAGTTTCCGTGTAATTATTTCGGGGCATAAGTAAGCCATGCGGGCGGCCGGGTGCCGGGGACCCAGCCCTGCCGCTCATATTACAACAGAGTGGCACCCAACGTGCTAATGAACTCCACGTAAAACCTGAGAGGGCTTAAAAAGAACACAGAGAGAATTTAAGACAGCTTTTTGCTGTTTGTGGGTTGCGTGCCACAAAGAAATTGTCCTGACTCAGCAACAGGAAAAAACTGGCTGTTTTAAAATGCCGGCTTTCTGGGCTGTGCCACCATCGTGATCTCTGTCTGGCTCCTGCGGGAGACAGAGTCTTTGAATAGAGCATTTGGAGTAAAGTGCTATGGCTTGCTTGATGGCATTGTGGACTGCTGTGTGCCTGGAACTGTGTGTGGCTCAGGGGCACCAAAGGGCTCTGAGGCAGGAGCTGCTCAGCTCCACCTTGCCTAACTGTGCTGGTCTCAGGCAGGAACTACCGTAATTACTGTAATAACAGCGCAGTTAAGGTTTGGGCTGAGCAGGACACAGGTGGTACCGTATCATCTGTACATGGTGCAACTTAAGTTTTTAAGAAGTGCTTAACATTTAATGCTCCAGGATAGTAAAAAAATTACAGATTCACAATAGAACTGATTCAGACACTGTTGGATGAATGTACGTAGGCTTGAGAGAGAGAAAAAATATATATATAAAGAATAAAGTTAATGTCTTAAAAAAAGGGTAAAGTCTTTAAAGAGATAGAGTACAGATAGTTATAGATTAAAAGAAATAAAGAAAAATAAGCCACGTAAAAATGGAAAATTCACAGAGAGTCTGGATTCTTTGTATTATTGTGTTTTATTTAAAATTTTTGACTGTAAAGGAGCTAAGTACAGAGAGACATTTCATTATATGGGCTGCCAAGCTAAACCAGAATGGATATAAGGGTATTATGATTTCAGAATATGGGTCTAAGGATATGATGCTTTGGAGAGAGTCTTCTTTTGTTTTCACAGAGGATGAGACTCTGTGGATTGTGTCTATCCCGATATGGTATGATAGACCACGCCCTCCTGAAAGGTTGCTGTGAACACCTTCAGAAAACTACTTCATTCAACTGCCGACTGAGATGACCCTGACACACAGGTTACACCATGAAAGATCTGAATACAGCGCCCCCATTCAGCAAGAAGCAGTTTGGAGAGAAAAAACTGCGCCCATATTCCCAAATATTATTTATAAATGTTCTTTTACATTTAAAGGGGGATATGATATAGATATGAATAATTTGCATTGGTGTGGATTTGAAGGTCAATTTTGTTATATGTATATGCATATTTCTAATCTTGATTAAGGTATTGTGACTGTATAGTTCATTTAAAAATGTAATGTATATAGGTTGTTAATGGATAATCATTGATAACTGTCAAGTTTTTAGTCATGTTAGTTAGATTTTCTAGATGTGCATAGATATATTTCAGCTAGATAGGCATTCTTCATATCTTTCAAAGACTGCAGAATATGGCATTTAATGTTTTAATAACTTAGGGCTTTTCATGATAATGAGACACGTCTGCTCCTGGCAGCACCAATCTACTTCAAGAGGAAGATGGGCACCGAAGAGGCTCCTTAAGGAGTTTGATAGCCATTTGGGCAAGAAACTGCTCTTGCCTGGACTGTTGCATAAACTGGACACAGAGAACCCGCAGAAAGAGGACTGCTGAACTTGCCTAAAGGTGAGATGGCTTTTCGGGGTTCCTGACTCCTAAAAGAGTCTGCGAGACATTCTGCAGGACACAGCAAAAAGTGACTGAACTGTCTTTGGAATTTCCTGTTTGATGAAAATGTCTGCAGGATACTATGGGCCTGAAGGTTGAAGATGGATGCCCCAACAGTACAAAAGAACTTTGGGTGACTGTCCAGGCAGTGAGATGTCTCTGTCATTTCTAGAGTTTTGGATCTCTTGTTTGCTTAGGTAATATTATATCCTTCTGGAGTCTTTGATGGAGTTGAAGAATGGGTAGATAGTTATAGTTTTCCTTAGTTTTGATAAAATAGATATAAATATTATAACTGTAATTCTTGCTTGATAACTGTTTTGCTATATGTAATCTTACTATGTTAAAGTGAAAGCCTTTCTTTTTTGTTTAAACAGAAAAAGGGGAAATGATGGAGGTGGTTCTTGTATTTTATCTGTTGCTTTCATTGGTTAACTAATAAAGAAAACTGCCTTAGCCCATTTGATAGGCCAAACCTTAGGTGGGTGGAGTAAACAAAAGAGAATGCTGGGAGAAAGAAGCCGAGTCAGGAGTGGCCATGATTCTCTCTCTCCAGACAGACGCAGGTTAAGATCTTTCCTGGTAAGGCAGCTCGTGGGCTACACAGAATATTAGAAATGGGTTAGATCAATATGTAAGAGCTAGCCAATAAGAGGCTGGAGCTAATGGGCCAGGCAGTGATTAAAAGAATACAGTTTCCGTGTAATTATTTCAGGGCATAAGCTAGCCATGCGGGCGGCTGGGTGCCGGGGACACAGCCCAGCCGCTCATATTACAACAAGCCTCACCTTTCACGCAGTCACACCCCGACTGATTATCTACCAAAGCCTTTCCTCCTGCGCTTTCTCTAGCAGTACACACTTTCCATCCACACACACAATGTGTGTGGCAGCCAGCTGCAGGCTTTATAGTCCACTCTCCCAGCTGTCGAACAGAAGCTCAAATCGAAAAGTGCAAACTGCCACTGCTTTAGTAAATTCAGTGGCTCCAAGATCTGATAAGGAACTGTACACTGTACACCTAACCGAACCTGGACCCAGTGAACCAAAAGCATCTAAGGAGAGTTTCACGCCACTGTTTTAAAAGTTCTCTCTTACCTTCCTTTCTTTTCTGGGATCAAAGTTACATTCCACAAACAAACTTGACATATAGACAGTTAACTGGTTTGCAGCTTGATTTTCATTGCTATATGGACTAGCTTTGATTTCACTGTGTAGTTTTTAATCCACATATTTTATCTCCATCAGGATAAAACCTTAAAATAATGCTATTAAAACTGCTTAAAGAAGGCTGGGGAGTCTGCTCAGCAGTTAAGATATAGGCTGCTCTTCCAGAGAAACAGGGATCAATTCCTAGCACCTACATGGCAGCTTATAACAATCTATAACTCCAGTTCCAAGATGTCCAACATCCTCTTCTGGCCTCTATGGGTACCAGGCACATGGTACACAGACATTACATGAAGGCCATGCAACACCCATACACATAAAAATAAATGACTAAAATAAAAAAAATACTTTAAATGTTTATTAAAATACAAAAGGCATTTCGATGGGGATAATAGCCTATTACTATACTGTAAACGGCTTAAACATACTTAGACCTGGGAACAGAGTCTAAGAACACAAAGCAATCACTCTTGCAGAAACAAGCAATAAAAAACAAACAAACCTCAAGAGTGTAAGAAATGAAAAGGTACCTGTCTTTAGTCAAACAACCCTAGATGTTAAAGTAAGACCTTGTTCCAGAGTCTTCTCCATGCAGTGGCCTCTCCTATACTTTGTCAGTATGAGTTTTCTTTAACTTAACTATTTTAATTTTTATTTTATTATTTTGTGTTTGTGTGTTTGTCTGCGTGCATGTCAGTGTATCATGTGAATGCAGTGCTTTCAGAAGTCAGAAGAAGTCGTTGGATTCTCTAAATCTAGAATTACAGATGAATGTGAGCTGCAGTTTAGGTGCTGGGAATAGATCTGAACGAGCAGCCAGTGCTCTTAACCACTGAGCCATTGTTCCAGCCCTCACTCTTTAGTTCTTGAGTGCAAGATCTACTAAAATATGACCAGCCATTTGTTTTATATACCCCAATAAAGAGAAAAGAATACAGATAAAAAAGATTACAGATATTCTAAACATTATTTCTACGTGTCTTTAGAGCAATTATTCTCAAAGTATGGTCTCAAGGGACTGGGTATGGCACAGTAGTAGAGCGATTGCCTTGCTAAGGCCCTGGGTATGGTCTTGAGAGAAGCAATGTCAGTATCGCATAGGGACGTAAAGTCTCAGGCTGCAGCACCCATCTACAAAAGCCAAAGATGTGACTAGGGCCCAGTCACATGTGGTATCAAACAAGATGTACCAGGCTTGAGGACACACTGAATGCTAGAACACTCATGTACATAGTGCTAGGCTGAAGCCCCAGAACCCCAAATGAAAATCTATGTGCAGAAAATCATTCTGATACATGTTCAGGCATACACACACATACATGGCCTTAAACTATACAATATGAATTACTTACATGCATATTATTTAAGATGTCTAATACTCCTTCAAGATTTAATCAATTGTCCATAAACCAAAAAGAAGAATACAGAAAGAAAAAAAAACACTGCTAGATTGAAAACATCTTAAACAATATACAAATTTAGAACAATAGAAGATTGACCTTAAAGCTGTCTTTAATTATACTACACAATACAAACCACTCCATTAAATCGTTCATTTGAATGAAAAAAGCACCCTCCAAACAACTGAAAAAAAAATTGAACACTTAATTCCAAATTTGAGATAATGTGATGGAAAAAAGAATGGGAACCCTGTAATGAAGTGTCTCATGGGGCCAAGGGGAGAAACCATAGCCACTTAAAACTCACCACTCAGCTGGAACGGCCACATGTAGCGGGTGAGGACAATGCCTTTGCCAAGGTAGACAGAGGTGAGAAAGTGAAGAGACTGGAAAACTGGAGCAGAGGAAGAGCAAAACGAAGTCAAACTATTGGGATAATCTGCCTCTAAAGTGTAACATCATAAAGACTCAGAACAACAAATTACGTTCTCTCCAAGCAGTGACTCCAGGGTATACTGAAGCCAGGCAAATATACTACTCAAAATTTCAAACTTCATGAAAACAATATTCTGGGACAAAGATGCAGACTTTGAAGGCAGGAGGTGGGCCAGTGAGATAGATGGTTTGGCAAGTAAAGGTGCTTTCCCACCAGCCTGAAAATTTGGAATCGATATGGTTAAAAAAAAAAAAAAACCCTCCCACAAACTGTCCTTTGACCACCACATACATAAATATCCATGACATGTGTGTGCCATTCCACTTCATACACAAAATAAATAGACGAATATAAAAATTATCTACAGGACGTGATGACACATGATCACAATGTATAAATTACTTTTTCAGTTTTAAAAGGTGTTGCTCTCAAGCTGACCTAAGCTACTACATTCAAATCAATAACCAAAATTAAAAATGGAAAAGTCATCATTTACTAAGTATGTATTATGCCTGAAACTTTCACAAAGCATCTTTCTGTGATAATTTGTAAGGTGTGATAGCCAATTTGAGTCATCTGAGAGGGAGGAACTTCAACTGAAAAAAATGCTTCCTTAAGATTCAGTTGCAGACTCGGGAGGCAGAGGCAGGCAGATCTCTGTGAGTTCGAGGCCAGCCTGGTCTACAAGAGCTAGTTCCAGGACAGGAACCAAAAAGCTACAGAGAAACCCTGTCTCGAAAATCCAAAAAAAAAAAAAAAAAAAAAAAAAAAGATTCAGTTGTAGGCAAGCCTATAGGGCATTTTCTTAATTAGTGATAAATGTGGAAGGGTCCAGCCCCTTATGGGTGGTACCACTCCGGGACGGAAGTCCTGGGTTCTACAAGAAAGCAGGTTGAGCAAGCCATGAGAAGCAACACAGTAAGCATCACTCCTCCATGGTCTCTGTGTCAGCTCCTGCCTCCAGGTTTCACCTGGCTTGAATTTCTGCCTTGGTTTCCCTCTATGGACCGTGATTCTGGATATGCAAGCCAAATTAAACCATTTCCTCCCCAAGTTTCTTTTGGTAATGGTGTTTCCTCATAGCTGTATAAACTCTAAGATAAGACTTTATTTTTCAGTTAACACACTCAAAGGAACAAGCAGACTTCTGGTGCATTGGGGGATGAGGTGGGAGGGAGGGTATCTGTATAGAGCTCTCTGACTCATGACGGATTCACCAGACTTCCAGGTTGGAGTGCCTTCCACTACCCCACGATCCACAAGGGAGATCTACCTGTAGTTCTGGCAGTAGTGTAAGCTAAAATTGGGGTGTTCAGGGTACTCGACAAAGGACTCGCTGTCCCTTATTAAATGCAAAATAAATTCACAAAAGAAGAAAGAAGGTACAAGACCACAGGGCCCTATGTGAGACAGCCATGAGGATATAGTAAGAAGTGTGTGTATGTGTGTGTGTGTGTGTTCCTCTGCCTGTTTATAGGGACAATATTACAGTAGTAATAACAATCCAATGATTAAACAAAATATATTGAGCCCAGTCTGCTGATATAAATCCCAGAAATGAAGAGTCCAGTAGTTTAAGGCAAGAGGCCAGCTACAGAACATGCCTTTAAAAATGCAAACAAATAAAGAACAACAAATAATGTTGATTCAATGGGTACCAAGAATATGCAGGGGGAAAAAGGAGATTAAGGTACTCAAGAGGTAAGACTGGAAAAAAACTGCTGCTGAACGTGCTCCTCCTTTAAATCTGACATGCTCACACAGTTAATATTCTCAACACATATCCACGTGCACCTTCAACACTAACAAGCTCTGAAGCGCTCAAGGCTCTCAATTTGGGTTCTCCCCCACCCCCCAAATACACACACATCAGGGTCTTAAAACTTCAAACCTTCCTTATCTTTTTCTTTTAGACTGTACACATCCCCTAATTCGTTTAAAAGATAAAATGTATTTATTCATCAACTGATGAAGAGATAAGGAGACCATGATATATTTGTAGTCTATTATTTGCAGATAGAATGAAGGATTGTAGGAGTCAAGGCTTCTCATTGTTTCCTACTCACAACTCCTTTTCTGTCAAAACATTTCATGTAATCCCCTGTACACAGATTCATAAATGAGGCATACTGAAAATAAATAATAAAATTACTTAAAATAATTCTTTGGGGTACATGTGTGTATACATACACATATATTTACATTTATTAATGAAGAAAATTTGCAAATGAAGACGGATGTGTTTGTTTAGTTTGTGCTCATTTTTACGTAGGGAATTAAGTCTTGGCTACTGCAGGATACAGTAAATATTCAACTTCTTAGGATATAATTGATATTTGAGGTATAATTGATATTTGATTTATAACCATCAATGCTGAGAGTTCCACTTCACATAAAGACACAGTACAACAGGGCCTAAGCATGTTTAGGGCCATTTCAGACACTGTTGGAAATTCTGTTCTAATCCCAAGCTATAACCATCTTTCATTAAATTCAGGTCAGCCACTCACAGCAGAGATTCCAGTTGAGTAAGACAGGCTCTCGTACCTCAAAGCGAATCTTAAACACATCGCACAACCCTACGCTGGTTCTGCTGCCACCTCCCAAGTGCCAGAGTTACAGACGTGCACCAAGACTCCACCAACAAACAGAAATTTTGAAATAAAATGTTCTAACACAATAAAATACAAAATACTCATGTGTAGTTATACGCTAAAGAATGGTAGCAGAAAAATACTAAAAGCATTTGTTCCCACAATTAAACTACTATGGTTCTGTATGAGTAGAAATGTTCAAGGTTTAGCAAGAACACCAAACTAAATAACATACAACTGTCTTAAACCTTGAGCTGAGCCATCTCTGGCCGTTATTTGCCGAGGCTGCGCGGTGTGACGGACTGTAGTATAACATTCATGTAATGTGCGTTCAGAAGGAGGACTACAGTGAAGTCACACGGCACAACAGGGGCAAGCAAGGCCACAAACACACTGTACTCACAGTGTGGCTAATTTCTGAATCATCGATTCTTTGTGTCATTGCAGATTCAGAGGCCTTTCACTGTTGTTAATTCTTTTGCAACCCCTTATTTAAATTACATTATCCATTAACTAATAATGAAGGAAGACAGCTTAGAAGTATGAGTTTCTTTTTGAGCTTCAAACCGTGATTTATTTGTCCAGATATAATAAGAGATTCATTTTCAGATCTGCTCTAGAGAACTGGTGGTCCAAAATGCCAAATTCAAATTTTCTAAGGCAAACACTTTCTATCTGTTATGGAGGGAAGGATAATCAAAGGACACATTCCATCTTCTCATCAGTAAGACACAGTGGTCTTCCCTGACCTATCATGACAGTTCTGTTTACCTGGAATTCTAGCTGCCTCAAGTTTTAACACAGTGGTCTCCAGCTGTCAATTCTCACTTTTCTAGAACCTACATCTGGCTAAATATGGAGGCAGAGGTGACATTTTCTTCAGGAAGTCTATGGACGGCACCCCCTGTATGGAGAGGCCTCTGGCATTACCATTCCATAGCATGTGGAGTTGTGGTTATCTACTTTGTTTTTCTTCTCTGATACATTCAAAGTTACTCAGACCACAAGAAACATTTCTGCCTTATTTACAGCTATAGTTCTTACCAAGCAGAAAATTCTGCTGTTGTTTTGTTTTTGTGTTATGGATATCTGATCCAAGGACTACCTCTACCATAGAGCTACACTCAGCCTATGAACACTACTGTAGAAAGCTATGAGAATTATAAATGAAAGGATAATAAGTAAATGAAAACAAAAATTGGTTAATTCTTAGAAGCATTTATCAAGAAGCAAATCATGTGAGTATGTTTCATGAGATGAACAAAATCAGACTCTAATCATTCCAAGTACTCTGGGTAAACACAGGTCTTGTGTTATTCCTGTCTTCAGACTTAAAAAAAAAAAAAACAACTGAAAGTGTGACTATATAAATTTAGATGTATCCAACGATGGGGCACTAAATTCACTAATATCTTAAACATACAACTTACAAATCAACAGATATAAGAGCAATTAAGAGAAATAATTAAAATAGAATTATACCGTATTTCTTGGATTTGGTTGATCCTCAAACACTAAATTCAGATGTTGTTTTTAATTCATAATGGTCTGAAAAGAGCAAATAAAACATACTACAAACTATTTGCCATAAATCTTAACTTAGCATTCGAATTTAATCTAAACACAAACATAACCCTAAAACCTTCAGGCCCATAAATAGTCAGACAACCAAAATCTGATTTCCACAACAGTGTTTTCAACTTTACAGTACAATATTTATACTGAGTAGATAAATTATGTAAATCATAATGGTTTATGCTTGTATCATATCTAAGCCTGCACTTTTGCATTCTACAAGATTCAGGAGTCTACAAATTTACCCAAAGCTCAGGTGGTCTAGCAAAACAATTTTATATTTAAGGTAGTTTAATATTGATTAAGATTTAAGATCTATTTGGGAAATACTTCAAACAAAATGACTCACACTACTTATTTAGCTCTTGACCACAATGTCTATACAACTCAAATTTAAAATTAATTCACAAATTATGTCTTCATTTAAACCATTACACCATTTACCTTCTTTCTATGCTGCCTTAAAATATTAAATTCATATATCAAATTCATATTTAAATTAGTTCAATCTTAACTAATCTTAGTTGGCAACCCAAGTAGCCAAAAGAATATGGGTAAGCTTTCAAACATAAATTTTACCATCCTTTTAAATTTGTGAAAAGTTTGTTGCTGCTGTTTGTGTTCTGCGGCAGGGCTTCATATAGCCCAGGATGGCCCTGAACTCAACTGTACAGCTGAGAGTTAAGGATAGACTTGAATTTTGGCTCCTCCTGCCCTTACCTTCCAGCAAGGGGCCTGCAGGTATAAGTTACCACCGGAGGTGTAGGCAGTGCTAGAAATCAAACCCCAGGGCAACATGCATGCTTACCAACAGCACATGGCACTCTAACGACTGAGCTAAATCCTTACCCAATGAAAGCTTTCCAAGTAAGCACATAAAAATATTTTAGTATTTCAAAAGTATTTTTAAACTATCAAATTGGGTATCTCCAATGAATAGAATAGCAAAATTAATGACTTTGGGCAAAATTAATTATGAAAACCTTACTTAAGTAAAAGTGAGGGAATCACAGAAACAAGCAGCAATTTATCTTCTCAGTCCACATGGCTGTAGCTGTATTTTTCCTTGTTCTGGGGATTAAGAGAGAACAGTTCTAGGCCTGGAGGTTTTCAGAAACAATTAGGGTCCATTGTGTTGGGCGGCATCCTAAAATCTGCATTAATTTAGTGCTTCTGTTTTTGTTGGTTTTTTTTTTTTTTCACTAAGTCTGTGGATACCTACCACAGCTAAAATAAGCATCATAAAGTACTTCCAGTATTTTGTTTGGTTTAGATTTTTCAAGACAGGGTCTCACTATGTAGCTTCGACTGTCCTGGATAGAACTCGCTTTGTAGAACAACTAGCTGCAAACTCAGAGATCCACCGGCCTCTGTCTTCCAAGTGCTGGGATTAAAGACATACACTACTATACCTGACTAAAGTACTTCCAGGACTTTACAATCTAGTTCATAGTACTACATAAATATATAAAAAAACTATACTTAAAAATAAAACAAAATAATAAGTGTCTTAAGGGGAAAACTACAGATTAAGAGACATACCTGGGAAAGCACATGGCGGGGACACAATGTGTAAAGAATATCAGAGAAGAGAACAAAGGCAGGTAAGCTGGCCTGTACTCAAAGGAGGCCTTGGCTGCAGAGCTAAGGAATTTGGGAAATGAACAATGACAGTGTCAGCGATCTCTCTTTAAAGTCTCCAATCCCACCTAGTGGAAACTGAAGGTGGCCTGCCCAGCTACTGCTGCAGCAAGCCTAAGAGGGCAATGAGTGACAGGGATGCACCCGAAGCCTTCCAGCTGTAGCAAGCACAACAAAGGTTTCAAGGATATTCTAAAGAGGAGCAGGTGCAGAGGACAGTGCAAACTAAACGATACATTTACCGGTTTTGCTGAACGGTGAGAGGGAAGGCATGTTCAAGCACATAACATCAGTGAAAAGTGGTCCTTTCTACAGGCCCACTACTTTCTTGGAAGGAACATGTTTCACGTCACAGAAAGGCCTAGAACCTGAAACTTACTGTGCTGAACCCAACTTTCTAACAGATAAAGTTAAACTTGTGCCCATACCTAAGTTTTCACTACAGGGCAAGGCTGCCTTTAAGTATTCACCTAGCAAATGACTCTGCGGGGCTGTGGCTCCCTATCTGACAGGAGAAACAGCTATTCTTCTTCACAAAGGCCTGAATTACTCTAAGCTAACACCACAAACGGAAGGAGTTGGGTCACAGACAGGTAAGTGGTCTTATAACCAAGATGACACAGGTCTATACCGTTTATTTCTTGAACAACGTAGTCAAAAATGTGTTCAGGAGCCAGAGATGTAACTAATGGTGCAGTGTTTGCTCAGCATCTGCAAGTCCTTGGGCTACAACTGAGCACTGCAAGATAGATGGAAGGAAGAAGGGAAGGAGGAGGAAGGGGAGGGAGGGAGCAGGAGGGAAGAGAATGAAGAGGCAGAGGGAAAGAGGATAACACATGTTTAGTAAGATCTAATGCCTTGGATAAACCTTAAAAGACATTAAGAAAAAGAGTGCCGGGGCTTGTGCTACAGATAAACAGCTGTGTGCATACTCAGGATGCATGAGGTCCCCAGAATGGAGTTAAGGGACAATGAAGGGGGGGGGGGTGATCTCCAGAGGGAAAGGAAAGAAAGGGGACAGGATGAGATATAAACATTTTGTAAGGGGCAGCTTGTGCACACACCGCCAAGCCCTTCTGAGAACCTAGAAGAGAAGCATCTCTGAGCACATGTACCTACTTAGGTGAGCAGACCTGCAGCTCAACAGCCTCAGAAACTGCAAAAAGATCACAGAACCGGGGATGCCAGTGTTATGACAAGAAGCAGACTCTTTGGAATAGCACACATACAAAAAAAGAGTTTAAAATGGCCCAACAAAACGCTAGGCTATGAGAGCTGAGTGGCTTAGTCTGGCTGTTTACTTTTCTAAGGGTCTCATTTGACAGGGGTAGAACACAAAGGAAGTGTGTGCCGGCTTTTACAGAAAACATATGGGAACTTACCTGGGGAAATTTACTCTCCCTTAACTAAACAAGGACTCTTTTCAGGTATTGGAGTTGAAATTGAGAAGGACATTCTAAATTACAGAAAATATGGGGGAAAGTGAGCCGCCGGTGAGTGCTGACCAGTAGGCATTAATACTCTACTTCGTCCTGACATGCCGGTTAGATCGCCAGCCTGACACAGACGAGGCGCCTGGGAAGAGAGGACTTCAACTGAAGAACTGCTTCAGTTGGACTGGTTTGTGGTCATGTCTACGTGACATTTTCTTGGTTGGATTGCTGAGTTATGTGAGAGAGCCTAACCCATTGTGATCAGTGCCATTCCTAGGCACGTGGTACTGGGCAGTTTGAGAACGGTGACGAATATGAGCCAGGAAGCAGCTTTCCTCTGTGGTTCCCATCTCTGCTCTGGCTTGAACTCCTGCCCTGACTTCCTCACTGATGGACAGGGACCTGGGATGTGTAAGCCAAGTTCAAGAGAAAGCAAGCAAGGACAAATGGGTAGTTGGTAGACTTAGTCCTGGTATGGGGCAGAGGGAAAAAGGGACACGAAGCAGTCTGTCTACCTGAATAAGTTTATATATAAACAGAAAACCAAGTATTTCAACAACTTAATTTATTCTCCCAAATTGTGGCTCCTCGAAATAAGTTTTAACAATCATGAAATGAAATATAAACTAATCAAGCCAGAGTTTCCCTTCCCATCTAGATGCTCTTATAACCACGGACTGTGAAAAGAGTTTGGGTGAGGAAATTCTATCCGTAAGAGAACACCCCTCTAAATTGGAGTGAAGGGTCGAACACAAGTTGGTGACTGTATCACAGGCTGAGTTCAAGAACGACTGCCACAAATTCAGGCAAGGTCTCTGATCTGCAGTACAGAAACTCCTGATCCTCTAAGAATCCCCATCTTTAAACCCGGCTCCCACTCAGTGATATGGCATCATCTCCTTTCCCTTACCTGATGATGAGAAAAGACTAGAAAAGAAATGATGGGTCAATGGAATTTAAAGAGGACAGTCTAGAAAAGAGCAACAATGATTCCAGGTTCCCTGGGAAGCCTAAATGGCAGAGGGGACAGGAAGAGAACAAATTAACATATTCCCAGGCAAGAGATGGGAGAGGCCAAGGGAAAGGATGCAGTTAAAGACCAATTTTGTCAGTCTTCCTACAAGAGAGCCACATCTCTCTCGGCTGAAATGAAACTGACAGCAATCAAAGACACAAAACTTCCCAGAGCAGTCAGAGCCTCGGGCAGGGTATGTGGTTCTATCCACCACCACCGTGTGAGCCAGAGCTGGCCATCTTAGGAGCCTTCTCAAGACTTCACTCTTCAAATGAAGAACACCGGATGAGTTAGTTACCTGAGTCCTGGCACTAGCATGCTAGAACTCTAAAGAAGACGCAGTGTGCACAGAATACACACTGGAGGCAGGCTGAGCTTGAGTCTCCACTCTGCCGCCACCAGCAATCAGACTTTAGGCTAGTAATCAGAATTCCCTGTGCCTCAGTTTCCTATCTGTAAGAGAGGAAAATAGAAATCATTTCATCTGATGGAGTTATCCCAAGAATAAAATGCTACTTCTGCTGTAATTAGATTTCTTATTTTTTTTACTAAAGACCTTTCCAGCACAGGTGTTTATGTGAGGAATCTCTCAGAAAATGTCTTCCTGAGAAGTACAACTTCTCACAGTGTTTTCCCTCCCAGGGCAGATGCAGACAATAGTGACCAAGCCAGAATTCCCCGCGAGCCTGATACAGCTTCAGGACCCTGCTGAAGAAGTTTCCACAAAGAATGAGCTGACGACAACCCAAATATTAACAGTGCTTATTTCATCACCACTACGTCCTTGCCATAGGGCTCAATCTGGTTCACATGTTGTACTTTTAAAAAATATACTGACAAGAATTGGGATATATCTCAGTTGTCGAACACTTGCAAAATACATACCAAGCCCTGGGTTCAATCCCCCAGTACTGAAAATAAAGCTTTAAAAAATCCCATAGAATGTCTTTTGATAAAAGATTTATCAAGATCCTTACAAAGAGAATCCCTAAGTCTATAGCTAGTGTAGGATCACCATGCTCTTGGCTTGCAGCTCTAGGGGACCTCCCGAAACACTAGCGTCTCAGTGATATTTATGCTGCTGTTCCTTATGGAAAGCAATGGGCAGCTGAAAGTAAAGAGGTCACTGATACTCAGTGAGGGAAACTGTCATTTTTTTATTATCCTTTGAAAACTTTATACATGATTATATTTTTGTCATCTTAAATTCCTGTTACCACCTCTCATTCCCCTCCTATTGAACCCCTTCCCACTCACTTCTTCTCCTATTTCCATGTTGTTTTGTTTTGTTTTTTGGACCTACCTGGTTTAATTAAGGTTGCTTGCATGAGCATGAACTAGTGATTATTTAGTGGAGCATGGGCAAATTGACAATGGCTATAATTATGGAGAAAATGACTCTTTGTCTACCAGCAACCATTAGCTGCCAACAGCTCCTCAGGGAAGAGAGGACCTCATAAGCCCCTTCCCCATCGAAAGCATCAGGTCAAATGAAACCACTATACTTACAAATTACATGATGCATGATTTATGTATTACATTCTGGAAAAGGCTAAACTACAGGGGTGAGAAAAATATCAGTGGTGCCCATAATGGGTGGAGAAGAGGTTATTTTCTCCATCAGTCAGGGGTATTTCTCAAGGATAGTGTAAATGTTCTTCATCTCAGCTATAGGGGCAGTTTACAGAACATATACATACCAAACTGTATCATTAAAGTGTGGCAGTACAACGGTATAGAAACCATACTCTCATCACAAAGAGATTATAAGAAAATCCTTACTCTCCACTGCCTACAGCTTACATAGCATTGTGTGATGTGACCATGTGGCCCTATACACCCCAACACGCTGATCTTTTAAATGTCCTGTGTGTTCCATGTAGAAGGTCCTCACCCTTGTACACTTTTGCAACACAGCTTTTCTGAATTCACTCTAGGCCATCTCCTTCTTCCTCCCACACCTCATATTCTCAGGCTAAAGATCTTTCCTCTACTCTTAAAATGTCTGGTATTTACCTCATCTTCATATTCACATTCACAGAAAACAACTGTATATAATCTAGGCAAAAGATAATATAATTAGATTGCTTATCTCTAATCAGTCAATTGAAATCCAAATTATTTGAAAAATACTACTCATATAAAATATAATGCAATATTACTATATTATATTATAATGTACTACTTTATTTTATATATTATAATAGATATGATATGTTATCTATTATATAAATTATATATGGAAAAGGTTTCAAACTAAGGAAACTCTCAGTGAATTTACATGACTGTGGAAACACAAAGGATAAAATAATAGAGTTGGTCCAACCCAAACTTAGAGCAGAGTATCCTCAAGACATAGAAAAGATACCTAATGAGAACTACTCAATCTAGGGTTCTTGTTTTTAAAATCAACAACACACCTTCATTCTTAGAATATATGTATTCTATGTGTGTGTGTATGTGTGTGTATGTATGTATGCATGTATGTATGTATTCATGCTTACATGTATATGGAAAACACTCAGCAAACCCATGCCAGGATAAACATTTCACAAAACAGGATTTGCCTGTCTTCTTCATCTGTATATCCCATCACTTACAAGAGTTCCTCCTTGGCTCAATAAAGTTCTCATCCAGCCTCATAATACAGGACCACAAACTACTCACGCATAGTAATACCATTCAAAGCAACTGAATGGAAAAGATGGATTTTTTTTTTATTATTTTGTGACCTTTAAAAGGTTTTGGTTGCTTTGTTGGTTGCCAGGCATAAGAGAACCCTGCCACCAGGAGAACCCAGAGTTCAAGGAAAGCCTGGATTAATAGTGAAACCCTTTCTCCAAACCAGCAAGCAAGTGTCAAAACATTAAGATATTTCTTACTATCAGTTTCAAATGTACAGGAAAATTGGAGAAAAATGTCGGTCATTTTTCTTGTTTGGTATATTGTCAAACACTAGAGACTGTAAGTGCTCACTAGGTATCTTTTCTATGTCTCTGCTCTGTTTGGGTTGGACCAGCTTAATTATTTTATCCCGTGTGTTTTCACAACCATGCAGCATCACAGAGAGATTCCTTAGTATGAAGCTTTTCCCATCATCTTTCCTCTGCTGTATCTCCACAATTTTTGACATACACAGTCTCCCAATTTACAAGCATAAATTAGTTACCCATTCCTCAGGTTTGTCCTTGGTCAGTTATGCTGTTCCAGAATCCTGTTCATAATTAGTTCAGATTTTACTTTCAGTGTGAATACTTTCCATTTCTCTGCTTCACTTTGTGTTTTGTTGACAGATTTCCTGCAATTACCACTTTTTTGAACTTTCACCTGAGTTTATGAAACACGGGGAGACAACATGACTATATTCCTTACTGTTATAAGACAAATAAAAGAAAACAACAATTGTTCTGATATAGTCACTCATACCTTATTAACATGATAAATGAACTTTGGACTATACTGGTGGGAAACTGGTGTTAACTTAATTAACCTTAGCAAATACTAGTCAGAATCATGCAAAGGAAAAAATATTTAATAATTTTAAGATGAATGAAATGAATCACTACTAGCCAGAATCAAGAAATAGAAATTGATTAACTTCGTACATCTTATCAAAGAAACAGGGAGGTCCCTGAAGACCCAACTCCATCAAGAATAACAGATGAGAGAAAAAATCTATCCTATAATTCCAACTCTGCTACCAGTGGCAAAGCTATGTGCCAGTATTACGTTTTTATGATAGTCCTTATACAAGGTCAATAATATCTCTTCATTTGGTGAATGGACCAATAGAGAAAAGTACTAAACAGTAATTTCAGAAAATCACCTAAACATTACCATACAAACATACACAGAGAATATAACTGGCACTACTCTTTAATGTGCTCATGGAATCCTCATAACCACCTACAAGGCAAAGGGCGTAATAGTCGCCACTGTATGTATAAGAGAATATCAGGGCATAAAGAAGCCCAATAACACATCCACAAATATGCAAACAGTAACCAATAAAGCCTGATTTATTTGAACTCAAAAAGTGACTTCATAGATCGAGTTCTTTAAAATGTTATTTGTGTCTGCTTTCTGCACAAGATTAGCATGGTCATCAGGAAGGGTGTGTACAACACTGATGTCTAGACGTTGTGCAGCTCCAAGTCAATATAACTCAGTGTCATAATCAGTTCATCCAGCTGCTACATCGTGCTCAACACACAATGATCCATGGAGTTAGCAAAACCATTCCCAGACTATAGAGGAGCAGAGCAGAGTGGAAACGTTCAAAGAAAGTCGGTTATTTTACGCTAGTGAATACTGATGTAAATGCCAGACAAGAACCAATTAGTACATAGAATTTGCTTTGTAAGAATAGAGTCTTGTGTTTATCATAAGTGTGTATGTAAGAAGAACGCCACAAGAACAAGGTGTGTATAAGCACAACCTCCACTGACATTTTCAATACCGCCAACCCTGAGAGTTAGTCACACCGCTTGTGGGGGTCCGATTTCACAAGAATTCCATTCGGAGCAGGAACATGAGGGCCTAATAAGGATGTATGGTACAGGAGTGAAGGGATTAGTTAACTAAAATAAGTGGATTCTTCTCTAAACATAATCTGCTCATAAGGACATTTGGAACATTTGTATCTCATTAGGGGTATTAAGTGAGAAAAGATTCTCAGTACCAAACAATCCTAATTATAATTCATCTCAGGAAATAAAGTGAGTTTTCTTAAGTAAAATGGAAAATATATAGCAAGAAACATCTTTAATATAATAGCAGAACTGTCAACAAAGTCAGACACCAAAGCAAACCTAACAGGCTAATGGTACACTGGCAATGAAAACTAAGTGCTCTAAGAATGACAATGGTTCTTCATGTTCCTCAAAACTTTACAGTCTGCTTTCTCTTACTGTCGATCGTAACAATCAAAAGCAGAAATCACTTTATTAAGCAAGAGACTCAGTTTGCAAGTGGCAGAAACAGACTAACAATTCACTCCATCACATCTGTTATGAAGATGAGACAAGATGCAAAAACAAGATGGCTAATAATTTCACTCATCAGTGGGCTCCTGTTTGGGGGAAGGTGCTGTTCTACTTCTCCATCCCACCAAGAAGGAAAACCTAACAATCAGGTCTTACAACAGAAATTTCTTCAACCGAAATGGAGTTCAGTGTATACTTAGTGTTGTGTTATTGCTAGAAGCTCAAGGACAACTTTACTAATGTTGGAAAGAAAAACTCCAAAGTGGGGAAGCTGCAAATCCCATCAGCTGCTGGAGAAGTCAACAAAGGGAAGAGAAGAGAGAGAGCATGCAGTCTGAGGTAAGCCAACATGGAGGTCAGACACATGGCAGACGGGAAAGCTTCAGAGAAAGAGTGAGAAGGCCCCAAGTACTAGAGAAAGCATGATCAGCTGCAGCCAGAAGCCTACAGACAGAAGAGAAGGAAAAGGTATCCATACGCTAATTGAGTCAGGACTCAAAATGGCAGGCAGGCCCAGCAGATGCTGATGGCTGTTCTGTAGCTTTTGCAGAGGGAATCCTGAGAAGGAAACTTACAGATAACCAAACATCAAGTCAGAGGTGGTGCCCAACGTGAAGCATTGTTCTGTTCCCTCCTGCCTGTCTCACTGGTAAGTGTCAGCCTCAGAAGGTCGGGCTGGCTAACTGCCTTTCTGAGCGCCACAACCATCTTGCAATCAGTTCATTTTTTTTTTTTTTTAAAGTTTCAGAGAGGAAATAGTCACTGCCCTCTCCTAGCGGAGTTCCTCTCACAAAGCTCTGGAGAGAACTTAGTCCCACACCTACCCAGAAGGCTGAGCATCTCGAAAGACTGCAGCTAACTGAAAATGGGAGGGAGCACTCCTCTTTGTTGAGATCAAGGACTTTCATGCTCCTATTCTACACCACGCCATGTGGAAAGAGGGGGCATGCATGCTATCGGTGTTTTATGTCAGACACAAGTATTTGCCCTAATTAATTTAAAGATCCATATGAAAACTATGAAGGGGTTGCTATATGGAAGGAAGCAAAAAAGGCCATCACTATCCAGAGGTAGCTAAGAAAATACTTCACCATTAAATAAACAAACATCAGAGGACAATGAACTCTTTTACCTTCTCTAAGAGTCAAAGCAGCTTAAACAACAACAACAACAGAATTTCTCAGTCAACAGAATGAATCAGAACAACAGTCTATGATATCATTAATTTTATAGCTTCCAGTAGGACCTGGTAGAATAATTCTATCCAACGTCCTCTCTAGAGTAAGTCTCTGCTATGGGGACTAAGGAGTGAGGGAAGAACACAAGGATTTAGATCAATGAATCTTTTGTTTATTTTTCTTTGGGTAAATTAACTGTCCTTTCTCTTTTAAGCAACTTTTACTTTCCTTGAAAAGTAGAATCAGGGCCAAGTTATCTGACAGAAGCTAAACATGCATACACAGGGGCATTCACACGATCATACATATGACAGGCATGTTTTGTGTTTCAGCTACAAGTTTATGATGACTGTGGCCATCTGCATGGGAATGGTCCCCATAAGCTCATATATTTGAATGTTTGGTCCCCAGCTGGTGGAACTGTTTGGGATGGAGTAGGAGGTGTGGCCTTGCTGGAAATGATATGTCACAGGAGGTGGGTTTTGAGATTTCCAAACCCCACACCATTAGCAGTAGGCTCCCTCACGCCACTTCATACCTATGGCTGAGCTATAAGCTCTCAGACACTGCTCCACAGCCACACTTGCTTCCTGCCATGTTGGTCACAGACTCTAACCCTCTGGAACCATGAGCCCTGAATGATATGCTATATTTTGTAAGTTGCCTTGGCCATGGTATTTTAGCACAGCAATACAAAAGATAAGGATGAAAAGCTAAATCGCCTAAAACACAGAGAGTGCAAAGCCTCTGAGTGCTGCTATCTCCTTGTGTCTATGAAGATTTTCTATTTTTAAGCTAGCCCATAGCACATACCCCTACAGAACACACTCACCTTTTCTTCCTGTGCCCTTTGGCATGTCCTTTCCACTGGAACACCTGCTTTGCCAATTAGTGCCATCATTTTAGGCATTCAAATAATATCAAATATAATTCAGGATCCATCTCAGGAAAACCCCAAGACTTGAACCACTCTTTATTTAGTTGGGAGCTTTACCCCAACCCCCTGGCATCCATATTGAAATGCTGGGCGGAAAACTCCATTCCAAGCCCCCTCCCCTGGGAGTAGCCACAGTCCAGACTCTACCTCCAAGAAATCCCACCAAACAGTGACCCCTTCCCAGGAAAGGTCAAGACCACTCCCAAAGGCTATTTAAACTGCCCCCCAGAGAATTAACACATGGTCTTCTGGTTTTCCGGGGTCTTTTGGTTCTCTGTCCATCTCTCCGTGTTTTCCAGGGGCTACCCAGGAGTGTAGGCATCCATTAACCTGGGCATCTTGTAATTGGGTCTGATTGGGATTATTGTGTTGGCAGAGAGGTTTATTGCATAAGAAAGCATACTTAACACTCTTCACAGGGTTCATCCACTATCCAGGCCTATTTTCAACTGCTCCATGCCTTGAAATGACCCAGGGAAGATGCGATGCTCTATAAAGTTACCCACTGGTACTAAAGTGGGGACGGACTACAGCTGACATTATCAACTTTGTCAGTCATTTGTCACTTCTGTACTGTGGGGACTCCAAAGTAATGAAGCAAAATACATGGGGCAGCTCTAGAGAAGCCAGAAAAGAGGGCTCCACATTTGACAGAACATTTTCTCCAGAGGCGCTTGATCTGCTTGTGTTCACGTGCGCACGCGCGCGCACACACACACACACAAACTGTTAATCCTCGCCTTTAAAAAAACCACACTCCTAAGACCACTGCACCATCAGAAACATTTGGAGTATGAGCCATCTGATGGCAATCACAGTGACCTGGAAGGGGAAAGAATGGCCAGGAAGGCTAGGCAGCCACACAGTTAAAAACCTCTGCCCAGTCCCACAGCCCTCCCATGCCACCCACAGCACTGCCAGCAGGAGGCAGGTGGGAATGCTGTTCTCAATGTCCCCAGGTGATGCTGAGGGGAGGCTGGAACACAACTCTGCTCAGAGGGCTTCATGATTTAGGTTGCTTGGCTTCCTCATCCTCTGAAGTAAGACACTTCATGACTGTCATGAGTTTTATTCCCAAGGGCCTGAGATTTACAGAGCCAAGAGTTCCACAGTAAAGACATGATTTACAAGGCTAACTACAGAAAACATTAGCACAAGAACAAAAACTTTCCACGTTCTTTTATGTCATGACTTGATCCTTGTGAAATACAGCGAAGGGAGCTGAAGTAAAAGCTGTGGTCAGAATGAAAAAAATAAAACCAGTCACTTCACAATTGGGAATCTTGGAAAAGGAATAGCACTTTTACTTTTAAAATTCATATTTATTTTACTCTCTGTGTATGGATGTTTTGCCTATATACATGTATGTGCATGATATGAGTGCCTGTTGGATGGCCATAAGCCATCTGAAATCAAACCCAGACCAGTCATCTTCAAGAGGAGCAAGTGTTCTTAACCACTGAACCATCTGTCCAGCCCCACACCCCAACTTTTCAACATCTAAGGTTTAGAAAAAACGATATACCCAATCCCAAAGCTTTTAAGTGAAGAAAATGGGTAAAACACCAAAGCAATACTACTCCACAGTCTGTGTTTTCCTACTAAGCCATGATAGTAATGAGGCATCAACCATACCAAGAGATGAAAGCAAACTAACAATATCACAGATGATGCAACTACTTCTTAATAGATGCTCTATTCTTACCAATATGTCAATAATATTCTCATGTCATTTAAAATTCCACAAAATTCTGGTTAATTCACCTCATCATAACACATTTTATAACTGAAGCCTTCCAACTTAAAGTCTTATGTTAGCTAGACTTAGTATTTTTATACCTGAAATAGTGTAACTTCAATTTAGATGTCTAAAACACAACAAAGTAGGTAGATGTCTCCACAATAAATGATGATTCCATAAAATGTCTGTTGTTACAAGAGAAAATATTTATAGAGTCATATGTGACAAATATTTATATATTAGAAATATAACTAATAAATATACAAAACAAAAATCTAACATTAGAATTTCTAGTATTCAATTATCTGCCTTCTCTGGCTCACCAAGGACATCAAAAGCATCAAACATTGTTTAGGCATTCTTTCCATACAGTTTGAGTACATACCCCACCCTGGCAGGTTAGAATAGCAGGTAACCCTTGGTTACAGTGATAAATGTTAAGGTCTGCCCATTTGAGGGATGGAAATAAACCACAAAATCTTTGTTATCCAAGTCAGAATTCAACAATATGGCATACACCAAAGAAATGCTTGACCAGAACAAATCATGGCAGTTGTAGAAATGAAGTATGACAGAAATTATAAAGGTAAACGACACGAGGGAGCTCATAAGCTATTGCCACCTCTAACAGACTCTGAGATTTAATCCACTCTAGGTCTCTTAGGTCAATAACTATTATTCCCAAGTAATAATCAACTTGAACCCAAAAAACTTGAGTTCAAGTTCATCCCTTCCTATTGTATTATGGGAAGCTTGGCGTTAAGAACACAGCACATTAAATGAGTTCTCATTTACTCTAAACTCTATGACTATCTGAAAACATGCATGCGCCCTCCAACACACAGAAAACCTACATCATTTCTTAATCACATCGCCTCGTTATGGATTCACAATACTTCCAAGAAAGCAAAGTATCAGTAACTCTCATGTGTCATTTTTAAAAATAAAATCCCCTGGCTCTTCTGAAGAGGATAATATCCTCTAGTTTGAAGTTAGGTATCTGTTTAGTAACTATGTCACCAGTATCCAAAAGCTAAAGCTAAAAGTTCAGAATGGAGCTCAATGGCAAGACGCTTACCAACCACGTGCAAGGCTGTGAGTTCAATATCCCCTGGGAAAAAAAAAAGCAAAGCCAGACACATTTGAACCCCCAAGACGAGAAAGGTCTGTTGGTATTTGGTATCCTGCTGAAAAAGTCTTGAGAAACAGATTTCAAGCCATTCCAGAAAGCAGGCTGACCTAAACATCTATCTCTACAATAGCCCAAACAAAGGTACCACTCCTAGTCTACCAGGGTTGGGAATGAAAAGCCATGCCAAGTCTCAGGAGAGGAAGCAGGACTCTCCCACCAAAGACACAGCTATCGCCACAAACTCCACAAGGAAGGTACGGGCGGTCCACAGGGAGGAAGAGGTCCACCTCCTGATTTTCATCTGGCCCCACTCCCATGTATCAAGTTAATGTTTTAGCTCAGTGAAAGTAATTACCAGCCAGGCTCTGTAATCCATCAATTCACCCTGGGCATTCCTGCTGATTCTTTCTTTGGTCTCTAGGACCCAAGAATCTCTTTTGTTGATCTGTAAGTGCAAAGGAAAGGTTGGTTGTTACTAGTTTCTTTCTATTCTAAATTTCTGCCAAGTAATTAGAACAGAAAATGAACTATTTTCAAGTTTTTTAATGGAAGCTATGGGGGTTAGAGTAGTCGTAGCCTCTAACAAAAATAAGATTAAAACCATACATCTTTGGTGGCCCCCCGCTCTCCAAGTAGAATGGACAAATGTAATTTGACTCTAGACTGTGGACTCAGGGACTTGATCCAAATCACCTTCATTCTAATTTAGGTTATTTGGCAAGAATATCTTAGTAAGTGAAAATGTATATGAATTTACAAAAGATGTTCTTATCATCCCAGAGGAAAGCATGATTGCCATCCTCATTTTACAGACAATGATTGGAAAGTTCAGAGGTTAAATACACTAAACCCAAGATCACACTTCAATGGTTACAAAGCATGCTCCTGCCTCAAAACACCAGACTTTTAAGTATTTTTCCAAGTAATTGTAATATGTACAGCTTAAATAAGTTCTAACTTAAAGTAATACCTAAAACTGAATTAGGAAATTTATGAGTTGGAAAGTCATCTTTAAGTGCTGATCACACTGAAGGCACTGTTCATATTACATATTCTAGTAACCTACAGAGATGATAAAGCATTCTAAAATTCTGCCCATGCTCTCTACCCACCTTGTAAGCCCATTTCCTTTGCACAAGCACTCTGACAAGCAATGTAAATATAATATATGTGTATATACACATACACACAGGTATAAACTTGGTAGAAGACTCGTGGTAAAAATGGCAATAATGATGAACTATAATCCTTTAGCTTGAAACAAGTGCTGCCTTTGGTGATCAGAAGCCCTGCGGATACAGGGTCTGTGACTATACATGCTCCAAGTGGCTCTGATCACTGGCTAGTCAGGCAATGTTTCCGTTGAAACTGGACCAGGTATACACTGTGGTCCCTTAGACTGCCATGCAGTTGACTTGTAAAAACGTTATCTAGTTAACACACGGTGGAAAAAGAAGGAAAGATAAATAAGCTAAAGAAGAAGAAAATCAAGGGTTTTATTGGAGGAGCAAAATATTCATGGTAAATTATCTGCTTAAAATAAATCCATGATTAAAAAAATAACCACAGACTACTACAGACATTTTCCTGAAGAGAAGTCTCACGTGGCTCCCCATGAAGTGGCAGCTCATCTTGTCACACAAGACCTTCCAGAATGACAAGCTATGAATCTGATGCTGTTTAGAATTAGGCTTATGCGTGTATGCATATTAATTTTTAACAAAAAAAGTTTTTTTAAGTAAAAAAAAATTCTTAGAAACAGTCCAACAGTCTTGTACTTTTGTATAGCAGTATAATATGTCCATATATTAAGCTAAACATAAGATCCAAATATTCAAAAATGTTTTATAAAATCCAAAAATATAATAACTTGATTAATTACAAAAGAACTTTGCATCATCTCCATGTAGACTAGGTGCACGGTGTTTATAAAGTCCACAGTAGTTTGTTATAATGTCTGAGGCCATCACAGTCACACATCATCCGCTCACCAACTCATCCGCAACTTCAGACTTGTAAGCTCCATTCATAAGAAGTGTGCCCCACAGATGCACCAATATTCACACTTTCTAATTCATTCATGTATTCTTATTGTACCTTTTCTATGTTCAGATACATTTGGATATAAAAATATCTATTACAGCTGCCTACAATATGCATAACAGTAATATGCTATATAGCTTTGTGCCTTAGGAACAAGACAATGTAGCACATGGCTTTAATGGTCAGGCTACACCACCTAGGATTGGGTAGGATATTCAACGACATTCACGTAACACTTCAAACTAAGTCTCCCAGCATGTCCCCACTGTGAAGTGACACATGAGAGCACAGATAACACACACACCTCTGTTTGTCACCGAATAAAGCCAAGGCTCCCAATTCTATAGCCAGAACAAGCAACATCTATATTCCTTTGATGTATAAAAATTAACTTTAGCATGCACACATATTTTTCTTATTTCAACTCTGTATATAATTATGGACAGTCTGAAAAGTGTGGTAAAATACAGAGCAAAAGTTAGTTGTGATCTCAGTGATGACAGCTACTAAGAGCAGCCTTTTCCTTCTAGTCCTTCTCCTTCTGACTAATGGCTTATTTGAAATATTTCCATTCCCATAGAAAATGGAAATACTACCTTTGAGAGGCAGTAATAAGAAAGGGAACACAGATTAGAAGGAATTAATTTCACTGTACTTATGACATCTAGGTTCAAATTTCCTAACTAACGACACAAGGCTAACTGGGGCAAAAATACATTAAACTCCTTTGGAAAGCTAAAAAGGGGCACAATCAAACTCATTCAAATGTGACATTCACAAAACCAGAATAAACAATAATCTACAGAGAGTTCAAAGAGGAACCTCCATTGTAATTTTTTTGTCTTTCATTTTTTGTTTCTTATTTAGAATTGAAAATATAAA